>NC_089980.1:36524429-37222364 GCF_036417845.1 Apteryx mantelli
CCTCTCTGGGCAACCCAGTGAAAATAAATGCTTCTGCTGTCTTGCTGCAGTTTCGCTAGCACTGAAACATTGCTAAGTTAATTATATCTAGGTTTTGTCTTTCAGTAAATAAGCTTTTCGAATACTTCTAATTTTTCTAATAGCTTTTAAAATGAAACAAACTTTTCTATACGTAGTATAAAAATATACTGCATTAATAGAATGAGAGGAACACTCGCTCAGTCACTGTAACATACCAATAAAACTTATAAACTCAAATTTGTTAAGGTAAAGAAATACATGTTCTATCTTAAAAAAAACACTAAGGAAACATTAAAGATTAGATTTTAGTTTTTATTGGTTTTGTTCTGCTGCTGAAAGTGATCCTGATACCTTATTGCAATTTCATATCATTCCGCGTTAGACTGAGACAGTGAATGTGAAATATTCTAGAACTGTGGTTTTTACCACATAATTCCACTAACCCACATAAGAGCAGTGTATTATCACCAAAGCCATCCTAAAGGTTTTTTTCCCCACCTAATATTGACGTATATATTGGAGACAATCTGCTTGTAATAGTATCTGGGAATAAAAATTTCAGCCATCTCAGTATTTTCATAATTTGTTAATGAATGTGAGTTGAACTGTCAAGAATCAGCTTTAAAATAAATAAGGCCCCCACATCTCTTTATGCATGTTCTTGAAACATCTGGTTTGTGAAAGCATATGTTGCTGTGAATAAATACATGTTTTTGTTCTAAGATTCTCAACCTGTTCTGCTAATTGTGCATAGCCACATTTACTATTTTGTTGTAAAATCATTCAAAATAAGCTGTTTCAGTTATTTAAACCTTAGATGTTAGACTTCCTACTTCTGTAAACTTTATTTTTTTCAGAAAGTATTACCTTTGCTGCGGTTTTACCAACTGCATCATGAAAGTGCTGGTACTTAGTGCTCTGTGAGAAAAATGAGATTTGCTTGCAAAATCTTGATAATGCAAAGTTGTGTTTAGGTGCTAGTAATATTTAAGAGGAAAAAAAACACAAATGGGGAAAAAATATTTGCTGAATAGAAAAGGAGAAGCAGTTTTGGTTTGATGCTCTTGGCATGGTATTACAAACAAGAAGGCAAAAAATTACAAACTAAAACGGAAAGACTTGATGGATATTTCTAAAGTTTTCCTAGGATATTATTTGAATCATGAGAGATTATCCAAAATGTGAGATTATTCGAAAATGAATTTAGAAATTTTACCTTTCAGAGAAACGGTAAATACAACAAACTCCTTGTTTTTAAGGATTTACTTGCTTAATTTATATTTGGGCCTTTGATTTTTTTAAAATAGTACTGTCATACCCTATTTTTTAATGTGAGATGAAAGTACTTTGTCATCCCTCCTTTTTTGTTTTTCTTTAGGATTCTGGTACTCATTTGTGTGTAATTGATGACTCTAATGAGCATATGCTCACTGTGTGGGATTGGCAGAAGAAATCAAAAGTAGCAGAAATAAAGGTAAATAGTGTGCAAACAAATATTCTAAAATACAAGTGCTGTTATTCTTAGAAATACAATAACTTCTAAGACACAAATTTGGTTTTACAGCAGTATTGCATAATTATAGTTTCCAAGTATTATAAGAGCACAAAATAAATGTATTCTTAACATGTATATGGAAGAGTTTTGACTATTGGCGCATTTATTACATTTTACTTAGGCCTAAAGACCATTCTAAATTAAGAAATTCCCTAATATTGTCTTAATTAAAAATAAAAATAAAAATCCTGGGAACTTTAAGGAAATAAGTGGTGATGCAGTCTGTAGTTGTTTATTTTTAAAAGACAATTTTAGATGTTCTGCATTCTTTTTCATCTGAATGAAGTTCCAGACCTGGATTCTTTGTATACGTGTCTCTACTCAGTTAAAACGTCCATTAGTACTTCTATACATTGTAATCAAGTCTGCTTTTCTTTTTCCTTTGATTGCTGACAAGTGTTTGCAGGTGTTGCACTCTTTATCAGTGTAAAATCGATGGCACTAGAAATGCCCAATTCAATAATAATTTACTGTTGAAGTCTACATTTTTAGATATCTTGCTTTGTGTTATACAATATCAAAAAAGCAGATATATGGATGTAGAACTGAATAATTTTTTAATTAAGTAATTTTTTAATCAGTAAGTCAAATACTCTATAAGCACATTTCTCTATAGGACTACAAACTTGCAATTTCAAATAATGAAATCAGGTTTGTTGCCCTATTTTCCTTTAATCATGTTGACTGATGTTAATTGCATACTATTCTATATGTCTTTAATGTAATTCTGTGTCAGCATTTCCACTTCCTTGCTGATATTGAATGTGAAGCTAACTGGCATATGCCTGATATTTCCCATTTGCCTTTTTATTGACATTATATTTGGCTGTTTTCACTCTTCAGGAAATTCCTTGGTATTTGAGAACTGACCAAAAGATTACGGCAAGGAAAACTTCCCCTTCAGTTATTCACATCTAGGATTTGATCTTGCAGTATGTTAAACACCTTCCATGACAGCTAGGTTTGGTGTGAGCTGAGAGTTTCTACCTGTGAGTTAGGGCCTAAAATGGAAGTCTCATTTCACCTAAACTTGAGTAAATATTTCTGCCCTTCCAGTTTCTGTATGATTTGTGGACATACCACGTCCACTCCTGGGGAGGAAAGCATGGGTGTGAAGTATGATTTGATAAATGTGACCATCAAAAAACAATGAAAACTAACAAGTTTACTTTTCTAAAATGAGCCATAAAAAGGTAGAGTGTGAAGGGGCCTAGCTTTGTTAGTCCCACGGATGTTAATTCAACAATGCATTTAAGTATGTTTCTTTAAGGCAGGTGCTTAAATCCCATAGAAGTAAATGCACTGATGCATATAAGTGTTTTGTGGAATCATTGCCTCCAGGAGTTTGCTTCAAAGACAGTTTTGTTGAATTTACATTACAAATTAGATAAATGACCAGTCAGTCTGTTATGTTTGTAAAATTTATTGGTAAAGTATCCATAAAATATTAACTTGAGTGCTCTCACATGAGGAGAAAAGAAGGTGAGAGGAGGAAAGATCCCAAAGGAATTGTTAGAGGGTTTCGGAAGGAGAATGGATGTAATTGTGGTATGTTATGATTCTCTGTGTTACCTTTATCATAGTTTTGTTATCCAAAATAACAAACTAATCAATGTAGAAACTGAACCGTTTTTCAATACAAAAGATTGTCTTGTTTCATTCATTTTCTGTAGCAGCAGTCTTAGCTATTCCAAACAGTAGAAGGTCTTTTACAATTAAAAAATAAATGAAAAAACCTTACTTTTCTGCTGAAGTTTTATAGAATCCCTTAAGAATACGAAAGGATAATACTATAATGATGTATGTGGTCATTCAAACAGTTGATTTAGCATGGAAGTATTTATGGATTCTTTCATACATCCAGTCAATCAGCTGTACATTTTCTTCTGTCTTTGTTTTGAAACTTGGCGTTTTACATGTGTGTCTAATAGCTAATGTTCCATCTGAATAAATGTTACTTCTGTTGTTCTTTCAGACTACAAATGAAGTTGTACTTGCTGTAGAATTCCACCCAACTGATGCAAACACCATAATAACATGCGGCAAATCTCATATATTTTTTTGGACGTGGAGTGGCAATTCTTTAGCAAGAAAACAAGGGATATTTGGGGTAAGAATGCCTTTATATTAGGTCAGGTTTTAAATCATTGGAATGGTCTGCTCATCCCAACTGCAGACTTGCTCCATTGTCACCTTATACTGTTTGAGCACAGAGGGTAAAGAAAAAGGCTAACTTCTGCTTATGTGTATGCAGGGTGTATGGGTGTGGATACGTTATACTAATTACAAAAAGAGTACAAGCAATTATCCCTTTCTTTTGCTTATTTTGTTTCAGAAATATGAAAAACCCAAATTTGTTCAGTGTTTGGCTTTTTTGGGAAATGGTGATGTGCTCACTGGAGACTCAGGTGGGATAATACTTATATGGGGCAAAACTACTGTAGAATCTACTCCAGGAAAAGGACCTAAAGGTAGGATGCATTCACAGTTAATCACAGATTAGACAGTCTGTAGAAGACAAACATATAAAAGATTGCATTAGAAAAGGAATAGGAAAATTGGCCTGACTATGAGTGTACACTTCCTATTATAACAGGTGGTACTAAACTCCTTCAAGTCTCATGAATTTGTTGGTTGACTTAATAGCCACCAGAGTTTCTCATCAGTTTATGAGATTGTGCCCAAAGTTAATGAAAACTACTTTATTTAAATGTTTTTGCATGGAAAAAATGTGCAGTTAATCAACTTTGCTTTCATTGTATGATTTGAAAGAGGCTGTAGGATCAATTTAAGGGTTCTGTGAGCTGCATTTGCCTCTTACGACTTGTGTTGTACCATGCTTAGTCTCAAAAGGATACCAATAAAAGTTGAAGCTGATGTTAAGAGGGCCTGTGTGTGAAGGAAAAATATATTGCAGATCTGTAGCAGTTACACAAATAACATGGTATCTGGTTAAGCAGATGCTCAAATCTTGGCTGTAAAATATACTCTAAAACCCATTTTATTTGGCATTTGGGTTAAATTTTTTTGTAGAAAAGAGAAGAAAAATGATTTGTTACCCAGCATATGCAAACCTGGCATAGTTGAGCCCTAAGGTAACTTTTAAATTCAAGTATAATTTATTTTACTTGGCAGCTATTTCAAACACTCTGGTTTAAATTGGTATGCCAGGAAAACATTCATGTAAAAAGCAAATCTTTAACGGTAAGTCTGCTTTTGTAGGTAAATCTTTTTCTTGTCTTTCAAGCTAACTGCAATGGAAAAGTAATTTAACACATTATCTGATGTTTAATTTTGAAGTTCTTTTGTGCAAAATAACCTTTTCCCAGTAATCTTAAAAGATATCAAATAGAACTTTTACTTCCATTGGCTTAATTGAATATGGGCTCTCTTAGTTGGTTTATCATATTAAATGAGTCACAGGATTTTATCGCAAACTCTTTTTGGCAGTCAGAGAGCATGCTTAACTGAGGCCTAGGCAGAGTTGGCTCAGTTAAGTTGGCATTTACTGAGGTGGTGTTTTAGGCTTTTTTGTGATTGTTCTTTGTATATATGCAAATCTTGGAAGCCTGCCCACCCACCCGCCCTCTTTCTCTCTCTCTCTCTCTCTCTCTCTCTCTAAATATATATGTGTGTGTGTGTGTGTGTGTGTGTATATATATATATATATATATATATAAAATATATATATACTTTACTACAGTAGGTAGCAGTTCTCTTCTAATGAAGACCCAGCTAGGATGCAAGAGTTTTCCTTTTTTCCTGTGCTTGCATTGGTATTTAATTTTCCTATCTTTTTCATTCTTCCTAGTGTTTTCCTTTGGGTAGACTACTATATTGATAGATGCCAAGTGCTGGTTATAGTGTTTTTAAGTGAAGCAACATCCGGCATTAGTTATTGGAATCATGCATTCTGCAAACTTTGCTATAAATAATTTGCTTTTTTTCCATTTTTATTCCCATAAGACTATAGACAAGGACTCTTAAGAGTGTTTTTTTAAATGATTTTAATTCTTTTCTAATGGTTATATGCTAAATATTTTTTAACTCTTAAAGACGGTTTTTCTTACCTCTTGCAAAATAGTGTCCCCTTGGATAGCAGAACATCAAAAGTATTTTGTAAGCAATTGTAATGTTCCTGCCTTCAAAATAGGTTTAGGACAGTTACAATCTCAAAAAAGTGTTCTCTTTAGAAAAGCAGGCTTTTCATTTATCTCTTTATCCTGTAAGAAAACACTACCACCTTGTGTTTGTAATACTAATGCAATACTAACAGGGTGACAATCTAAATGTAGTTACTTATTGTACACTGTTGTTTTATTCTTATGCCAAAATGCACACCTTCTTGTAAGCCCTGGTTAAAAAAACGAGTAGAGTTCCAATATTGTTTTCTTTTTATGCATGTAGGAGTGTATCAGATAAGCAGACAAATCAAAGCTCATGATGGCAGTGTGTTCACACTCTGTCAAATGAGGAATGGGATGCTGTTGACTGGAGGTGGGAAAGACCGAAAGATCATCCTGTGGGATCACGATCTGAATCCTGAAAGGGAAATCGAGGTAAGAAAGCAGGAGCAGCAGTAAAACTGCTTTGGGCAGGCTGTAATTAGCAACCTCACGCTCCCACACTGCTCGGAGGACCAGTATTTGGGATGACAAAATGTCCTTTTTGCTGTCTTTCTAAGTGGGTGACAGTATTTTGTTATAATAGTGTGTCAAATTTCAGTCCATATATGGTACCATATGAGGTTTTTATACTCCTCTATTTAAGGAAACAGAAATTATAAGGTTTTTTCTTTTTTCTAAACCCTTCCTCAGTTTCTCTTATTTGTCCCTTTTTTGAGGATGTCCTTTAGTATTGCCGGTGTTTTTTCTGAAGTTTGCCTGCCTGGAGAAAGACAAGTTACCAGGGTTCAAGCTTTTTATAGATTATTTGATGTTAGACAAATAGTAAGATATGTAAGGGTACTCTGTATCAGTTAGGTAGCAAGGAATGTTGAAGTGTTTCTTTTAACTTTACCTTAACTCATGTATTTGGATATTTATGTGTCTTTGCAATTTGGCGAATGGGGATGAACTGGAAAAAAATCTGCATATTGTGGATCTAAAAATACTTTTTTTCCTAACAATAAGATGTTCTCCTGAAATAACGTAGTCTTCCTAAACAATTGTTCTAGTAATATTTTACTACCTTTTAATTGGCACACATTTATACCAATGTTTTGAGAACTAAATATACAAGGGTTAAAGAGGGTTATAAAAGAGCTTTTCTATTATTATTATTATTATTATTATTATTATTATTATTATCTTGAAGCTAATTAAAGACTTTTAGAAAGCATGGCTGAGAATAAGTAAACATTGACCACTGTATACAACTCCTAGATTTGCTGAGTAACATACTGTATTCATATCACTGTCTCCATGTTCCTTTTGCCAATGTGTCATATTATGTTCAAATTAATTATTTTATGTTGAAAAATATTATGCGAACCCTGACACAACTTGAATGATCATAATGATTTTCTTTTTTGTGGCTAATGTTGAAGTTAACATATTTTCTAAAGAGAAGTCATTTTAAAACAATAAACATGCACATGATAAAATAGAGCCATGTGTTATAATTCAAGCATGCAATAAGCAAACTCAATAAAATTCAGTCATTGCTGGCATAAGGCATACGAACAGTTACTTAAGGTTAATCAGAAAGCATTAAGAAAATCAGGAAGCATTTACTATGGACTACAAGATTTTTCTTAATTTTCACAATCTCTTCTTTTAAAATGTAAATAATTTCTATCCTTATGAGGAGTTGCAAGGGTGTGGAGTGCATTTATTTAATGCATTTGACACTTAAAGATCCACGGAACTTAACTTGTAATTTTTTCTACTGAGGCCTCTGAATATGTTGTAATTGTGATTGTTTTGGAGTGAGGGTCTCCTGTATATGCCTGTACAGAATGGATAAATGAGGTAAGTTTCAGGTCAAATCCTGGTTTAATGTATAGGTGATTAGATTACTCCTTTTTACAGGGAGAATGGCAGTTCTGGTCTTGTTGTTGTGCACTATGGTAATTATGGTCTTCAGAAGTAAGTGCCTACTAAGATCTGTAATGTGGCTTTGCCAATACTTGTTTTCCTAGGTTCTCGATCAGTATGGAACAATCAGAGCAGTGGCAGAAGGAAAAGCAGATCAGTTTTTAGTGGGGACCTCACGGAACTTTGTTTTGCGGGGAACGTTTAACGATGGTTTCCTGGTAGAGGTACAGGTGAGTGGTTTTGTTTTGTTCTTTTTAACATAATCCAAAAATGTGAAGGGCTGGGGCTTCCCTGTTGGGTCTTTGCTTTATTCCTTTTAAAATCATGTGTTTTTTCCTTTTCAGGGGCATACAGATGAACTCTGGGGACTGGCGTCCCATCCTTTCAAAGATTTATTTTTAACATGTGCTCAAGATAGGCAAGTTTGTATGTGGAACTCTGTGGACCACACACTGGAATGGACCAGGCTGCTAGATGTATGTGAACTCTTTAATGTTAAATATAAAACTGGAAAATAGGAGAAAACATCAATTTTGTGAAATATTCTCGTCCCGTTTGACTGTAGGGAGAAGTAAAAAACCCATAACTGTGGCATTAAAAACAGCTATTGAGAAGCTTTGATAAACTTAACAGAGTTCATCAGCCATTATATATATGGCAGTGTGATTACAATGATGCCATTTAGCCATCCAAGTCAGAATATAGTTAAAAATTCCTTTGTTGTTCTTATTGCAGTTTAACTTTTTTACAATTGTTCAAACAATCTGAAGAGGTTGTTTTATCAATGCAGGTGTGTTAGGCTTGGTTTTAGACATCCTTCCTTACTGTCAATGTTTATATCATATCTTGGCTAATAACCAAGCAAATGTAACTTTTTTGACGGAAATTTAGGTGTGTTACTTGTGAGAAGGTCATGTAATGCATATTAGCGATACACTAAAAAAAAAAAATCGGTTTGAGGATTATAAGCATGCTGCTAACTAGCTAATCTTACTCTTTTATTTCTTTGTTAGTTTGCATGGGATTTTTAGGGTACCTTTAATATAAGGAGAGGTTTATGCCTGTAAATAAGCTGGAGAGTAAATTACATACCTCTGCCTCTGTTTAGGAACCTGGGCACTGCGCTGACTTTCACCCAAGTGGAACGGTGGTAGCAATAGGAACGCACTCTGGAAGGTAAATATGTTTTGATTAAGCTGTGATGATGGAAAATTTAAGGGAGGCAGTTTAATATTAGGCGTTTTATTTACTGGAGTTCATCTGCCATTTGTTTTTCATTCTTTTGTATAAAGCTAACTAGTCTGAAAATCTTTTGGTGGGGGGGCAGATCTTTTGTAAGGATTAGAGAGAGACAAATTATTTGGCTGTTTATTGTTGGTTTTTTTTTTCTTTTAAGCTACTATTTCATGAAAACCCAGATTTTGATTTTGGTTTTTTGTTTGTTTTGGTTTGGGGTGGGTTTTTTGTTTGTTTGTGGGTTGATTTTGTGTGTGTGTGTGTGTGTGTGTGTTCATGAGCACTCCTTGCTGAATTTACCAAGTGTCATGTGTTTTAATTGAATGTGTTACATAAGTTTAGAAGACAGGTCCATCACAGACCTTCCCTCCTCCCAAATCAAACACACTTTCAACCTGTTTAATTTAGCTGAAAAGGCAACTGAACAGACCTAGTATTTTGACTTTGTATATGACAGAGTTCAATGTGGCACTTTGCTGTAATGCACAATGAAGTGCTGTTGAACATTAGGATGTCCAGACTCATCCTAATATCCTTGCTTATTTTAAAGCCAAAACCCTTGAACACAAGCCAAACCCTTCAATTCAGGCATCTTTTAGTGGTGGGGGAAAAAAATGTTTCATTTCATATTTAAGCTCTCTTTGGCTTGGTATCATCTCTCAAGAAAGGCATCTCATGCAAGGGATTTTTAGCAAATAACAATTAAAAGAAAAAATAGGCTATTAATAGCATGAGAATGGCAGTAGATTTAAAAATTGCCACTCTGACCTTTCTAGTTCTGTCTCGGTCCTGCCTTACGGCTGGCAAATCAGTGATAAAGTAATACATAGTGCATGTAAGAAAATTACTGTTTTCTTTTTGTTTAGTTTGTCCCCTAGATTTTTTTTAAGGTTTTTAGGCATGCGTTTAGTTATTTAAAGTTTGTTTTTAAAAACTGCTGAGCATATGCACCATATGATTTAACTTTCCTGGAAAAAAACTAAAAGCTAAATGCTTTTCAAGGATTTTCTTTCTCCAAGATGAAGATCCAGTCTGCAATAATTTCATTAGGTATAAAATCAGTCTAGAAAAACTAGTGTACCTTCCTAAGAAAAATCCGGCTGAGCTCTTGTACATTTCGATTCCACTTTGTGCCTTTCCATTTTTTTGTGTCTTTCTAATTACAGTGTTAAATTGAACCAGTGTTTCTACCTTTGCTAAACAGAGCAGAAGATATTAGCCTACTACTATTTGAGACAGAGGAAGAGAAAAGATGTCAGGCCACATTGTTTGAGAGTTCTTAGGCATTTTTGAAATTGCATCAAAATACAATCAGGCCATAGTGAGCAATTGAAGCATTCAGTCTGGAGTTTGCTTTTGACTGATAGATAGATAGATAGATATGTATTTTTTTCCTCCCAGAGAGTTTACATTACTTTTTCAATTCAGTGCATTTCAGTTTAAATTCAGATTTTTAAATTACTTGAGGGCAGCTCCTTTATGTGATATTGGATATGTTTATAGTGATGGCCTTATTATTTTCTTCCTATGTTCTTTTTGGAATGAAGCAGTTATTTCCATTATTATATTTTATTGCATTCTGATATTGCATGATTCAATGATAGGTTTGATATACACAACTGAAACTGAATTGAAATGAGGTCTGGTAAGCGTACAAGTGGATGAGAAATAAATGGAGTTGTGAAACAAGATAAACAGAGCAGTTTTAGATTTACTGACTAACTGACGATATCATGTGGTGCTTTCCATGCCAGATAAACCAATCTCAGGGTGTTATTTCCTGGAGGAATGAGATTTGTGTGAAGTATCTGGATTACTGTAAGAGAGGAAAAAAATCTCTCAAGCCTTAACTATATAATAACTTACTTGATTCATACCCCAAGATTCATAAAGCAAATATTAAATGATTCTAATCTGTTTAGAATTCAATACACCAAAACCTTGGACATACAATATTTTTTGCAGTTCTAGTGCCACGTTGCTTCCAGCACAGAGGTCAGTAAGACGGGGATAGGGAGTGGGGCATTGACAAGGCTGGGCTTGAGGGTTAAAATTCTGACATCTGAAGAAAACTGAATTTTCTACCTCTCTTCCCATTCTCTGATGTTTCACTGTAGTATGTTTTTATTGGACCTGGCATGTCATGTTTCTGGAGTGTACTTTACGTACCACTTCCCATGATGTGTGTTTCGGTATCATTTGTCTTTTGGGGCTTTCTCCAAATGGTCTGCTGTGTGTTTTGTTACCAGTTTTTTTTAAATATCTGCTGTGTGTCTGTTCATCGATTGTTTAGGATTGTCTGGACTGGAGAGAACTAATCCTTTTTTGGATCCTGCTGTTTGCTGGAAATGCACAGCTGAAAAAATAGGGAGGGCTAGCAATCAGAAATCCTACCAGAAAATTGAGTTTTTCAAGGTACTGTACAGGTTATTGTGCCATGCTGCCAGTGGTGGTATTTGCAGGGAAGCAGATTTTCCTGTGACTAATCATGTAGAGTATTTTGAGTGCTGTTGATAAAAGTACTCAAAAGCACTGCAGACAAAAAGACTGATAAGCTTCTTGCAAAAGTCACCAACCCTAATAAGAAAACTGAAGGCTGGCAGGCAAGACCAGCTGAGCCAATACTCCAAGGAGATGAATCAGTCAATAGAGCTGTTCAGACTTGCACCAGTTCAGCATCTTTTGCAGTGTAAAGGTGAAGAAGCCTAAACAACCTGTGCTCTGATTAGCACATTGCAGGTTCAATATTCAGATTACCCAAAGAATGTTGTAGCAATTGCAAGGGTTAGTGAAAGAATATGTTACTACTTTGGAATACTCTGTTTCCCTATGCTTTCATCAGAGAGAAAGAAAAAAAAAAAAAAGTGTATTCACAGATGTAAGTTATCAGTAATTGATGACCATGTCATGGATCACAATTTGTTTTCCAAAAGAGAGTTATTTACAGATTTTTTTTTTTATCTCTAAATAAATAATTTCTTATTTAGGTAGAAGGGTTATTTAAAATAAATGCTGAAAATGCCAAAGGAGTGGGAAGACAGGAAACAGATTAAAATCAGAAAAATTCTTCATTGCTTATATTAACTCACAAACCAAGTAAGCATGTTATCTTCAGTAACAACTAGGAAAAAATCAGAAAAAGCAAAAGCTTTTTTACAGCTGGGGTATCATTCATGTGTTTATTTCATCTGATCGGCAAGTCAGAAGTTTAAGAGTTCACTTGGCAGCCAAGCTTTGCATTTCATGGCCCAGCAGAACTTGTGCAAGGTCAGCTGCCATTTGCTGCATACATTCATTTGGGGAGCAGGATCCTCTCAAGAACCACAGTCCTAAGGTGGAACCCAGCTGTTTGTAATAAAGGCCTCTGTGCAGTGCGCTGCTGAACTGCTGCATCCACCAGACTGGAAACACATTTTGTGGAGACTGGCTTTCTTGCTGGCAATTCCTGTTTGTCATGATGCTGGGAGACCTCAGGCGATTGAAGAGAGCGTGTCCGATTAAAGCCTGAGAAAGCATCAAGAAACTGCTGAACTAGATGCTACCAGCGCTTCCTTTCTAAAGTAACATCAAAATTGTCACGTTGCACTGACTACTTCTACACTTGGCTAAGTTTGCTGCTAGGATTGTGTCTCTTCTCCAGAAAAAAGTCTGGAGAAAAGGGACAAATATCACAAAATGCTACCTCTTACGCCAAGTGCTTCAATGTGGGCTATAAGAGCAGCAGGAGTTTTGTATCGTGTTTGATACCCCGCAATACCTCCTCTGAGCTCTCAGTAAAGTGGGTTGTTTTGCATGGTTTTTCTGGTTGTGTTTTAGGCTTTTGGTATTTTACATTTTAAATAAGAAACGTTAACTGGAGCATCACCTACTTTGGGGCAATGGCAGAACAGTAAAAGGCATTCAGGAAACCAGCTCGTAGCATCCGCAAATTTTCTGAAGTTCTGGGCCAGTGCAAAGAGAAAAATGTCCCTGCCCCAGCTGCCCCCCTGTATCTTTTTGTGCGTTTCCAAAGAGTCGTGGTCCGGCTCTCCCTAAGGCTGCCTGCGCAGCTGTCCTCACTAGGGCTTGGGAAGGAGCCCACCCCCCTGCCACGGGGAAGAAGGCGATCACTGGTGTTGGTACGCTTAGTTTTATCTCAAGGTACCACATCCTGCTGCCCAAAAGAAATAAATAGGCATCATGCTCTGTCATCCTGGCAAATAAATAGATTTTACAGTATAGTGCCTACGTTTTTTAGTGAAATAGAAGGTTTTCCTCACTCCTGTGCTGCTGCTCAGGCACACGAGGTCCATCGCCAGCCTGGGCTGCAGCGACAAGGAGTGCTGTTGGCTCTGCTGGATCAGAAAAACATAAAAAAAGGAATGATGCAGTAGTGCATTGACTTTCAGAGCAGCTTCTCATGTTTCTCAAAAATAAGATGACTTTAACTCAATGACTGTATGTGCTTTCTTTACATTTCCATTGTAGTTCCATCAGATGTACTTTCAGAGCAATTTTGCTGTTGTGATGGAGTAATAGTTTTTCTTTCAATGGTAGCAAAGCGGTGTAGCTGCCCTCTCTTCTCTCTTCCCTTCTGCCCCCACCCACCCTTATTTTGTAAACATCTGCACCCCTACCTGCCATATCAGACAGATATAAGAAAGTAACATTTAGCAAAAACAAGCAGGCAGGATTTGGATAACTGAATAGCAATTTATATTTTCTAATGCATTCAGGTAACCTACAAAGTTTCAGTGTGTAGATTGGAAGTAATCAAAGGTCCACTTCTTAGATTACAGTGCAGAAATACTGAGACTGGTTTCTATTGCTGTTCAGTGAAAACATATTAGCTGTTTTCCAGTGGTTCCATCTGTCTTGCACACAGATTATTTAGCAGTCAGTGGCATGTTGAGCTGTGGGGGGTTTTTTTGTGTGTGTGTATTGTTTAATTTATTTCTTTCATGTGGTCCTCTAACCACAAATTGGTTTTAAGCCATTGGGACCAGGCCATTTTCCAGATATCTGGCTTTCAGACATGGGATCAGTGAGAGCTAGGATCTCTGTTCCACCTCTAGAGCTGAGTTATGTGTATTGTTGTTCCTGGAGTTTATTTTAAGTTATATAAGTTTGTTTTGGAATAGATGGTCTTAGTTTTAGCAATATGCTTGTTCCATTAAGTTGAATATTAGATATCTATGTGTTACACAGTGGGTGGAAATGGCTTACTCATTTCCACAGTATGTGAATTCATTATTTGCCATTAGATACAGAATTGTAGCCTTAGCACGTGAACATAGTTGGGAAATCAGAACTTCAAACTGAAGAAATGAAATTCTGAGGGCAGCTTTAATGGGTTTAGCCATGTCAACATCTTGTGTTTTCATGATATGCATATATACTATTTTTTACTAAATTTTCATTTTCTGTGTTTGCTAATGTTCATTCTATTAATGGGAGCTACATGGGTATCAAAACCATTGCAAAAGGCTCAGTTTGCTGATCCTGCCCGATCTGCTGTCTGTGGCTATTTCGGTGTACTGAGCTTTTTGTGCTGCACTATCTGTGCCCTTAGAGTTGAGTGCTTTCTATGGGCTCACAACACATGATAGCTTTTGGAGGGCTGGAGTTAGCTTTCTGGAGTTAGAAATTGGGAATCCAAGTGCCTTTATCCTACAACATCTCTTGAGATCTCCGAGTGAAATTGAAACCCTGCATGCTCGATGCTGGGTTAGAAACTAATTTACTTTCCTTGTTCTGGGTCTATTTACCTTCAAGTCAAGAGTCTAATGCTTCTAAACTAAGCAGAGAACCTTTTCCTCCCTTCATATAAGTGTCATGCTTGTTGCTGTGTATCTGTGTTAAGTGTGCAAATGTGAATTGCTACTACATTACTTTGTACCGGAGCTGGCCAAATTACTGTTAAAAAATAGTGTATGTTTTAGGTGGTGTTTTGTCTTTTGAGCTTTGTCATTTCAGATCATTTCTGCAGGCTTACAATAAAAATTCTCAAATGGATTTCTTATTCCTAATTACTTTTTAACTACTCCAAACTAGAAAACTTTTTTTTTACTCTATAAATTATTCATATCCTGCCAGAGCAGTTTTGTATAACTGCTCTAGAGTTATTTATTCTGGATTCATAACTAATATTGCAGCATAGAAGTTGCTCTTAAACTAATAATACAAAATCGCTGTATGCAATTAATTACCTTAGTTATATAAATCATCCAAGCAGGAAATAGAAAAAATGCTAGGTGACAAACAGTCAGATTTCAATAAATGGTTGTTCCATCTTACTTTGAGAAAATTATTGATAGAAATGGAAAGAATTGACAAAAATACCAAGTAGAATAGACTTTGTGTTTTAAAATGAGTACAGAAATGCTTTTCACTCCTTCCTACTCCCACTATTTTTTTTCAACTTTGCTTCATACAAATGGAAAGATTAGTTTATAAATCAAAGCCGTTTTTCAAAATAGGGTAGAAGTTGTAAATTCAAACTTCAGCTGTAGCCTTTAGGCTTCAGGATGATAAGTTGCAGTCATATTAGCTATCTGGTGGTGTGTTTATCATCCAGTAGACATTTTGTTGATTATTACAGTGTTAAAGAATAATTAAAAAAAGGCTGTATATACGATTCCTATCTATTCTTCACTGAAACTTATATCACTTTGTGAACCAAAAAAGCAATGTATTAAAGACAGATGTTCACCCTTGAAAGGCTAGCATGAGAACAAGAAGGAAGGCAATGATTACTGCTCTTTTTCTTGCTTTTTTTTGTGTAGTGGAAATGGTACTCATTGGAATTCTCCTCTTTCTAGGTGGTTTGTTTTGGATGCAGAAACAAGGGATCTGGTTTCAATACACACTGATGGCAATGAACAGCTCTCAGTGATGCGCTACTCAGTAGGTAGGCAGACTTCTCATACATTCAGAATGATTGCATATTTTAATTTCTGATAAATGAAATATTTTCAGTTAAGCTGTATTTACCCATGCCAAATTACTGCCAGTTACCAGGAAAGGTAGAGCTTTGAAAAAATTGGTTTAAAATCATTAATATCTACCTAAATACTTTGTTACAGATTTGTGTATGCTAAATCTTAGTTTTGTAACTGCAAATGTTAGTCACCTATCTCAGCCTTTCCTTTATGTTGATCTATGCTGTTATAACAAATGTTAACTCTGCTCCCAGAAAAAGTAATAATTCTCAACTAACTAGCTGGCAGGTTAACAGAGAAGGGAGAGCTATTAATTTTCAGTTTGCTCTAATAGTCTATAAATAGCTTTCAGTAATATTTTAATTTTTTTTTTTTAGTTAATTTTCAAACTTTATTACTATAAAACCATAAAATTAAGTTCAGGTCTGTCTGAAACGCGGAGCTGTTCACTATAAAGTATTTGCTATGGGACTACGTGGCCTACAAGCCAGTATTGAGTCTCCTCTTCAGACATGACAAATCATCAAAGGCTGAGTCCTCACTGTTAAAACTCAATGGAATAAGAATCTCATAAATCTGTTTCTTGTTTGCTTTTGGATGAAATGTCATGTCAGTGGGCAAAACATGGCTCTGCTGCTGCCACACCTGCCAAGTGTAGCAATTTAGTTCAGAGCGCTGATGTTCATTAACACTACAGAGGCGTTTGGTCATGGTTCAAGGCAACTCTGGGCCATGAACCTTTTAGAGACAGCAAGGGTTAGAAAACTGCTAGTCATGTCTAAATGCTCCAGTTACTGTTGTTTAGATCTTATTTAGTATTGGTTTATAAGCAATCCTTTTAAAAAAAAAAAAAAAAAAAAACTGACTGGAGAGTAAATGCTGTTCTGCATTTTTTTGTAATTCAGAAAACTCTGGTCTGCCTGCCTGCTGTCAAATATTTCCAGAAATCAGTGCAATCTGAGGATTTATAATCCACTACCCTGTCCATTGGGCACTTGCTTAAAAAGAGTAGAGGTGAAAGAACTTGCCCAAAAAGCATACCCACAAAGTAAAATGATACAAACTGAAAAACAACATAATCAGCTATGTATCTTTAAATACAGTTCATGAACAATAGCTTGAGACTATTGCCTTAGTGATAAATCTGATTCATTAAATTTTAGAAAACACATATTCTGTTAATCTATATCAAATATTTTGATCTTGTATTATAGATGGCACCTTACTTGCCGTTGGATCCCATGACAACTTTATTTACCTCTACGTAGTAACAGAAAATGGAAGAAAATATAGCAGATATGGAAAATGCACTGTAAGTTTTGAAGCAAAAATAATCAGCAATTCTTGCATTTTAATTATACGCACACTAAGATTTTAAGCAGGTGAAGTGAAAAGAAAATATCTCTCTCTAGGTTGATGCTTTCCATTTTTAGTTTGGTTAGACCTTTTGTGATTTTTCCCCCCTGGCTCCCCTAAGGATTTTGTAGATTTTAAACTTCAGTCTGATTGGTTTCAGAACTGCTAGTTGTTAGGTGAACCCTTTTGCGTCAAATACGAATGATTTCTCAAACTTTGTCTGAAATAGGAAATTAGCAGTAAGATGCAAAAGACATTGTGTATCTATATGCTGAAAATCTTTCTGGGAAAATATTACAGTTGTTTTGAGGTTATTTTCACTCTATTGGTAAGTACTTCTTGGACCAGCATAATGCTGATGGTGGGATTTCATTAGGAGATGTAATTTTGGAGGTTGCAAGTATGCACTATTTTAAGCTGCCATTGTTATTAAAAATTTGGAAATTGGGGATATGCTACCTTTCAAGAATTAATTTCTAGCCCAGTGTAAGTAAAAGCAAGTGCAACACAAGTAGCGGAGTTTATATTAGTGCTTACATTTGTATGAGGTTTCCCCAGTGTTAAAAATATCAATTTCAAGAAATGACGCAGTTTTTCTATTTTGCTTAATGTTGTCTAATATCCTGGCCTAAAGTTCAGCTGTCTCTTGGTTTCACATAAAGAACATCTGAGCCTCAATGGGATTTGCAAGTGATATTATAAAAATAGATTCATATTTCAAATACGAATTTTTTTTAAGGAAGCATCCCCTGATTGAAACACTTCTAATGTATTTGTAACCAATTGCATTTCTTTAAAAATAAGAACACTTCTCAAACTGCTTTGTTAATTTGAAAATACTGGGAAAGACCATAAACCTGAATTGTGTCCCCAGATGAGATTGTCTACTAGAATTTCTCGGCCTTTGACATAGGCTTTGCAGCGGAAACTATGGGGCGAAAATGAACAGGCGTTAGTGAGCCTGTTAGCGATGAGTACGGTATCTTTGAGGGATTTCTGCTCGTCGGGGCGTTGAGCCGAGGAAAGGTGCACGCACTGGGCCATCTAGATGGTGCCGCTTGAACTTGCGGCCTGGGCCCAGCCGCAGCAGGCAGCAAAACCCCAGCGAAAGTGGGGTTTGCCCCCGTGCAGCGGGGGTTGGCCCCGGAGGAGGGCTGGCCCCTGCAACGTGTGCTCCGCGAGCGACATAGCACGGGGTAGCCAGTGCGAGTGGGAAGGGGAGGCTGCTGCGACTGAGAGGAGACGGGTGGTGTTGGGGGGCCGAGGGGGAAGGGTGGCCCTGGTGGGAAGGGGGCAGTGAGGGAGAATAGATGGGCTTCAACTGCAGCGGCTGGAAGGAGCACGTCCCCAACAAGGTGGGCTTTGCTGCATGGCCGGCCATCCCGCCACACCGTGCTGAGCCGGGGCCGGTGGCCTCGGAGCTGCCACGTTGACTCTGGCTCTCCTTCCTCTTCCACCTCCTTCCACGGACTCGGCTTGTTGAACCAGCGGGCAGGAGGTGGCCGATGGTTTTGGTGGCACTGGGGTCAGCAGACAGCCCAGTGATCACTAGGTGAATGTGGGATGAGAAATCAGGTCTGCCCAGGAAGGCCAGTCCGAGAGCCAAGACATATTTAATATTCAGCTCACCCTACTTCAAGGTCTGTGTGAGCTCTTTCAAGATGTATGAGATCATTATTTCTGTATAGTGTACGTATTCTGTTCAGGAGAGAACATGTTATAATTTAAACCAGCACTGACTGATGTGTTGACCCCTACTTTGTTCTCTGTTCTAATCACTGTTACCTGGAGGGAGCCGTTAAAAGCAGAACAAACTAAGAACCATTTCTCCTGAACAGGATGCAGAAATGCAGTTTGTTTGCAGACATCTTATTTACACAATAAATGTGTAATAATAAGTGATCTCGTAATTCCAAAGCTACTAGTAGCTTGGAAGATGAATCAATAACCAGTTTTCAGTGTACTAAGTAGGGAGAATCTGCACTGAAACAAAAGATTATCACCCCACTGTAATGTGTTTCTCTCCTTCCTTGTCCTTTTCCTCCTCATACACCCCCAGACATTTTAAAGTATTTAGCTTCTATTTAGGCATCTGTGTCTGTCTGTCTGTTCCCCCCATCTTGATAGTGGGGAAAGAAAAGGGTTCAAAAAGGGATGGGAGAAGTGAATGTTGTTATACTCAGACAGAAGGGTTAGGGCTTCAAAGCAGGGTGGGTTTTTTTTGTTTTTGTTTTTTTTAATGTGAGTGATTGCATGAGGAAGCCAAAATTAGCAACCTGGTTTCTCTCTGAGCTGAGCTTCTCTGACCCTTTCAGTTTGTGCAGAATGCAGCAGTGTATTAATTCGCTGGGCTGAGTAGCGAGGCTGGTGATCGAGTTTCACACACCCTGTATTCCTCTGTGCTGGCTGCCAGCACGCTTGTGGGCTGATACCAGCTTGATATTAAGCAGGGAGACACCTTGGTATGTTTGAGACCTTGAGCTCTTTCCTGGTCAGGTGTTTGTGCTCTGGCACCGTGTCCTTTTGGCATTCTTCGGTCATTCAGTAGCCCAGCGAGTGACGTCCAAGTAGGATGACTCAGTCCTTCTGGTAGTCAACCTCTGGTTATTTCCTCCAACTTGAAAACATTACTTGAATCCTTTTAGAAATATTTTATTTACTAGACCAGCATCACATTGGGTATAAGCTGATCGCACTACTATGTATAAATAACTTTTCAGTCGTGATCAGGTTTTCTGTTGCATGAAATAGGCTAACTTCTAAGCCTGTTTCCGTGGTGAGCGATGGTGTTGGTTGTGATCAGAAAGAATTTCCGATTAGCTGAAACAACCATTTTGGCTCATGCAGCTGTTTTGAGGGCTTCAGATATGCAGACAGCAATCTGAAGGTATGGGCTAGGTTATGAACTTCCAGGGTATCAGCAGCTCTGGGGTAACTGGCCCTGGTCGTGTTTGCCTTACATCACTGAGACAGCAAGGGCTGTGCATCTACTGAGCTTGCTGTGGGATAAAAGCCACACTATTAGGCTAAACCTGAAATAATCAGTGTGCCCATCCCATAAGCTGTGGACATTTCAACCCTTGTACCACTTAAGTCTGAAACGGGTAAACATTACCAATGAAGGAGATGGTTTCCATTTAGTCAGATAGTTTTAATAGCCAATGATAACATGAGTAATTATGTTCATTGTATATAAAGGTACACAGAAGGAAAGAATAAAATGTTGCTTTATCTGTGATAGCTATTGAAGAAAGATTTTAATAGAAAATAAGATTGTGCTATTTAAAATATTATGACACTGTTATGTTCCGATTCATCATTTAGTGATTGCTTGCTTGAAGGGATTTTCCAGCATGGAGCCCCCTGGCCAATTGCTTTGTTCACTCCCCCACCTCCCCTAGGAATTTTAACAGCTGCCAAATGTCTGGCAGGATTTTGTAAATGACTGACCAATTCTTTTCCATGTTGGAGTTAGCTTGCAAATTTTAAGGCTTGGAAAATAAGAGAAAAAATTCTAGCCAATCCTACGTTGTTTTTTTTCTTCAAAATAACAAGTTGGCATGTTAATATCATATATCCTACCCTTGACTGCAAAGTAGGTATGTCAATATGCAGTTCCTCTGCTAGAAGCAGAGACTAATTCCTAAGAAAAATAAATCTTAAGGGTTATTATTTTTTTTTCCCCTAAGCATTTCTGAAATCCCTTACAGAAGGCATGGTGACAGGGGAATGGAGATGACTATATTTTTACACGTAATTCTGGAGGCAAACGGCCTCTGTTGCAGTTGGCTGTCAAAAAGTCAGCGATGGGTAGTGTGGCTGCTGGAAGCCCCGTCATAGGAGGCCCAGGGCAGCCCGTGCTCCAGCACGGTCCTACGTGACGCAGGCAGGACCGAGGCACCCAGCGTGGCTCTGGAGACCCTGCCTTCGTATCACGTGCTGGGAGGGGAAAGGAGATGAATTGGAAGCTGTCAGTCATGAGGGTGGCATCAAAAGATGCCTGGCAGAATGATTAGGAAGCAAAAAATGGGTGATCTTATTAGGGAGGGAGAAGCAGTAAGAAGAAATGGGTGATTGGAGGAGAGAAAAAAGAGTAAAACAGAAGCTACGTTTACTCATTTCCTATTCCCCCTTCTATGGATAAATAACTTATTCTTTTTACAAAATTACAGCTTCCCTGGAGGCTTTCATATCATTCTTAGTACTATGCTTATCAAACAAAAAAAATTCATGCATAGGAAAAACTCTCTAAACAGATGCATTTAGCTTCTCCATCAAATATAGCAGAAAGGTAGCTGCTTAGGACTCAGTGTGCTAGTGATGGTGATAAATATGTGAGCAGGCCAAAGTGTTTTTATTATTACAGTGATGATCCTGTGTGTATAGGGAAAAACCCCTGTAGCTGGCATTAACATGTGTGGTGTAAGGCAAATAGCAGAGGCTTTTGAAAAGCTTGTGAGGGTATCCTTGAGCACAAGGAGCACAAGGGAAGTGCAGATCTGGCAGGGTGCAGGGGGATACTTTTTTGGATGTTAATTGTCACATCTGTGGGCACAATTTTTGTTTCTGTTGTGATTAAAACATACATTTCATATTGGTGTTGTTGCATTCTTCTTTAGGGACATTCCAGCTATATTACACACCTTGACTGGTCCCCAGACAACAAGTATATAATGTCAAACTCAGGAGACTATGAAATATTATACTGTAAGTATCAAATTAAATATACTGGAAACAGAAATATGTATTGGCTATCAGAACATATAGAAGAATAGGTTTGATCAAGACTGCACAAAATGCTTACTGACAAAGGAACTAATTTGAACTTTTGTAACCTGATATCTTGATGTTACTCAGAGCTGCGTATTACCTAATGGCAATGCCAAATATAGCTTACTTCTCTACAAGGTCATAAATCAGGTTAACAGCTTAGAATTTACAGAACAAGTGGCATTAGGTTTTGATGTTAGCCTGAAAGTTTTGTAGATTGAAAATAATTTATACAGTTGTTTGTTTAGTGCCAACAAAACCAGTTATTTTGGGGGAATAAAACCAGTGAGTCTGTGCCACTGTTCTTTTTTTATTGTTGTTTGTTTGTTTTAACTTTATCTTAGCTGGTAGTGTTGAAAACTGACCAAAGAATACTACTACTTGCATCAGTTAATGGCAATAGTATTTTCATGTTTACTTGTCTTTTTTTAATATGTTCAAATATGAATTTAACTGTAATACGTACTAGTTTTGTCACAAGTTCAATTTCCATAGTGCAAATGAGTGTATTTTTAAACTATTATTTTATTCTTGTCTTCCTATGGTTTTAACTGGAACACAAGGGTTGTAGGTTCTGGTCCTGTACAGGCAAGAAGAGCCACTGATACTGAGTACTTTAATATATCTGGCACCTTAACATGTCCTTTCTGCCTGATTGCAACTTACATTTCAACTCTGGATAGTTCAGTATTTGAATCTGCCAAAAGAACATGTTGGTGATTATAATTGCCTACGTAGGGAAGCAAAGAGCTGTGATCCATGAGCACTCAACTGGTATATAGAAAGATGGACGTTCTTTGGGAAAATAATCATTCCTTTCCTAGTTAGAATTGGAAAAGCAATTTAAGGCTCCTGTGGCAATAGTTTCTCACTGTTGTTAAAAGCAGAGCTTCCTGAATGATTGATTGGATTTTGGCATATTGATGGAGGTGGTAAGAAGGATAAATTCTGCTACTACAGAACCTATTAAAACATTTTGTAGATCAGGTAGCAGGGGACCCAAACTACAGGGAGGTGTTTTTGAGGTATGTTGAAACAGTGTACTGGGGTACACTGGAAAGGGAAATGAGAAGTAAATGTGGCTCTTGGGTACCAAGTGAAGATTCAAATATTTGGAATTTGATAAAGGACCTAGAGTATAACATAGTGTGGGTCTATCTTTGCCTCTACAGTATGATTCTAGACTCTTAAGATGCTTTTTATTACTGTCTCCATTAGCCATAGCATCTTTAAAGAGCATGTTTTTAAATCTGAAGTTATATGTCATAACTTGTCATTCACTTTTTTTAAAGGGGACATTCCAAGTGGCTGTAAGCTAATCAGGAATCGTTCTGACTGTAAGGATATAGATTGGACAACATACACTTGTGTGCTAGGCTTTCAGGTGTTTGGTAAGCATCATTTAACTTGCTTTTAAACTATTCAGGCTGTGCTTTTGTTATTTATTTTGCTTCAATTTGTCATTAGAAATATGCTGTTAATAATTAGTGATAATGGTGCTGAGATGTCAAACCAAGAGACTGACCACAATACTTGTCTGTGATATAGAGCACTGGGTATGAGTATGCTCCGTAGACAGTGTATACTTGATTTCTGTTTAATCTTGAAGGTCGTGGTTTGATTTTTTCTGCTGTCATTTTAGTCTATCGATTCTGGGGGCTTTGAACCAAAAAGCTGATATTTTGAATTGCTCATATGGTATACACACATTCTCCTTGCTTCCTGGTTTCAGGATAGGAGCAGATCTAGCAATTAGTAAAGATGTGAGTATAGGATATAGTTCATGACTTAAAAGCATGACAGCACCTTGAGACCTGCAGTAAGCAGTTAGTAATATACACTGCTTCTAAAGAGTAAAAGTGCTTTTAAGAGTAAACAGATTCTTTGCCTAGTGGTTTATTTAAAAAAAATTAAAAGTGTACAAAAAATTACAAAGCTGACAGATGTGACTTTAATACTGCCGTTCGAGACTGTGGCCAAATAGTTCAAACTACTTTTGCCTAGAGCAGCTCTGTTGGCCTTAAATTAGGAGCCTCTCTGTGAGGAGTTGAAAAGTATTGTTCAGTCTGTCAGTGTCGTAAACCAACTCATGTGAGCTGGATGCTGAATGCTTTGCTTTCGCCGCTGATATCAGATGCCTTCCGTAGTTCTTCACATTGTAGGAAACATCAAAAGCAAGTAGAAGTAAATCACTAAATTCTTCAGAGAGGTGAGGGTTAGATCTATAAGCCTTTTCTTCACAGCTACTAGGAGTTCAACTTCGAGTATCAGTTTATGTGTAGGGTAGAAGATCAGATAAATCTGAGTGTTTTATGTAGCCTCTCACAACTGTCATGTATATTCTTGGACTATCAAATCCTTAATGAGCAAATAGTTTTAAAGGATTGTGGTTGGTTTGGTACCAGCAGTGATGCTCTTGTATGGTATATTAATGGGGTAGAAGGCAGTCTGGCCTTTATAGCCAGCCTACTTTCCTTTCTCCCTGGGTACCAAAGATCTGTGGCAGAGCAGGGAAAATAGGTGGGGTCAGGGGAGGATGCTGACTGGTTGATTAACTGTGAAAATATTTTTCTGAGTTGTTTGGAGTTTGAGGTAGGTGGAAGAAATTAATCGGAACATACTGTTTGTGGAGCTGAATATTGTTGTTTGTTGTTTCTTTGAGAATACTGGCTCCTGAATCAAACTGGGTTCTATATGTGCTTTTTTATTCAGTCTGTCTTGGTGAAAATGAGAGGAGTTGGCTGTTTCCTCCTAGTGTCTTGTGCATGTAAGGCTAGACTGATTAAGGATATCTGTCTGCAGTATTCATTTCCTAACTTTCTGTGCTGCTGTGGAGCTAAGACCAAAATAATGAAGACTGTAACATAAATGGCTTTTTCAAATGGGATATTAGAATATTCAACAGAAAACAGAGAAAGTGAAAAAGCAAGGCTGTGTTCCATGCTACTATAAGATCTTTACAAAGTATTTTCATCACTGCTGTGCAAAGCAAATGTACTGAATGTTCCTTCTGGAATAGCCTAGTGTCTTAAGCCATTTAACATTTTATACCAAGTACTTGAAATCTACCTAAAATTTGAATGTGGTAGAAGGTGTCTTCCTCATAGGTACTGAAATTTTACCACTGCATTTGGTAATAGAACAGGTAGAATATGAGGAACAGCTTTCTGAATCCCTGCGCTTTCTAGAAATGTCCTTTATCCCTGATCTGAAGAGATTAGGTGTGGGAATGCAGAAATAATTCCATTTCTGTGTTCAGTTCGTCGCTTACAAGGAGTTGACTGGAACAGTCTCATCAGCTTTGATGTGAACATTTAGACCATTGATTTCTGTCTTTCGACCATTTAATAGAAACTGCTGGTGACTTGTCATCTGATTTCAGTCTGGCCTAGAGATGAGCAGCTCCCATAACCACCATTCTGAGGCTTTCCAGCCTTTTTTACTTCTTGTTTTAAACTGCTCTTCAGTGGATATGTCTGCTGATTCTGTCTGCATTCCCTTCCAGATTAATATGCGCTCTAACCACTCTGGATTAAATTTAATTAGTCTCAACTGCTCTAAAAATCTTCAAAGTGCCAGAGGGACCTTGGAGTAAAGTAGATACAGCAGATAATATGATGTTATTTTGGGGCAGAGAGAATATATTTAATCTAGAAAATATAAAAGTAAACTTCCTAGCCAAGATCCATCAAGCTTTAATTTTATATTGTCTAGTAGTCTGACACCCTTTCCAGAATCTTAAAATTATGGCTTGATCTCAGACAAAGTATTCTCCTGTTAAATCAGACAGAGCAACTAAGTCAAACCAGCAGTTTACTACTACCCAAAGGAGAAGTCAAGAAGAGTCAAGACTGACCCTTTGGTGAGCTGGCTCAGGGATCCAAACAAGCAGAGGACTGCTCACTTGGATGTGCAGGAGGGAGGGCTAAGTTTATGGGTTTGGGGCTTTTGAGTGTGTACATTTGCTTGTTCTACTAATTTTGCTCTATGGATAGCGTGTCCATGGGGTCAGGCATGCCCTGTTGTCAGCAGAAGAAAGAGGATGGGAATGCATGGTGGGGATGAGTAGCACTGCTCCTTTTTGGTAGTAAATATTTTTGTGTTGGCTTAGCAGTATCATCAGTCTTCAGCCCAAGCACTTGAAGTCACTCCCTCATTTACTGCACATTTCCCACATCTTTCTCGGAGCAGATTATTTTGGAGAGACTTACTTCTGGCTAGCAGAATTTATTAAAACTGAGGTGCTGCTGTCATACCTAATAACCAAGTTATACTACTTCATATTCTTTTTTTTAAGTTCTTAAACACGAAATACTTGGACACATTAATGCCTTGTTTTCTCATGCTTACCTCATACATTGAAAGCAAATCCTGCTGTCTTATAACAAAGGGTTGTCTTACATTTAGAACTGCTAAAAGAATTCATGAACCCCAAAGATACAGAATAAGAGACCCAATCTTGACTCTTGGTCTTTCTATTCTTAAATTAAAAAGAAGAGAAAATAGCATAGCTGGTTATTCAAAAAAAACAAGTCTCAATTATTAAAAAAAAAAAAAAAAAACACTTTGGTGTAAATTAGCATCTTATAACCCCTTGCTTAGCTTTTGTTCAGTTTTTCTCCCGGATGTGAATCACAAGTTTTGTTACAGAAATATCTAATGCCTTTATTTATTTGTTGTTAGAACTACAGCCCTGTATTTATTCAGTGTTTCTCCTCCAGGCAATGTTGTTATTCTTTTGTCTAGACATATCAGCGTCATGCTTCTCACTTAAAAGCATATTGAATTGTACTTAAGCACTTGACAGCATTTTTGTCTATGAAACATGTACAGGCTGGGTTTCTGTGCGAAGTATCATCAATCAATTGTCTTTTTCCCATCATGCAAATATTAAAAATTGCCCTGAATTTTTAAAAAACAAAAGAATTCTCTATGTAGTGTACTGTATCTCGGCTTGTTCAATGCTTCAGTATCAGCTTTTAAAACATTTGTGCAAAGTAAGACAGAGGTTTCAATTAGGAAACTTATCAAGTCTGAGAGGCTGTCCTGGCCGAAGTTTGGGGTTTTGCGGGAGGGAGTGGCGCTAGACTAGCAAAAAATTATGAAGCTCAATTCAACACCTTTTTGATTTTCCAGTTGAATATTTTGTTTACCTTTTACTATGCTTGCCTTTTCTTTGGCTTTATAGATTTTATTTTTGTTTATGGATTGCCTTTTAAATAGTTTTTAAAACTACCATCACTAAATATAACTGTTCTGTTCTCTCCTAGGAGTTTGGCCTGAAGGATCAGATGGGACAGACATAAATGCCCTTGTCAGATCCCATAACCGAAAAGTGATAGCAGTGGCTGATGATTTTTGTAAGGTCCATCTCTTTCAGTATCCCTGTTCCAAGCCAAAGGTAAGTCTAGACCAGTCTAGTCTATGTGATTGTATGCATTGCATAAAGTCTTCTGTGCCAGACATCTGCTTCCAGCCCAGTTATTCTGGAACCTTGTAGCCAAATGGTACATTTTTTCCCTGAGAGCAAAGCTAGAGAAAAAAGCATTGTTTCCCCATGAAGTTTATATGGGGAAGTATGAATCATATGTATACGTGTGTGTGTGTGTGTGTGTGTATATATATATATATATATATATATATATATAAAATTCTTAATCATACAAATAATCATATATATATATGCACATACATATATTTATGCATAAATATATGTATGTATGAAGTAGCAGTAGTTATCCTTTAGTTCTGAAGCAGAGGCTTGATGCTTTCTGTTGGCTGGCCTTTGTGTTAAGTCTTTTACTTTTCACATGCAGATCTTTCTGCCTTAAGAAAAGAAGATATTTGGGGGGAAAAAAACAAATATAAAATGGTACTCTTATGTGAATAAAGGACTCTCTTGAATGGCTAAACACAAATGTTAGTAGTTTGTTTAGATATCAGTATCATGCGCTCTTCTAGTCAAGTGTATGATTTATTTTCCTGTTTATTTCAATAGGCCCCAAGCCACAAATACAGCGCTCACAGTAGTCATGTGACAAATGTCAGCTTTACCCATAGTGATGGTCACTTGATTTCAACTGGAGGGAAAGACATGAGTATTATTCAATGGAAACTTGTGGAGAAGGTAACTCTACCACAAAATGACATTGTAGTAGAAATTGGTACCACTAAAGTGCCCATCCCTGCCAGTGAAAATGCTGTACAGTCTCCTGCACCTCTCCCACAGTCTTTTAATGAAATGAATCAAAATGAAAGTGTAACTGGCAGCTCTCCAGCTTCCTTGGAGAGCAACTTGGAGCAGTCTGCGGAGGCCAGTGAAGAGCAGAGTGAGGAGCAAAGTGATGGGAGCAGCCTGGATCCTGCAGAGCCGTGCTATGAAGAACCATCCAACGAGACAAGTGAGGAGCACAGTGAATCTACCGTCACTGAAGAGCAGCAGGATAACTCACCGGTGTCTTAACGCTTCCAACTTGGATGGCTTTTATTTTCCCTTGGTGCGCGTTACTTCATTAAGGGGTGAGGGTTCAAATAGGGAAAAGTAGCTGAGATTCATGACCACACCAGCTTTTGAATTTCAGTGAGATTTTTAGTCTGACCTTCAGTTCAATATGTGGAACCATCTCAAGGGCCCAACTTCATGGTTTGTGTCAAGATCTGGTCAAAGGTAGTAGTGGACATTATCATAGATTCATCTTAATTCTGAAATTGCAGTCAGGAAGCGGCATGAAATGTATACTGGAAAAAAGGTTAGCTCTAAAAATTAGCTGAAATAAACCACCTTAACTATGTGAAAGTGTTTCCTGAAAGAGCTAAAACCAAGCAGAAGCACTGAGTGATTCCAGCTGAGTAGTAGTATGCTCTTTTTTTCCAGGTGTGAAAACAAAAACCTGAAAAGCTCTTTGTAGAGCTGTTTTCCTTGTGTTTTTTTCTTAATGAGAAAGAGAGAGGAAAAACAATGTAATGATGCCATGTGCATCAATGCCTTCTTGACCTAACACATATGCAATTTTCTAACACTACTAATTCCTAATGGAGTCTGGACACGCTCACAGTTGGTCTGCCCTAGGTGCTGCTATTTCTAAAGCAAATCCTATCAAGGAACGGTGTTGGTTGTTCCATTCTTACAGACTATTTAATAAAAGACTAACCAGATGCCGGTGTGTTTCACTTGTTCATGACCTGAAAGTTGATTTGAGTTGTAGGTTGTAATTGTCTCTTCAAAGAATTGCTTGTCTAGAGAGTCTGAAACTTAAGAGAGTCTTTACAGTGAACTTAATGTGAATGGCAGAGAACACGTGGCAAGAACGCAAAGTCAGATGGGCTCTAGAGTTAAACTTTAAGCCTTCAAGCAGAACTTGCTCCATCCCTAGTAGGAGAAATAGAAATACAGTTAACTTAAATTATTAAATTGGTGCTTGGGATTAGTGTATTAAGTTGATTTTTTTTTTGAGAGAGGTAACTCTAAGAATCATTAAACTGCTTTTTTTTCTTTTCTTTTTTTTCTGGCTCCTTTAGCAGTTGTGATACAAGCATACAGTAATTTAGATGATGTGATTTTTTCAGACTTGTTGATCTATCATTTTCGTGATTTCCTCCCCCAACCCCGAGTTGCTATAAGCCATGTAGCTCTCATGTGGCTATACCTGGCCAGTTACGGGATATCTTGGCATTTGTTATGCATTTGGAAAGTAATTTTTTTAATGAAGTTTGTCAGATAGCTACAGTTTTTTCTTAAGTGCATATGTTTCCTACTTTAAAAAGGTATAGATTTACTGACAGATATCCATTTCCTATGTACTTGTTTATATTTTGATTACATAGAATTTTCTTTTTTAACTTGCTGCATTGTGCTGGTATTTTAGTTTTTAGTTAGAATATCATGTTTAGAAACTTTGGATGAGTTCATAAGTCTTAATTGTGCAAGCGTTTACGTGATTGTGCCATTCCAAAGTGCATCAAAACTGTCATTCCCTTACTAGTATATTCTCAGGAGAAATGCTACAGATCAGGTATTTAGTCATCATTTGGAAAAATAAAAACAAATGGACTCCCAAAGGACATTTAGAACATTTATATATAAAATATATAAATATAAATATATATATACACACATATATATATAAAATATCCTCTTGTTTACAACAGTTCCAGAAACCTCAAAGTAGTTCCCTTCTGATGAAGGGAGGTATGGATTCCAAGCAACCATCTGTTTAAACTGTGCTCTGTACATAGTGTTTTACTGGAGGGTTCTAGTATGCCTGACTTGCAAATTTGCCAAATAATAGCAATGGAAGATAAAGATCGACTCATCAAATACATGGTTCCAAATGAGGAATATGCTGTAGGTTTAGAAAATAATCTTAGTAAAGGAAAAAGGATCTTAGAGCTAATGAGGCACAGAGCTCTCTCTGATTTTTATGAACTCCACATAAGCAACACATTTCATTTGGAACATCTGTCACCTGGGGTTGCCATGTAAAGTGAGAGTTATAGTTGTGCTATTCTTGTGTTTGTAGTTCAGAAGACTCTACTAATACGCAAAAAGCCTTACAGCTTTCAATTGCTGGCAACTACTGTTTAACAATAATTAAATCTGTGATAATGGATGGAAATGGGTGGGATTATGTAACTGTAGATGTTTTAGAAAAATAATTGTGAATGAATTATGATTAAGAGTGTTTCATGTGAAGATGTTTGAGCCATTTCTATCTATCATGCATTCCTGTCTCAAGGCAGAAAATTTTGAAGATTAAAAAAATAAAATAATCAAAATAATAAACTGCAGTGTCTTTTTCCATATCTGTGCTGCTTTTTTCTGTATATAAAGTGCATGTCATCTTAGCATTTGCAGAATGTGGAGGATTTTAGAAGAGGAAAAAAAGAATCTTGCTTAACTTGTGCTTTTTTGATAACTCTCTAGACTTATGAAAAATAAGTTTGTTCAAAATCATGAATAATCCTGGCACTCCTAAACAATGTTCTTGACTGACTTTTGAAATGTTTTCTGACATCTCTCTTTTTCAATGTTGATTAATTACCTACTATCATTAGCATACTGTAGCTTATTGATGGGAATCGCGGGATTACAAATAGGTATTTGTCTTCATACATACTGCAGTCCACCTTCCTGGATTCTATCAGAAGCTTTCTACGGGAAGTCATATGAAAAGTGTGAGTGTATTTTGGATATAACACCTTGAATGTCACAGTGCTTCCACATTCTTAATGGTCTCTGTCCAGTTGCAGATGCAGAAAGTCACAATATGCTTCAGTTTCTTAATATATTCCTTGTGAAAGATTCTCACAGTCCTTTATGAAAAATTTGAATCACCTCCATTGCTTGCAGCTGGTTTCTGTCATTCACAAAAGGGGAGGGTGGGGTGGAGAGGAAAAAGAAGCCTTCAGAGTAGCCAAATACCTTATGTTTATCCTCTTTACTTTTTTTTTTTTTTTTTTTTTTTTTTTTTGACTGGAAACCTCAGTGACTTCAAATTGTCAGGAAAATGTTGTTGCTCTAACTGGAGTAACAAGTAGATGTCTTAAGGCATTCTGGAAGCAGCATGGCACAACCTACAGCATCATGTACTGCTTTGCACTGGGGATGACTGTGCAGCAGAGTGGTCTGGGCTTTGCTCCATTTCTGTCCAAATTCAGCATAAGGATTTTGTTATTGGTTCTCCTGGGACGAAGGAGTCAGGAAGACAGGAATCTTCCTGAAGAGGAGGTAAGCTAGAAATCTGGTCTTTGTGCCTCCCTCATGGCGGATCCAGGATGTGGCTCCAGGTGCCCATTCTTTTATTTGGGCGGTGTCTGCTGCTGGCTTAGGTAGTTGAAGTGATGGATTTGTCCTGTGGAGCTGAAGTGCAGGGTGGAAGTGCCGTTGAAGGCATGAAACTGTAACAACATCCCATTTTACATGACTGAAACTTTAGTTTCAGAATCGACATTAATTATTTTAGATAGCATAGTAAAATACTTGAATGGTGGAAATTGCCAAGCTTATGGATACATGTAATATATCATGCGAAGTGATATTAATCTTTTTTTTTTTTACATAGAGCACTCTTCAGGGTACGACCACTACTACTTCCCCCCCCCCCTTCTTCTTCTTCTTTTTCCCATAGAAATTCCAGAATAAGAGAAGAAGAGGTTGGGATTAGATGTGGATGGGTATTCATGAACCAAGCATTTCTTAGTTTTGATTTTACTGTAATTCTCATTATAAATAACAAGTAATAGTTTTTGCATATTATGTATGTTAAGTTTCAGCCTCTTATTTTTAGTGTTCCCAAGAATACGTAGATTCTGGTTTTACTTTTCTTTCTTGAAATTATGCAAAAATTAAATTTCCATGTTACATCAACTGCAATGTACTGTTCAGCGTAGACTGTGTTTTCTGCTTTGTTCTTCACCCCTGCAAGATTTGTTACACCCCCTTATATTTCTTTCAGTTCAGTGGAGTATTTCAGTTGAATCAGGACATAAATAAGTAGAATGTCCATGTGAAATTTAAGCTTGGCTGAGCCAAACAAACAACAAATTCTCCCTTCTGTTGCCTCATGCCAATAAAATGTTGGTTCCTGGCAATGAAAGGATTAATATTGCACGAGATAGATTTTACTTGTGCGGTATTTGTGCTGCTTGCTTGCTTGCCTTCTGTGCAAGTCCAAGCCCATTGCCTAATCTTTATTTCTGACAGATGTTTATGTACTAATACTTTAATCAACTGAAAGTGAAGAGCTGCATACAGTAGGATTATACAGTTTAGAAAAACAGACACTGTACACATTTGTATTTAATGCATGTCTGAGGTTTTGTATTTGTGTGGATATATACAAGCATCAAAAGATATGGCTGCTCAAGGCCTTTTTTTTTTTTTTTTTAATCTTTGAAAGAGACATGTGATTGCTTCACACTGCAGTGAATTCTGAAGGTTTAGGAGCAAAGGGAAAAAAGTCATTGGAAAGGTGTTTCCAGCATGACCTGCAAGGCGAGAAAATCGGTTTCAGGCAACAGGACTAGGATGTGCAGTTGTGGGACCATGGCTGTACCAGAGATGTGTTCCTCACCTCGAGTCCTTGATGTCCTCCCCTGCGTGCCTGGCTGCCGTCTTCCTCAGGAGGAGCAAGGCTGAGGAGACGGGAGTCCCAGCCTGACGCATTCTCTAAAAATTAATGTTCCCTCAGCGCCGTTCTAGGGCATTTTATCAGACAGTGAAACAACCCCTTCAGAGATCTGCTAGCTTCATTGCTCAGTTACCTTAAACTGAGCACAGGCATTGGTTTTTCTCTCTATGAACACAGAGAATCTTGAGATTGGGAAGCTTGGGTTCCTCCTGCCAATGCTAAACATGTTACAGGAACGCCAGGGAGGGAGGAGGGGGCGAAACATGCCATTGAGGAGAGATGCTAGTGGTTGCTGTGATTATCTGTTGGACTAGTGTTGCCACTGAAAAAGGAAAAAAAAAAAAAAAGGATCTCCTGTTACTGCTCTTTAGGCAGTGCACGAAGAAGTAAGGGGCATTTTCACTGAATAATTTAGAGAACTTGTGACTTGAAGTTTTTTCCAACCCTTCCTCCCCAGATTACCCCCTCTTAGATCTTGTCTGTATGAAAAAATCTACATAAGTGTTCAGTTCTTCTGGTAGAAGTTCTGATATTACCAGTGATTTCAAGAAACAGCAAGTTTCTGGAGACTTTTGCTGGTTTTCTTTTTAAGAAACAATTCTAAAAACTTTGTTTTCTTCCCAAAAGTTCTACTTAAACTAGTTCTGGAAAGAGTCTACATCTTAGTGATTTGTGTGTATTTGTAATTTCAGTGGAGGGTTTTGGAGCCCAGCTCTTCAGCATGGGGCCTCTGGGCACTTGTTAGCTCTCATGAGATAACTGGTCTCATGAGGTGAGTCACAAGTGGAAGTCAGAAAAGTCCATACCTTGTTAGCAGTCTCTTCTGTGTATGTCTGTCTGTATTGCATTGTTTTGTTTACAGTAATCACCATGCTTTGATTCTTTGGAATTGCTGTAAAAAAAAAAAACACTTGTTCTCATCATTTCTTACAGGCTGTCTAAATTACAGTTTAATTGGCCATACTTTATTTTTTGATGAAGAAAATGCCTTTTAAGTTATTATCTCTAGAACGACTTTTTTGTATGGCCATCCAAAATAGGTTCTCCAGATAGTTCTTGAGATACTATATCCCCTGTTGTGTGACGTCTCAGCAGTTTGATGTTTTTGCCATGCAGCACTTGTTTAACAAGTTGACTTTATGCAGAATCTTCCTTGTCACACAATACACACTTCATCCTGTGTACATCATTATGCTTCCAGTCCAAAAGCACTTGCTTATAGTGACCTTTGACATTTGCTTGTAATTGCTGTTTCAGAATTTAAACTTCCCTTAAATACACTACCTTGTCATTCCAGTTATTTTCTTTTTTTCTTTTTTCACAACTCTATCAAATAAAAGATCAGCACTCTTCTGCTCCAGCAATAAGTTTTCCTTTTAACGTTTCAGTCTCTTTTAAGCCCTTTTCACTTCCTTATGTGTCTGTAGCTGCTTATAGGAAAATAATAAAGGCTGCCCGCATCAGACAAACAAGGATACAGCTTCAAAAGCTAACGTGTATGTGAGTGGAATCACTCCTAGTATTTTGCACTGTATAAATGAAGGTCTGTGTTTGGTATTGTGTGAACACTAACAGTAGAATTGGGAACTATTGGAACTATTTATGTCTTAGGTAAAAGGAGTTTAGAACAGACGTAGTGTTATTGCTGCACCAAAGAGACCTGGAGGCTCTTTCCAAAGCTCAGGGGAAGAAAAAAACTAAAGTCTTTGGCTTTAGCAAAGCAGGCAGAAAAAGTCCTCTAGCTTTCAGTTTAACAGTGAAAGAAGAGGGAGCAATAGAGCTCTCAAATGCTCTGTATATAGAGGAGGTAAGTTTAGCAAATGGAAATTAAATGTCAGCTGAATGTACGTGAAACTAGATTTCTTATGTTAAAAGTTACAATTTATTTTTAATGATTGCACATCTCCTAATTTGTGAATGGCAATCTTGTGTTTGTCTTCTGCCAGCTGGGAGAGAAGCAAATGTGAAACACTTTAAACTTTCAAAAAAGGTTACCCATAAAGGATTTTTCAGGATGGATTTCCATTCCACCCTTTTCCAGGACCATGTGGATCTGCTTCCATTATATTTTGTGTAAACAAGCATACATTAAGTTCCGCTGCTGGAGTATTTTGAATAAGAATCAGTAATTCTCTAGAGGAAAAAAACTCCACAAATAATTCTCTTCCCAATTACTCTATCAGAGGCCTTCCTAGAGTTCTGCCTCTGAAACATCTTTCCCTGAAGAGGCCCCTTGCTCTGATAGATTTTTATTCAATTATACATAACATTTCAGAATTTTTTTTTCTCTTAAGGATATGATGACATTCCAGGTTATTTCCAGCAATTAAATCAGTCTCTGTCTCCCTAACCATCAAAGAGGGGAAATGCTGTAACTCATATAGACCTTTTGTCATCTGAAAATTCTGGCTTAGCTTCAACTTTCAAAAAGTCATCTTCCTGAAGTTGCAATTAGAGACTAAATTGAATTGGTTATGTATATTTGTAAATGCATATATTAAAAAAAAAAAGAAGAAGAAAAAAAAGAAAAAAGACAAAAGGCAGCTGTGGAATGTTCTCTGGTCCACCACGGATTATAGAATCCCATTAAGGTCTCTCTATTTTTATGAGCACTATGCTATAGTATATCATCATTATCAACGTTTGTGATATTCTTGGAACAGATTCACTTACTTGGATTACTTTCTCCCAGAGTGTTTTCAGCTTAGCAGCAGCATGCAGACTATCACAATCCATGAATTTCTAAGAGGGGAAGGGAAGAGATTTTATATTCAGAATTCTTTTACAACCTTGTTTTTTTCATTCTCCCACAAATTTAAATTTGACTGGAAATGGGTGAAGGGATGCGTTGTCACATGGTGTGCCACAGGTATGGCTGGAAAGCTTCTTCCTGTGTTGCCCCCATATCTTTGGAGCCTGACCACTGTGTCTGTTTAAGGTCCCAGATGGTACAAAAGGCATTTCATTTTATCTGTGTTAGAAGGAAAGAAAATGGAAATTATGGGTTGTATCCTATTTTGAATCCTGAATTATTGCCAACTATATCTCCCCATTGCATGAGCTATCTCCTCAGAATTGTCTTGTGGGAATAAATTGTAACTCTGCGATGGGGAGCAGAAAGGATCCGGGGGGGGGGGGGGTGTAGCTGGGGAGAAGTGCTCTTAATGGCTTGCTTTACAGTCCAGCTTTTTGCTGAATTGAGAATGGGTCTAGAGACTTGTCTCGCTGAAGATCATGGCAGTCAGCTTCTGAGTTTTAGACTAGGTACATCTGCAGGAAGTTGTGTGCACGGAGAGTTCGCCCTGGGGGTGTTGTGCTCTGTGCACGTTTTCACTACAGATCTGTCATGCTGTGTCTTTGTAAAATATGTATTTAATGAAATGTACAAGAAATGAAGGGAATGAAAATCATATGCGCAAAGGAATGGACAAGCTTTTTATTAGACCAACACGAAACTCTTGTAATCTTTAACCTGATATATTTATTTTCCCTTGTTCCTCCAACTTTCAAAGGCCATCCATGAAGTTTACCCCTGGAAGTTCCCTAGGGATTCCAGTTCAGAGCCATTTACAGGGCAGAGCTGCATTTAAACAACAATAAAATGCACCCTTGTTTTCTCCTATGGTCTAAAATCAATCAAGCTATTGCTGATGGTGCAAACGTCACAAGAATGAGATTGCAAAGTAATTGAATATAGCAGTGAGAAAACACCAACTCCAAATAGTAATTGCAAATGAAAGACAAATGCAATAAAGGCACAACAAACCTCTTTAGTAAGGTTGCATAGACGTCCTAATTAGACTTGTTTGCCTTTAGTAGCTGCTTTGGCTGAACAATGCTGGTATCTGTTTTTCCTTAACTCTCACACACCAAGCAGTGACTGTATGAAGATACTGGCAATTGTCACCTCCTAACCTGTGGTGCTGCCCAGAAAGTTGTGACTTCTGAGGATGCATACCTGAACAATGTCTAATGAATATTCACTTGGAATAGTCACACATGCTATGAATGTTGCCTCCTCCTTGCATTTCCTCTCAGAGTATCCCCGCAACTGAATTTATTGGAAGGAAATTTCATACAAGCAACTTCTAAGCAAACACTAAGGTATATGCACACAAGAAATTTCACAGGTACAAGTTTAAATTTTCAAAAGCAAAGGTGACTCTGAAATTTAATTATGGAAAGGAAATACACATGTGACTGATCCATATAATGAAATAAGGGTAATGCACCACTCAATTTCATTAACCATAACAAACAAGTGGTCTCCAAAACAGTAATATTAGGTAGCTGAGTTAGTACAAGAGTGAATGCATTCTAGGAAATGATCATGTGTTTCTTGAGTAATTTGAAAACTGAAAGGAGGGGGAAAGCTCTAAAAGGGGATTTTGCATGGATTGCTCATCCAGCTTTTCTTAACAAAGGGATGTGTTCACCATGCCTGTGTTAGATGAGAGTTACTACTGCACATTGCAGGCTAGACTGTGGTTTTGAGATTCTCACTCTCTAAATTACAAGAATTTGACCTTTTAAAAGGGCCTTTGATATTCTAGTAGAGAAAAGATAATAGGAATTATGTTGTGCAATGTCTAAACTTGTCACAAAGTAGACTTTCCTAAGGCATTTTCCTCACTGAGTATTGTTAAACAATTTTTTTCAGTGCTCCTTTTTTCTCAAGCCATTTGAATTATCTTACTCTTGGTAGTGCTACTAGTATTTGTTTATAATTTTTGTTTTCCAATACTTCTCTTCATGATCCAGGGAAGACATGCCAGGAAAAAAAAAAAAAAAAAGAGTTGTTGGAGTTAATGGGTGGATACAAGCTCTCTGTTCCTCAGAAACCATGTCCTCACCACCCACTGAACCCTCACAGGGACTTGGATTTTATTATTTTGCTTTTCCATCCAAGCAGATTCTGAATATCTTCTTCCCTCATGTATTCTGTGGCTCTGTATTAGCACTTTCCGAACTATACAGAAATCAGTATGGTTAATTTGAGCATTGTCCTTAAAGGAAACACATTACCATTGAGGAATTACTTATTCAGACTTAAGCTTTTGAACTCTGTCCTCCAATTTTCCTCTGAACTTCCCACCCTTTCCATTGAAGAAGCAAAACATTCGGTCACTTTAATCTGGAAGAAGTCGAGAGGTCTACCTACCACATCCTCGGGATGTCCTGTTTCATAGCAATGCCCTGTCCCATTCTTGCAGCTGCACCCTAGTTCCCCTTTTTCATCCCTGACAGCCATCTAAGTACAAATTAGAGCTGTATATCAATGTTATTGCTTTCCTTATCAGCAAATGAAAATCTGTCTGGTTGGAAAGATGCTCATACCTCTCAACTTAGACCTGTAAGACTCCTAGACCCAATGAGGACTTGAGGATATGCAATGGGACTGCTTTCTTTCTCATGCTGGAGGTAGCATGTAGCTTGGGAAACCTTAGTGCTTTGCAGAAATTTCTACAAGGAAATTTCAAATAATTCTTGGATTTTTTTCTATTTTTCGATTAAATATTTTGATTAACTTATGGTATCTTTGTTATAGTCATGATAATCTAAGGTGGCATTGTATAGGTTTGTATTTACTTAAGACCAAAACTAAACCATACTGTATGGTTGCTTTTTAACTTCTAATAACTTCTAAAACCCTTTCTGGGTATATTTTTCATGTTGCCTATTTTTACTTCTCCTTTCATTTGCAGAACACCTGGCATTTGTCTTGACTGCAGATAGAGACTAATTATTTAATCTCTCTGTCCCATCTTTGACCCCATGGTGAATGGTATCCAGCATAAGGATATCTAGTCTGGGGAATGGTCAAAAAGGTGTTTCCTTCTCTTTTTCCTCGGAGTAGGCTGTGAGCTTGCGGAAATAGGGTTTTGCCTCTAAAGAACATTTCTTAATAAACAAGTTGTATTTTGATGCAGCTGGTCTATCAGGCTCATATTTAAGATGATGTTTTTCCAGGAATGAATTCCATACATAGCATCCTAGCGTTGAAAATGTTTTGTTGCCACATCTCCATGTTGCAAGGTGTTGCTCTGAGAAACAGTGAAGGGGCAATGAAATTCCACAAAATACCTTCAACAACATATTAAATCCAAGGTGTTGAACTCTTCTCTGCAGACAATGAAAAGCTGTTGCACTGGTGAAATGCAGGTGTCAGATACTCGCATCAAACATCCTGCTACCGACGTCTGTTTCTGTGTGCGCTGAGTGTCTAAGTCCTTTTATAGTGAGTGGTTGCATCCACTCACCAGCAGAGAGGCTAAACTCTATTTTGTACGTGAAATTCAGCTGAGAAAGGAACTGTCAGTCTACATTTAAAACCCACCTTTTGTTTGTTTCTTTTAAATGATGAGTCCTATCATTTACTTTCTGTCAATGGGAATAAGAAAAGCTTTTCCCTGGCGTTCTGCAGATGGTTTGCTTTTATTTTCTCCACAGCCCTCACATTTACATCACTAACACTAGGTACCTGTGACGCTAGAAACTGCCAACCTCTGGAACAAGAAAGCAAGCAGCACATATATTTGTCCATCCTGAAGGGCCTGTTGCTGCTGAATCTAATAATTCATGGTATGGAATCAAACGTCTGTATCGGTGTGAAGTTTTCCTTATATAATATATTTCTAATGCAGCTTTTTTTTTTTTGCTGAAGGAGGGAGCAGACCTCCCAAATAAAGTGAAATATCCATATGTTCATTGATCTCCATGAAGCTCTGATGGTTTGTGCCAGCTCCAGGTCAGGCTGGAGCATGACTGAGGTGTTGTTGTTTGAGCCAGGGGACCCAAGTCAAGAGTGCTGTGCTGGTGCAAGGCAAGGCTGCTGGGCAGAAGAAGGGGTGCATATGGGCCATGGTCTGGCCAGTAGCATCTAATTTCTGATCAAATCCAAAATCCAGATAAGAACCTTCCAAACACAGGCTTGCCATGGCAGGCTGCAGGTAGCTTTTGAACGTTATTAGTGTTGTTTTCTTTTAGCACCTTTAAAATTTTTGACGGAGACTTTTGAGGGGGTGCCCGCGCTGATTTGTTTTGCTGAACTCTCCTGGTGGAGAGAAAAGCTGTTCCAGTGGACAACTCTCACCCTGCTTCTTTTAGGCTGGGAAAGACAGACTTGGTAGTGAATTACTGAGTTTATTTTCCTGAAGGGGAAGAGAGAGAAGGGACCATGAGGTAGTGATGAATGAGTACTAATGAGCTTCTTGTCAGAGAACAGCACTGAAAAGGTAGAGGGTGTAAGGAGAGGGCTGTCTGCACACACATTTGAAGTCTGACCTGCCACCCTAAAACTACTGTAAGATGGGTGAGGAGTTCTGTGCCAAGCAGGATCAGGGACAGTCCCACCCCTGCTTTGACATCAGTCAGCATAAGTTGCCATTTAGGCTGACTGGGCTCTTCTTTCCCCTGATTTTGGAGATGGCCATTGTACTCTGATGGGCTTTGCAATGTTAAATACATGGGCTTACTTTGATCTCCATGATATTAAAATAAAGGCTGAAACATTTAAATATGAGGGATATTGCTTAGATGTCTATGCCAAATATATGAAAACTAGGTAGGAACAAAAAGTAAACTGTCTAGAAATGTACATTCTTAATTGAACAAGAGCAAGGCATTTTAAAGTCTTTCTGAGAAAAACAAGCCTAAACCATAAACTCAGATATTCTACAGCCATTTTGAAAGTTGTTCCCTCCCCTGCAGCTGATATAACAACTTGAGTGGCTTTCCATCCTAGTCCTTCTTTTGTCTGTTTCCTTTCAGTAAAGTTGTAAGAAAGTATTTCTGCTCCCTCACCCTGCTTAAATGAGGAGGCTGATTGATATCCCCTTGATCCAGTCTCCTTCAGGAAACAAAATGAAGTCTGTGATGGGATAACTTGTTAGTTTACACACGCAGCTCTTTATCCCCAGGACACAGGGTGCTCAAAGGTGACCATTCTGTAGAGGCTTGCAACTGCCTCAGAAACAAGTGTCTGAAATATATATGTTGCAGGAGGGAAGTAGGAGGTTTTTAAGCACACTTCTTTGAAAATATGAAAGCTTAAGAAGAATTGGGTCACATCTGACTGCTACCATCTGGCCCACTTCACTCCAAGATTACCCAGGAATGTATTTCACATGTGCCTTTGGAACAAGATTATGAGCTGCCAAAAAGAAAATATTTTACAGCTGAGCATTTCATTTCAGTCTGAATAGTTCAAATGCAATAACTGAAAGAGGATTCCATTATACAGTATCATGCAGATCATTCAGAATTAGCCTCTTTGTTTTGTCTAAGCAGTTTTGTGAGACAGAGCTCTTTATTGCTGGTTAAATTTGATTTAAAGTCCATTGGTTGGTACAGCACTTTCCCAAAAGAAAGTTGTCTTCTAAACTGGAATTCCTAATAGATGGAGGGTCTTGTGCAGAGAGTGCCTCAGGAATAGGTGTGTGAAGAGGTGCAGCTGGGTGGAGACACCCCAGATGGAGACTCAAGAAATCAAGTTTCAGTTCCTGAGTCAACAAACTGGGGAGTTTTTGCCGAAAGGCTTCACCCTTGCCTCTGAATTTCTCTGTGCGTGGAAAGGAGATGCTTTGTTTCTGTAAAACTGGAGTTTGTTGTCCTGCCAGAAATATGTCTATAAAAATTAATATTATTTAATAATATACATTGATATACCAAAATAGATGTTGTTGTGTTGATGATGATATTTATTTGCATAGATGAGTGGGTTTCTCTGTGGCAAACCAACACGCAGGCCAGGAACCTACATGATGAAAGGGGACGTTGCTCCTGTTGTACTTGGGAGGAAGTAGGCTCACTCTGCGTGGCATGAGAAACCCTCTTCAGTAAAGCAGGAAATGTGAGGGACAGCAGCACTTCTCCCCTGCCTCCCTCTGGGCATGTTGAGCAAAGGGAACCTTTTGCAAATGACTCTGATGAAGGAGTTACTCCTCTCTCTACCCCATGCAAGAAGGTTTGCAGGACTGGAGGGCTGGGCCAGTGCTGTGGAGGTTTCATTGGTTTCTTGCAGCATGGTGTAGAAGGGGGGGGTGGTGGGGTTCAGAAGAGAGAGAGGTTCTCTGGTGGAAGCTGGGATAGCACCTGAGAAGGGGTTGGGAGCACATCCTTCTGTTTTTTAGCTGGAGTGAGACACAGTTCAAAGTTGAGTTTTGGCCTGATTGTTATTTTAGGGAGTTGTTCTACTTTTTAGGTTTAAAAAATGGGGCGCTTTCAGTTACCTGTAGGATATGAACTGTGTCATACAGAGGATGACAGGAAACCATGAGCAGGTATGCAGAACTTGTGCTAGCTGGAGCCACCTGGTCCGGGCTTGGAGAGTGCGGGAGAGCATGTGGGGAGGTCCTGCTCGGAGCTTACAAGGGGTGGTCGCTGGCAAGGTGTCCTGAGGCCACCAGTCTGCCGAGGTGTTGCCAAACCACCCACTGCTAACACACTGCTGGTGTTGGACCAAATTCTTCTGTCACGGTAACAGCAGCTACAAATAAGCATAATCACAGAGAGTGGCACTTCTGTTATCCTCCAGAATAAGACTTTTGTGCCAGAGCTGATGACTTGTGATGATAACAGGAGGCGAGAAGTTCAGGTGGCTTTAGCTTGTGTAATTGTTGCACAGCAGACAGAGGGTTCAAATTGCTATGCCTCTGTATTTCATATTGCTCAAACTCTACTGTATCTACCAAGAAAAGAAAAGAAAAATCCACCCATGAATCATGCTAATTTCTCCTGCTGCAGGAATGTATTTGCTATAGTGTATATATGGTTGCGCATGTATATACGTATATATAGTAGATGCATATATAATATACACAATATATTGGTATATAATATATACAATATATACTATATTTCCATATATTTGGAAACATTTACTAAGGCATCGTGAAGTCTTGGTTTATTTGTTTGCTTTTAAAGTGGAAAAATGCTTCTGTCCGTACTTGTAAACAGATTCCAAATACAAATAGTAGAAGTGGCGTTTCATGGCTTTGCTTCCGTCTGAGATGAGACAAGAACCAGAAACTCAGTTTATTCATGAATTTATTTCCTGATTCACTCTGACCAATTATACTAGTGAAAAGATAAGCTGTGTTTTTCATAATAAATGACAATTAATCTCCTCTGCTTTCTTAAACACACCCAAGGAAGAAGACAGCATCAAGCAGCAAATAAACTTTATCTCAGATTGTGTTTTCCTGGGAATATCTCTGCTCCACCCCAACAAATAATCTGTGTGAGCCAGTTGTTCATAACCGTTTGTAGCCCTCACCAAGAGAAGGGAGTGAGGTTTCTGTAGTCTGCCTATCATTTTCTGGGAAATCTTGTTTACAAAACACCTGTTGTTGGGTGTGTTGAAAGAAAAAAGAAAATTGACATTTCCCAGGTTTCCCCCTGTTGCTTTCAAGGTAGATCATCTACAGCATGGGAACATCATCCTTGCTAGGGAAATGCTTTCCCTAGCTTAATGCTAGGGAATGCTTAATCCCTATTTGAGTTCTTGAGGAATTTCTCTTTCCCCCTTCCCCCAACCAGCCTAAAATCTCCCTTAGAACATCAGTAAAATCATTTAGGGAGCAAAATTTTTTGTCTCTCTATGCTATGTTCATGTCTAAGGCCATTTTCAGAGCCCACAAGCGGAGTCTTTACCTCATAACTCTTCAGGGAACTATAGGGCATATGAAGATTTTAGGTGACATTTGCTAAGGTTCATAGGTGCCATTCATCTGAAACAGGCAAGATGTTCCTGGCCCTGTGTGAGGTTCACTTCAGGAGGGGATTTAAGTTTTCTTCTTGGGGGAGAAGAGTTCATGCAAAGCTAAGTTTAAAATAAACATGACTTTTCCTCGTGGCTTGCTTGAGCAGTTTGAGTGCATTTTTGTCAGAAGTATTTTTTTTTCCTTTCCTTTGCCTACATCATAATGTAGGCTGTAACTCAGAGCATGTGTAACGGTCTAAATGCACTTACCTAGAACTACAGAGCTTAGTTAAGTGCAGAGTCTAGTCAACTTCATAAAGGATGTAATTAATTCAGGCTCTTTTGTAATCTTCCTCTCTGTTATTGTATATGCATTCCATACACCCTCTCAGAGAGGGTGTGTTATCCTGCTAATGAAGCTGAAGAGTGAATTTTTGGTCAAGAATTTCTCACAGATTAGAGCACGTCTTTCAAATTCAAACCTGCTTAGCACTAGGTGGCACTCTGCTATAATCTAAATTAGTTTGTGCTACTTCTGAAGTTTGGTAAACATTTTAGCAATCAGAACAAACAGAAAGAGATTAGATTAATCAGTAAATTACCAGGCTATGCACCCATGTTGTAATATGAGGGGAATTTTAACTAGATCCTAAAACTGTCTGAGCCTTTTTAATATCCACTGGATGAGAGAATAGAAAGGAAATGAGACCCATGTCCTTTTTTTTAAGTGTCATATTGTATTTACTGCTGAGAAACCTGTAAGGTGATTTGTGTGGTGAATAGTGTACTATTTGGCAAGTGTTAAATCTAAGATAATTCAAGGCCTTATCACTAGAGAACATAATAGGAGTTGTGGGAAACCTTAGTCAATGCTTCTGCCCAGTGGAGGATACCAGATTTGTTCCTAGTTCCTTTTGGGTTGTGGATGCTAGAAGAAGGGAACCAGCACTATTTATAATTGTCAATTTTTGCATTGCCATGTTTCTACATGGGTTGCATTTACGTTGTTAGCGTGCATGTGTGTATGTGAAGACTTCAGAGGCATGGATTTCCAGGAAGAATCCTTCTTGCGGGATACAGGACCAACCATAGGGCTGAGGGGAAGGATAGAGTCCTGGTGGTGGATAAGGACATAGAGATGTTTGCAGAGGGAATCATTAGAGAAGGAAGTGGGGCTGTGATGGACTGTAGGACCAGAGTTGTAGAACCAACTTTCTAGTGAAAAAGAATAATCCAGAGATGTCAGAGTGAGGCTCTGTGTTCTGTCCTAGCTCTAATTCCAGGAAGAGGTGTTGTCTGGGAATGCTGTTTCAAGTTGTCCTCTAATGGCATCAATAACATGACAAATGAAGGGGAAACGTCTCATTCATATCACACCAGAGGATGAGCTATGGAATTCTGTGCTCTTGGGCTAAATATGGATAATAAGACCATTACCTGGAAGATGGCTGAGTGGAAATCCTCTGCAACTGAGTATCTCAGGGACTGTATCTGTTGCTCTGTGCTCACTTGAGTTAACAGAAGTTGTGTCTACACTAGCAAGTAATGTGGCCCAGCAGGTGCAAATCTGTGGGTCTAAATGTTCAGTGCTGAAGTTCTAGCATCCACAGTTTTTTCATTTTAAGTGCATATACTTTGAGCTAGCTCTAACCTATTCCCAATGATTGCCCCTTACCAGCGGTTTCATGTGAAAGGAAGCCAGTTTGCAAGCTCCAGAAGCACTCTGATTTGTGAACCTAAACACAAGTGAGTGATGGTGATCAAGAGATTCACTTCAGAAATGCTATCCTGATCCAGATTAAAAAGATAGCACAGATGCAGTGAGACTGTGCCTTAGGGCAGTCAACATCTAGAAATAGAGCTCTCCTGCCTCCCACGGATGTTATTAAAGCACCAGAAGATGTTACCATTCTCTGTAGCTCCCACCCCATCCCTCCTCACTCAGCCAAGTCACGCACACAACTCTGACAGCCAATATCAGTGATCAGTCCCAGGCACATACCCCCTGCACCCTCTCTGCATCCATTCAAATTCTTTTTACTTATAGATGGAAACATGTTTGTCTACATGTCGCTCATCAGAAAGAAATTGATAGTCTTAGGACTTAAGTCATGAATAACAGTTAAGAAAAATATGCAACTTGGAAAATAACTGTCAACCATTAATCTTGCCACAATGTTATTTCTTGACAGCTGTAAAAGAAGGATGAGTTGCTTTAGCCTGACTATAATCCCCTAACTCACCTAGTTCAGGAACTGAGACTTTGCAGCCAGAGTGTGATGAGAGTTAGGGCTTTAGGTGAGCAAACTAAAACATCTCTGCTGCAAACCAGAAAAGAGAGAGAGTCATAAGTTAAGCTGAGGTGTGTGGGGAAGTTTCTTGCTCTCTCCAGAGCTTAAAAGCATGCCTAAGGCAGCAGGAGGCACACGTCCTCTTGGGAGCCCCAGACTGGGTCCTCCCTAGAGAGGAGGCAGCTGAAAGTGTTTTCGGAAAAGGCTGAGCAAAACGCGCTGTTCTTCTAAAATGTAGCTGACAGAGGAAGAGAAGGGTACCCGTTCCTATGTGCTAGCTTAACTGCTAGATATCTTACCCAGATCTGGTAGGCCTGGGTTCAGCCTCCTCCTTGGCATGTGGAAGAGCATGTCCAAAGTTTCTGTTTGTCAAGAGAGAACTGCAGGGAGCAAGCAGTTCCTGGCTGGAAGAGCAGCTTCTACCCACAGGGAGAGCAACACCAGTGGACTGGAGGAAATGCCTCAGTCGAGGGAAAGGGGAGCAAGCCTGGTGCAGTCCAGTGCTTAGGGCATTTGCTTGGGAAGGAGGACTGGGCTTCAGGCCCCCTCAGCATTATTTCTGGTTTTATGTCTTGCACATTTCTAAAAGCACCACCCAAAGCAGAAGATAGAAATAGCCTACAGCAGGTGCCTCTAAAAGCTAGACTTTGCCAATGTGGAGCAAATGTGTTTTGTACAAAGTGAACATGTATCTGCATGTGTTTTGTAGGTGAATGCTGACTTTTTAATGCTGGTTTAAGAACTTTGTCATTTGGGCCCTATCCCTAACATTAAAAGCTCTTCATAAAATACCTTTTCTTGTGCTCCATATGGTCCAGTTCTTAAATCCCCAAGTGACTGGTGGTTTCTCCTAATAGATAGTTTAGTGGGTTTTTTGTTTTTCTTTTTTTCTTTCCTTTTTTTCCCTCTGAATTTTACCCCAGGACATGCTTTGTGCTGTAAGACAATTCTAATATTTTTGGATTGCCTTTGTTATTTGCTTCCCTTCAAATACTTGCAACTAATTAACTTAAATTTCTACTCCATATTAGATTTTTGGTTGTTTTTCATTTGTTTAATGACAAAAAAGGCACATACTTTGTAGATTTCTTTCTTAAGGGAAAAGAAAGCTCAGAACTTCTGTGTGGACCCAGAGGCATGCATGCATGCAAAGAAAGTTAAAGCCAAATGAGAGTAAAGGCTATCCATACACACTTGATGTGTAAAGCTTATTTTTTTTCTTTAATCTTTCTATGAGCTATTGCTTCCCTCTCTGTAAAGACTGCAAGAATTTCCATATAAATTCAAATCCTTCTGAGGTGGTTCATTATGAAATGTGCCCAATTTGACTGTTCTTTGTGGCTGAATATAACTGCAATTGGTTGTTTCAAATCAGTCCAATATGTGGTGGAGTACTGGTAAAATGCACTCAAGCAGTCTGTCTTCCAGTGTATATTTCTCCTGGCAGAGTCCCTAGATCTCTTTGGCCAAGCATTCAGCACTGGGATATAATCTAGATTCCCAGCAAATTCTCAGCTAACTGCAAGATGTTTCTTGAGCACAGAGCCAGAGATCAAACTGAAATAATGCTCACTCTCAGAAATATCTTGAAAACTGTTTGAATAACCTAGTGTATACAAATATTTTAGGTCAACTATCATATTCTCTGAAGACTTGTAGGCGTTCCTGTATGGGTGCCAGCAGCACTGCATCTCTAAAGAATGGAACCAATGCCGATTTCGTACTTTCACTACTGTGTCAGTGAATCCGCCCACGGCTTGATAATGTCAGTGCAATGTGATGGGAAGTTTTAATTACTGTTTGGCTCTTGTATTGTTCTAGTGATTTTTGTGTCAGCACTGCAAGAAAAAGGATAGGGCAGTATCCAGAGACCTGAATCAGAAAGTAAATCATCCAAATGTTTGAAGACAAATTTACCCGCTCTCAGTTTGCAAAGCATATTGGGAGCCAGAGTTGTTCAGTTTTTCATTTTTAAAGCCTGGCCTTAAATTAGAGGATAAATAACCCTTAGCAATTCATTCTGTTGCATTCCTGGAGCTCTATAGCATCACATCTGCGAGTAGCACACACCCATTCACATGCCTCTTCAGAGCCACAGACATGCTCCGATACTCTGCGGATGAGACAAATCATGACTTAGGATGTATTACTATTAGAGATGGGCCCAGATTAACACACTGTACCACTAACCAGCTACCAGCTTTCTTAAATTTGTGGTGTAGACAGAGCTTAGACTGGTGTCTCACTTCATCACAGTAACCACTGTGCAGTCTGCTGGCCATCTATATTTAAGTATTTTGGCAGAATCCTGTTTAAAATTGGAAGGAATGCATTTAATAGTCTGTACATTTCTCGTGGAGGCCTGCGTTAAGGATACAGTTGTATCCCACACATACATAAGTCTGACTGGAAAGTACGATATGGCATGGATACACTTTGTGCCTACGGGGATGTCAGCAATGCAGATTTAAAGTACTATTGACTGATTGAAAGAAGAAAGATTCAGACACTAAGATTAGAGGCCTGGTTCAGATATTTCATGTGTAAAGTAGCAGTAACTTTCCTGGAAGCAGTGCTGTTATTGTGCTGTAATGCATGTGAAAAGATTGCAAGTACTTAATTATTCGAGCACATCCATGCTTTTATGCCACTTTGAGATTTTGTCTGGGGAGCTGTGAGGCTCCTAAGAAGCCCAGCCACTACGTTTGCCAGCTGCTGCTCATGTTCACACAGGAGAATTTGGCTCTTCCAGAATTCCTGCAGCAGTTTAGAAGATGAGAAATCCTTTGCTGTTCTGCAAGCTATGGTATCCGAAAAGGGATGAGGCTTCTATATATCATCATTCAGGTTTTGAGTTGTTGAAAAGATAGCTGGTCAGCTTCCGAGATTTGTGCAACTGGAGAGGGCTCTGTGGTTTGTATGTAAAACATAGAGGTCTCACTTTGCATGAAATGTTTGCAAATACTGTAAGTGGGCTGTGTCAGCATGAGGGTTGGATGAAACAGAGTTGTCAGCCACAGGAATTCACATCTTAAGCATTAGTCCTTTCTCCTCCTCCTTCCCCCCCTCTGCCCAGTTAAATTAAATTAAAATAAGTGTATTTTATTTTTATAACAAATATTTTGTCTTTTTTCTGGCTCACAAACTAAAAGGATACTCTTGGATTATACTATAAAACTTTTCATCACAGCTACCAGGACTCAGGACTAGAAACTTATTTAAAAAAAAAAAAAAAAAAAAAGGCACGAGCAAGAGGTGAAAGCCAGGATCTTCCCAAAAGCTGCAGATTCCTGAAAGAGCCTTAAGGGAAAACATCAATATCCAGAGCCTGTTGATAGGGCCCCAAGAACAGATGAAACTGAAATAAAGTCCCTTTTTCTTCTTTTTTGGTATAGAAGCTAAAGCATGAACAGGCTGTCAATTAAGCCCTGTGCAGGAATAACCATTTCATGGAAAGCAGTGATAAGGCAAAACCGTCTGGAAAACAGAACATGTAAACAGTCATCCAGGTCATCAGAATTTCACTGAACAGAGGAAGTGTATACTGGAGGATGTATTCCACTTGGGGATACGTGGGTATATTGCTTTGATGCCCTCTTTTTCTTTGAAGGGTCAGAGAACGTTCCACAAAAGCGGTACTGTGAATTAGGTGACACGGCATTCACTGTAGATGATCAAAGCTTAGTCACAAAGAAATAAAAGAAGTGATCAGTATCCCACAATAAATCAGAGTGCAATAATAGTTTTCAGAAATGTGAATGCACATCTCTGTTAGACTTCTCCAGCATGCAACTGAGACGGTAAGAAATGATTTCACTCTTAGAAGCCTTGTTACTGAATTCTGCCAAATGCCCATGCCTTTGACAAGCATCTTTACGAGGACAGGTGATAGAAAGTATTTCCTGAGGTTAGGTTTGTACACCTACTGAGGCTGACAGACCCATCTCTTCTCCGGGGTTCACTATGACAATGACAAATATTGAGAGGTTATAAAAGAAATATGTTATTGTAGGTGATATATTGTGGGTGGAAAAACAGTCAAAAGAAGGTGAAGTTAGGGCTATACAATGGCTATGAATAGACAATGCAAGGAAGAACAAATCTTTTCAGATTTCGCTTGATTCCTTTTTAGGTTGGTTTGAATTAACTAATTACAACCCCTGTCCTCTAATGTTATGGTGACATTAGTGAATAGCACCATGCAGTAGGAGATCTGTAGGCTAAAACAATGCTGGAGGGTCTGATGTCCACAGCGTATGCTTTGGCGGGGGGGATTTATTTTTGACCGGCTCTGGTCTGGTGCTGTGGACTCACTGCCCTTTAGTGCATTATGTGCAGTCCTGGAGTACGTCGTCTGGCTGAGTTTAATGCAAATGAAAAATCTCTCTGCATGCTCTGAGATTGTCTTGGGATTAAAAACCAAAGTGCAGGGACTGGGAACAGCTGGGAGATTTGCTTCAGAAGTGCAGCCCTGATCCAAATGAATGTGGAGGCACCCCAGGTTATAGGATTTATCCTCTCTCTCCCTTTCCGTACACTTGAGTCTTAAAATTTTCATGTCCTGTGTATCAGTCAGCCTGTCCTGCTGATAACTTTGGAAAACATGGCCAAACAACCCCATTGCAGACAGTTTAACTGGGTTCTGTAGCAGCAGAAATGAGGATTTAATAAACAGGCTTTCCAATCCAGGGAATCAGGGTTTAACAGCAGGGGAATCCAAACAGGGTGGTGTGTTTTGTTTTGTTTTGTTTTTTGTGGATCTTGACTATGTAGTTTAAGTATCAAATCAACACAAAGGAAGTCAAAAAGGAAGATTGAAAATTTTTCTTCTGACATTTAATATTTACTACAAGAATGTTTCTCTCAAAACCAGGGAACTGGAAAGAGACAAGGCTTGCCTGCTAGCAGTGTGGTTTTCCTGTATTTTAACACTGCAGTCTTGTAGGCTAGGTCTAGTTCTTACATATCTGTAAAAAAAAGGAGTGTATTCACTTCATTACTGCTAGTTCCCTGCATTAATAAGTCCTAAAGCATCCTTCCTATTGTCTGATGTTCCATTTTTAGCTCAAAGTCTTATATTCCTATGGGAGGTTCCCCCCTCTCATTTCCACACAGTCTTGAAGCTGGAAATCCCATTAAATTTGTTTGTATGACCTCCAGAATGTAAGTAAATGTTTCATAATAATATATCTTCTTGGATGTTCTCCAGCTCCTGTAATTAACTTTACATATATTCCTGTATCTATTGTGCTGGCTTAAGATCTGACCTAATAGTTGCAATGGAAGCCAGAATAAAATGTAAAGTTTTATGGAAAAATTTAGATGACTACAAAAGAGTGCCTATCTGAGAAAAGTGTTTTGTTTGCTGCTAAGTCTTTACCTGTTTTTTGTGCATACTCTCTCCTTTTAACAAGATTGCATTGCTAGAAAAGTGCTGCAAGCATAAAGCAGCCCTTCTATATGGTCGCTCCTGCTTGCAATGTGCAAAAGCAAACAAAATGATTGAGGCATCCTTAATTTGTTAAAGCATGATGGTGAGCACGTATAACTAGTGAGCGGGTAGAATGAACTTTAGGTAACAAAACCTTTTCATTTAATAGGTTACTTAAATATCTCGTCACCCTAATTAACTAGCACATTTTTCAAAAGTAGCTGCTTTTCAGGTAATATACCAATATCATTTTTCCTTTTATTTACCAAGACTTTGGGTTCTGGAATATATCATTGACTTTATATTTAATTTTCTTAAGGTTTACACCAAGTTTTTGACAAGACTGAAATGATTCTAAACATGGTGAAAAGAAAGGTAAAACTTATAAAAGTAAGGTACCACATATCCTTTGCTGGGATATCATTTAATTCTCAGGCAATACACAGATCAGGCCAGATTCTGATTTTTGTTATGCTGATATAAATCTGGAGCAATAATACTGAAACCAGAGCACTAGCAGAGCTGAAAGTAGAACTTGGCCTTTATTTTGTTAAGTACCTCGGTAGAATTTTCTATGTTTGATCCATTTGGTTTTCTATGCTCTCAGTTCATCTTCAGTATCCAGTTATGTATATTTAACCTTGATTAGCATAACTATTCGGAAACAAAGGCTTTCTTACAGTTTCTAAGCTTAGGCTATTAAGATGCATTAGATACTGCTTGTAAAGAAATGTTAGAGTCTCAGCCAGCCTTTGTGCAATATTCCTGTTGATGGCTTTTGTGCATGTCGTTCACCTGGAACAGATGTTTTCCCTCTTGTTTTCACCACTTACCAAAAATAGCTGAAAGAAAAATGAAAGCACAATTAATATGCATGCCTATGCAATTAATTTAAATAAATTAGCATTAAAATTGATTTTAGTTTATTTATATGCTTTCTACAGTAGCCAAAAATAATCTTGATATGGGACTGAATTTTATCAGATGCCTCAATAAACAGTGGAGACATTTTTCAAAACAGGAATCTTCATTATGAGATGGTAATTCAGTCCTAGAACCAGTCTCTGCTTTCTGTGAGAGGTTATGAACCCCCGGATTTGGATCAGCTGGAAAAATTATAGAGAAGAGCACTGACTTGAAAAAGAGATGGAGATTGTCTGTTGAATCTATTGAGGTTTTGGAAAAGGACAGTGCAGATCAACTGGATATAACTACACCTGACAGCATGGACTACTTTAAAAATTCAACATTGAGCATTAGCACAGCAATTCTTAGACTAGAAGTTTTTCTAATACACTGGAAATTATATGTTTTGCAGGGTATTGAAGGCTTGGGGAAGAAAAAATGAGCATACATGGCATGAGCGTAGTGGCCGGAGGCTGCATCATCCAGCATGTCTGATTGCTGAGTGGAATGGGGCAAGGGGATGATGTTTAGAAATTTGAGGAGGATCCTGCATTTGTGTTCTTCTGGCGTCTTCTATATGATGCCTTTCCATAGCTATCACTGACTTGACAGCTTGCGTGGACACCAAGGGGTAACCGTGATGACAATGCGGTGGCATGTTTTATAGAGAATCTCCTGTTTAAGAAATTTTGTGCCAGCTCTTATCACTCTCCAACCCAAGCTATGCAAATTTATTTTTAAGATTGGCTGTGATCACGTAGCAAAATAACCAGCACTGTTGGACTTCCCTGACTATATTCTTAATTGAACTAGGATATAACTTTGCCCTGGATTTTAGGATTTATAGAGATGGAAGTGTCGTGTCGGTCAGGAAACTAAGTAAAATATGAGGGCTTCTATCGAGAGCGTTTGAAGCTTAGCCGTGGATGGGATGCCAGCCCAGCCACAAGATACTAATGGAGTGTCAACAAAATACGTATTGCTGATTCATAGCGTGAAAAACACAGGAACACTGAGTAGATGCACTTTTGTGCATCGTGTTTCCATCCTCTCCAGATTGCTTTTTCGGGCTGAAGATCTGCCCTCCAAACCATGGTGCTGCACTTGTTAGAGCGAGCTGGCGAGGCTGTGTCTGCGGAGCGCCCTCAGCCCAGGGGTGCCGGCAGGCGGCAAAGCAGCCCCGTCACAGCTGTGCGGCGCTTCCTCGCCAGAGAAGGGGTGTCCCCGAGCTCCATGCCACAGCAGGCTTCTCCCTTCCTCACTTTTGGCTTAGATTTTGTTCATAAAATCACCAAAGCGTCAAGCACAAGTAGATGGAAGTTCCTTTGTCACTATTCACTCTAATGAAGCACATAAAAATAGTAACTAATAACAAGCCATTTTAAAAAAAGGAACAGAATGAGTCATGATAATTTTCCCTTTCCTCCCCTAGAATATCAGCTGTTAATCTTGTTCCTCCCACGGGCTAAAGATATAAGATTCTTCAACTAGCAGGTGAAAGCTAGAGTTGAACCAGAATACTAAAGAAAATTCACTCTGAGATAGCCATTAGCCATAAAGATTTATTAAGTAAGCTTGAGTCAGCTGTATATTTTTTCCTCCAATCTAAAGCCTCAGCTTTTTCAAAACTGACAGCGTGGAATTTGTACCTGACTGGAACAGAAAGAACAACAAAAATATACAAAATATTTGTTCTTTTCTTTTAATGAAATGATCCGGTGCAAGATCCAATTTTCGTGGCTTAATAAGGGTTTTGTCAACGTACCAGTGGAAATGATGAATGATACTGCAGTTCTGTGTGTACCTTGATGTGCACATTAGTATACTCCTATACACGGCAAACTATTGGTAGGTTTTCTACAGCGTCTACAAAACCAGGTACGTCTTGTACATATATGAGCATGAATCATGATATGCTGCTTGGTCCACTTTTTTCCCTGAATGATTTAGTGCCAAATCTTTGATGTGCTTTGACAGTTTATTGCTTGACTGACACGACTCTCTGGTCCGAGTAGGGGTGAGGGCAGAGGCAGGATGACCCTGGGGACGTCAGTGCTGCTGCTGCCCGCATTCCTCTCGTGCAGACGAATTTGCTAGTTCATAAGCTGTGGCGGTGCAGTGCTAAATTAAGAGAGATCCTGTGTTTGGAGTATGATATGGCAGCATGGCACACTCCTTGCTCTGGCAAGGAAATAACGTTAATGTAGTTGACTATGCAAGATCACTGAAGTAAGCTCAAAAGCTAGGAGGCTGGTCATATGCTGCAGGTGGCGAAGACAGCTGTTAAAATGCCCTCTTTTCGCTCAGGCAGAATCCTTCCCTTCTCAGGATAAAATATTACTTCATTATTTAAGAAATTTTGCTGAGATGCATTTCTTCTACTTGCAAATGCAAGAAGAAAGAAGTATTCATATTTTTCCCTTTATGAAAACATTTTGAAATGAATATTTCAATTGCTCTGCAACTAAAAGTTGAAAAGTGACATTGGGTAGGGATTTATAGCTTTCATTGGTAAGGACTTTGGAGAGTTTCAGTGGAAATAGGGTTTGATTTGGCCAGCTTTCTGAGCCTTTGAAAAGTATAAAATGGATATGCCCAGTGTGTTTTTTCCACTAAGCGTGTATGGATATATTCATCATGCATTCCAGCTTGGATAACTAGCTGTATTATGAAACAGGAAATGAAAGTCCACAGGAACCTGTGGCTTGGTTTCTTGTAAATCGTTCCCCTTCGTAAAGGGCACGGGATGGATCCCTGCCACGAGGCGCCCTAGGGCCGTGCTGCCGGTGGATGGTTCAACTGGCTCCGGCTCCTCGCAGGGTCACGGGGAAGGGATGGCTCATGGCGAGCTTTGAGGTGGGCAGTGGAAAGCTGCTAGAGCAAAGCTCCTCGCCGCGGAGTCAGTGTTGGGCACATCGCCACTGGGAAACGCCAAATTGAATGCTGCCGTGACTCTGAGCTTTTAATGCTGCTTGACTTCACCCTTGTGTCAAACAGCTCGGGGCAATAGCGCACGCTCCTTGCGGCCAGCTCTGGTCCTCCTGCGCCGCCTTTACCCATGCCGTGCATCCGGCCAGCCAGGACGTATGCAAACGCTTCCCAGGCAAGGGCCAGCGGTGCGGCAGTGCAGCCTGGGGGCGACGGCGGAGAGCGTAGCGGGAAAGCCCGCCAGCGTTCCCAGGCCCCTGGTGCTTACAGACCACACACGCTTCCGGTTTATTTAGTTTCTGCACCTTTTGGGAAGCCTGCACTGATTCGGGGTGGGAGGGGAAACCAGCCTGTCCTGCAGGCGATTCTCATGCTCATTCTAGATATTGGCCAAAAATAAAGGCCCAGAGAAAACTATTTACATCCGCATATTCCAGGCCATTCCTGGGTTATGCCCTAGTCTTAATATCTGCCCTGAGCAGGAATTTTGAAACACCGTTTTGGTGATCCTTGCCTGTGTTTCTCCACCTCAACTACTAGGATTGTTTCCTAATATCTAACTTTTTTTCCCTTAATATATAAATCTATGTGTTTGTGGCAAGTTTTTTGCTTTTTTCCTAGCTGTCTCAGAGAATGATGAATTAACATCCTTTTTGTAACAGCCTTCTAAATATCACAAGATTATTATTGTGCCCTCTTTTGCCTTTCTCTTTATAAGCTGGACAAACCCTGTTTGTCCAGCTTTTTTCTCTTGTGTTTTGCACATAATTATTCTTTGCTGTCTCTGCAACAAAATCTGATGATCAGTTCACTAGGGAAAATCTGCCCAAAGAAGTTGGGTAAGTAATAGCCAAGTGGTTAGAATTCTCACACACAAAGCGGGAAACCTGGAATAAATTTATTTTATTCTATTCTATTTCTTTCTTTCTATTTCTTCTTCATTTCTCAGAGAATGACCAGGGTAAGGTGGGTGGTACACTATCTTCTTTGGAAGTATAGCAGTAGCTGGCGAAGAATTCAAGACTGCAAGAGACAGTAATAGTAAGCGCAAACCTGACTCTGCAACCAAGTGCTTTACAGCATTCATTTAGGAGGAGGAAGCTGTGGATGCCAGGCCCACCCCACTGTGTCTGTCCCTTTTTTAAATGTAAAACACAGCCAATTTTCAGGAGCAGAAATCAAAGTTGAACCCACCCTATTCCAGACACACAACCTCACCAGTTAGCTGATGGTGCAAGTAGGGACTTAGCCTCAGAAAGCCTACAGCTTTCTGCGAGAGAGAAATTAACTGCTGATATACCTAACTGACATACATCCTGGGGCTGCAAGTGAGGAAACTGAAAAGAAGGAAAATGGGAGAGGGAAATTTCTTATCCGTTTCGTCTCCAGCAAGACATTTATTGAGTGGTTGCAAGGTCAAAAGCTAGCAGGAAATAGGAGGGCCCAAAGGAGAAGATATTGTGTGGAACACATGCTGAAGATATGTTTTGCAATGGGTTGCTATCTTCACTGGGAATAATATAAATATCCTCTGGGAGTCAACATGCTCTTCCAATAAATGCCTCTCTCTTGTTTATGAGGAGATAGAACTTCATGAAATAACATCTATTTTTATTTAAAACCGCTCAGTAAATTATGAATGTAAAAGTATTTATTCATGTTTTCAAATGTATCCTAAGAGAACATCCTTTAAAACATTTGGCAGACTTTCCGTGTTTTTTTCCACAAGAAAATTATATTTTTCCTCCATTAAACATCCCCAAAGATTTCAGTTGCTCTCATATAAGAGCATAGAGCTTTTCACATGTCAGGGGATAATTTATTTCTTTAATTAATGAATGTAATTTTATTGAGTTTAATATTTTAGCCAGGATTTATTATAGCACATTCCCTAATTTATGTTTAGCTCAGGTGAATAGTGCCTTACATTTGTCATGATAATGATGATTGATTAGAGGTCTCTTATTACAAAGCATTGGTGTGATGGCTCCCATTTTACTCTGAATAGGAACAACTACTAAAAAAACACTGCTGTATGTGACACATTCTTTTAATGTTTCTGCAGCCTCAGCTGAGGCCAACTGAATTGGAATGAATTGTTTTCTCTCTTTCTGAGGTCCTCTTTTAAGGCCAGATTTGAGGGAAGTGCCTCAAATCTGGCGACAGGGAGGGGAGCAAACCCAAATCTAGCATTTCTGGTGTCTTCTATGCACCTATTTTCTTTGGGTTTTTCACTTTTCTTGATTATAAAATTCACTCATATGTAGATCTCTAACCTTAGCAAATCTCCATTTCTGTGAATTTGACTAAGTCATTGCTCTCCTCTGCCATAAAAATGATCAAGATGTAATTAAGAAAACCTGTTCTGTATCTTTGTCTTTATATCCATAAGGTGTCAATAATTATCCTTATCTAACTCACTTTTCAAAAGAACCATTGAGTACGTAGAATCTTTGCAAATTATTTTTGTCTGGTTTTTTTAAGAGTTTTTTTTTTTTTAAGTATTTGTTCAGTATTATTTGTATCAGCTGTAAGAGTTAAAGTAACTGAAAGCAGGGTGTATGGTATTTGTAGCGTGGAAGAATAACAATTCACTGATTAGAGCTGCTTTGTTGATTGTCTATACAAACAGAATGAACAGTCTGTCCACCTCTGAAGAGAGAGCTAATAGACACCAGAGACACAGCTGATCAGTACAAGAAAACAATGCAAACAAAGCAGCAATTACTGACCTTTTGTAAATGTTGCTAGTACAGGGAGAAATCTCAGTGGTATTGGACAAGGACATTGAATTACACAGTGAATCCTGGGGTCTCATGGTACACTAGATTGATTCACCTGACTGCACTTTCAATTCTGTAAAAAGGGCCCTAATGGAGAACAAAATGTTTACCTCTATACAAATGCATACATCATTCTGGATATGCACACCAAAGACTGATCATATTTAATAACCATATTGAGCATAGAAGTTAAAGACATATTTTTTCTGGACTGCAGTTTGAAACAGGACCACATCGGTCATAGCTTCTACTGAGATCTAAAGACTTCTGCTGACTTAGTGTAAGAATTAAGGGTGCCTTTAGGCCAAAGTGCATCTGAGAATCAAAACTCTCCAAGGCCCTTGGGTTTGCTGCTCTCTTGCAATTTATCTTGGATTAAGGCACTGTTATATAACCAAGGATTAGAAGTATTAAACCATCCTAAAGAAATGTAAGCATGTAATTTTGAGTTTCCAGATAACAAATCTGGAAAAATATTTTCAATGACTAACACAGTAAATTGTTTAATTAGAGCGTATTCCTCATTTGATCTGGCCTAAGTAATTTAAAAATAAATTATTAAAATCTGAGGGCTTCTTCCTCTCCTTTGCATATTTGACATTTGAGAATATGTCACAAGCTGACCAACTTCCTGATCTACTTAAGACTCAATTAGGTTTAAGTGTAGGCAGCTCACTAAACTACAGTGACACGTATGCCTTATTAGATCATGTGAGAGTTGTAGCCAGGGCTTAGTCCAGCCAGAAGTAATCCTGTGTCCAGTTTTAAAAACACAAACTCAGCTGGTCATTTGTACTATGTTTGTAAACTATGGATAATTATTGGAATCATTGCAGGCTTCTTACGGTTCTGAATAACTGTAAATATTTAAATTTAATATTAATTTTACATTTAAAGTTAAACTTTACACTAATGTCATATTTAATAATTATTAATAAATACTGGGTTTAAATTCTAATTAAACGAAACATTTTTCCATAAATTCACAAACCAAAACTACATTTTTGGAAAGTAGCCTATCTGAAGTTCTGTAAACGTTAGACCAAAATGCAGGACTAATTTGGAGGGAGAGATTTCATAACACGAACAAAGAATGACCGATTAGCTGTTAAACTAAGTTATAAATTTGTCGGAAGGTGGCTTATGTGAGCTGGAATAGCTGCCAGTGGCTTGTGAGCGGAGCACACAGGAGACACTCAACTAGAAGAGACCTGCTCTCACTTTCCGCGGTAGGAATGAAACCATCCCAGATCATATAACACAAGCTGTCAGATAAAGCCCGTGCTCTAAGGAGGTGCACGGCACTAATGGAGGGGCACAAGCATCTGCTGACACTCAGGGAAATGCCAAAAAGGACCTTCAGATAACGAACCAGAGGTCAGATGCTGAGCTTAGCCTCCCATAGGTATGTGTGGGAAAACAGAGGCTGGGCGTTTTATATACTAACGCTAGCCTGCTTCAGAGCTGGAATAGTCCCTAGACTAATTTAGGCAGCTCACAGGGTTCTTCAAAATTTTAGCACCTCTCCAGCTTGGCCTTCGGGCTGGGAGTGCCCGCTGCCTTCACCAGCGCTAAGGGAACAGTGGGGTCTTCCCTGCGCGGCTGCTCCCGCAGCCGGTCTCCCAAGTGCGCAGGGCTGCCTGGCACTGGGACACGGGCGATCAGGCAGGGCGAAGCCTTCATCTGAGCTGACAGATATTGTCTCCAACTGTCGTTCATGAGTGGATTAAAAGTTAAATAATTCTTTAAGTATAATGTAAGAGCTTGCAGGCAGGCGATTTCTTCCCTGCTCTCCAAGGAACTGCATTTTACTGCTTTGTAACTGTATCTTCAAGGCTTCTCAGAGACAGTAAACACGATGTTATGGTAGCTCTCTCAAAGCCTATTTTGATGGCAAGTACTTTGTTTCTGTTGATTGCTATAACCACATAGAGGAGGTACTGCCCTTGACCTTAACGGATAAAAATCTAAAGATTCAGCGTAAAGCCTGTTATTCAGTAAACACTGTGATGTGCTGTTGCGCAAATGTATTTAGTAGGTCTTTGTTTCTGTGTTTCCTGTCCTTTGCTCTAGGAAGGGTGCACTTATAAGGAACCATCTCCCTGAGACATATGACTTGTTTCACCAGGAGCTCTGAAGGAATGTTATTATTTTTACAAGTCTTCTACAAACATCTGGTGAATCAGAAGTAGAAAGGGCTTAATTCATTGGGGATTAGCTATTTAATGTTGCCTTCTAAGCTTATGAATCTAAGTACATTAATTGGACAAACCAAATTTTCTAGGGATTTGCAGACAAAACAGCTGAGTATTGAACTAGTGGCAACTGGAAACTAATTATTTTCGGTTAGCTACTGGGCAGAGAGTCATGTGAAACTTGTAAAGAAAGACACTTGAAAAGAAGCAGTAAGATTTTTAACTTTTCTTTTTTTATTTATTGTGCAAAGACTGGATTCTCTTAAAGAATTTTAGAAAAAAATTCACTGTATACTGTTTCATTTATTTAATTACATTGATAATTGGAGTATAACTGGTACTCTGCTGCTAAAACCACCTTCCACCTGCCTGACCTATGCCATTGCTTTTCTGTTCCTCTTCTCCTACCTCCCTAAAAGGCCCAGATTACCTAACTCCCTTTCTATTTCCCACCATCTTTTCTGACGGCCTTCATATGCTGATGTTTCCTGATCTATTTTTCCTCATGAACAACCTTACCTTTTCTCATATCTTTGCTGATGTGTGGCCTTGGTCAGCTCTTTTCAACTTGCTCTCATTCACAGCTGTAAATAGCCTTTTCTGTTTTCTTTCAAGCTGCAGAATAAATGTTTTAACAAAATGCATCTATCATGTAAGTGCTGACATCATAGTCTTTGAATAATCCTGGTTTTCCTTTTTTTTTTTTTTTTTTCCTATTTTGCTATCTGGTCCTTGAAGTCATGATGCTGCAGTTATTTACTGATGGCAGCTCCATCCTGACCCTGCAAACTCAAATCTGTCTAATCTTGGCAGAAAGCATTATGTTCAGGAATAAGCATTCTGATTTAGCTTCCTGGGGTAGGTATTCAGTGTGGCAGTGTTTTCTAACTTGGCCCTCAGCAGCAGCCCTGCCAATAATCCCATAGGACAAGAGGTTACTCTGCCATAAGCCCAGCTGTCAGCATTTACTCTCAAGTTTATTTGGTAAAATGTCATGTTTGCAATAAAAAATGATAAACAAATATTTAAATAAGCTTCACTTACATAGTCAGATAGTTTCAAATTCATCATGATCTAGTAGGAGGTATTTATTGTAGTTGTTTTTTTTAAATAACAGAAAACAGCTTGTATTTATTAACTGTTTATTTCAGTGACTATCAAGTGCAAAAGAGTGGGCTGAATTAGTACTGTGCATTAATAAAGAAAGGGAGAGGAAAACACAGTGACTGATATTGTTCAAGCTTGTACTTTAATGTCACATTTGCGGTAAAGAGATGAGAACTGACTATTCTGAGGTACTTTCAGGGAGCTGATAAGTGAACTACTGGAAGAAATGGAAGGAGGATTATGAGACTGGGAGGGAAGAAAATTAAGGCTGATAACATATGGAGTCTTGCAGCCATTTCTTCTGCTTCCCAAAGCTTAATTTTAGCTAATTTTTTTTTAGAATGATTTAATAATGAACAAAAGCTATGGCTTAAAATGCTGGCAGAGGGAGGAATTTAGCAAATGACTGTGACATGGGGGTCACAAGAGCTGAGGAGTGTACTGGCAAGTGCTACCAATGCAAAATTTACTTCTGACTCAAAAGGTAAAAATCAGTGAACAAGAGGAGGAACACACATCATGATATATTTGATTATGGTCAAGCACTTCTGTTTATTTAAAAAATGTGGATGAAATCTCTTTTTATGCAGCTCCATGAAGTGTTTACAAGAATGTTTGCAAAGAGTGTGATTTCTCTCCAGAAGTGGATGCAGAATGAAGGGGGCCCTGAAAAGCAATGATGATGATCAGAAGGGCAGATAATGACAGAAACTTTTAACAGGAGTTGTAGGACAGCATATGTAGCCTGTTTGTGAACTGAACTGAGATCAAATGAAGTTCATATTTATTCACCACAGAATATAAACCTCTAACAAAAAGTAAAGAAGCAGCTCTTTGACTTAGCTTTATCGAGCATACCAGCAAGATGTGCTACTCTATTACCAGAGACTTGATGGAACTTAAAAGAAAAAAAGAGTGGGGTGTATAAGCCAAATAGATAGAATTTTGGTGGGAATTGAATGAGATTACGTTCCCATGTTCCTAATGCAGAAAACAAATAATTGAGCAGAGGAAAGGAGTGAGAAAACTGTGTTGCCTCTGTGGTCCCTATCATGTTTTCTATGTCTGATGGACTCCTTTCCCCCCCCGCCCCCCCTTACAGTCTGGAGTCTTGCCCACTGTCTCTCTTTCCTACTCAGATACTTGCTGACATTTTCCATCTATTCAACAGTTTACCTTGCTCCTTCCCCTCTCTACTCTGTTTAATCCTCTGATTATCTATCCCAAACCCTGCCAAAACAATTCTGGCTCAACTCACCTCCACTCCCATTACCTCTTTCCTGTCTCCTACTCAGAAAAATCCACCCAAACAATAATCAGCCTGAAGTCCTTCCTCAAGTATTTCTCATTTTACCCATCTTCCAGGAGTGACAAGTTTTCCTTCTGGAAGATCTTCTAACTCAGCCCTCTCTGATCACTGCTCCTCATGCAGTGAGGTCTTTCCCTCCCATCCAGAAACTACTCAGTGTATCTTGTTACATGTTATCAAGCATACAGATGCTAAAGGAAAGAAGGCATGAACGTATTCTGAGTTATTAAGACTAATTTTAATTTTCTACTGACTGCTCTATTTCCCTTGAGTAACTTTCTGAGAGAGGAAAACACTATAGTCTCAGTGCAAATTTTCTTGTGGCCTCCTGACTTGCAAATACAGGACCTGCCAGGAGATGGCCAAATATAAGCCCAACAGAAGAACTATAGAAGAAGTAGGCAGAACTAATGTCTGATAAAACCAGTGTACTTCTGGCTGTGCACCCATGATATGTAGCTAGCTTAAAGTTCTGGTACCCTACGTATCGTGAAATATTTTTGCACAGCCCAGGCCTTTTTACTTGTACGGGTATTACAGGATACCTCACAAATTGTGCAGTGCACAAGGGTGCAATTCTCTTGGAAGCTTTGTTTAGCTAGAGCAAAGCTTTTCAGGATAGCATCCTGAAAATAAAAAGAATCTAAAATCAGATTGTATGAAAAACAACAAATACATAAAGGCAGGAAATTTAGAGGGAACAGTTCTGCAAACAGCTTCTACTCTAACACTCACTTGCCCATCAAGTCCAAGGTAAATGGCTATATGACCACAATAGATGTGTCCTTCACTTTTCACCTTTCTTAAAGGATTAATGATAAAGAATACATTTATATGACAACTGCCTTTCTGAATCTCAGCTGGGCTGATGTACAAGTCAGGCACCAAAATTTCAGGATCGTTGAGATTTAGTCTTGGTCATTCTTTAGGCATGACATTTAAGTGTATGGCTTAAATCTAATCATCTCTAAAGTTGGATGGTAGCTGAGAAGGGTATCACAGATCTGTCTAGTGTGCCTCACTTGAGAATATCTACAGTATTCTCCTATCTTGAGAACAGGAGTTTGCTGTCAACCTGCACTGAGGCTTGTGCAGCATATGTTTAATGTTGCATGGAGGGTCTTCCATGAAATTTCTTTGTAAGGAAGTCAAAGGTGACTTGCAGAAAGGAACTGCAATTGCATTTTACCAAATTGGAAGGGAAGAAAAACATCTTTCTTACATAAGAGAATGATTCCAAAGCCTTTGCAGCATGTAGTCTATTTTACACCACTCTGTACTATTTCTGTGACTAGTTCATTGGGCCCAGAAATTCATGACTTTGAGAAACTGGCCTTAAGTTTCCCAGACCTTGGACAGAAATTTGTGTAAAAATGAAAACACTATTATTTTGACAGGCATTTCTTTATTATCTCTTGCTTTGCCTGGTTGGTCTATCTTTCTTACAAAGAAGAGAAACCCTGATCAGTGGAGTTCCTGAAATCAAGGATTTTCAAACTTTAGAAAAAAGTTTTCAAGCAGATGTGAGGAATCTGAATGGTGCAGGCCTCTGGACAACAAACTTGCTTTCCTCAGTTAGCTTTCATCAACTCCTCGGAAATAGTTCATGGATCCACAACAGTCTGTGGACTGCAGGCTGAAAAACACCACTTGGGTTGACTGCTCTTGTCTACATATTTTCTGTGTCCCAAATTCCATTTGGGCATCATTCAGAGGAGAGGAGTTCTTAAAGTGTCAGGGCATGCAAGGAGGCATTGGAAGATCAGGTTAGTAGCTTGCTTTAAGATTTTTTCATGTAAAGTACAGATTGAACACCCCCCCTCCCCCTTCCCTGGTAATTTAAACTCCCACTGTCTGCAGAATGGAGCTTTTGTGCCAATACCAGTTATACGAAAGTGCAGAACAATTAAAGGGTGATGTACTCAATTTGTTGCTTTTGCTGGACTGCCACTGCCAGAACCTCTCACTTAAAGAAACCAATTGTAACCCTATTCCTCTATTGTTGTGCAGCATATTTATATAAAGCTCCTCTCACAGCAGTTACTCAATAGGACAAAATAAAAATTAAATGCCTTTGTGGACAGATAAATAAAGCAAGCAGTAATAGGAATATGTTAAAAGCAGTTATTAGCATGTACCTCACATCAGATGAGAAAGTACTGCAGTTAATCATAAGGACATCACTTTTCTTCACCCCATTTTAAAATTGCTGTTTTAAGTGCAATTTATGCCATACACCCACCCATGTCTATTTTAATCAAACATTTTGTACTGATGGGTAAATTGAAGTTGTAAAAGTATAGAGAGCTGAGATATGTGATAGAGCGAATAGAAGGTTGTTAGTCCCCTCATTCCAGCACTACATATGCCAGGTAGAAAAAGCAAAAACAAAATAAGAAACATTTTATCAAAGAAAAAGATTTGTTAAAGTTCCAAGCTAGTCTGCTGAAACATCAAAGTAACTCAACGTGTTTTTGCACCAACCATTTGGCCTCACCAGAGCATCCACAAAAAAAGTGGAGAAATTTCACAATTCTCCTACAGATAGAAGGTGCTCTGATCACTGTCTATCTTCTACAAATATGATAGAGGTGGAAAAAATAATTTCATTTAAATAAATGCATGCAATGGGGCTCTGCACAAAGGGTCATAATGGCCAGAGCGGGCTACCTGCATGCTTAGTGGCTGAAGGCACCACAAAGTGTGAGGAACAAGATAGGAAAAAACTGCTATTAACTCTGAATACTTTAAAAAAAAAAGAAAAAAAAAAGAAAAAAAGTAGTTCAGCTGGTCATTCTTTGGAATCACAAATGGATCTTCAGTTGACCTGCCAACTGACAAAGACTCTGGGGCATAATTTCCTCTGTAACCGTATATGACAGGGTCATACGTGTTCCAACAGTCACCTGTAATTGGCATTAATCCATTGATGTTACTGATGCAGATCCATTGTATATTATCTGAAATTGGCAAACATTCTTGCTTTGGACCAGTTTCATCTTTCAGAGAAAATTATCCATGTGAGCAATAGTAAAATTAGGCAGAGTGCGTCTTGGCAGCAAAAAGAAAAAAAAGAACGCATTGATGTAAGCTGTCTCACTATGTCACTAGCCCTCCTACTGTTTCCTGTGCTTGAATTTCCTCTCTCTGAATATAGCGTCCATCTGCGTGTGCATGCTGAAACTTCAGTCCAAACTACATGTCAGCTGACATTCTAATATTGAACAAATCGTATCAGTGTAATTTATTCCTGCTTTTGCCACCAGTCTAGCAAAGCATCTTTGTCTACATCTCAATAAGAACCATCCCTAAATTGGTTCTGCCAGTGATGTTTCCCCCCACAATGGAAGGTACAGGGAAATTGTTGCCAGCATTGATATTTTTGACACCACAAAATGGTGCTGTAGCTCAACTTTTTCTCCTTTTCTCTTGTTTTGGAACATGCAATTGATACACCCCTCTGCAGTGTTCAGTTCTGGCTCATTTCATCCTGTCTCATACATCTGATGATTAAGATTACTCTATTTAATACATCAATATGTAGTCTAAATGGAGTTATTCAATAGGGAAAAATTAGAAGAGTCCATGCTGAAATGTTCAAAATACTCGTTCTGGTGAAAATGTCAAGGTATTCTTCAGAATAGAAGAGAATTTAAAAAAAGTAACCTTTCCTCTTGAACAGAAATTATGTTTAAATCTATCTCCTTCTGAATGAACAATGAATCTATTTAATATATTCATTTTCTTCAATTACTCAAACACTAAAACAGATGTATCAGACCAAAAGTTCATCTAACCCATTACTTTTTCTTTGTCGCATCTGATGATTAATATTTAAGGAAAGGTAGAAGATCAAGGGAAGCACAGAGTGAGAGGCAGACCAAGCTATCAGGCTCAAAAACCTGGCTGGGTAACTTCCTGAAACTGTAGCAAAAGAAAACTTCAAGTTCACATTGGTGCCTGGTAGATGAACCAAAACTGTTAGTTTTTAGAATTTGCCTCAAAATTTCAAGAGAATCAGCATTTTCGGCATTACCAAACACTCAGTAGTTTACGTATCATTTTTCAAACTGCTTGGGTGACCAAATGGAAGGCAAGCAGGGTTTGCCATTGTTGATAGTAGGAAGAAATACTGCAGCCAGTACAAGGTTAATGTTGTTTATTATTAATAGGCACTGAATGTACTTGGGGTGCAAACTCCTTGTAAATCACAAGATCTGGGACTGCGATCCAAATTAATATTTGGATAGAACATTCTGAATACATATGTCTGATTTATGGTGTTAGAAATGTTATTTGACCACCTTCTCACTGCTTGTGCATCCCTTTGTTCCCTCTTGTCATTAACTTGATTAGAAACGTTCTAAAGCAGCAGGAGTTGCTATAATGCATCTATTGCCTGTTCAGTATTGAGAGAAATCCCTGTGAACAATTCTACTTTTTATGTCCCGTGTGGATATTTGCTTTGGCATATCCATTCCATGGATGTCTTCACGCATAAAATATCTAATATAACTGGACTAAAAGCTTCCAGCGGTACTTAAGCATGCATTTCCTCTTGGTGAGAGTATATACATGACTTAGCTTTCTTGAGCTATTTGTGATTAGGCACTACCCTTAATCAGTGGCTGTGTGAAGAGGAGAGGGGGATTTGATATGGTGACCTGGCTTGAGCTGTCTGCACTGTGTGGTTTGCTGCAAATGCTACGTTTGTATTGAATCGGGTTCTAGCCATACAGTTAACTCCATCCTGGAGACAAGCTACCTAAGACACAGGTCCCAGGTCCACCCAGGAGGCAGGGCCATTGCAGGGCTGGAGCTGGCACCCCTGTGGCATCACAGGGCTGGGACTGACAGTCCTGGGCTGGGCTGAAATGGGGGCCTGGAGCTGGGACTGGGCGGGGGGAGGCCCTGGTGAGGCTGGTTGGTGCCCTCAAGGCCCTGACATCTGTGTCCAAACCCACCAGTTGAGTTTTTAGCATTTAGTGTAGCTGCATTTATTCAAAAAGAGTTTCAAAATGTTAATTATAGTTATCAAAAATCATTGTCAAAACCCACGAAGGAAAACTAACCTTTCTGTGCTCAGTGATGTACTGAAACACTGAGCTACCACCTGAAACTTCTGAGCAAGGAGCAATGACCTAAGATCGTGACCACAAAATACGGCCTGGATGATGACGTGGCTCTGTAGGAAAGGGATTAGAGCACCGTCATACCCAAAGAGAGAACTGTAGCCGTTCTCTATGGGGACAACAAACCTAACTAACTGGTACGAGTTGTGGCGTACTGGCTATGGAAGGGAGGCCTGGAGGCTTTGTCTCCTCATGGAGTTTCAGAAATCAACCGACTGCATTAGCAAATAAATTCAGGGCAGTGGAACGAATGAGTAAATCAAATGGAACAACTGTAGTTCATGGTTATTTATGGAAGTTGCACCAACAGGGAGATGCCTCATGGAACTTGGAAAATCAGGGAAGAGAGCATTGATAGGGGAACTCAAATAAAAACCTGGTGACTATATAGTCACCACAAAGTTTCCTTTGTGAGCTCTGAATTGCAAGTAAAGCAAAAGAAATGGAAGATTAGGTCTAAAACTGGTGGTGCTGCTTGGTTGCGCTATGTCTCCCTTTTTAAACCAGCAGCTGGGTCAGGACTCTCCTCTGGGCTGCACAAAACTTGGGTTCATTCCCCAACCTGTCCTATAGAAACTGAATTGAGGCACATAAACGCGGGCACATCCTTGTTGCCTGGAATCATAATTTATACAGAAATGTTATTTCTTTGTGTTCTTGGCAACCATTCCATCTTTATCTTTTTCTTACAGTATTTTCTGTTCTTAAATGTTTTGGTTTAACCTTAGCAGATTAGAGTTACAAAAGTATTAGTTATGTTTTTGCAAAGCTCCAGTTCCTCCCGTATATGACAGACATGAAAAGGAAGAGAGATGAAAACTAGTACCAAATCCTCCAAGACATCCTGATTAGCAGAACATTTTTCATAAACGTGCTTATATTTTACCACATTTGAAACACGTCTAATTACCAAGAAACAGTAGAATGACTTCAGGATGTTGAGAGGATCTGGAAGGCTGTTATTTTACAGTAAATGGCTTTAATCATCCTGATAACAGAGCTATGCTTTGTGAGTTAAAAAGTCTTGTTTTCCTTTTCTTCCACCAAAAACGTTCTGTGTTAGCTTTCTCCTTGAGCTCAAGCCACAGAGGATGCGAACAGTCGTGTTATATCCAGTTTGCTCTGTTAACTGATTAAAGAGGAAAGATTAGGCTCATGTCATGTTACCCTTCTAACATCCATTGCTTTTACAAGAATGGGTGCTGTATCTTGTAGACATATGCCCTCTGAAAGAGAGAGGTTACAAGCGTATAAAATCAACGTAAAGAGCGGTTGGAATTGTGCCTAGTCTACATTTTTGTCTTTAAAACAAAAATGCTTTCAGATTGTGTTGTATCTTGTGGTTCTGCCGTGATCTTAGCTGGATGCTTCAGAACAGATCATCTTGCATTGTGTTGAATGGAGATCTGGCAAGGAGCTGCTGTAGTGAGGTTGGGTTCTGGAAAGGCCAAGCTCTGCAGAGTTCGCTTCTGTCAGGAGGAGGAAGGTCAGGGATAAACTTAATTGTGATGTTAGTGAACAATTAGGGTTATGAAGCAACGTCTGGAAATAATTTAATCTGGAATTAAAATCCAAAAGGCAGAAGAAAGAAATTAGTATATTTATCAAAACAACAAAAAATGCACAACATAGTTGCTATTCAAAGTCAGCTGAACAGACACTGAATGTTTCTGGCTTGCCTGGTAGTAATGGTTTGTGAAAACTGCCAATAAAAAAGCTGTGAATTTCATAGGCTGGATTTAAATATTGTCACTAGTCCACATTTATGCAAAGGTAACAAATACTTTATTTTTCTACAAACTTATGCCCTGCTGTGGAGAAGTGTGTCCCCCCCATGGCTTTGAAAATTCTTCATGCTGGTGCTCTCATGTACTCTGGGGTGCTTTCTCGCCCTCTCCTCCTGCCGTCCATAGGCAGGTGGGAAGCCCTCGGCCCACTGGCAGGGAGCCGTACCTCGGCTTTGGCTCAAATCCTTTCTCTTGGGGCAGACTGAGTTTGAGGGAGGTTGAAACCAAAGGGAGACAAGGAAGTTCTGCAAGAAAGGCTCAAACGCCAAGCACTGAATAGACTGTAACTCTGCTGATGTACTTCCTTCGTAAAGAATTTTCCCATGACACCATTTTCAATCTTCTGTTATTTGCTATTTTTATTAACACAGCTGACAATGTTTTAAAATGCACGCAGGTTAAGTCTGAAATCCTAACAAAGTCTGAAAGCAAATCCTAATGCAGTACTTCTTTGATTTTTTTTAATCTGCTATTGTAAATAAGTGTACACGGCGGAACTGATTAACTGCTTCCTTTCCAGGGCAAGTACCATTATTTATTGATTTTTGTCAGGCGAGTTCCAGGTCACTTTACCTTTCATAGCGCCTCATAACAAAAAAGGAATGTTTACCCGTCAGGTGAAAGAGCTTAACTGGATATTAAAGAGCAAACAGGCTGAGCTGGTGCTGTCATCAGGGAGTTTCTGGGGGAGAAGGGGAGCAGCAGGGAGAGCTCAGGAGAAATCATGCTGCTGCTGGGGCTTCTTGTTGGAGCACGGTCAGGCATGGCTGCATTCCCCAGCTGGGCAGGCAGGCAGGGATGGGGCCGCTGCCTTTGCGTTCGCCTTGGTTTTCCAGAGCTGTTTAACAAGAAGCAGAGAAAATACTGACAAAATGAACATCTGCTTAACCTTTCAGGTGTTCTCATTCAGTGTAGATCAGGATTTAAATGTATCAGCAGAGCTGTCTGGAGGTCTTTCCCTGGGCCCAGTACGCTTTTCTCCATCCCTTCCATGGAAGCACAGAGAGGAAATGTGATGGGGCAGAAATGTAGCAGGCCAGCCAGCCATAAAACTGATATGGAGTGGCCTCCATATTTTGTCTTCTAATAATGTGTGTTTGATAAAAAGCTGCTTTTTTGAGCTATTGTTACAAGCAGTACAATAGTTATATCTTTGGATGTTACAGCTGGTATTTTGTATTTAGCCATCAAGTTTGTTCCAATGGTCTACAATCTGCCCTGAGGTGGAAATACTTCAATATGCTGTTAAATAGATGTCAAAATAGTAACTGATGGTTGCCAGCAACTAAGTTACAACTATCAAGGAACTGAGCCTGCTGTGAACAAATGCTAAAACATCAGTGTGGTAATTCACTTCTGTGTGAACCAGACTGGACAGGATAAGGTGCCATGACTCATATCCTGAAATTGTTCCCTCTTTCTTAATAAGAAATTATTTAAACTAGACACAACTGTCCTCCCATTATTAGGGTAGTGCATTGTGTTACTGATACTGAAGATCCACTGCTCACTGATAACCCTCATGTCTGTATGTAAGTAGCTACTGATTGTTATAAAATGGCATCCAGAAAGGATTTGAACTTGCATAGGAGTCAGATTAAGACCAGGGTTTCCAAGAGGCAATGTACCAGCTTTGGTATGCATATCCCTCTAGAGATCTGCTCCTGTCAGCTACCTGTTTGAAATGTGAAGAAATTCTTCCTTAGTTTGGTGTGATCAGTCCTGTATCTCAGCTGCTTGTGGTATCTGTGTGCGCATGTGGCTCTGCTTCACTGCACAATTTATTTATTTTTTTTTGTATTATTTCTGGTAGTAAAACCCAGGGACATACAGCTAAAGGAATTAAAATGTGTAATTTGCTAGGCTAGTATAGACTTATGCTTAGCTGCTGCACCTGAGCTCTCAGAATCTGATAGCTTTGGAGGATTCTAGCATAGGTTATGAGTTGCTTTATGAAGAGGTGCAAAACGCTGCAGATTTTTTGTTACGGAGGTCTCCCAGCTGGTGTATAGAATATCCTCCAGCATTTTGTTATTGATCACAAGAAATCTTCAAACATTAGCAAGTACAGAGATTGAGAAATAGACTAGTTTACTAGTAGACCTTCCACATTTACATTCAGTTATTTTCATTTTCACAAGTATTTCTAAGGTTGTCTGAGGAAGCTTCTGCTCCAGATCATGGTGCAACCAGTCTGAGGATGGGAGCTGGGTTGCTTTTCTGAAGCTCTCAGATCTGGACACATCTGATATGCTGAGATCATTTTGAGGACTGAAGATGCTTTAACTAGAGCACCTTTTGCATGTCCAGTATATGTCTAGACGAAAAAAAATGAAAGAACGAAGAGGAAGGGGAGAATTTCTGTTGTGATCAACGTCTCTGTGCACAAGCACAGAGGCGCCAGGATGAGGGAGGGTTGGGTTTATCACAAATGTTGCCTGGGCCTCATGATGAGAGTTGCCACTTTACTGTGCAGCCTCCCCACCCACGTTGCAGCCATGAGCAGCTACATTCAGCCCTGTCTGTAGCTGTCCTAAAATGTGTGTCCAAATACAGCTGTGAATAATATTTTTAGACGTGCACAGGAAGACTGACTATTTTGCCTTGTGCGATTGGAAGACTATGAAAGGAACTGGGATGCCTCAGTAAATCCAGAAGGGATGCTTTCAGCACAGTGGAATATTAAAAGTTCCTTACATTTTTAAAGTTTTATAATGCAGTGACAAAAAATATCACTCAGACTAGGCAAACCTCATGGAAATATTTAGTCTTTTATCATGTGGGAAACAGACTGCAGCTCTTAAATTCTGTTCTGCAAATTTAGAGTCAAAGGGTAGTGATTCTTTGTGTGGGATAAAATTGATATATTATACACAGTTGCTGAGAGCAGTGATTTGGAATTAGGATAAATCCTTGCAAGACTCCCTAACTCTAGCTTTTTATTATGTTATTGATATCGTTTTAATAGAGGTAACTTAATAAGTAAAACAATACTGTTCAAGATAATGGCCATTATTCATTTTTCCAGCTCTTTGGATTTCAAATTTCACTTTAGATAAAGTCTAAATTCATCCTTGCCATAATGTCATGGTGTGACTGGAGCAATGTGAAGGATGTACATACATCCCAAAATGTAGAGATAGTACATTGTGAAACTCTTCACTGTGAGTGGGACAGTTTGGATTGTGCTATCTCTGGTAGTTTTTCAATGTATTCTTAAAAATTGCTCATTCTGCCTTATACAGACTGCAGACAGGAACAGACAATGGACTTCCTGTTTGGAGGTCCATTGAGGTGCCAGTTGATTACTCTGCAATGTGCAGATTTTATCTTGGCTATATGCTGTGATGGATTGAAGCAAAGATACATTTTTCGGGAATGCTCATGGTTTACTCAAAATCGCAGCTTAATTGAACTATCCCTGCACAAAAGATAACTCTTGAACACAATAGTTATGGAATTTTTGCTTTACATGAAATATATTAATATTTTGCACCAGTACCTTGCATTTTAGCACCTCAGAGAGCTTTAGAAAGATGATTACTAATATATGTTTGCATATACACCTACTTGAATGACACTGTATATGTACCATCTGGTAATGATGACCAACCTTCCCAAACCATCTGGCACAGAAGTCAAATGGCACCAATTATTCTTCTCCCCGTTGTATTCCAGGTTATCTGTATCTAGAGGTAATGATGTGACTTGCACCTTTACTGAACTACAGATTGCATCTTTTAGTCAGTCTCCCTGTTTCTCGTCTTGAGTTTGTTCACACATGTGCACACAAAATCTGTTATGCAGCTTTGTATTAGATATTCTTAAGATGTCCCAAGTACATTTTGTTTCAGATTACTAATGTTGCAGCAGGCATATGACAATTTCCATATAATATTATATTTAAAGATGGAAAGAGATCCCGTAAGCTTTTTATAAACTGGAGAAGGAACTGCCACGTATAAACGTTATCTTTCTCCTCCTTCCTTGAACCTGGCTGTGCTGTTCTGTAGCTCACGGGTTTGAGAGGTGTTTTTTCCATGCTTGGGAGCAGAATAGCCCAGTTTTAGTCATAAATCCCTGCTGTATACAGTGGGAACTCTTATTTTAAAAACAGATGAAACACAGACCTTAGGGAGGAAGGAATGACTAAAGGACACAGACAAATCTGCGCTTTACTCGCGGTGGTGGTGGTGGTGGGGAAGTGCGTGCTTTGTTTCTGTTAGGAGGAACCGTGGGCGAGGATTGTGTGCAAATGAGTCTGGGGACCTCGAGTCCCCAGGCTGGGACTGTCACAGGTGAGAGGTGTTAATTAGCGAGCCCTGCCACCGTGTCTGGGCTCTTTCCCACTCTGCTGATTCGCAGACAAGAAGTCATTACCCAGCGCTGCTCTTTGACTGTCACAAGCACATCATGGGCTGGAATTTTTTGCTGCTTTTGCTCCTGCTATGAAACTGTATTTTGGGTATAATGAAATTTTTACATTACAGATAATTTTCTCTGAAGGCAACCGGTCAGTAAATGTCTATTCCACTCTTTGCTTGAGGGAATATCCATATGCCATTACTTAGAAGCATTTCTTTCCTAAGGTTTGATTTGGTCATTGAAATTTTTTAAAACTATCTTTTCTTTTCTGTTGCTGCACTTACTTTCTTTACCAGGACCAGAATGTGTCAAGACAGTGCCTGCACCGCGCTGCTCTGAAAAAATGTTCTTCCTGGTTAGAAATACGATGCACCTGAAATTTCATAACAGACTCTCCACAGAGAAGCCTTTTATTAATGATTAAAAAGGTAGAAGAGCATGTGGATAAGATGATATTTATTCAAACAGAAAAGGAACTTCTATACTTCTGCTCACTTTCACTTCAAGATGTACAGTGAATTTTTCTGAAATGACAGACAACAGTGTCACGCATTTTTAGATGTCAGAATTATGGGTCAAAGTGCCTCATAATTAGAGCAGCAGTTAGCTGTTTTTCACAGATAAATTGGAGGTATACACGGAGATATACTTCAGTGATGGCAATGCTGAATAGAATTGAGAACTGTCCTGTAGTGGTGCCATTGCAGTGCCAATGTGGGACATTTCCAAGTTTGTAAACTATGAGTGTCCGGGGAGATACTTTAACTGTACACTGAAGTTCAGTACATCAGGGACTGTTATTTTTTGACCTTTTTTCCTTCCCCTTCAGTGCTGAGACATGAGTATTGGAAAGTTTGAAAAACTGAGAATAGGACATTTGGACTTAGCTGTGTGATGAATTCTGATTCCAACATACCACAGCGATTACTGTGAGATAGACAGAAATTATCCCACGTGCAGACAGTCCAGACAAGACCTCAGAAGGCCTGTGCTGTGGAAGGAACTTAGGCAAAATTGCCATTTGCGGGTGCCTTTTGCTTTACACACATACCAAGAACTTAACTGACATTTCTAAGATGAAGAAGGGCAATATTCGTAGTGTTGTGGCAAGGGTAAGATGTATTGTTTTCAAAGGGCTATGGCTCTGAGCATTGTGGGTTAGAAACAGGGAATTTTTCCTTCCCCACTAACTGCAGTGTTCTCAGCCACAAATGTAAATTTCCTGAATCACGCAGAAAATGAAAAGATATTTATTTCACCCTAAAGGAGAGGGCTGAAACTTTATTTTTTCAGAGTGAGAAGAGTTCAGACCATGATTTTCAAAGAGAACTCAGTTTGGCTATCGCAATTTTATTCTTGCTCTGTCACCTGCACACTATTATGGCCAGAGAAGCATATTATTTCTTTCACTGGTTGAAGGCTAAGCATGCATTTGTTGGCACAATCAGATAATTATCTATCCAAGTAATATAAAACAATTGTAAGGATATTTGCAACCCACGTTGCCTATTCACAATTATAAAAAAACTAAGGGAATGGGAGGAATGAGGTCTGGCTTCTTTTCTGAACAAAGCAGAGGCTGCTAGAAAATACACTTAATTACATTCCTCCTGTCATTGGAAAGGTTCTACAGCAGGAAAAGTCTTCTGAGGCTTTTCTGTGGCAGAAATGTAGCTACCATATAAAATCTGTAATAAGAATTCTCAGATATGACAGTTTTATGAACTCTGTACGTCATCTGGGCAGTGAAAGGAAGTTGATATATTGATATAACAGATGAGGACCAAGGAACAAGCAGCACAAAAGCAATATCATGGCTTCACAGAGGAGAACACATGAGCAAATATTTGAATGACAGAGGCATAAAGAGTTTTCACTGATGTGCCACTAATGTTTTGCCATTGCTGGTGGCAGCAGGTTGAAGGTGGAAGGTATGCGCAGATTCAGCCCAGAGAACAGAGGAAACATGACACCCAAATAGGTTTTGTTCAGAGAAACTGGGCAGGTGCCTGCAGAAGTGCAGGCTATCGGATAACTTGGAGGCTAAGTGAATCAGGAGACACACTATTGAAATCTGGGTTCTTGGACTTGCTTAAAAACAGAGTGAGGTTATGACCAAATTCTGAAAATTATCTGTTTAACATAGGCTGAATAAAATGGCAAGGTTTTCAGAAAAGCACACTGTTTTCTCTCTCTCAAATGCTGATGTGTAGCTTTAGTCACTGTGGGTAGCTAAGAAAATACCTTAGTATCAATACAGCTTTGGAATGATAGGCACTTTTTTCTTCTTTTTTTAAAGCAAACTTTCAAGAGACTTCTTAGAAATATTATTAATAACGAAGTCAGGGCCCAAATGCTACATGCTCCCAATGACATCAGTAGGAATATGTCAACACGGTTGTGCTCCAGTAGGATCAAATAGTGTTGGCCATGTTTGATTGTTTACACAGGTGTAAATTAAGTGTGGATCTACTGTGGTCAACATAGTCATTAATCATTATGTCAGCGTAATAGGGAGTAGCATTGAACTTGTCAAGGTTCCTATCCTGTGATAAACGTAGCATAGCAAAAGTGGCATGGAAGCACCGATCACACACCAAGATGCCTCTTCTCGCACATGCAGACATTTGGGAACTGGTACCTCCATCACCAGAGGTGGTTTAAGGAACTCTGCTCTATGGTTTGTACTCTGCAGCTGTTAGGTGAGGCAAGTTGATTGTAACTTGTATGGCTGGGCTCAAAACCTGTTGACAAAGCACTTTGCTCCTGCAGATGAGACCTTTCCCCCTCTCCCACAGCCTTATTATGTCAGATTTTGTAATGTCAGCTCCCAAGGAGATGTGGTTCAGCTTGGAAATAGAGCAGCATTTGTTTTTAACAAATGGGTCTTGTGAGCAGGTTTAACTAGGGAATAGCTATTTTCCACATGCATTTGCTGTTTTTATGCTGAATTCTTCAAGGCTGGCTAAAACAGAGTAAAAAAAATTTTTTTTAAGAGAAAGAAATTTCACTCTTCATAACTGGTGACTTTGCTATGGTTTTTGAGACTTCAAGGTGAGTTTTTGTTTTTTATTATTATTGATTATTAATTATTAATAATAATAATAGAAGTAAGCAAGGACACAAACCATAGGCTACATGTAGAACAGGCCAGTGCTTTTTCCTCTGTGTGTGTTAAAGCAGGTTGCAGATGTTTTATGGGGTTTGTATGTTTGTGCAACACAGAGTGATGCACAGGAATCCTTTCAGGAGGTTGTGAGTGAGCCTGAGAGGTGGCCAACATGTTTATGCTCAGGTCAGATCTGAAATCTCCCAGCAGGTCACAAGAATGGGCCACGTCTACTCCTGTTTCCCATTTTCCTGTAAACCTTGGAGAAGCAACACTGAATAAATAAGAATGCATATTTTGTTCTGTGGTCCCCAGAAATGCAGTGCTGTGTGGTTTTAGTCATGGAATACACTGTTCTGGAGAGGTTTTATTTTGTACCATTGGAACTTGCTTAAACAGAAATTCTGGATTAAAGAAAGCATTGGGGAAATGAAACTGAATCCTACCTTATGAATATGATTTTTAATACATTCGAATTTTGAGGCTCTTTGCACATTTTCTTTGAAAAGCTCAAGTTTCTATTTTGAGGGCTGAGTTTGTTTCTTAATGAATGAGAGCAGGTGAAAACAATTTCAAAATAAGTCGGTCATTAAATCTTGGGAGCATCAGACATTCAGAACTGGCTACCAATAGAAAAACCACCTTCAATAAACCACAGCTTTATAAATGTTTAAGAAAGGAAAAAATATATCCATATAGATACCAATCTGCATAAGTATAGATATATTAAGACTGCAGAGTACCTGTCTGTGTCCTCAGAAATAAGTGTATTAATGAAGGCTTACTATTTTCTGCTTTAGATATCTACTTATTTCACAACTTAGAAAAAAATGTAGAAAGCACATAAAGATATAACTAATCCAAAATCCTCAGTAAAATTTAGAAAAAGCTATCTGTGTCTCCAAGAACCTGCTCAAGTAGAATTAAAATCTGACTTTGACTTCAACCTGCCTGGGCAGCATTACAGTGGCTGCCCTGGAGATCTCTGGCATGTGCCTATTCTGAAGACTGGGATGCTAGAGATTGCATAGGTGAAGCAATGGCTGCAGACTGGTTTGATTTTATCTTTTTTATTACTTGTAATACTGAAGTAATTTCCTTCTTTTTTTCTTTTTCCATTATGGATGTGCTGAAGGAAGGTTACTCAAACAGTTTTGTTCACTGATGCTGTAAAAAGACTGAGAGATGAAGGAGCTGGGCAGCAGTAGCCCCACGCATTCACTTGGCCCAGAAGTAAAAAGATTTGAATGCAGCAACAACAACAAATTCAACATTTAAACAGCATAGACAAGAATCTGTGATGTAGTTTGGCCAGGGAGCTACATAGGAGAAGAAAGCATAAGGTGCCTGAGATACAGCTTCTATGAGAAGCCAGTTTTTGCAATAATATTCTTTCAGGCCCCAGAATACACTATTAAAGAAAAGACTTGGGCTACCCAATTGCATCTGAATACCACTGAGCTTACAAGCAATCTGCGGTTTTAAGTTAGGTTTGCCAAATGTTACATAAAACAATCAGATATGCACAAATCAAAGCTGTTCACAGCCGTTTGCAAGCAGGATCACAAGAAGATAAAGCCTGACGAACATTACTGCCAACAAATAATCTGACTTGCTTCTGCCATGAGTATAGGGCGTTTGAGATAACTGGCGGCACATTTTACTTAACAGTGTTGATTTAAAGTAAAAAATAGCCCTACCCTTCCTGTGACTTGAGATCAAGAAAGACCAGTAATACCACCTGCAATTTTTCAAAGCCTGACATTGGCTGTTTCATGCCAACAATTTTATTTGTGTTCATAATTTTGAGATATAACAGCACCTCAGCTGTTATCAAACTCCAAAGAAAATAGGAAAAGTGTCTATTTTACAAAATCTTGCTTAATTCTTTAGTCAGAGCTACCAATTATTGTCTACTCGCAGTGGAAAAAGTTAGGAATCCATTTTGCTGGGAATTCTAGTGCACTTTTTAAAGGTTTGATTTGGATTTGCCATGATGGGCCTTTCCTCTTCTCCCTGTGTCTTCCGTACTGAACTCCTGTACAGCTTCACCTTTCAGCATTTCCCATGGGCTATAGTCTCTATCACGTGGGACATGACAAGACTAACTTATCATTATTATAACCTACCCATATGTATGCTGATATATTTATGCTGTTGCTCTTTTTCCCAGTCAGAGCAGGCTTTGGGACTTTGGGTTAGTTTCCCTCTGGAGGCAAAATTAGTATTATGAAGTCAGGGTTTTTCTTCCCATTAAGAATGTATTTTCCCCAACTCATTTGCTTGAGCGATGCTGGTCCTAAACTTCATGCAGCTGACAGTCTTGCAGAAACCATGGTAAATGTTTTGCCAGAGACCGTCTCTCCCATCAGTCTCCTTGCTTGCCAAGCACATTTGCCATGCCATATTCTCAGCCCCAGAGTCACTCACGAGGGAAATCCCTCGGGTAGGGCCACCACAGCTGAAACAGTGAGTCTGGGCACCCAAACTCCTTTTCTGGAACTGCCTTACAATGCACAAGCCTCTCAGAAGAATTTGTTTTTTCAGACAAGAGGCATTTTACCCAGCACAATCCACCCGACAACTTCTGCGTGCTCTGATTTCTAACAAGATTTCATAGGACATGCAGCATTAGTAACGTCCTACTTGCCCAGCTCCCTTCTTCTTGCAGAAGCACAACTGCAGGAGTATTTACACTGCATTTTTGCTTGAAGTGATGTGAAAGGACATTTTGAAACCTTACATTTGTCTAGGTGGCACAAAGCAGTGATAATTCAATCAGCTCATGTGCGAGGCAGTTTAACTCTTTTTCACTGAGCTTCCCAGCATGGCTAATATTTTGGCTAATATTTTTAGCATGGCTAATGTAGCTGCACTGTTTTTTGAGAACCAGGCTAATTCAGACATCTTTGCACAGCACTGCTTTGTGATTTTTGTCCTACAGTGAGACCAGCAGGTGCGATGCCTTTCCTACTCCTCATTCTCTTTGCTGCTGCAGATGATGGGAGTGTGGGCCTGGTGGAGTGCTACGTTTCAGGTGGATTAGTACTATTTTATGATAGTTGTTATTTTGAATTTCAGGGTTTCCAGTTGTAGACCAGGATATCATCATGCTGTCCCTGCACAGAACAGCTTACAGTCCAAATGGTTTTATACCTGAAAAAAATTTGCATAAATCAGAGGAGGCCTGGGGCCTGTGAGGATTTATGGTCAGAAGCTATGCCTTTTGATATTAGCTTTTCTCTGTTTTCTTCAGGACTGTGAGAATTTTAGACCTATCTGCATTCAAAACAGTTTAATTGTACTTGACAAGTTTGGGAGAGCTTGGCAAAATATTGCCTGTGAAATCTTGGCTTTCACTGAAAGGTAGGAGCAATTTTGCCATTAACTCCAACTAGGACAGATTTCTTCCTTTCGCTTCTCATCCTTGATAGATTCTGCTTTCTCCTCTCTTGGGCCAGTGAGGTGGAACAGCAATAAAGATGGAGAGGTGATGTAAAGGGTCAGGAGTGAGGGATAAAAAGTTGACTCTAGATGACTAGATAAATATTAATTTGTCCTAGACCAACCACAGAAGGGCAAGGGGCTGATACTCTTCTTTTCAGAATAGACAGAAATCTTTCTTAGATTCTAATAAACTCTGAGCAAAATTTCTTAAGAATCCACTTCAGGTTGTGGAACGACTTTCAAGTAGAGTAGAAACAGTTTTGTTTCTAATATGTAAAAAACAAAAACAAAAAAACCCCTTCATATGAAATCACCCATTCACCATATAAAACAAATACTAAATCTTTTATTTGTTAATTTACACAAGTAAAGTTTTATGCATGGCAGAATAAAGTAAAGTCAGGATGTATAAAATATTCCAGAATTGTATATGTGTTACAAAACTGCTACGTCTGAATAAGCTGTCATTCCTGGATGAATTTATGTTGCAAAGGCAGGTTTCAGCGATACTACAAACTTGTCATTAATGTTCCTTAACCAAGATGACATTTCAGTGAAGAGAACCTAGTAAATGTGTTTCATATGCCAATGTCATTTCCAGCTTCATGTGCAGCCAGCATTTCCTACAGCTCCAGTCTGTCACTCCCTATTTAGGACCTGATTTTCAATTTCCATTGACTTCAGTTGAAATTGGCTAAATCTGCCAGAAAAACAAACCCTCTTAAAACCAGATCCAGAATTATTACTAAGAAGATCCTTATAAAATAGGTTAATTTCTGTCCCTTGCAATTCTATAAATGGTGGCTAAGATAGAATTGGGTGTTCAACTACACTGAAAGAGCAAACTGGGAGAAAATGGTATGTGTGATAGACGAATGTATTTTGTATCGAGTGCAAAGAACTGTCTTCATCCTTGAAAAAAACAAGTTTTGCTGAATTACCAAGGTGAATATTATACTACACTCAAATTGAAAAAACTTTTAAATGTTTTAAAATGACATGTAAATATAGGTGGTATTTTCATTCCCTAGGAGTGCTCAAATATTTGCAGACTAAAATTGGTTTAGTCCAAATGTCCTTTCCTCCAAACTAGTGTATAAAAGTTTACATCAGGACATTGCTTCTGATTTGCCCATTCTTGTCCCTTGTAAGTGATATTGTCTTTTACATTGTTATTTTGGGTGTCAATGTTGCTATTCGTTTTGTTTAGTGATGGTAACGTCCTGTATGTGGTCAGTGAGAATACGTGCCACTGAATGCGATGACTTTCCTTCCCCGCTGCTCCTTGTGGGTGATCTATTTGTAGCTCTCGCTGTGCCATCCTAACAGGAAGTCTGGGTGGGCAGGATCATGGAAAATGTCAGCCTAGGTCCTGCATGTTATGAATATGTGTTATGGATATTAAGATTGCATAATGAGGGAGCAAGCTTCACCTCACTGCTCCAACAAAACCAAATTTTGTGTGTGTGTGTGTAAGAGAGAGAGAGATACTGCTGTGGCAGCTAAGAATCTTAGCCATGGACCAGTGTTCCATTTCCTTCAATACTGCAAAAAGCACTCTGAAACTACAAGATTACTCACTAATATTGGATCAACTGGTTCTTTTCTAGACCTTACTTCTCTGAAATCTGAATTAGTTGGTTTATAAAATCATTAACTGAAAGAAATTAAGGAAACAGAGGGGAGCCCACATGGTCACATAGTCTTTGGTGATAAACCAGTGGTCTTTTTTAATGAATGATTTGGCAAAAAAATTTATTGTGTAAATAGGAGAGTTCATATGAAACCCTTGGAATTGCTAGGAGATCCGCTGGATCTTGTTCCTAAATAAAGTGACATGGGAAGAACCAGGTGTCAAGAGCATAAAAATATTTGATATCTATGTAAGTTAGCCATTCTTTGTACCCTTTAGTGCAATTAAGTAATGTTTATTGAAGAAAAAGAGTCAGAAGAACACAAAGCACCAGAGAATTTCTTACTCTTTTTAGATACAGATATTTGAAACAAGTTTGAATAGATCATTTCAGAATTTGTATCTTCTGATATTTTTTTCAAGTGACCAGTTTTAAACAATGTACGATAACTTTCTCAATGGGGCAGAACACAGAGTGTGACAGCAACATTTACATTCCATTAGAGATGATGAATTAGATGTCACCACCATGCATCGCTATGATAAAAAAGTAGCCAAGTTTAATCTGTTTTTTAGTTCTGCAGCAAAAAAGTGGCAAAGCATTGTAATGAGTTTTGTTTCATTTTTAGCAAAATCTAGTTTTTGCTACAAATAATCATGCAAGAGCAAAAGATGACCTCTTACTGAAGCAAGCTGAAATTCATGGGGGTTTAAAATTACTTTACTGAAAATGTAAATATAGTCACCAGGACTGAAAATGTTGACTCTTCTATTTTAGAGCATCCACCATGATGGGATGTATTATTATTTACCCACAGGAACTACCATGATATACATCATTTATATGAAAAATAAAGTCAATAGTCCTATAACATCCCAGAGTCTTTACATGACCTAAATTTCTCTGTTTCAAACAGTACTTCTGCGTCCATCTCTCAGAATTCAGGCTAAATTTAGCAAGTTCAAAGGGTAACTGTAGCTGAGTGGAAGCTGAACTCATTATAAGCTTTGCTCCATTGCCACTAGCAACTTCCAAACTTAACTTCTGCCTGAGTTGATTTAAATCTGCAGTTTCTGTAGGGCTGCAATAACTACTAGGCTATTCATATTTTAAGACGATGCTAAATGATTAACTCCACTTACATGACTCCTCTTTGCACAGACTAACATCCTAATAACTTAAGGTGAGCAAGTGCAGACCAGTAACTAGAGGTCCTGTGGAGACAAAGAGCTGAATTTCAGTTCCTTCTGCTAAGTATGCTTAACAAAATACTTAACTAGATGCTGTAGCAGTGCCAGAGAGACATGTTTTCCATTCAAGGAAAATTTTGCTCACCTTTTAATCATGCTCAAGATTGTTCTCTGTCCAAAGACATATTTAAATAGTCTGTGTGAAGCTGAACAATTTCCAAAGAAGAGACTAGTAAATGTAATAAACCAATTACAGGTGTGGCTCAGGATAGGCATGACGGAGCCAATATCTGAGGTACAAAATCAAGAGAGACAGAAGGGCAGTGGCAAGGATGAAGAGACAGAAGTGGAGAGGCGAGGAGGAGAAGATATTGGCAGTGAAGCTACCCCATAAAAGCAGGCCACTCCTTGCAGGGCTCAACCCAGCAGAAGGACTTTGAGAGTGTCCATCAGAGCAGACTTCACAGAAGAGCAATAGTTCACAATTCTCAGTAGGGCTCAAGAATAAGCCAGCAGTATTACTGCTCTGGCTTGTCAAGATGTAGGCAGTTTGTGCATCCCTTGGCTTCCTCTCTCCCTCCAGAGCATTGCGATTTAAGTGCCTCAAGACTCTGAAAACAGGTGAGCATAGGTCTTGAACTAAATTTTAGTCTTAGATGCTTGCCTTAGCAGTTAAATAGACTAATTATTCTTGTAGATTTGGCAAGCAAATTGTCTTTCTAATTGTTCCCACTCTTTTTGAACTATCAATATAGGGGGTGAAGATTTTTTTTTTCATATTGCTTTAAGATGCTGTAGTGTCAGAGTTCAGTTTTAAAATGAAAGAGTCCAGACTTCAGAGAGACATTGCTCTATTGTCAAGCATAACCTCACCTCTCAGGCACTAGAAAGCCTGAAGGGCTTGGAGATAAAATGAAGAAGGGTGTCTAACACTCTTGGAAACGTTTCCTGTCTGATCACTCTATTTATTTTGGTAAGAAGTACACAGAAACAGGACAAACATTAAAATTAATCATTTGGAAGTGAATTCTGCAGGAGAGGCCATGGAACAATCTGTGATAACTGAAGAAACCCAAACAAACCTCAGATCCTGCCATTGTGATGTGCTGACAGACAGGAATCTGTGTGACAAATGATGAAACGTGCTGCAACACACACAGAATTGAGTTGCTGTCAAGAGTGTAGCCTGATTGCACAGGACAAATCACACACAAAACCAAGGCCTCAAGCAACAAATCACAAAAGCAGAGAGAAGATAAGTGAAGTTATAAGGTGAAGTTCCTAATGTCACTATGGAAAGCGTGGGTGACAAATCATGACATCCATTCCGTGGCAGACAATCTCCAGCTTCATCCCCTGCAGGACTGCTGGCATGCTTAGGGGTAAGGAGAATGCTCATATTCATTGATCATCATTTATGAATGCTCTTTTCCTCTATATTTTTATGGTCAGGCCATCACCAGCACTGAGAGAATTAGTGTTCGGTCAATACTCATTGACGCAACTTCTACTTCCACCAATTTTTAATTATTTCTCCATCTAGTAGAAATTTGCTAGTTTGAGTTCAGCACCTCTTTGCTGTAAAAACAAACAAACAAACAAGCAAAAAACCCCCCTGTTTTCTAATTAAAACTTTGCTTCTGAGTCCTACCAATGAGCTTCAGAAATCTTACATTAGTCTACGCAGAGTTTGAGCTGTCTTTCTGCAATTCTGCTGAAAGCTCTGGTTTCCTGAATTCCTCAGTGGCTTTAAGCCTGATATGATTTTAAAAGAAGACAGAGTAAGATCATGAAATTACCATTTATACAGTTGCAACAGAAACAACAAAAAGATTATAATATTTTATATCATGCCTTTCAGTCACACTTGTCATTTTTTCCTGACTCTAAAACAAGACATTGTGAGATTTTTGTAAGAGATGCAGTCACAAACCATTCCAACAAGAAGAAAGGACATCACTTTTTCTTGTTGCAGTTTTTTTAACTTGTTGGCTCCCATCTCGCACTCCAGAGGAAGTCGTTGGCTCAGTCACGGCAGCGCTGTGCCAAAGCCTCCTGGTTGTGAGCCCCCCTACCACCTAGCAGAAACACGTAGAAGGAAGAGCAAAACTTAGCCATCTTCAGTTTTTTGCCTACTGCTCAGTTCCCTGGGCACAGGGGGTGGTGGGGAGTGGCAGGGAGGGTGCAGCACGCGGAGGTACACCCCGTGTCCGGAGGGCTGTGGATACTCTTGCAAGGGACAGCCTAATACAACGCCTATCCATACGTAAAGGGGAGAAAAGGGACCTGTAGGAGGCTTGCCCTCCCTCATACAGAGTCTGCATGTCCTGGCCTTCTTAATACTGTTAAGAATATTAAGAATAATTTCTCCATCTGAAATCTGGATGTAGGAAGATCACGGGGCCTAAGCATTTAACATGCTAAGCTTTGAAGCTTTGGGAAGGTTTACTTCCCCAACATAAGATTTCTTGTGAAAAGCGAATAGCAATGTAATCCATTATTTACAAGATTGAACTTTAAGAGTGAGATCTTCCCAAATAAATTGCTAACAGCAATGTCTGTGTAATTCTGTAATATTCAGCTATTAAGTACTGTCTTTTTTTTCTCAGTAGTGGTATAATTTGCATTTTGATTAAACTAACCAAATATTTTGTTGAACAAAAGAGTCTTTTGATAAACGTAATTATGTTTTTGGTCAGATGACCTCTTCCCTGAAAAAAAAAAATCTCCTGGTTACCTTTTCTATTAATAAAAAGTTGATTAACACATTTGGATAAATTAATAAAGAAAACTGAATTAATCATACTTAATGTAGTAGCAAATCATGAGGTACATATAGATTAGTCTAAGATTTGCCTTCATGTTACAGGCTAATATAAATAGATTTAATTCAAAAAAAGATTATGTCCATTTTCCTCTGGTGTTATACACTAACAGTGCACTGGCTACAACTCCTGGCATATCACATAGCAGACATAGGGTAAAGCTTGAGATAAGGTGGTCGTGGAGGTCGATGGTTTTGCCACTCAATTTTGACAGGAACTGGAAACCTGTCTGTTTTAAAATAAAGATTTTTAATTGTCACAGAAAATAAAAGCCTCGTATTGATTCAGGACAGATTTGGAGAGATTCAAACCTTGCAGCTGATGAATCAATTCTGAGCTTTAGCTCCCTAGTCACTTTGTTAATCACTGCCTTGAAGGTGTGTTTCTTGAGTTCTGAGACAATGCAGAAGCTGACTGAAGCATTTTCTCATGTTGGTATTTTAAGAGAAAACAAAGTTAGTTTTATTCTTCCTTTTCTTTTGTAGACCTTGTGATCACACAACCTGCAATTATATTGACAGCTGGGATACATGCAAAGGATGAACGAAGTGAGCTGGAGCCAGATGATAACATTTTTCCACTCTCAGGGAGTGTGTGATTCTTCTTGAGGAAGAGACTGTCTGAAACCATTGGATTGCACTGTAGCACAGCCTGTGATGGGATCAAATATATAATTGCAGTCCTTAAAATGTAATGAGTCTCTACTGTACAATGAAACAATTCCAGACGTATGTATGTGACATGGGAAGAAGCAGGTGCCAAAAATTTCTCTTTTGTCTGGCCATAAAGTGCAAAAATATTTTCTCTAAAAGGTAAAAATCCAGTGAGCTCTCTAACATAAAACTTTGTTTATATATGTTCATATCCACTATATTTCTCTTCAGAATTTAAGCACCTCCAGAAACTTTTTTTTTTTTTTTTAAGGACTTGAATTCTCCTCCTCACTTTGAGAGGCCATGGGGGAAAAAATATATATAGTTTGCATGTATGTGAACATATGAGCATGTATGCAAATCTGGAGTTTTACTGGACTTTTAATAGCATCCAATTCAGGTGTGATGACCAAGAGAAAAGAACTAGCCTAATTGCCTTCTCTATCATTGGTGGCTGGGTGCTCCCAAGCTCATATTGAGCTTGCAAGGGAGAGATGAAAAGGAGGAGAAGGCACCATCTGACAAGCAGAGACTGAGAGGTGACAGCTCTGGACAGAGAGGACAGTAGTGGGGAAAAAGCAGGTGATGTTCAAAACAGGTTGGACAACAGGCGGTTCAGGAGCTGACCATGATTCAACAGCTGGTCCCACTGATTGGACTAAACCCCATCCAACAGGCTATACGAGACAGACAGTGGGTTTTTGCCCTCTTTCTACCTTTTTTTATCTTCTCTTCTTCTGAGAAGACTATGCTAAAGCAGTAGAAGTGTTTCACTGTCAGAGGGGATATGTAGGTTTGTGCTGGAAAAACCTACTTTGGAGGGATGGCCAAACTGGCTCAGGCCAATGGTTTGCATGTCACCAGAATCATCACCAAAAATTTCAGAGGAAGGTGCAAGAAACAGCAGAAAATTGATGCAGGCCAACCTGGCCAGCAATCCTTAGTGGCTATAGTGGACAGTATCATAGCAGATGCCCTCTGTGCTTTGTCCCCTTGATCATTCTAACTCCTGGTATTTTTTCATATCAGTGTAATGTCCAGTTCTCTTTGAACTTGCTAAGAAATGGTGAGGCAATGCGATCCATGACTTAATCATGCGCCAGAGGTGTATGTGTTGGGGGGGGGGAGGGGAGAAAGGAATGCAGTGGGGATGGGGAAGTGCCTCTTTTATTGGGTTTGAAATTTGCAACTTCTTATTTTTATGGAATTTCTCATTGTCCTTAGGTTTGTATCCAGTCCTTTCCCTGCTTTAATTTGGGTCTAATGTTTATAAATATAATTAGCAAAAGCAGAACAAATGAAGTGAGCAACATGCTGTATTCAGTCACAATATTTATGATATGACCAACCCTAACATTTCTGAAGTAAACATTTATTTATCAGGGACAGCTTACAGACTGTATTTGAGAGTTTAAAAAAATTCTTACATTTTTCTCCCCAAAGGTTCTTTTTACTCAGCTCCAGCAAGCTCTGGTATTTTATGTCTATAGAAAATAACACAGTTCACATCAGTAAAACCAAATGTTTCTAAAATGACAGCGACACATGTTTAATTTTTTAAAAAGTACTTAATCCAAAGCTTAACATTGCCTACAACCTGCTGAACTGTTCTTCAGAACTGACAGATAAGTAGAAGGAAAGGAAGGTCTCTAGAGAGCTAATTTTACAGCCAGTAATCCTTTGGGTATTCAGCCAGATAGGATTGGAGGCCAGGTTTACTATGAAGAATGGTTAAGTTGTCTGTATAGAGCTCAGATTAGGAATTCATAAAAAATCTTTCTTAAGAGGAGAAAAGTTTTAATGGAAAAATAAAATCTGACAAAGCTACTATTTTATTAGAATCAGTACTCCCCATTTCAGCCAAAGAATTTTTGTTTGATTTTGTTTTGTTTTTACTACATATGATTTCCATGGTATTATTTCAAATAGCTGCAAATTGGGTTCATACAGGGAAGATTATGCATCTGATGTTACATAGTTTATACTCAAATTAGTATACTGCACAGACTTCTAGAGCATGCATTGGGCTTTTTCTCCTTATTTCCGTGTTTGCTCCCAATTACTAAACTGAAGCAAGAACATTCATGTACTCTTTAGCAATGCCATGGAAATGTGAGAAATGTTATACACTAGTCAAACAGAAGAAAAACAAATTTTTGAAACTTGAGTGAGCCAGGATTAGGACAGTAATGACCCAGTAGCAATTTATGGGAATATTCTGGCCCAAGAGGAAAAGAGAAATTTCCCAAGAGTAGCTATATATTGATTTCATGCAGAGGCTGGAGGAGTTAGAGTGGGAAGCAGGGTAAAGGCTTGGGAAAGGCAAAGCTGACAGCAGTTTTAAACCACATGATGAAGTTGTTCACTTGCATACGAAACAATACTGGTAGGTTTATAAAATACATGTATTTTTCACATCAAGCAAAGTAGATGTAAGGCTGCAAAGTAAGTATTAATGGGGTCAGATCTTTCCTAAAGTCAGCCAGGCTCAGATAGGTCTAAGAAGAGCAAAAAATATAAATATTAGCTGCCAAGACTTTAAACAACTAAGATTTTGGCAAAGTCTTTCTGATCATATGATGCACATTCTACTAGTGAAATCAGAGTTGCATAAATTCTTGCAAAGTATTTTTAGAAAACTATGAAGAATTATCTGGAAGCAAATCAGAGAGGGAGAGAATTGTCCTAAAATTATGGAGATGATCAGATCATTTTAATTTCTTTGTTAAATATCTAAGAAAACCTACAGGAAAAATAATAACAATAGGCTCTAAAAAAAGCTATTACAAATCTTTGTGTATGAATTTTCCATTCTGTGTATTGTTTCTGCCCATGTTTGTCATTTAATTTTTGCAAGTACTGTGAGAAATCAGTCTGCCCGGAAGGTTTTTCAATGCTTATATTACCTTTTTTTTGGAAACATGAAATCCCTTCATGACTCCATATTCTGAACTGCCATTCTTCAGTTAAATGACCTCGCAGTGCTATGTTAACACTTCCAAAGGTGTAGCTGCCTAAACAGGTATTTATTAATTTTCTTCCAGAAGTGACAGGATGTTTCTTGCAGTTCTTCAGAGGTTATTCAAATGACCATATTGCAGCTTTTGCAAATGCAGGCAAAGAATTTTTGATGAGATTGGTTAGATTCAAATAAACGTACCTGAAGGCATTTGCTTATATTTCTACTATTTCAGATGCTATGTGTTCCTTTGAAAATGAACATTTCCAAACATAAACTTTCCTATCCGTAGCAGTCATTTGCCTCCTCCATCCCCCAATTAACTGTTCTAAACAGTAGTGGGACATACTTTTCTTGTGTTTTCGTAGTGTTTCAAAACTGAAGGAGGCTTATCTGGACCAAACGCAAGAACTTGGCAATAGAGGGAGTTACTGCTCTCTTGCTGGAGACCATTCCATCTCTGTTTTCAAAGGTTTTATGTGTCTCCCACTCTGTGCACATTGCATGATTGCTGAATGAGGAAGGAAAATATCGTCCAGGTGAAGACGACAGCTCTGAAATAGCTTACATGTTAGTGTTCAATGCTTTTTTCACAGCCCTCATTGTTTTTAGGGCAAATTTTGTGAGGTGATGTACTTCTCTTAAGCGATGATGAGATAGATACTCCATGCGGCCGGAGGTTTGAAGCTTCTTCCAGGAGGCACCTTTGCATGATTAAGCCCTAAGTTGGTCCCATGGATGGTGATGAAATAACCTCAGAAGAGCTCTTTTTCCAAACTTGACAAGTGAATATTTAACATTTACTGAAGCTCAGCAGCTTGATATCTGACTTCTTACACTACAGAAGATGATAGAGAAACTATTAAGAGATCAGGAAAGTAGATAGAGACAGGACAATAGAATGAAACATTAACTACAACTAGGGTAGAAAGAATGGGGATAAACTCCTGTTACAGGCCTAATTTTGGGAAAGGTCTGAATTACAACTATGAAGGTTCAGAAAAGTCTAATTAAATGAATGTCCATTCTAATAATCTTTATATAATCTGTGAAAAATGAGTGGTAAGAAATTGCATTCTATAAAACAGAATCTTCTAATCAGAGGATTAAAGCAGTACTTTCTTTCCTCTCACTCATCATTAAAATCTTTACTGGCAATGGGGATAGTCTTTACAGTTTCACCCTATTGCTCATGGACAGATGGCCAATAGAAAAAAGTGGAGAAACTATCAGAAATGTGATTACAATTCCAGGAACAGCATAAAAGCTCTTTAGTAAAAACACCAAAAGAAAGACAGATTATTCTCATTATATCAAACAATGGCAGTTGTTAATGTCTGTGGTACAATGTACAATTATAAGATCCTCAGAGAATGAGCTGCTATATACGTCTCTATTACTGTCAGTGCAAAAATTCATCACCTATAAAGAGTTTCCTTCAAAAATTAACAAAACAACTTTGTAGCCTCCACTTATAAAATAAATGTAATTAAAAAAGAGTGAAGAAAAATGTGTGAAGTAAATTAATCAAGAATTCTAGTGTATCTCATCCAACTTCAAGGTAGCAGCTATCTTCATTTTATACCCTTAACAAAAGTATTGGGAAAGATTAATGAAATAGCAGTTAGTATTTCTGCTCAGTGTTCCTTCCCATGGTGATCTTGCTATATGTCTTTTGCATTAATCAGGTAAAGAAGTGAGTATACAAGTAATGATGTCAGGATGGTGAAGCTGGTTCAAACCTTGGTTGAATAGGAATCAAAGCAGATCTCTAATGTAAGCAAAGTAGTAGTAGGAGAAGAGATACCAACTTGTTTTAGGGTAAGAGGATTTTGGAGAGAGGGCATGGGAAGAGTGAGGATGGTGAATAGTCCATAGAACTGGTTAGAAAGTTAAGACCAGAAAAAGAAATACAGCTGAACTAGAAGGTGCATTTTAGCATGTTGGGTAATAATACTGGAGGACTGCATGTATATGAAACCAAAATACTTTTTTTTTTTTTTTTTAAGTCCAGTATTTGCCTACTATAGACTTGACCTATCATTCCTAAACATTTCCAATACCCAGACTCCCCCGCTTTCCTCTAATCACATCATACAGCAGTACAAGATTGCTTCTCCAGGCTTCAAAAAGGTGGCAAATAATGAAACAAGAAAGATCTGGCTGAGCTGAGTAGATAGCAAGCTGAGTCAGAAATTACTCTTTAATATTTTCTCTACTAACAGAGAGTTTTGACTAAAAGAGGCATTTTTACAAGGAATTATTTTGGCTTATTTTGTATTCAGTATAATTTTTAATCAAAGCCTTCCAGATGCTTCTGTATCCTCCTCATTCAGAAACATTAACAGCCATATGCTACAGAACCAAAGGTTTAATTGCAAAGATGTCTCTGAAATCCGACAGAGCCAGGAGAAAGGAGATGGCATTTTGTTAGTAATCTGGCAGGCAAGATGAATAAGTAGCTAAGAAATACTCTCAGCATTCTTGTTACTGAGCAAGTTTTCAACTCCTTTTAGGTTCTAGAAAAAAGGGAATTAAATTGCTGCCTTGTGTACACATATGCATACACCTCTTACTGCTTCAGGTACCAACTAGCAATTGCTACAGGAAAGATGAATTTAGGGAACACACAGTGAAGAAAATAAAATGCAAAGAAAATAAATAATATATTTCAGAGATGCTTCAACACTGATCTTGTGAGGAACCAACATTTATCCAAGAATGGGGTCAAAATGGAGCTAGTGAGGAGGTGACATCTGTGGATGGATGAAACTAATGCACCAAGATGAAAATTCATGAGGTCGTTGGAATAGAATTTTTTGTTATTTATAATGACTAAGTGTTTTGACCAACATAGAAGAAGTATCAGTTACCCTAGGTCTGTGCTGTTGGCATATTTTGCACACTGCCATTTTAAACTGAGCTACTCAGTTTGAATAAAACCTATAAACCTACTTCTTAATGATGTGTAGCATAATAGTAATTGCAACTAATCAGTGTTGTTCTGGGGTCTGGTCTGACATTATGAAGTTTGAGATTCATAAAGTACTAGGTATACTAGGTCATCCTTCCATTTCAATCGTGTTTGAATATACTTTGAAAAAAAAAGTCGCATGTACTCACACTGGCTTTATATTTTGCACAGTCAAGCAAGCTATGTAAATTAAATATATTTCTAGCCCCCCCCCCCAAAAATCCCATAGTCTTCATGATATGCAATACCAATTAAAAATTATTCCAAAGTTTACATTATTCCCACTAGGGGTCAGGCAATAGATGATAAACTTTCATGCTGTAGAAATGTTAGAGATATTGTTAGATTCTTTAACTGGATTCTATGCAAACATGCTGAACAAGAAAATTACAGTGTACATAAAAAATCTATGCAAGAAAAATTCTTCTAGCTACATGTCTAATTTTTATAACCTTATCCATCATTATTCCAAGGTGAAATGTCACTCAACGCACAACTGTCAAACAGAAAATGTGTGCAAATAATTGCTCTTCTATAGCTGCAGTGTAGTCTGGATACAGAGACCGAGTTTACTGCAAAGCATTTTACGAATTACAGAAACTTTTGGGAAATTCACAGAAAGCCTTTACTAAGCTGAAAACTGAATAAAACTATTGATTTTTTAAAAGGCAATCTGTCATAACATAAAACTGAGAAGTACCAAAGTGATTTAGTACAGCTCTGTGGAGTAACAGCTATTTGTCAGGAGGTGAAAGGGAATTCCAACAAAACTGCACTAACTGTGTCATCTATTGCCCTAATTTGCAACCTCCGAATCTGGGATATTCCCCATTTGCCTTGATGCTGAAGAGCAGAAGGGCTGCATGGGATGGTTCTTCCAAATACCTTTGTCTCTCTAAAGTTCGTACACTGATTTTGAGGCCAGCACCTCCGAGCCCTCCTCGCAAACAGAGAGAGAGAGAGAGACAACATTTTCCTGATTGCAGGGGCCATACATGCTGAAGGCAGAGAGGACAGAATAAGGCCTTTTGTGGGGTAGATCTTACAGTGGTTGTTTTTTTAATATCATTGTAGTTAGTCATAAAGATCTGCATTTCCTGACGGGCTGTGGAGCAATGAGAGGATGTAGCTATCAAGAGAGTTGTTTTATTTATCCTGGTTTTACTTATTAGCTTTTTTGCAGGCAGCACACTGAAGAGTTCACTCCTTATCCTTTTTTTTGCTGGGCATTGTGTTCAGTTTATTTTTAACTTAATTGCACTGTTCAATGATCTCTCTGGTCTCAGATGAAGTCCTGCTTGATAATGAGGTCCTCTGCCTCAAATGCTGTTCTTTGCCTCCAGACATGACAGCAGTGGGTCTTTAAACTGGAAGGCAATTTTGTTTTCCCTGGTGGCCTCTTAGGAACCATTAAAACTGGATGATATCTATGCCAGCTGCTATATTTTATTCTTGGTGGGGATTTACCTAATATATTTCAATTTGAATGTTTCCACTGTATTTGCAAAGATCCCCTATTTTCCACTAAGTGTCACCAGTGATGATGACTTTAATCCCACTCAAATGCACTTTGTTGTTGCCACCCCTCTTCTGCAATGGCATCAATTCTGAGAAGCAAGCAGTTCCTCCTAAGGCTTCACTGCAACATTATTCACATGGACACTGAGAACATCATAAATGTGATCTCCAATACTGAATCTATCAAAGAGTTATATATGTACAAAGGCTATATGCCTTTCTATTTCTGTTTATTGCTCAAATACAGACATAAACCTTACTCAGCCAACTAAGATGTTTAACTGTCTAACTTCAGGAAAACTAGAGCACAATGCTTCTAACTCAGGAATCGTTAGCTGGCTTATGCTTCAAATAATATGTGATGCATGACTATGAAAAACTTTAAAATGTTTATAAAATTTTTAAACTTGATTTAAAAAAAAAGATAGTTTCCCTGTATGCAGAGCCTGGTAGCGTCAAACTGCACGTCACTAACATCAGCCTACCCAGATTCATGGAGAAGGGGTACCATTAGTATTGAAATTATTTCATTGTAATTGAACTTGACAGTTGGCCAAAAGGCAAAAAGGGCATCTCTGTGAAGTACCTGGGAGAGCAGGACTAGAATTTTCAAAATTTCCTGTTTTCTAAAAATATCTATCGGATTGGGCATCTCAATATTAAGCTAAGGTGGTGTAGAAACCTTTGGGCATAGGCCAGAAGCTTTTGATATTCTGTGGCAGTATTTTCAAAAAGAGATGTCATTTACCTGGTTAATTGTGCTTTGTCTGACACATCACATTTGAAAATCTATTTCTGGCTGTTTCAGCAAGAAAAGGATGAGCTTGCAGAGAGCTCTTGAACCCAGTTTAAAATCAATTCCTTTTAGTGTTTCACAGCCAGGATGCTATAAAATAGAAATGTGTTTTGAGCTAAACTTGTTGAGCTGGTATCTGATCACATTATGTGTGGTATCACAAAACGCTATTGTTTCTAAATTCTTTGACTTTCAGTCCTTAAAATCCTCAGCTTCACTCTGAACCAGCTGAAGATTCAGCCTGTGGTGTCTGTGTGAAAAACGGTGAAGCAAATATATCCAGAATCTTGCTCATTTACAGCAGTTGAGGCTTTGGCAGTTATACCACTCTCTTCTTTTTGGTATTATCCCAGCTGAGGACCTTCGGAAAACTGGGAAATCTTGGCTTCATCACATTCCTGTTGTGCTTCTCCTTTGAGAGCTAGTTTTCCCAGAGAGCGAGGCAGAAGCGATGGGAGGGAAGCACGAGCACAGCGTTATGAGTGTGCAAAGAGCTGGGACAACAAACTCATGCTGTTTGCGTGTCAGAGGAGGTGTGAGAGGTGCCCAAGGGAATCTGGTTTTGGACATAAAGTTGCTGAACTGTCTACGTTACGCTCAGAACTGAGCACTTTGCCTAATGGCTACTCTGGGAAATTTACCCTGGGGCTGTTTAAACAGATGCTGACTATAACAAACGGAGAGAGAGGTTTTTCTTACCACAGGAGGAAAGGCTAAATGAATTTGAGCTGTCACTACATCTAGCTTTTCTGAAGAAGTCCGTCACACTATGCGCTCTCCCTCTAGAGTGGATTTACTGCAGGGGGAGAGAGAGGCAGAGGGCTTAGGGGACCACAGTCCCCCCTGCATTGCTGCTTGGTGCACTGGCAGCCCTGTTGGGGCAGTGGGGAGCACCAGCCTGTCTCAAAGCCCGCGGGTGGGTAGTCAGCCAGAGTTTACACTGTCATGTGAGCCTCTCCCATCCCTCCTTGACCTCCCTTCCTTATTCCAGTCCCACAAGACTGAACAGGCAAAATAAGCTCCTGCTCTCATCAAAGTTGTTCACCATACTAGTTTCACACCATCCAGCTATCCTGCCTTTATGCTGGTTTCGGTAAACTGCTATCAGCCAGGATACAGGTCCATCAATCTCATCAGGGCTTCGTCCATTTAAACACGCTGAGAAAGCATCTTCTCCAGCTGCGTGTTCTGAAAGCAGGTAAACTACAGAAGCACGAGCATTTCTAGGGATTAGGTGCCTTCCTGCGAATATCCCCAAAGAGCATCTCACTTTGGCTAAGCTTACAGTTCCCAGTAACTGTGACCCCCTTCCTCAGAATGCAGGACTTCTGAGGGCTCTTCAGGTGCACCTCCAAAGCCCTATGCATTCTTCAGATTTACATTGGTGTCGCTCCTACAACTTTACCATTTTGTACTGGTTCTGCTTCAGCCTCTGCCATCTGAAGTTCTGGTCCATCAAAGGATGTTAAAGAAAATGGAGGCCTATGAAAGACTTTGCTCATTTACCTCAACTGGTGATTAGACCCAGACTGGCTGCTTATGCATTTGTATTTGAGGAGATACTTGGGCGCATAGAGGACTAATAGATACATATATTTGTATATACATATGTGTAGGTATAACAAGATATTATACACATATCTATTCAGAGTTACATAGGTTCTGAATTTAATTCAGTAGAAAAGATGAGAATGAAAGGATAAAAAAGTAATTGAAGGCAGAGTTGAGGATGCATAAGAGAAAAGAAATAATTATTTTGGAATGGATTTTAAGACTAGGCAGTGCATGCTTTTTGCATATTATTTTTGCTCTAAATTCAACACTCACTCCCCCACTGTGCTGTGAAGCCTAGCTGTAGACAACACTGAGTACATCCAGCTGTTAGAGAGCCAGGTAAAGCAAGTCTCTGGGAAAGATTTCTCATCTTCTATCACAGAAAAAAACTGGTACCAAGAAAATACATGGGCATTTTTGAACTCACATCAGATGGTGCTTTTTCTGAGGAAAAAAGTTAAGTTTGAATCCCATTCACTCTGCCAGTATGTATGTGCAAGACTGCAGTGTGAAGAGCAGAACACTTTAAAAGCTGATACAGTAAGACAGCTGCAAAATCCCATAAGAAAAAGATCTACAGAGAAGCAGAGATATGAAAACAAACTGGACATAAGATACCTTGGTCAGGGCTGGGAATTCAAACCTCGGCTGCTCAGCCATAATCAACATCAGTCGGCCACCCGATCTTCTTGTTTCTTCACATACCCATAAGAGAGAAATTAAGAAGTGCTGAGAGTTTGGATAGCTGGAGCTGGCTCTAAAGTGATTGGAAAAAAGGAAGGGATAATATTGTGCCATGGAAGGTTGATTATTTTACTACCATTTTACCACTCTTCCTCCTGTCAAATCCATGACAATCTCAGGATGCTAAAAAAGCAAAGGGTTTGACTCTCTCACTCTCCTGCATAAAAATGGATCTGGAGGACATTTTATGATTAACGGCTTACTCTCCTAACCAAGTTACCACATTGTTCATATGTGCAGTTGACACATAAAATGCAAAGTAACATTACTTAACTCTCTTTCATTGCATCAAATTACTCCCAGTTTGCCATAGGTTAGGAGTGCACATTGGGTAGGATTCAGTGCTCTAAATTTAGACCTCTGTATTAGAGATGTCTACATCTGAGCCAGCTGTCTAAGTTCCTGTTAAAGTCAATGGAAAGAAACAGGTGCTTCTGGAGTGCAGTGCATCTCATCTTAGGATAGCTGTTTAAAACAGCAGGTGAATCCTGCTCTCCACTGACTCTAAAAGAAGTCTACACGATTAACTCAGATATAATTGTCTAAAGTTAAATGAGATTAATCTCATCTTTGGAGAGCTACCATATCTTGATTGACAACTTGATCATGAATCTGAGCACGAAGATATAGTGGTTGATTTTGTATAAATTTTTGCTGAATCCTAGTAAAGAGAAATTAATTGATATTTTACTGGATATCAGTAAGGAAAATCTTAACCTAGATATTGTTAGAAGGAGGTTTAGATGGGTTTCTGATTTCTAAAACTCTAAGCAAAAAGGAGGATCATATTAAAAAAATCACAGTCAAACCACATCTGCCAAATTTCCTAACATTCTTCCTTTTTAGGTACATAGTTATTCATTCCAGCAATTCACTTTTTAATCTTATTGCTTAACCAGCAGATATGGGATGAATTTCCATTTTCCAGAACAAATGGACCTGTCATAGCAATCCACTGAGACTGTGAACTCAAGCAACTCTAAAGGAAAAGTACAGCTCCTTGTCTGGTATGACAACTCACTATTTTCGACACTTTACTGTCTGAGAATTAGTTACTGTGGTTTTACTTCATATAGTGTTTCTGAAGGCATGTAAGCCCTGATCACCATCTGTGGTTTGGCAGTTTTATTCTTGCAGTAAACTTGCAAAATATCTGGAGATCTGTTTTTACTGTCCCATTCTAAACACCTTCACCTCAGAAGGACTCCTACGGGATATTAAGAAACACTATTCCAGCACCTCTTCATCTCTATTTCTGGTAAAAACAAGATCTTTGGTGAAAAAGACCTTTTGAGTTCCACTTCACGGGTGTTTGAAAAGGTATCTGAGAACATTACCAAAAACAAAATATAGGGCAGCCCTGAGGTTGCTCTAGATTATACATGGTGACCTGAATGTCATTAGATGGAGCAGGTAAAGCTGTCTTCAATAATTGCATTCCACTTACCTGGAAAATCTAATCTAGCACAGTCTCTACCTCATATTCTTTTAATGAGTCAAGTGAAGCATTATAAGTAACTTTTACTGCAAAGTCAGTTAAGCAGTTGCAGCCTCCTTCCTACCTCCAGTTACTCTTTCCAGTCTGATTGTATATCCTACCTCGTGCTGACACAAGACTGCAAAAAATACACTTGTGGGATAATTTTTTTTCCACATGAATCAGTTCCCCAATCTGCTCACAGTGTGGCTGCACAAAAGAGAGGGAGAAGGGGGACAGAACCTGAACACCTAACTACAGCCTCAGGACTAAGGAGAGAAAATTTATTTGTTTTTTTTTTCCCCCTCTAACAATCCACAAACAATGAAAATGGAAGAAAATCATCCTCATTCCCAGTTGTAATAGAGTTTAAGTAAGTTCAGTATTATGTTGTTGACAAGTTACAAAAGCTATAGCCAAAAGAAACTGTGTGAAAGAGCAATATATTGGCTTTCTTCCACAAACTCTGCATTTTCTGCCAGTGCAGCATTTTTATGACTTATTTTCCTCTGCAACCTTTGCAACATTTCCTTTATGGTATCTATTAGTTAATTAGCCATAAGAAATCTAACCTAAGCTTACTCTCGTATGAGACTTGGATCCAATTAGGACAACTCTGTTGACTGGCTCGCAGCACATTTCCTCCTATGTTCACAGATATCCCTCATGTCTTCAGAGTGGCTGGTTGTGCTCTGGCCTTCAAACAGAACTGTGAATGATTACATTTTAGTTCCCTTTTCTTGGGCTGTGCTGCAGCTTTTCCAGCAGCCTCCTGTTGTGTACAGCTGGATAAAACCGTGGCTATGCTGAAGTGAATGGGATTTTAGTCTTTGACTTCAGCAGTATCAGAACTTTGCTCCAGATTAGTCTCAGTCACTGGTAGTCTTGTGAAACAATGTGACATATCCTGTGTAACTTAATCATGCTTTGTAAATCACATGCAAATGAAGTTCAGGCCTTTGTGAAATGTTCCTCAAACTCTGAAACATGAGTAACGCCCAGGATTAACCTGTTGAGTTTGCAGAGGATGCGTCCAGGTGTTCAAAAGCAGCAGCGTTCCAGATTGTACTGCCAGTTTATGTAGGCACAGGGAAAACTGCACAAATCCCACCAGTTTTTACAGTGAGTTGCTTAGGGCTTAATCTGTGTTTCTTCACTTTGTCTAGACATCTGCAGTGAGGTAAAGTAGATATGTAAGGGCTTGCCATTGCTCTCTTGCGCTGCTTCACATCTCTGCACCACACCAGACAGGGTGGCAATGGAGAATCTGACACTTGGTGGTATTAATCACTTTGCAAGTATTGGTGTAGCTCATTATAATTAGCACTGGCTTTTTCCAGATGTTATTCTATATCATTTTATACACAGTGCTGTGCTTCTTTTCACTTACAAAATAGAAAAAAATTCCTTTGCTGAGTAAAGTGTAAAAGATGCAGATTTGATATCCTGGCTAATTTATGCCTCTGAACTGAATAGGGTAGTTTGAGGAGCAAGGTACTCTCGCTTATGACAGCTTCTCAAAGCTTCCTTTTTCTGAGCAGCTTTTTCTCCATCTTTCTACTTTGAGTAAAAAGAAATGATAATTTCGTTATCAGCTTCATCATTTAACATGAGACCTCTGCAGATTATAAATGTAAAAAAGGTCATTTGTATTTCTATGACACATACTAGAAATATACTGCCAGTCAGCATTCACCTGCCACGTTGTTTATGCGCTTTCCTGATAGAACTACAGCAATTTTTATATAGTGCATTTTTAAGGTTTCGAAAAAAAGAAAGAAGAAGATATTCGGTACAAGTATCCTTCCTTCCTGTTTTTACAGTTGTTGCCTTTCTACACTAATAATTCTTCCAGTATTAGGATCTAACCTAACTGATCTTGAGAGATTTGTTAGCATTACACTGTGGATCTGCAGATAAGACTTTGAGAAAGTGTAGGCTGTTAGTGTAAGAAATGGCTAAAATGACTGCAGTAAGCCAGTTTCCACGCTGTCTGAGAGGGTGTTATCTGAGACGCTGGCCCTAAGTGTTTGTGCTTGCACAGAAGATTGACTCAAAATCCCAGCACCTGTGATCTCTATAATGTTCAATCTATTTGTGCAGCTGTTCCTCTGAGACCGTTACATGCAGTAATTGATTAGTTCAGCAGTCCTGCAAGACCATTGCAGGCTTACGAAAGCGAGCGAGGCAGTAGGCTACATTTCAGCAGCACACAGCCTCTTCCTGCCAGTTTGCGTGATACCTGTATTGTGCTATATACAGTTACCTGTATTTTGTTGTAGGAGCCCTACTTGTCCAAAATTGCTAAAATACCTCAAAATATTTGTTTTCAAATTAGGAGAAAAAAACATTTGTCTACATCGCTTCCTTTCCTAAGGTCAAATATTCTTTCTATTTCAGTTCAGTTTATGGAGACGGCCAGGCTTGAATGGGGAACCAGGAGGTGGAGAGCATGGATGAAGCTCAGTGAAGAACAAATAACCAAGATGTCTTGTCATTCTTCCTTATCCAAAGGGAAAATGTCAGGTTTGAAATAAAATGCTGATGGTGGAGTTTAACCGTCCTCACAGAATTAATATGCTGTTGTTTTTGAGGGACTGGTATGGTGCATAGGAAAAAAATGCTAGTAAGTAATCTTCTCCCATGTTTTCCAGTTGTCGGGAAATGCTTAATCAATTTCATTCACTCAAAGTTGGTACAAAAGGATATCTCACAGGACAATATTTAAAATGATGCTATTACACAGTCTGTTGAAATGAATAGAGAAAGCAGTACACAGTCACTTTTCCATTCTGATGTGCACAAATAGGTTTATCTTTCAGACTGACATTTTTCTAGGACCATCACAGCACATGACAATCATGCTGCCTAAAATGCATCGCTCTAGTTATAAATTTTATATATGGAATGAATTTTATTATGGTGCTTGCCCTACCATAACTTTCTGTCTCGAATGCAAGTCACTTTGGTTCCTGCATGCCCATTCTTTAAGTTCACCAGAATAAGAATTGACTTAGGACTAAAACAGTGTTTTATACCTGATAAATCACATAGGGCCTGACAAGGGACACTTCATAAATATATGAAGAACTGAGCTCAATTTCTTCAGGATGTTTCTGCCCATCTTCCTTCAGCTCACAGACCTACTTTGGGCTTATTTAAAACGTGCCTTCATTCTTTTTTTTTTTGTGGAAACAATTAGTTGCAGGTGCAAACCTCACTGCTTAAATTACAAATCAGGGCATAATCCTACAGAATGCTGGACATTAAACATACAGAGATATTCTCATGCTGAAGATGATCATTCACCCAAATGTTTTGTGATAACTATTTATAGAGTCAAGCTTAGCATTATTTGCATTTGTGTTCAGAATACATACCTATTTAAGGCATAACCAAGTGATATTTAGGAGACTCTCTTGATATAGATCAGAGCAGTAATTGATTGCACATGTAGGCACAGATGCAAGACAAGGTCAGTGGAATGAGAGGCTGCTTTTTGTAAATCTGGACTTAGTGAATGATAGTCAAACAGTCTTGACTCAATAGTCAAGATTTAAATGGCAAATAAAAAATAGAAAAAGCATTAAAATGGATCATTGTAAAGTAAAAAGCACTAACAGCACAGAAGAAGTACAGAAAAAGTGGAATTTTTTCAGATGTATACAGTATTTTAGTATCAGTTTAGTGAATGCAGAAAAACATGCATGTGGAGTAATAGCATATAGTAATGTAGCTGTAGCAACAGTGTAGTGACAGCCCTATACTCCTGTCATGAATGAGCTATCAAATGATGCCTTTTAGATTGGGAGGAACTTGTAAAACTTACTTGAGCACTATGTCAAGTGCATCATAATCATGGGTTGCACTCTTTCCCAGTCATGCTCATGTAAATCAACTGAATATATATATCCTCGCATACATTACAGCTATTCTGGGTGGACACATGGAAAACAGTAAAAAAAAAAAAAAAAAAGTGATCAACTGTTTTAGGAATAGATATGTGTTAGGCTACATGCTGTCATGTAATTCAAAGAGACAAGAGGTAGTCCAGGAAGACCTGGAGGAGGAGGTCTAATTAAAAGTTTTTGTATTATTTCTTTTGTTTCAGCAGTGCAAAAGTTGCTTATTAGGAGCCTAAGACTTCAGCTGTGTGCTTAATAAATCCCCGTTACTTTGTTGCGTCTCTTTTTCCTGATGAAAAATGTCCTAAATTTCTTAAACAAGGCAAGATAAGAATAGGATGCTTTAAAACCCAGCAAGGAGGAGCAAATTTAAATTTGGCTTACTTTTCATTTTTTTAATAAAAATTCTTTTTGATACTAGAAGAAAGTATGTACTGCTCTTTGTCTCATGACCAGTGCTGCCAATCCTGAACATTTTAAAACTAATTCACTGAGCTTCAGAAAATCAATGTTACAAAAAGTGACTCTCATTCTCTTTGATTTCTGTGCCTTAGATTGCACTTTGGTCCTATTTCAATTTTTTTTTCTATAGCTGTAAGAACTAGAAAGGTTGAGGGGGTTTGTACTTATTTTTTAAAGTGAAAACTAGAATTCTCATAAAATCAGATGACACTATGAACTGAGGCCTTAATAAAGTCATTGAATATCTTGACTCTCCCCATAAAGTTCTGAGTTGGCAAGAGTTATAATAGATGTCTGGGGCTGCCTTTGAAATCAATATGTGAAAATCTGAAAGAAAAACACAGGCATTTGGAAACTGGGGGGGAAAAGCTCTCCTAAAATATATGACACAGAATCTGAGAAATAAAGAGCTGGAAGATATCCCATGGTTTGCTATTTCATCTTCTTGCTCTGAGACAGACAAAGTCACATTTCAATGATCTTTAGCAGATGTTTAGCTGACATGCTACTAAAGGCCTCCAGTTTAATTTTCATAACCTTTTCAGGAACTCTTACAGCACTTTGTTGCCCTTGTTATTAAGTAGGAAGTTGCTCTAACTGCCAACCTAGCCTGTAACCTTTCCCTGCTGTGAAACAAACCACTTATTCTTTGTTTCACCCTCAGTGACCTTGGACAATAATTAACTACTATAGTCTTTTTATGTATTTTTAATATACATGAAAACTGCTATGTCCACTCATGAGTCTGTACTTTATCACCTTATTATCCTCCATGTACTTACAAATTGACTGTTTAATATTTGTTCTAGTATCTAGTTCAGGGTATCAAGTGAACTGGCTGATATATAATTCCCTAGCTCCTCAGTTCCTTCTGTGTTAAGAAAAGGGCAGTGCTTGCCTTCTGCCAGCTTTCCATGACTTCTCAAGAATAATCACTAATTCAGAAGTGATTCCTTTGGCTTCAGGGTAGATTTCGGCATGCCCCACTGACCTGAACAGAGTTAATTTACCTGTTCTTTACCATGCTCTTTAACTGTTCTGGTCTGCCTTTCTACCCACCTTAATACTAATTGTTTGAGCAGCTTATCGCAAATGGCCCATTTCGCGAACACTAGTACAAAAAAGCAGCTCAGCCTGCTCTTTGTCAGCCAGTGCTTGCTCTCCTCCTCCTCCTTCAGCGGCGGAGCTAGCCAGCCCGTAGTATGTGGTCTTGCTCCCTCTGCAGACCTCAGCCTGTCACGTCCCTTCCTTCCCTTCTCCATGAACGCCGCCTGCTCAGCTCCCTACGCTTGTCATTATTTCCTTCCTTGGTGCCGAGCACCATTGCTCAGGATAGATTTCCCTTTAGAATCCGAGGCATCTTCTCCGTATTTGTCAGGCTTGAGAATAAAATAGCTGCCCGCCTAGTTATTTCTTCTAATTCAAAACAAACAAACAAACAAAACCTGGGGACCTGGGGTATCTGTGTCCTGCTGTATCACCTTTCCTGCAGCTCTCAGGTTAGTTAGAGCCCTTCCTTATCAAGGCAACCTGCCTCTGAGTGCTTTTGTTATCTGTTAAAAAAGTGGCATTCAACATAAAATTTTAGAAAGTACTGGATTTATTTCCTCTCAAATCCAACATTTTGAATAAACTCTCTTAAAGCTAATATGCAAGATCATTCTCAAGGCTAATATGAGGTTTTTCTCCCTGAACACAGGTTTTCTTCAAAATGTAGAACTTGCAGAAAGATATTGCAAAAAGTAATGCCCTGATGGTTTGCTCATTACTGAAACCAACATCCTGCTAAGGAAATACAAATAAATTTCCTGGTTTCAGGCTAATAAAGCAAAAGCAACTGACTTCGCATAGTGGGCATAATAAAGCTTAATGGTTTATAAGAAAAAAAGTTTTTATCTACTGTGGAGAAGAGATAAAACAGGTCATTTGATTCATAGGGTGATATTCTGGAAGTAACATCTTTGTGGAAGTTAAAGCAAACCCCGGTTTAGGAAGGTCTTGTAGTGCTGCTCAGAATATATTTCAGTCATTGATTTCTGAAGACCAAAGAAATCTTCTTGTACCTTTGCAGGGAAGTTTTCTTCTTTTTCATCAGAAACAACCCAGGCCCAAATATACTACTGCTTTTTATCTTCAGGTCAAATGCACAACTCCAAGACACAGCAGATTTTCTCATTCTCACACAGTTAGATTTATGTCTATTCTTTTCCTGAACGGTGTGTGGTACCATACCACATGAGCTGAAGAAAGGAAGTAGATGTATTACCCCTATACATTTCTATGGCAATGTACCTCTGGTACGGAGAAACCAAATCACAGCATAAATTACTTTTTTAGAATAGTGGATGGAGGACAGAATTTAAAAAATAACCAAATGAGAGTGCAAAAAACCCAAACTGTCAGCCTGGGTGAGGATGCATGACAAACTAATGGATTTTTACCTTTTTTACTGATGGAGCATGTCTGTGAAGCAGAAGGGAATGCAGTAACAGAATGGCAATGTCATTCTTCTTCTCCTGTCCTTTGAGAGGATGGCGAATCCCTGTGCACCACCCAAGTGTCCCTGTGTGGCAAATCCACTCTCTTGCACTTGATCTAAACCTGCACCTGAGGAGTGGTGATCCACAGCCTGTATCCTAAACTCCAAGACACTTGCATATATTGGATCCCCTCCTATTACTTAAATCCACTGTCCTTCATGCATTCAAGTAAATTAATTTAACTTAAAATCAATATCTCACCAGAAGAAACTGTTTTATAAATGCTCATTGCATTTGTGGGACTCATCTGAAATATTAGTTTAAATGATCACATTTATTACCTTTTCATAACATTTTACTGCTCCTGAAATAAAAATCACTTTAAATGTAGTTCACCATTTTCTGCTCAGAGATAATGAACCTCTCTGAAATAAGTCCAAATACATTTGCAGCTTGCTCAACAGACTGCAGATTCCTGTCTAGAAGTTTTATTAATTTCTGTGTGTTGGAATATTTCACATTCTCCTTTGTTGATCAAGCTATTCAGATGGAAGCGTCAGTGCTAAAATATTTACTGAGCAAATTCCAGATATGCTGGTTAAAGCCAAAGAAAATTATATGTCCTTTATGACCCTGTTAGATGGTCTCAATTTTTAAATTTAGTGCTTTACCTGTGTGCCCATACGGTCTGTGAATGAATAGCTAATTGCCTTATTATTATTACACAGAAAGGCTGCAAATGAAGAGTAACAGTTAAAACTTTTCCACTTTAAAGCTTGCTGCATGTGCTTGCTTCCTCTTCCTCCCCTTCTTCCCTTGCCTGGCTAACATGCTAGCTAAGCTCTGAAAACCCAGCTGGATTTAGCTCAACAGATGAAGTGATATTAACCAGGTATGGCTTAGTCTTTCAGATGCTTACAGCACCTTTAGACACTGTGAGAGCTTTACTGGTGAGCATTTGTAAAGGTTTTTGTCAACTTTAACGTTAGGCTAGCAATGAACAGGAGGTATGAGATATTAACTTAGAGAATTAGAAGAAGAAAACGGGTTCTTCTGTACACAAAAAGATTTAGCCTGTAGTGCTTGACATAATCCATGAATTGGGGAGGTGGCCAGGCTTGAGGATGAAGAACTGCATAGCCATGCACCATCTAGAGATGCACCATAGAGAGCTGTCCTCTTTGCAAGTTTAGCTCTGTGGTCTGTGCATTTTCGGGCAAATCACCTCACTTTCCTAGATTTTTGTTTCATCTTCTTTGGTTACATACTCTCTGAGTCAGGGCTTCTATTTTATCCCTGCAGCATCTAGCAGGAATCTCAGGGTACAACTGTGATAAATAGACAACATTATGAACAAAAATCTCTTTTTTTAATAGAATCCTGGTTTTCTTTGAATGCACTTTTATTTATAATAAGGTTATTAACTGCACGACTTTGTACTCATTTTCATCAATAGGTTGTTTTCAAATGGATTTGCCTATTTACTATTCATTAGTCAAAATAATGGAGTTGCATGGTCATAAAATGGGTTTAATGGAATAGAGAGCAGGATCCAAAATGTTTATGAACCCTGTTTTCAGTGTGGAATTTACTCATGTGGAAGAGCCCAATGGGCCATTTATACATTATGATAGTAAGTGTGTTTTAAATAGTGATGCTTGTAGGTTCATGATCAGTTTTGCTACCTGTATATTTTTGCTTCAGTTTACTAGGGGTTTAGGTTTGTATGTGCAATACCCAACAACATTATATGCTAAAACATACTCACATTAGCCTTGTTTATGTGCATTTAAAAACTATGCTTTCCAGCTGTCAGACAAACTGCTTGGTCTGTCTGTAGAAGCATGTAGATTCCTTTTGCAATTATGATATAGCTCTTCAGTTTTTGTTTTCCTGATTTAAAGGCTAATTTAAAGGAAAAACTGTCCATGGTCAGGCAGCAAGATTTTTTTTTTACACAGTAAAGTAAGTTTTAAGTAATTAAGTTTCATGTATCATTCTGATCAGCTAGTCATCAATAGCACCTAGAATGCAGCTACATAGGGCATTTCTTATATCCCTTCCCTGGCCTGAATCTGTGCCTATGCCAATGAGCTCACTTCAGGTGGTAGGAAAACACCATGGTAATTTCACTCGATGAGAAAAGCTGCCCGTTGTCTCCCTGACAGTGCTCGGTAGGCTCCCATCCTGTGAATGGCATACGACAAGTTGGTATCCAGGTGGTGGAGGAAATGCCATTTTATCTCCCCAGCACACCTTCTATGATAGTCAGGCAAATGGCATTTCTCAGGCCTGCCTTACAAATTTTGGGTACTGTTTCATGAGGTAGGGAAGTGCTGATGTACCACTGATAGCAATGTCCTTAAGATATGTCTTCCATACTTTGACAGTTGTATGCTTCTGGTGAAACAACAGAATAATACCCTTTGCAGCTGACCTTTTTGCCTTCTGAATTCAGCAACCTGAAGGTCAGGAAGACCTGAAAAAGCTGTCAGGGTCTCTGAGAACACCCTCCCTAAGGGTTCAAGTCAAGTAGCTGACCAGCACTCAAGAGCATTTGATTTCATTTATTTGCAGCTTAGCTCAAAAGCATGAACAGAGAGAAGCAGTGAGCTGGAAAAACCTTCATTGACTGTGCTTCTCCTCCTAAAATAACTTTAATTTTTTGAATAAGAAAAGGATGCCAAGTAGTCCCAAAATACAAGCCAGTTCCTCAAAATGTTCCAGTTCAGATGGTACTATGAAAGCTGAATTATTCCATGGATTCAGAGTGGCAGATGGAAGTATCGTAGCGTAAGTGCTCAAAGACAGTCGTATCCTGGTCTGTGTTGGGTAGGCACAAACCACGCAGTCCAGGTGACTACAGCAGGGAAGTTGTATCCAGTTAACCAGACCTCTGAATTTGGTCCATCCTATTGTGTCACCCTATTTACACAGATTAAATGAGCTGTCTCTAAATAGCATTATTGCAACTTAGAGTCAATAACTGGAATGGCCATTAACTGGCATATGTGAAGAATGATGCTTAGCAATCATTTCTGAATCTTGCTGAACAAGAAGAATCTATTTGTCTAATGCATTCACATTATCAGTACTGTAACTGTCAAGAGGACCCCATCAGATTTGTCAAATCAGAAAATAAGGACTGTGGACAAGTCTGTCTTTGTCCTCTTTGTTTTAGGTGTATTCTGATGTTTTTTCTTGGACAGTAATTCATGTACCCTCTTTCAGTTCACTGCAGATGGACTCTCTTAGGATTTAAGAGAGCCCTCAGAGTTGTGCTGACACTGTATTCATTTCTCTTATATTATCCAGTTAGTCCACAGAGTATTCAGTCTTCAGGGGAAATTGTCAATAGTACTTGATAAATTAATTTCTATGCCAGTTCAGATACTATATAGGGGCTGGCTCTGACTTTATTACGTTCAGCTCGGAGATTCATTTTTCACTTTGTCTTTAGTTTAAAGAAAATGTGGCTCCTAATACAGAGAGAAAATTTTCTAACTTTTAAAATCGGCCCAGTGATACATATGTAAGAAGTTTCCCATTGTTGGTTTCACAAATAAGTATGTCTCTGACTCCTAAGTTATACATCTGAAACAAAACTAAAGTTTTCCCATGAGGAATCTGCCTGACAAAGCTGATCTATTGCTATTGTTTTACTAGTTGAACTATTTGGCGAAATCTGTGTCCCTCTTAGGAGGCCACATTTTCAAAAACATCTTCTTAACCCTGTTGATCTAAAATAATCCTGCTGCAATTTTGTACACTTGTTTTTCAGCTTCAGAATACGTTGGCTGCATCTGAGGTCCCACACTCATAAATGGATTTGCTAACAATAATTTTGCAAAATATTTGATGGATCCTTAAATGTTGGCCAGCACTTATGATACTATATCTCACCCTTGTGCTCTTTTCTTTAAATGCCGTTTCCAGGTGTTTCCTGCTCTGTTCTCCTCATATCACTGGCTTTGAATTGTTATTCCCTGCATTTTTTTCTACTTTCAAGTAAATGGTCAGGTAAAATTCATGAATGTATTGATGAGCAGGGTGTCCTTTGTTATGGTAGGTAAATGTCTGGTTGAAGCTGGGAATTGATGCATAGCACATGGCTAAATTCCTAGCTGTTCCTTGGCTTATGCATTTCTTTGTCAGTGCATTTTCACCTATCCCTACAAGGCTTGCATATAATTTATAGGTACAAAAGGAGTAACTGTCACTCACACTCCCCTGTAAATTCCTGAATTACACAGAGAATTTTTAAATTAAATAAACTTACTGGAAACATTGGAGTATAAGCAGAGCTTAATGATGTAATTCCAAGATATGGAGGCAATCATACACCTCCATATGGTACAGACACACCTACAGATGACAGCCATCAGTCCTCTCACTATTTCTCAAGGAAGACATTCCTAAGCTCTATTTATGTTCCTGTCATTGCCTTATGTGGTTGTGGGCAAAACAATTAATCTTTTCTTGCCTTGCAGCTCTGCAATGGTGCTTGTCTCTGTTTATGAAGTGCTTAAAGTTCCTAAGGAGAAGGCATTGGGGGTAAATCACCTCTCTATGTCCCTTCACCCATGCTTGTCACATAATTCACATGTGAGTTTTATGAGGAGCTTCTGGTTTTATTCTTGAGAAATGTTAAAAAGGGTTATTGGGCAATATGAATCTTTACCTAAATTATGCTGCAGGATGCTTTTTCAGTTGAAAGCAGTTTCCTGAGAACATGTTTTTGATTATAAGAATACCAAAAATCAAAAAGGACAGGATTGCTACTGAAATTTTGACCAATAGGAAGAAAACTATAGACCTGTATCCGTATCAGTTCACATTTGATTGTTATGTACTGCAGTCTACTATTCTTCTATGCTACTGATTTAAAGTTGAGCAAATTTTGTGTTTCCTACAAAAAGGTAACCATGTTCATTGTATGAGTCGCATGTTTAGAAATTATCTGCTGGCATTACATATTATCAAAAGGAGAATATTTTTGGTTTCTTTTTAAGGAGACTGTAATTACCCTGGCTTGAGGAAGATAATGTAAGTTCTAAGGTGACTCTCTATATATATACACCTAGATTTTGTGGTGTCTTTAAACAACTCTGTAAGGAGAGTTCAGAGGAAGCAATCAAATATAGAATAGAAATGCCTGACTGAAGGGAAAGACCATACTTCTAGGGAAGACATTCATAAGAAACATGAAAGGGACATGGTAAATCCTGTGTACAGCTCAAACATAGCTATAAAGGGAAAAAAAGACTATCCTGGAGAACTTTTTTCCTATATAAATGAAATTTATGTCTCACTATAGTACGGAACAGATTTACTGGGAAACCAATAAAGTGTGTTCTTTTGCAAGAAATGTTCAGCCACTGTTCTTGGAGCACTATCGGACTAGGTGGTGCCTGGAGGAAGGGGGTGATGGTAAGAGAATTTATGGAAAATCTTTTCCCAGAGTGCTCAAGGCAGATAGTCTACTCAAAGCTTGAAGCTGCCTTTATTTCTCAAAGTAAAAAATACACTTTTTAAAGCACATTTTTCTGCTCTCCTTAAAATCATGTGTATAAATCATGTTGCATATAATAGTTACAGTTATGACTGTGCTAGACAGAAAGGAAAAGATTAAGCCTTTTTCTGACAAAGACGATTTTACAGTGCCTGGAATAAGAGCAATTTTAGCTCAGGGCAGAGGAACAAGGCACGGAAGCAAGCTTCCCTCCGAGGGCAGAATTTTAACAAGGGGAGCCCCCTGCACCACTTTGCTGGGAAGCATGATGAGCTTTACCTGTGCTTGCAGCAGCACTCAGTGTCCTGGCTCCTCAGTGGAGAGTACGCGAGACTTGCGTACCACAAAGAAGCCCAGACAACATACTCATACAGGCTCTGGGCTTCCATTGGCAGAAGCCATACAAAAAGGGTTACAAACATCACGACAGCTCAGTCCCTATATCAAAAGAGGCAAAAGAAGGCCCCAGACTAGTATTGACGAGATCTTTCTTTTGTATGGTACGTATTTGGGTAAAAATAATGGACAAGAGGAGACCAATAAGTCCAGAGAGCAGGAAATGGTTTTCTTCGGTCTTTTCCACCTCTTCCTGAAATGGGAGGTGAAACGATTGGGTTTGCTTCTCTGGAGCTGCATGTGTCCACGGGCAGATGCTGTCTGCGTGTTATTTGGGTCTGCTGTGCTGCTTTATGGGATCACCGGGGACAGGAGTTGGCCCCGTCTGGGGAAGCACTGGGTGGTGCTCAGGGCAGAGTGGGTTCAGGCCGACAGATGCGGCAGGCTAGGGATGGGGTGGACAGCCCGCGGCTTGCAGACAGGCTAAGAAACGGTGGTGGCCAGGCCTCGGAGGGAATGGCAAGACCATCTAGGGATCAGTACGGCCTGAACACACACTGCAGCCACTCAGATAGTCACAGACAGCTGTGACCAAGCCTCAAAGCAAGGTCTGGCCTGCATTGATACGGGTGGGAAAGTTATCTGCAAACCTTCCTTATTTCTTTTCTGTCTGATACACTTGCTCTGAGTTTTCTCTGCCTTAAAAGTAAAGTTTCTAGTTCATATTCTGATGAAATTTTGTTTTCTTCTTCGGTTTGAAAGCCTTTGCATCTTCTTTGGGGGCTCCTTGTGGGAGAGAGGGGCAAGCTGCTGGCTTTGCTGGGCTGATGTGCTAGGGCTGCTGGCCACGGCAGGCTCTCCACGCCGGCGGGTGCTCAGGGGCCCCGGCGCCTGCCCCCGGTGGGGGGACCTGCGTTTCTGCAGCTGCCCCCATGTGGCACCTTTTCTGACCTTTCTGTATTCCTGTGCTGGGGATTTACACGTGGAAGAAAAGATGTGCCAGTAGCCAGCGGTCTCACAGCAGAGCCAGTATTTCAGCAGTAGATGTGGCTACTCTGTAAATGTAATACTCTGTATTTCTACAGTTACTGTATTCCCTAAAAGGTACCACTTTCGATAAAAAAAAGCTACTCACAAGTTGGTCAGCTTTACCAATAAGGGGAATTAAAAGAAAAAAAAAGAAAAAAGGTTGTAGCTACAGGAAAACAACCTTTAAATATAATTCTTTCTAATACAGCGTGTGATAAGCACCTCTAGGGAAGGAGGAGAAAATTGATTTTCTCAGAATTTTTAGTGCAAAATTCTTTTTTAATTCAGATGATAGCTGTAAAAGGCTTCTCAAGGTTAATACGTTTGAAGCTGTGAGGACACATAATAATCCATCAATTAATCTCTGTATCCAACAGCTGCGATGTGAAAAGCAGTTCACAGAGTTAAATAAAACAACAGATTCATTGGCTCTTTAATCATTAATACTAAGATTTAGCTTAATGGCATCCTATCAGGCCCACAGGCACCTTATCAACCATGGTTTGCCTGCAGGCTCTACTTCATCAATTTTTTCAGAGATTAAGTTGAAAAGAAGACAGTTATTCAGACAGAATTGCTCCCTGCCTCAGCTACTCCCTAACTCTCCCAGCATCAGAGCACATTATTTGTATTAGTTCAGTATATTAACTGAAATGGACAGAATCATCATATTCAGTAACGCTCATTTGCTCTCATGGTCTGGGGTTATTTGCCTGCTGATATAACCAGCTTTGTTAAATCTCTGAAGTACTCTGGGATCCAGAGGTGCTCTGTAAATGTGGCCCATCTGCTTCTCTCCACCACCAAATATATAGGGAGAATCAAATTCACGGAAATGGTTATGGGAGAACCAGGCAGAGCAGGGAATCATTACATAGGATGCAAGTTCACTGTGCAGAACCACCTAATCCTGCTCCAAAATATTCGCAGACTGCAAAGAAAAATGACTGTACAAATTGGCCCCCAAAGGCAGAAAAAGAGGATGACTGATTCTGTTTGTGATGCTATTAATTTCTCACCGTGCAGTTTCTGATTATTCCACAAAAACAGAAAGAACAACCCAGGACAGCAGAGTCCAACAGGCAAATAATCACAGTGCTGCTCTTGATCCCACTATGGACCAGAAGGGTCTTGTACAAAAACATTATTCTTTAGTCTTTTTGTTAAAAAAAAAAAGAAGGGTTACTTTGCCTATATTAATTTTTCCTTACAGTTTAAATTGTGTGTGATAGTCTATTCTAACTCCCTGTAGTTTGCTGAATTTTACTGGAGGTTTTATGTAGTTGAAATATCCATACCTTACTGAGTACTACGAGAATTTTTTGACATGGAAAACATGTAAACAGTCCTTGCATGTGTAAAAAAAAGATACAATAATAAATGTGCTGGTGAAAGACATGGATTATTTTATAGGTGGCTTGAGCAATGTAATATAATTTTTGAGGATGAACCTTTAGTAGGCCTCTGATACTCTCCTCAGAGGATTGGGAGAACCTTACTTATCAAATGCTGAAAGTAAAAGCAAGTCAACAGTTTAAGATCTAGCATTAGGTGCTAATGGCAACCATTATTTATGAGTGTTTCTTTTATGCACAAAAAGCCAAAAGCAAACAACTTCATAAGAAAAAAACAAAGTTATGCATTCTGCAACACCATGATTTCTTCAAGAATGGTGCTTTCCTTATGTTTTGAGCTCTGGCCTATTAAACTTGCTCAAAAATTCTTACTGGTGGTCATGATGTCTTATAAGAAATTTCTAACTGGAAACCATAACAGCTTGGTGTAAATGGTACTGGTTAGCTCACAGTTCATCTTGTTCTTAAAATTCAGCAGCAACATTTAAAAATACCTGACTGTTCCCTTAAAAGATGAGTATATAATGTATTTTGGAATTCTTTAATGTGAATGCAACTCTGTTTTAAAGAAATGGCTGGTATGCCAATGTTATTTTCTTGCTCCATAAAGTATTGGAGGTTGGCTGGAAGGAAGGAAATGCATTTCTAGTGAATAAAATCTGTTTACAGTGAAATTACGGCTCATAGCTTTGTGACAGTTAAACAAAAAATGTTTGCTTTCTTAGCACTGATTCAAAAGTTTAGGAACTCCTCCGTCTCTGGCTTAGGAAGGACAGGACTTCAGCCATTTTAGTGTTGGGACAGAAATATTTCCAAGCTCAAATCACCACTCATCTCTACTTCATAGCCATTTTAAATGGCTGGAACAACATGGAAGACACCTCACCTTTGTGTTGACTGACAGTAGTTTGACAAGTCCATGAATGAAAAATGTTCACTTAAATCTTGGCCATTTATCTTCAGAAAAACATGGGAAGTATTGTAAACACATCCTTGTTTACAGTGGCATAATTCTGAGCACAGGCATGTATTCCAGACTGGTGAAACATGGCCTAGCTTGCAGCTTACAGTTAATCAGCTACAAGTTAATCATGAAATGTTTGTAAATCTTTATTTCTAATCCAGTTGATTACACTGATAGCTTTAGAAGATTGACTTGTTCTGCGGTGCCTTCTGTGTTTGTACAAAACCTTGCTTCACAAATCTCCCTGCTTCGATTCTGCTGTCCTTTATGATCAGAATGATTTCGTTTCCTAGGAATCGTGCCAAGAAAACTGAATAGAGTATTGGAAATCTTGATGACATCAGTATGTGGAATCTCTCCAGATCAGCTTTCCTGATTTGTTTATTGCAAACTATAATTTACTTATGAGAATAATATCCATTTTAAAATGCTAATGAAACAAGCAGCCAAACTTTGGATTATTTTCCATTTGCTTCTCACCAGATCTTCTCAAATCTGTGGGAGAGTTGCTTGGAGCCTTAAGCTTTCAGTTCATCTTCTTCAATTATTCATAACACAATAACCCTGCGAGGGCTAAAACAATGGGATTCCCCTGCTTGTGGAAAACAAATCTTTCAGCTCTATTTAATATTTAAGGCACTCACAAGTTATTACAGTGGAGCTGGCAGGGGGAAATCACCATTCAGACACCTACACTGATCAATAAAATAGCAGAAATGGAATGCATAAGCACTGGGTCATTATCAGTTGCCCTTTATGAAGCTATAAATTGACTCAGCCCTCTGAAGATAGCTGTCGCCAGCAATCCTGAGTCACAACATTCATGCATTAAACAAAATGGGGTGGCTACTTTATTTAGCTGCTTTAAAAATCCTTCTTTGTAGCAAGGCTTTAAATAGAAAGGATCTTCAGTGTTTTAATACTGAAATGTCACATAAGATTTTGCTTTTTAAAAAAGACCTATGTGATAATTTTAAGAGAGCCAGTATGGGCTTATATCACAACACCTTTATGGATATGAGTTAAGAGAGCTGATTGCAATTCCTGCTGCTAGAAGCACTCCTCTGAGGTGATTCCAAAGCCTTGATGCTCTGCTTGCTTGTGCAAAGCTTCTACACTCATCCTTAGTTCCTGTTTGGCACGGAAGAAGTTTACCTGTACATGTATTACAGACTTGGTTGACATAAAATCTCTGTCAAAGGTATTAAGAACTTTCTCACTAATTTGCCGTCTTTTGAGAAGTCAGATGATCTAAGTAATATTTACGTAATTACTAGTTGCGAAAACAGCGTTAAATAAAAAGGAATTTCCTAACACTATACAAAGAGTTTAAGGGACACTGTATTATCCCTAAATGTAATTTTATCTTCATTTTTTAAGAACATCTGCCTAATGCTTCATCCAAGTGTAGTAGAGAAAGAATGAGGATATTAAGGCAGAGAGAATGAGGCAAGCAGCAAGAAAACTACTAAAACTACTAAAGAGAAGTAGAACAGAAGACTGAATGAAAGAGCCATTCTTCAAGAGTAAGGATTATCAGGGTCCATGCTTCAGAAAACAACTTATTTTTGTGTCCTGACCCTAAAGGAATAGCACAGAGGTGGCTTCTGCTGGCCAAAAGAAGTCCCTTCTCTATGTGGGCTCTCTCACAGGGTTCTTGTGTGCCATATTGACTGTTTCACACTGCCTCAGTCTTGGAGACAGATGCCGCTGTAGTGTGCATAATGAGCCAGAAAGAATTCAGACTGTCAGCTCTGAAGACATTAATTATGAAATATATTTTTTACCTGTATTGGAATAAACAGGGATGGGGGGGTGAATGGAGGGAGACTTTTACTGTCCCTTAAGATTAAAGCAAAAACAATAGAGATATATTGTACCATGAAACTATAGGCAAAATATGAAAATGGGAATGAACTGAGTTCTATTGTGCAGCTAAGGAAAAATACTGAGTTACAAAGTTCTCTTTCCTTTGTTTGTTGTAAAATAGCTTTTAGGAGCTTTTAGCCAGTCAGTCTCTAAGTTATGACATTACACCTTAAGATAATGACAGAAGCAACACATCAAAACATAGGTCTTGAGGGCCAGAGCCCAAAGAGCCTCCAAGATTAATTGGAAATCCAACAACCCGCAGGATTTGGCTCTGATTATTATATTCTGTGCAGTGATAGTACTGGTTTTGGTTTTGGTTTTGGTGTAAATGGTCATAGAAGAGAATCACTTCAGTGCCATAGCTGGGAGATGGCCTATCAAGGTATGTCTAGTGGAGATAACAGTTTATTGTCAGCAGCAGACCTATGTGAGTAATCAATCCTATCGTCACTGCAGTCACGGAGGGACAAGCATAGGACTGGCCACACAAAGGACAGGGAGAACATGGGACAGTCTCTGACAATTTTTCATTTAACAAGTGACTGGCAATACCTAGTGACTGTGAAAGAAAGTTCTTTCTTTACATTCTGCAAAGGGAGAGATTGTATCGCAGAAAATGGTAAAGCTTTATTGAAGTAAAGGTGAATGTGTGAAGTCAGCAGAAGGGAAGGCCACTTTAAATGTCTTTTTGCCAGGATGTAAGCCCTATTCCTCCTCCTCCTCCTCCTATCTGCATTGAACAATGTCACAGAAATAGTTTTTGCAGACAGTTTTTGGGTTTTTTTTCAGGCTTGAAAGCTGTAAAATTCAGGAGGCCCCAGGAAACCTGTTTGAGTTCCTCACCTAGCAAGTGTATTATTAAATTCTGTGATATTGGCAAAGTGCTGCTAGCTCTCCTCATTTCCAAATCAGCTGAGTAAGTTGAAAAATATGATCCAAAAAATGTAATCAGTAGAAGAAAAACAAGATTTTTTTTTTCTGAAATTTGACAATACTTTTTGACATGATTTCCCAATGGACAAGTAACAGTTTTTTGTACACAGTAAATGATACAGATACTATGGACCTTTATCTCTCAAGATTCCCAGATAAAACATGAACCCAAATCTGTTTTGCAAATCTGTGTGGCAAACACCTCATACTCATGTCATCTTCTAGGAAAGAATCTAACATGAAAAGCCTTAGAAAACATGGTGGTTACTTGCTAGTGGATAAGAACAAAGGCAGCAATATTTAAAGGTAATTCAGGTGATACTACAGATATTAAGACTCATTTGTGCTGATCATCTGGTATTAGCAACCTCAGACCAATCTGAACATTATAGGAATTTTCAGTCTGAGCCATTTGCTGCCTAGTGAAATTCAGATATTAAGATTAAATGCAAACTCAGGAAAGAACATGTGATACATTAACCCTCTCAAATTTCCAAAAATCATAAAGACTCACTGGGGAAGCCTTATGAACCAGCAGACACCGCTCTGACTGATAGCCGGTGTCTAAGAAGACTTTAGCACTCTCAGAAATCAAGACTTCAGTTGTCATTAACATTGGTAGTATTGTTAAATGGAGTTCTGCAAACAGATGAAAGAGACCAAGCGCAGCTGCATCAAAGGTCATACAATGTTCAGAAAATTCTGAACCAATCAATTAATAAGAGAAGAGAAAGCTATATAAGCCTAGATCAAAAGTAACAAATTGCAACCTCTAGATATAATTAGCTAAGCTGTGGTGGGATTTCTTTAATAACTGCTGTGGCGTCTTACATCATCAGATATTTGCCTCCTCTTGACTCCTTTTAATATGCTTTCTATTCTCTAAACTTGCTAATTAACAGCAAAAATGCAAAGGAAGGGGATGAAGAAGACCATTTTGCAGTCAGTGGCAGAAGAGTAAATAAAATTGTCATGTATGCATCCTATAATGCAGATGTATTTCTGTTTTAAATATTAGTTTAACTTCTGGACAAGGCCTTGCTGTTTCTCTATTGGATGTGATTTTTTTTTTTTTTTTTTTTTTTTGTCAGAACAGGTTGTAGATACAGTTTTCTTTACTCGTAGTCCAGGACTTACCAATTAGAAGTCTGCATAGATCTCAAGGAGATGGTGTGCATTGTATGACACCTGTCCTTTAATACTCTTCTTTTTAGAAAGAATGTCTTTAATCCTAGGTGTTATAGAAGAAACCTTGGAGATGCAGTCTAAGCTGCGTAATATCTACCTGCTCCTGGGAGTTACGACGTTCCCAGCACTGCCTCTCTGAAAGGGAAAATCCCCTTAGCAGTTACCTTAGCGTAGCTGGAGCTCAGCCTCTCTGAGCTCTCTCCTAAAATAGGATCCTCCCTTTAATTCCTCTCTTTCCATTGCTTTGGGCTAACAAATTCATACTAGAAAGTATGAACTAGCTTCTAGAAGACTAGCTCAAACACCTTCTTTATGAGCAGTCATTGTAGGCTACCATCTGTGCACCACAACGGGAGGTTTCACGTGCCAGTCTCCCAGCTGATATTCACAGCCCGGAGTGTGGGCTCAGAGAGCTGGGGCTAGTGACCATCCCACCCCACGACCTGTTTGCAGTGGAGATTATCTGTGGGCATGGAAGTCGGAGGTATGCCTCCTGAGCATTTCTCCCACTTGTATGAGACCTCTAACCCACTATCCTCAGACAAATCCTGCGTCAGTCTTCAGAAAGCTTCTCCTGTGTGGAAGACTCGTAATGTGAAAGATTCGGCGTCCACTTACTCCCAATAGCTGTAGACACAGTGTGATTTAGTTTAACATGATAAAATAGGATCTAGCCCTATGGGCTGTGTTCACGTGGTTATCTGTAGAAAGGTGCTGCTAAGCATACATGTTGTTACCAGCTGGATCAGAAAGTTAGGAGTTGTCTTGGACATTTCCCTAATGCTAATAGTGCTTCTAAACACTTCTAAGTCCAGAGGAATATTTCCTACACTGATGATTATATTGATGACATAAATTAATTGGTTTTCAGGAGTCTCCTACTGTACTCAAAATGTTCCTGATCAGTGCAGCCTGCAATAATCTTATGAAAATACAAATGTTTCATCCCTTAATAGATATCTTTCCTCATTCTGCATGAACAATTTTAAAGAGAAAATGTAATTCCACCTCCACTTCTAGTCCCTCAACTGCCCTTTCTCAGCCTTTATAGAGCTAAGAATTTAGGCCACTGTATTCTACTGTAGTACTGTGGCCTGTTTTATATTTCTTGTGTTCTCTGAATATACTTTGTTGCAACAAATAAGAAATGCTGAAACTTCAGGACTCTGAGCTAGAACTATTTTTTAATTCAGAAAAAAATAGAAAGATCCATTAATAAAAACCCTTCATTTTGTAGCAACAGTACCGTGAGCAGTTTCCATGGAAACATCATTTGCAGTAGCAGGAAATGTTCATTTTACAATTAAATTATAGGAGGTAGTTAAATTTTTAATCAAACACACATTAGAGCATGGAGAATTCCCAGCCAAGTGCCTCATACTGTTAAAAATAAAAAAAATACTGCAGTATCCACACAGAGATGTCTGGAATAATGTGTAGTGAGAGGGGATCTGCAGTTTTCCCTAGTGAAAGACTCTAGTACCTGGTTCCCATATGGCAAGGGCTGAGGCATGGCTAGGATTGGATCATGCTTGTAGTTTGACCTCAGATGCACTCTTTGGCTTATTAGTCGTCAGTATAAATGTAGGATGTGATGACTGCGCTCTTTTGCAATTACTGGGGTATCAGGTAGCAATGTTAGATAAGTCCTAATCTCAAGGGTCTGGCTACACCGTGGTTACTGCCATGCCATCATTACTTAACGCAGCTCATGAACATTTGGCAATATTGCTTACAATTAGCTGGCTCCTGCAGGTGTTGTAGTCCAGCCACATGGAACTCTGCACAGGATAAAAAAGATGCCTTGAAAGTTAGGTAGTTTGGGCAACTATCCTGCATGTAGCACTTTATGTTGCTGCTACTGATACCATTGCTAGCTACTTTACATTAAGTTCAGGCTTATATGTCCTAAAACAGTATAGAGACACGCTAGTAAATTTTATGGAGAGAAAGAGACAAGCAGCAAGAGAAGCTACGAGAAAAGTGGAACCTAAAAAATGTTTTGACAAAGTCTTACTTAGCCTGTAAAGTCAACCTGACTCTCCACTGGTTCTAACACTTTGTATATATTTACATCTCTATAACATGCTGGTCTGAAAGGAATTTGGACTGAGTGCTGTTTTATTCACATCACAACATATTTAGCAATTCCATGAGCTGGGTAGTGCCAAGGAGAGATCCACTTAATTTGGGGGTTGAAAGGTGACTCTGATTCTGCTGAGTCCACCTACCTGGAATACGAGAAATAAGTCATAATTGTGTCTCTAGAGATTGCAATGTTTTTAACTGTGCAGCAGATTGAGTGTCAGTTCTCTTTTTCCACTGTAAACTATAGCATTACAATTTTTAGTATCAAATGCAACAGTTTGCCTCAGCAATATGTCTAGGTATCGCTAACTACTTTGCAAAATGACCTCACAGCAGTCCTGTATAAGCGAGCTATGAATCCTGTGAAAAATGTGAATGGTCATTAGGACTCCATCGCAGAATGTCATCTTCCTAGCTCATACTAATGAGTCTAAGCCCCATGGCTTCCTACTGGTTAACTGGGAATTATGTGCAGAGACTTAAAATCAACAGATATTTGCAAGAAGAAAGTGGAGTTCAAATTCACCTATGAAACTACATGTAAGTTTTAGTCAAAGTAAACCCATCTTTGAAACTACTCTAGAAAACAAGATCTTCTGAAGATCTAAAGATTCAAGCTTCAGACACAGGCATTTTGAATACATGAAGCCACCAATACAGTAAGCTTTGTGCCGACACAGAAAGGGGATTTCTATGCTCAGTGCAGAGCTGGCTATAAGAATATGGCCAGATTGTACTCCACTGCTATGCAAAATGTTGCATCAGGCTTACCAAAAGGCCACAATTCTCCACAAGCGGGAGAAGCTGATGCTGGCTATGCTTTCTTTTCCTGTTCCAGAGAAACTTAGTTACCAGGTTAAGTTATGATTGCTTCAGGGCTGATCTAGCTTATCCTGAGGATGTTATTCTTCAAGCCCCTACAATGAACTTCAGAGATACTGTTTTCTATGCAAATTTTTGTTTTATTTCTCATTTTTTGGAATTGTGGACAGAATGGAGATTGAATGGGATTTCTGGATTGTGACTATTCCTTGGTACATCGCAGCTGCTTAGATAACATGCAGAGAGGAAATTGACTTCATAAGTAATGGTATTTCCCAAGGAGAACATTTGTCTTAATAACAATATACTCTGATCTCCCAAGAATATGTGCTATTAGTGTTAGTAGTTGTTAGGGGACACTGAACAAACATTTACCACAGTCTGAAATGAATAAGGCAAGACTTATGGTAAACAAATGCTCAATTTCTTCTCATTAAGAGAAAGAAATACTTCAGTAATCAAAAGAGTTCAGCTTAAGCAATGTGTCATATTGCTACTATGCTGGAAATGCCCCCATGGGGAGGAGAGGAAAAGTGCTGGAGAAACAGGACAAAGGCAAAAGAGAGCTGTAATCACAGTTTTACCATTTTCCTCAGCCTTTCTGAAAATAAGATGGAAAAGAAAACAAAACTTGTCTAGGTATGTAAAAGAAAAATGGCAAATTGATTTACTGATTGCAGGAGGCGAGAAACATCATGTTTGCATTGTAAAGGGGTAGCAGTATAAAACTTCCCAGCCTGACATCCCAGGCTGGGGATGAGGGGAGGGGGATAAGGAGGTCCCAGTCCTGTGGGATTTCATGCCCTTACATCTATATGTGAAGTACAGAGAAAACTTTGTTAAAAAAAAAAAATTACTTCTCCTTTTTTTCCTAGAGAAGAAGAAATTAAAACCTTTTTGTCTTGTTTTCTCTTAAGGGAAGTTAGTCCCTGAATAGTTCATGAAATATGTCAGGATCTACCATGATTTGTGCCTCGCCAGTGGAAGTTTTACCCAGCTGATGAAGTCAAATGAAAAAGTCAATGAAAGCCTGAGATTAGCTTTGTGAACTGTGTAATCCTCAGTGGAGTACACTGCTAATGGAAAAGTCATGGAACCGTGGGAGCAGTCATATTGGAAGTGGGTAGCTGGTGACCTCAACAGCAAAGAAGGCATGTGAGGTACGAGATAAAACCCACACTTGATGATGAGGAAGTGGCTTATGCATGAGGGAATTATCAGTATTCTTCCCTGGGGGAAAAAAAGAAAAGCTGTAGCCCAGGATTCCTTCATTCCCTCCTCACTGGAAGCATCAGAAACTAGTGGTACTTTTTATACTGCAGTATGTTTCCAGTAGTTATTAAAACCTCTTTGATTTTTGTCACAGCTCACACATTTGATTGACAAATTAGAAACATCAGCTCACTGTCAGATGCTCATAAATCATTTGATTTGGTGCCTTGCAATGCATGACAGGTACAGTGTTTCAGCTAAGTTTTCCTGCAAGGGAAAGTGTGTGATAGAAACCAGAACAGATGGCTATCCAGTCTACACATTTTTCACCTGAAGAGCAAAAAATAAATAGTTTCAGTGGGAACCTGAAGCTGAAACTAACTTATTCCTGCAGAGCACAGAATTAATTTCTTTTGAATGTGACATCTAGGAACACGTATGGGAGTTTGGAATTCTCTCTTGAATTCTATAGCTCACTTCTAAAACCCTATTGATGATCATTTTCTATTCCACTCTATACAAGTTATGAAAATAAAAACATGCAACATATAGGGGATTTTTTTTATTATTTGCCTTGAATGAAAACGCAAATCTTCCCTAAAGCCTGTGAAAACTGTAAAAAGTACATTAACTAGAGAACACTTATAGATTTTAATAAACTTCTGTTATCTGCAGGAATTGTCACTTTCAATGGTAGTAAATCTGAAAAGACGTAATTTTGTAAAATAGTCAAAGAATTTTATCCTTTAACCTAGAATGATATGGACGTTATTTAAACTAAGAGGAGGACAAATGCTGACGGGAGCATATGCTGCTTTAAATGTAGGTGGTGCACTGAATAGAAACTTCGGACTTTGGTAACAAGCTTTTTCAGTACACAAAGATATTAGGAACATATTTCTTCTTGATCTTCTATAATATTCTTTGTAAATCTTTGTAGAAAGGAGCTGCTCCCCTTAATGATCATCCTCTGGAAACACAGTTCTCCTAATTGAATAGACCAAGCTTAGTTAAATAAAAACTTGCAACATTGGAGGTTGCAAGAAAACAACTTCAAAGAAATTGGTGGCCTCCTACAAATGGAGAACTTTAAAAGTCCTATTTTCAGAGAAAAGAAACAAGAAAATCACCTATGTGGTGCCAATTTACTACCGAGTGGGAAGAGCAGATCTCACAATGAACATTTATATACAAAAAAAATTAGAGTAGCTCCATCTCCTAATAATTCATAGTAATTGTAAAATCTGACTAGAAAGAGTGTTATTTTTCTTCTGTTTGCATTAGTGCAGTAAATCTATACCAGATGTCATTGTGCAATTGCTGAAAACTTCCATATCCATAAAGGGACTGTAGAACTTGTTTAAGTTTTCCTAGTTTGAGGGTTACATCTATAATGCTTGCTCCCGTAGTTTAACTTAGACCATTCTCCAAACTGCTGGAAATTCAGCAGTGAATAACTGGATTCGCTCTTGCTGAGCTGCAAGACAGAATTACCATGTAGAGTGAAATTATCAAATCTTAATCTCATTCAGAGAGGGAACAGACATATGATTTTGCGTATGAGATTATCCTCAGACCTGGCAGGTCACTCCGCCAGAAAAAAGGAAGGGAGGAATGTTATTGTGAAAGCATTCCTCTTTCCATAGCTGTTTGATTATTATTTCTTCAAAAAAGTGCTGGATGCTCAGCCAGACAGAGATAAGTTGACAAAAAAAAAGAATTAAAAAAAAGGTTGGGTTGGGGTCTTGCATTTGAGATTGTATTAGAAATTTTAGGGTACATCCACCAGCTGGACCAGTTCTTCAGCTGCTCCCTGAAAACTCGTTCTGCCCCACTGCCATTCTCACAAGCCCCTGGCCCTACCAGAGGCGCCCAAGCCTGTGGGGGGTGATCTCTGGGATCAGCCTTTCTGAAATCAAAATGTTTCCTCTGTCTGTGTTTGACTGCACAGGAGAGAAATGTTCTGGATGGCAGGCTAAATGGTACAGTGCCTGAACTCTTTCCCATCAGGAAACATTTGAAGATAACCATGCCCAAAGGATGACAGAGGAAAGAGGGGAGAGAAGCAAAGAGAAATGACAGAATACAAATTGCAAAGGGAAGAACAATGAGAGGAAGAGGGATGAAACCCAGGTGTCCCCAAAACACTTCAGAAGACAGTGAGCCTTTAGGAGTTTTTCCATGGCTTGAGCTGTAAAGTTTAGGTGGAAAAACAAGAAGAAATACAGGGAAGGAAAGAAAGGGTATGCATGGGAAATGAAATGAAAGAGGTTAAATGACAATTGAAAAGAAACCTGTGTAGAGAAGAAACTAGCAAGGAAAACAATCTGGAGATAATGAAGAAGACAGAACATATGGGAGATGGATGGGCAGAGAGCTGGAAAAGGAAGGGTTGCAGACGGGTAGCTTTGCTGAGACAACACGCGTGCCTTTACACCAGTCTGCCTCTTCTTAAGTGAACTGAAGGTCTTCGTCAGTCTTCTCTGAAAGTTGTAACTTCTGATGAAGAATCAGAATCAAATCCTTCTGATTGGATTCTGTCCAATCAGAAAGTTGGACATCTGATGCACGCAGATGTCTCCCAAAGATGTTATTGGTATACTAGCTTTTTTGAAGTTCTATTATCCTGAAGACTGGCCAAAAAATGCCTCTTTTTTTTTTTTCCTATCATCTTAGTGTCCTTTTGTCTGGGCTTCACACACAGCTTCATAATATTAAACTGTCTGACGACAGCTTGTTATACATTACAGTACAAAGATTTTATTGCTGTGGGTTAGGAATATTCACATTACTCATAGGTAGCAAGGGCATAACCGTACTGAGCAAAGAATTTTAAATAAGTGTCAATAAAGCAACATATCATCCTGAATTTTGCTATACTATATTTCAGAGACATTTGTACAACCTCAGGGGGTTTCAGTTCTGCCAGCAATAAGACATGTGATTGCTCTTCTGTATCTAAACAATATATTCTTGCATTGTGAAATGCTCGGAATTCTTTATTAAGAGAGGTTAAAATGTGTTTGGAAAGTCTTTTCTGCACTTGAGACCAAATAGCTAAATCTTCACGAATCTATGTACATCTCTTGACACATACTCTAGACACATCAGACAGACATTTTTGACCCAGGAAAAGGCAGGGTAACTTCATACTGAAGCTATAACTATGCTTTTATTAACTTGCTTTCTTTAAAATAAGCTTTTTTTTTAACCGAATATTGGCAAAAAAGAATTAATCTGTAGTAACGATAGTTTTTTCAATTAAAAAAAAAAGCTGCCAACAAATTATTCTGCATGCACAGTAATTTTTTTTCCACAGTAGCTTTGTAAAGCATGCTTAGCACACAAATGTTGGCTCTGATTTTGATCTCAGCATGGAAACTGGCCAGTGCTCCCTTTATTCTAAAATTGTGATTAGATTCTTTCTTCTAGACATTTTTCATACTTCAGATACATCCATTCTATTGTAAAAATTATTTTAATTTATCTTGGTTTTCAGTGGTGAATGATTAGAGCTTTCAGCTATCATGGGTAGGCCATAAGTAGCATAAACAAGTAGCTGTAGCATGGGAAAGATTTTCTCTTTCAGTCAGCATAGCCTTATTAAATTCAGCATCACTATGACGGTCTTACTAGTCAGGATCTAGCCCCACGTGATAGCTCACATTTTATAAGATTAGCATATATATCTTGTATTCAGTTACTAATGAGGAAGGAAATGGGAGTTCTTAAACAAGTGATGTTTCAAGATAAAATATTCCAAGCTCACACAACTTAATAAGCAGCTTGCTCTGAGATCAGTGGAACTGTAGTGGTTTCCACTATCAGAGACTCTGCTCCAAGAAGTCAGTGTTGGGTTGCAAGTCTCAGCTATACTATGGGATTCAATAGTCTGAAATGTGAATTAAATAGCTTAGATAGATAGAGTTCAGATTCATAACACAAAATCTGACCTAGGGCTCTAAAATATCAAAATGTGGGATTAACAAAATATTCGTGATAAGAAAGCTGTAGGAATATTCTGTGATTTTTCCCTTAAATGTATACAACTTTGGTATGACTCCAAGTTCTAGCTTCAAATGCAAAAGAACAAAATATCAGAAACTGGGTTTTAGACCAGGATTTTTATGCATATTTACAATTGAGAATTATTAACCAAAAATGGGTTCATTATCTGAAGCTTTATAAGTGTTAAAAAGAAATCTTTGTTTAAATGATGAGTTTGTGCTTCAGAGATTTAGTTAGTCAACCTTCTCTTCCAAGATTAGAGTTGCGATCAGCAAATAACTACTTCCATTATGCTTATCCACGTATTTCAGACTGCATTGTTCTTCTTATCAAAGTGGACATGTCCCTGAAGAGGTAAGAATGAGATAAAAGATATCTGCATCCTGCAATGTGGAAAAATCACTTCAGGTTTCATCTTGTTCTGTGCAAAGGCAAACGATGCACTATCTTCATCTCTGGGAGAGAGAAAATATTACTGTTGCTTGCTAAGAAGTGTAGAGAGGAAAAGTATCACTCAAATGTCACCGTGTTTACTGGGATTCATGGCCTAATAAAATGAGATAGTATGATGGAATATTTTGCAAGTCATTAAATGTGTTCCCAAGGATGTGAGACTGCTCTCTGCTTCTACTTATTCATAATGTTAGTCATTTGCTGTAAATATTTTACCAATGACTATATGATCTAAGTGTAGGAATCAGTCTTTGACAGAGAGTCACTACTCAGCACCATTATTTGCTTTTGCTGTGTGGGCTGATGCAGAAAGTGAGTTTTGGTGGTAACCGCTCTGCCACGAGACGGGAGCATGTTGTCAGGCGTAGCCGTCTGCAGGGCCGTGATTAAGTGGCTGTCCTGGCATCTGGCTCCCCACACCCTGAGCAGGCTGGCAGAGAGATGTGAGGAGGGCTGCCTGACTTTTGCCTGAACTATCCATATTATTAGCTTCTTGCTTTCACAAAGACTTAATTACGGCAGATAGTGCTTTCAAATAATTAGCAGCAAATTTCCTCCTTGTAACAACTGAAATTTAATCTAAGCAAGAGCCAGCAGACTCACTTCCTCTGTCCCTGAAAGTCACTGTCAGGCTCAGATAAGATGCTGTTCTCCTCAGATGCTCACTGAGAGCAGAGCTGAAACTGGAAACTTTGCTGCTGCACTCTGTAAGCAATGCCGAACATCAGCTCAGCCACAGAGGCTTCTGTCTCGCCAAACTCACGAGGAGGACTGCAGGTTTTCTCTCTCTTTTTCTCTATGCATGTATAAAGCTCATGATGATAATTGCTCAGTATATGGTTGTTTTCTCCATTCCACTACATTTGAAGGGTCACTGAATTTCTAAGGTAAAGTATGGGTGAGTACTGCCCCTGTTCAGCGTTCAAATCTTTTGAGTTCAAGCACCTGGGCTTGTAGGTCCCACGCAAGGCAAGGAGAGATTTGGTTTCACATTTGGAGGGTGTTCTGACCAGACCAACGTGCAAAGCAGCTCACTGAGAGAACCAGCACAGACCTAGCTCCTCAGTTTGCTGGTGGTGTCTCAGTTGAAGTGGCTATAAAACCCAGTAGGAATGCAAACAGCTTGAACATACCCTAGGGGTGGCTCTGAAGCCTAGCAGTGCTGATCTAAGTTACAGTCATCAGTATTTTCCCTGTGTTCTTTCTTTACTCTCACAATAAAGATTTTTTTCCTAAATATATATTTTTAAAGGATTTGAAGTAGTCTTTAAAAAATGAGAGACTCAAGCATTATGGGGGGCCAGACTCTTTCCAGCGGTGCCCAGCGACAGGACACAAGGCAATGGGCACAAACTGAAACACAGACGCTTCCATCTGAACATGAGGAAAAACTTTTTCACCGTGAGGGTGACAGAGCACTGGAACAGGTTGCCCAGAGAGGCTGTGGAGTCTCCTTCTCTGGAGATTTTCAAAACCCACCTGGCCGTGATCCTGTGCAATGTGCTCTAGGTGACCCTGCTTGAGCAGGAGGGTTGGACTAGATGATCTCCAGAGGTCCCTTCCAACCTCAACCATTCTGTGATTCTGGGATTATTTATGCAGTAGCAAAAGGAAAAGAGAAAATGGGGCTTTCCTTGGCTTTCACTGTTCTGTTCTTCACTCTTTCTCTTATCATGATGTGTCGTTGTTCAGACTTACCCCAACATTAAAAATTAGTCCATCTCAGCTTTTAGCTAGCTCTAATTATGGCTTTAATCAGTGTTTGCAACACATGTAACCATCAAATTCTTATTTATATGCATAAGAGTCATTCCAATTCATTCCCAAGGCAGACTTGAGGTTATCAATCTACTATAGCTGGGTTCAAACTTTTGACACAGGCTATTATTTTACTAAACATTTAGATGTTTAGTAATTAATTTATGGCATATTAAATGAAAGAATAATACAACAACATCGCAAATAAAGTCCCTGGAGTATTACTTTTTTCAGCTTAATACAATCTTAAATAACAGCTCTTAATCAAATCATTCATCCAAAATCGTAAGTTCAGAATCTCATCAACAGAGGCATTTATACCACCTGAGGCATTTATACCACCATTTATGCCATGTCTAATACATGGTGTTTCTTGTTCAGGTAGGTGAGCATTAAAAACTATCAATCTCTAACTGGGCACAGCAGTGGCTAATCAGAAGAGAAGGTAAGCTGTGCCTGGATGTACTTTACTGTCACTATCGCTGAGCTCAGGGATCAGAACATGTTCAAGATCTGACATCGCGGAAATAGGATCGGTAGCTGCCTAAAGGGGAATGCTCAGAAGTATGTATAAGTAAACATCCTGCAGAAACTCCTTCTTTTTAATATCTTTTTAACAGCAAGCTTTTAGAAAATGTTTTTTCTGTGAAAATGAAAAGCTAATACAGACTGTCTTTAAACAACTGGAGGGAAGAGATCAGGCTTAAGGGTCTTCTGGGTTCTTTTTTTAAAGAAGCTGGTATTATCAAGTAATTTTTTTTTTTTTTTTGCTTTTAGTTCTATCTGAGTAGAGATACCATTAGATAGATGGATGTTCCCAAGGTTTATGGCAATCTACTAAATTACTTTTAATATCTTCAATATAAACAGCAATAACATATGCTTAAAAATGCCTCAAGATTAACACATGCTCAAGAACTTGTGCCAGTTCAGATGACTTTGTGTTTGGACTCCAGAGCAAGGAATAAATTCTGAAAGCTACCAAGAAATGCAAAAAGATAATTACTTGCTTTATCAATACTCTTTGACAGAAACCCTACAGCTTAACTGTGCAAAAAAATCCATGAAAATGAAACTGTACAACAAAAGAAAATGAACTTGTTTACAAGGCAGAGTATTTAGTGTTCAATTTAAACAAAGGCTTCTGTGACTTGTCTAAAGTCTGGAATAGAGTTGATACTGTTATTAACATGTATGTAAAGCAGCAATCTAGCATATGCTGAGATTTCTCAATCCTGCAGTCTCCACTAGAGTTACATTTTTTTTTTTTTTATGATTGATAATCTGATATCGATTTTTTGAGTTTATCTTCTTCAGTGACAAGTAGAGTTACATTACTGAAAAACTGGTTAGAAAAAAAAGGTCAAGCTCCATATATCCTTCCTACAAGACAGAGAAGATAGAAACAACTGCTAATATGCTGCTGGTACACTACAAATTCAACAGCATGTACTAGGCCAGACAAATCTATTTAAACCATCTCAATAAGGCTTGCTTATCAGAGTAATCCCTTCTTGCTCTTCCTGGTTAAATTCAAGGTCAATTGAAGTCCTCTGAGGGAGTCTTTCATCTATTTTATGTGCTTTGGGAAAAAATCATAACACATAAACAGCATCATAATTTCTAGCAGAGCAAAGAGGTGCCTGAGATGCCTTAAAATACAGGCTATAATAGATAAAAGTACATAAAGAAGAAATATGAATTATACAATGGCCTGAAAATAAGGTATTGTTTAAATTAGTTTTAAAGTAGAATCCTGCTGATGGCTGTAGATGACTACTGTCATTGCTGCGTGCTGCTGTGTTGTACAGGGTGCTCTGCAAGGAATGCAATGATCTGTCATCTGAACTATAAAACCAGTTTATAGTTTCAGTTAAATTAATTTATCACTGCGATCAAATCTGTTAATTGGTCAGCATGGAATATAAAGAACAGAAACACCTCTGCACTTCTGAGTCACAATATCAGAGAACACTTAATTTTAGTGTTATAATAAGTATAAAATTATTCACTGATGGCAAAGATAAACTTATAACAATGTGGGGAACCTTATTCAAATAGATCCCAAAAGCATGCTAGAAATGTATCATTTTGATTGTACAGACTATGAGGCATGCAGTGCATTAATGCAAATATAATATGCCTAGATTTGTCATTGTTCAACTCATTTTTTCAGGCCTAAGTTACAATCATTTGCCCAAATATGCAATTTTATACCTTCACTGTACTTCTATTGGTTTACATAGAATCAATGTGTTAAAACCAAGGCTGTTGAATTACTGTAATTTAGCTTAACATGAATTTTTCTAAAAGGCTGTCGTTGAAATTATCTAAAGTATATAAGTGATTTGGGAGCTTTGACTTATTTTGAGATATACTTTGCATATTGAGACATAAGCAGAATTAGGTGCCTAAGTACAGAATGAATAATATGACTCTATCTACTTAATCCAGGGAATGGGAACGAGCCGGGGGCAGCAGGAAACACCCCCTCCCAGCCAAGGGCACGCAGCCTCGGGTGTCCTCGTGCTCTCTCCTAGGCCCAAGGACTCTGGAGATTGCTGGGGTTTCAGGCTGCAGTAAACCCACTGGTTTCTATAGAAGTGCACATACAGAAAAACTGGTCTGTAACATGCAATTTTAATAAAGAATGTTTCACTGATGAGCTGAAAAGACAAGCTCTGTTATTTGAAGGTCAGGTACCCATTGCTAATGGGAAATACAGAGCTCATTTTACTTTTCCTTCTAAACTGAAGGGCCGTTTATAGTCGTCCTATGAGAATAACAAAACTACACATGCATGCACACACACATGCGCGCGCGCACACGCACACACACACACACACATGCTCCATAGGTTTAGCTTTGTATCTAAATGGTGTTGACACTTCCAGCTCTGTTCCTGGGCACTGATGTCAGTTTTGAGTTGACAATAAAAAGGTTCAGAAAGCTAAGAATTAAAATCAAACTGCATGGTTACTTTGATCATGTAATTTAGCTTGGCTTTATTCGGTAACATTTTTGACTATCTTTTACCACTGCTGTGACATTGATTTTGGACATCATTCTTCCTGGAAAATGTGATTATCCTGCCTATGTTTTCTTTTGGTTCAGTGAGTAGATAAAATCAAAAATGTTAAAAATAAATTCAGGTGACTTGTGGAACAAAATGCTCAAATACTGTTTTCTGCATAAAAGTTTCTGAATTTTGAGGCATTCATATACAGGCAAATAACCTTTAGTTGTTTCACAAGTCTTATGAAAGGATGTTTAAGTCATAAGGCACAAGTTCTACTAGAGTGCAATTGCCCCAGAGGCTGCTATCTGTATCGTGCTTCCACCACTATAGCTGTATACAACTATAGAGATATTCAGGAAAAAAGTCTTAATATGCATCCATGAGCATAAGGTAAGCTCTTTTTGGTAAAGAAATGTGAACAGGTGAAATAACATTAGTAGTGTGGTTCTGCTTTCATTCTGTTATGTAAAAATTCATATATTTTGATTTCAGCTCCAGATATCAAAAAATATTTTAAAGCCTCTAAGTTACGTGCATGTTTTGCAGCATTGTTTCAGTTTGTACCCTAAAATATATACACAGAGGCATGAATCTTGCCTTTTCAGACATTCTGTAAATATGAAGCGTTAGCACAATATCTCATATCTTCCCCACTGTAGTGAAGAGAGGAAATGGTGATGACTTCTTGTGGTACTGTGGCACAGTAAAAAAAAGCTAGCAGAAAAATAAATCTTTAAATATTTCATGCAGTTTATACTAGGGTATAACAAACACATGCTCCTACATTATGGGAGACCCCAATGGTGAGTGTATACCCACCACAATGATTCACCTTCTGGAAGCATGGACTGGTGCAGGGAGCTGTTTTTACCAGTCAGTTTTGCACAGTACAAAATAAACGATTACAGTACACTGCAGAAAGGCACTGGTGGAGAGATGGGGAAGAGGAAAAAGCCCAGGGAATGAGAAGGAATCTGACCATTGATTGTGCAGTCCTTAATCACAAGGAGTTTCTGTTGTAGCCTACAGACTCTAGTTTTATGACTATGGTCTGGGGTTTCTGTCTCTTCCCTCAATTCCTCATCTCCTACATAGAGGGAGAAAAAGATCACAAAAAAAGGCAAGTCAGAAATATAAATGACTTTCCCCTTAAGTAGTTTATAATCAGATTTAGAGAGTCTGCACTCAATTTCTGAATAGTAGGCCAAAATTTACAGGAGCATCTCTACAGTGTAGCTTTGTTTCTCACAGCCATCCTTAGGGTCATCATAAAAATTCCCCAAAATAAGTATGCAAGCCCTTACTGTGAAAACAGCACCATGTATCACACATATGAGTAAAATTCCCTTTTCCCTTCAGTTTCCTCTCTATCACAGAGAAAGAGTCATCGAAAAAACACAAATACAGCAGGTGGAGGGCATCATCGTCACCACCAGTCTCTCACCTGCTCTCCTCCTCCCTTGAATGAAACCCTAAGTGTGGTGTCTGTAAGGAAGGATAGGAGTGATCTTGTTAGCAAGATGGGGAAGTGGTGGTCCTGGGTGTGAGTGGTGTGGTTCTGTGCCTGAAAATGGTGTCCTGCTTCCTACTGGCCCCCTTGGTGACATGAGCTGTTGGCAAAAACTGAGTAACCCTGTACCATACTACAACATCAAGCTAAAAAAAGGTAGGGGAAGTAGGGAACTGCAGGGGCTGTTCTTGAACAGTGATCATATGCTGGAAGAGGGATAAAAAGACTTTTTTTGGGGGGGTACCTTTAATCTACACTTTGATATCTGGGAATGGTCACTTTCACTTGATGTCTGAAGTAGATTATAAGTAGAAAACTGGGTAAAAGGCAGTTATGTATTTGTAGTGTGGTGTTATAAATAATGCAGCATTGCCTATGGAAAAACAAACAGAATTATGAATAGCACTGTGGGCTTTGGTTTGCCAAGTTTAAAGAAGGTGTGGGGTTTGGGGGTGGTTGTTGTTGTTGTTGTTGTTGTTTTTTAAATGCATTTTCCAAGGGGTTCATGATCAATAAAGTTTCGCTGTTCTTCTTATATAGTCTATGGGAACAGATGTTTATTTACTTCAGCTCACTCACAGATGCTATTGTCCTTTTACATAAATTGTTTTAAAAAGAATGGTGAAGTTGGGATTGTCTGCTTGTATTGGCATGTTGGCATGCTCCAACTGGTAACAAAATAAGTGGTTTGTCTTAGATGGGGTGAATAAATTCTCATGACTGCTTAAACTTGAAGAAATTTTTGATTAAGAAAACTCACATTGAAAGAGATTAGGACAGAGAATTCATAGAGATGAGTATGTGTTACTGTTTCTGTGTGGACTTTCAAGAAAATTATAACAAATTAATATTAGCAATAGTATTATCTTCCCTATGTGGTATCCTAGTACCTATACTTCAGTCCTAGCTTGCAACCATAAAGTAACTCTCTGAACATGCAGAAGTTAGTTTTATTTCTGTTTTCTCTAGAATGAGGTCTAAAATAGATTTAAAAACTAAGTATGAAACATTATGTTGATGTAGTCCTTCTTATTGTAAGGTATGTGGTCTGTTTTAACATCAACTTAGTTCCCCAAACAACTATTTTTAAAGGTTCTCCTAAGATACAATTGCAGTATTCTGAAAAAAATAGTTTAACCTTTCAGGTTAAAAGATGTTCCAGACAGCTAGGGCTACACTTTTAATAGCACTCAGCATTTAACATCTCTGCAATTTCATTATCTCCTTCTTAATGTTACAGTTTAAGAATAGACAAAGCCTTGAATCTGGCCTAAAATTACCACTGGGTTACATCTAATACTGGACACTCTTTTCAGAAATGCTCTTTATCCATGCATTTTGACTGAGAACAAGGTGCAGAAGTGAGTGGAGTACTCTAGAACTTTACTTTCAAGAGTGTGGTTCATTTCTGTTATAGTACAAAGATTAATGGTGTTATCAAGCATAAAAATTGAAAAACACAGGTGATTTTCTTCCTAGTCTTACATATTTTGGACCTCAAAATCAGTTCTGCTCAGACTGTGAAACATTGAAGCACTCGCATCCCTGTGATGCAGACTATGATGATGAGACAATTTTGCATTCCTACCGTTTTTGCAGACAACATTTGCACCCTGTTTTAAATGGGCTGGGGAGGGAAGGGAATACAGAATTCAGCTAGGACCAGATAAAGTGTAGGCAGATTCCATCTTTGAATGAGTTGACACACTAATGTTTTATTTATTTGTGCTATGGTTAGGGTAATACACATCACTGATTCAGTTCTGGGCCTCTGCTTTCAAATATGAAGAAGATTTGCCTGGCAAATATATTGTGTGGGAGCTTGTAACTTGGCTAGGAAGTGCAAGCTGTCTTTGATCCGGGAAGGTATAGGCTCTCTGCAATAGCTTCACTGGTTTTTGAATCAGATCTCTGCTGAAAGGGGCAATTATTAAACTAATTTTAAATTAATTCTAAAAAGTCACTCAAAAAAACCTTTGGTCATGACAACTTTAGGATCATTTCAGATGATACTTGGTAAAAATATATCCATTTGCACTAGTGTTAAATTTGGTCCTTTGTGTGAAAATCCTCTTGTTTTCAAAGAACTTTCAGCTGTGTAGGTTCAAGCTCTCTTCAAGTGAATAAATGCTAAGCATGCAGTGTGTCAACTGTAGCAAGCTACTATGTGTGTAACTTTGAAGAAAATCAAGTACTTGGGATCCTATTCTGCTGAAGATGTTCAAACAACTGAAAAGTGTGGGCTCCATTCAGAAAGTTGCATAAGCTATAGTTCTTTATTCAAATATTTATTACCAGGCCTGCAAGTGGTTGAGAGGGAAATATAATCAATATCTTCGTAAGCAATTATTCTTCAATGCTATTTAATTTTTACTTGCTAATAACCAGAAATTATCCAAGTCACAACCTATTAAAGTCATAAGCAAAAATATAATAAATAGCTACGTGTTTTAAAAAGTCATTTCCTTAGAATAATTTATAATGGAATTCATCAGGCAATCCAGTGATTAATTATCACATAATTTACTATTTCTAGATGATACAGCTGTCATTGAGAAGAGACGTCTCAGGATAATTAACTCTTGATTATATGGTGCAGTAATTCCCATAGACATCTTGTTGTTATGTCACTTGAAAACTGCCAGGTGGCTATGTGGGACTTGCTTTGCTTAAGGCAGGAGTGTGCGATGACCACGGCTGCCTTCCCGGCTCCTGAGCACGTTTATTCTCCGGAGCTGTGGTGGAGGTGACGTCACTTACCCTGCCAGAAGCCTTGGAAGGCCCTGTCCTAGCAGCAGAGACTAGGAAGGCTGTAGGAAGCGTTAGTATTTAGGAAGACAGACTTTGAGCATTGTTGGAGTAACACTACTTTGACTAGCGCTGGCAGGGGCAGGGGGGTGTTCATGAGGGACCTGGCTGTTCTGCTAGGGGTGAATGTGTCGTGATGCTGTATCGTTCCTTTAAAATCTCCTGCATTTCTGCCAGTCTTGAACAGTACTTTCATGTCTATTCTCTGTACTGGTTCCTTCACTGGAAGTTGGAAATAATTTGTTATTCAGGCCAAGTTCGTATCATGTACCCTCAATTTGGGTTTGTGTTTTATTTATTTTAAATTACCCATTTAAAACGATGCCTATGCTCTCACCAGATCTAAGCCAATTGGGAAGGAAAACCACACCTTATTATCTGATGGCCAGATATTCAATTAATTCAAAGCACATTACAATTTTTATGTGAATGTAACAGCAGTCAGAGTCTTGCTGTACGTGTGTGTTTTTTGTTTTTGTCTTTTGTTTTTTTTTCTGACTCAATAACTGAGCTTTTCAAAGACTTTCAGTAGAAGTATTTATTCTGTTTCTGAATTGTTGTCTACTGGTAATTTTTATAGTCCTGGAAGATAATTATGTGCCTGAAAATTGTTATTGATATCGTCTTCCTTTTGCCAGTATAGGATATGCAAGCTTTCCATAGCAATCTAAAATTTAGCATTAGAGCTGCCAGTTCTAACGCCACTGCTCATTTCTACTGTGTGTTACTTAGCCCTGTTTTGCATGCCACTACTTGGATTGCTTTATTAATTTAGCTAATAACTTCAGTGACCAAATATTTTACCTGTATCCCTTCTCCTTCTAAAACTTTAAATTATTTCTGTTTACTAGAAGAAGCGTTCAGTTCTTACAGGGGCAAGCAAGAAAACAAAATTTTCTTGTATTCTGGGTTTGCACCCTCTCTTCTGATTATCACAGATTGGTAACAACTCTGAGATTGCCTAATGTAAAGTAAAACAAGTAGCCTTAGCCTCAGGAATACAAGGACAGAAATGAATCACTTTGCAGATTATTCCTCTCTATAATATCACAAAAACTGTACTTCTTGCAGTCTAACTAAAGTAAAGTTTTAAACAGTTGTGAAATGGTCTGTGAGCTTCAGGCATTTTCCTTTAAGACAGCTGACACCTGCAAGTTTTAGTCCTTGTGCTGTATCATCCATCATCCTATACAATCCTGTGCCTGCCAGCTTCTGCCACTGTAACAGATGTGCTCCTCCTTCTTGTCCTTACTGTGAGTGCTGAGCATAGAGGTAGGAGATGTGAAGTGTGAGCTGGTGTGGCAGTTGCTGTAGCAGAAATAGGAGTTTACTGTAGAAGCTTCTGCTTCTGTATGCAAACAACATAAATCCTTGTATTCTCCTGCTTGAATTATAAATTATTCTTGAGTTTCTCTATGGAGAAAAGAAGTACAACTGTGATGATATCACTGAATTAAAGTGATAGGGTTATGCATGATCAGGGCTTGTGAAGTAATTTGCCTTTTTTTTTTTTTTTTTTAAGTTTCTAAAATAAATGTCTGTCACTGATTGCAACACCTTGTTCCTCTGGTATGCAGAATATTACTTGTTTTATGACAGTGCATAGATACTAACTCGCAGATCAGAGTGGAGTGCTAGTAATCTAAGCACTGTGCAAACTGAGCTGCAATGGATTCAAAGCATTACAATCTCATTAGATAAAGTGGATAGAGGAGGACTATCAGAGAATTACAGAATAGTTGGGGTTGGAAGATGCCTCTGGAGATCATCCAGTTCAACCCTGCTGCTCAAACAGGGTCCGCTAGAGCAGGTTGCCCAGGACCCTATCCAGGCAGCTTTTGAGTATCTCCAAGCATGGAGACTCCACAGACTCTCTGGGCAACCTGCTGCAGTGTTCAACCACCCTCATTGTGAAGAAGTGTTTTCTTGTGTCAAGTGGAACTTCCTGTGTTTCAGTTTGTGCCCGTTGCCTCTTGTCCTGTCACTGGGCACGACGGAAAAGAGTCTGGCCCCATCCTCTTGACACCCTCCCATCAGGTATTTATACACATTGATAAGATCCCCCTGAGTGAGCCTTTCTTTCTTCAGACTGAACAGTCCCAGTTCTCTCAGCTTCTCCTCATAAGAGATGCTTCAGTCCCTTAATCGTCTTAGTGGCCCCTTGCTGAACTTGCTCCAGTAAATCCATGTCTGTCTTGTACTGGGGAGTCCAGAACTGGACCCAGTGCTCCAGATATGGCTTCCCCAGTGCTGAGTAGAGGGGGAGAATCATCTCCCTTGACCTGCTGGCAATGCTCTCCGTAATGCAACCCAGGATGTTCTTAGCCTTCTTTGCCATGAGGACACATTGCTGGCACTTGTTGTCCACCAAGCCCGCCCAGCCCTTCTCTGCAAAGCTGCTCTCCAGCTGATCAGCCCCCAGTCTGTATTGGTGCCTGGGGTTATGCCTCCCCAGGTGCAGGACTTTGCATTTCTTTTGTTGAGCTTCATTAGGTTTCTCTTTGCCCATCTCTCCAGCCTGTTGAGATCCCTCTGAATAGTAGTGCAACCATGTGGTGTGTCAGCCACTCCTCTCAGTTTTTTATTGGCTGCAAACTTGCTGAGGGACTTCCCTCATTTTACAGAAGGAAGATCAACGTATACTCATCACTCATTTAAATCCTCTTTTCAGAAATAAGCCAGAGCTGTAAGTCCCGGATTTTCAACGGTATTTGTTCCTAATGAAAAATCTGCTGTTTAGATGACTTGAGCATCCTCTAACATCTGTTAGCTCTACAAATGCCTGAACCCCCTGAACAGAGCACTTCTGCAAAAACTGATGCTTCCATGAAGCAAGGGCTCAAAGTCACCCTGAAATGCCTTCATCCCTGAAGTGGACTTGAAATGAAGACTTCTGCCCCTTCCTTGCCTGTAGGGACAAGTCCTTTAGCTATGCTGTGAGTGCACCTAAACACCACAAGTCTGGTGTGTATCTTTTTCTTTAGGAAGACTCTGTCCTGTGGAACAGCCTGGCTGTGGAGCAGCCAAACCTACCACATCTAGAAGAGCCAAATGTGACTTGGAACCTTGGTCTCCCTCATCTGCCCTGCTGCAGATCTCCTATTAGGACAGTTTCACTTTAGCACAGTTAGTGTTTGATTAGTACAGATAGAAACTCTGCAGCCCAGTGGATATGAGTCATCTGTGATATGGAAGCTGAACAGTTTTGCAGGTTAGGGTTTTTATGAGCTAGATGTGCCAAATCCTGCCCTGAATCATAGAATAGCATCTGAAACCTGGTTAATCCCGAATGACTGCATGCATTTGAGTACTGGGTAACATGTACTCTCATCTTTTATAAATGGGTTTTAGATATCTAATGCCATAAGATTGCTTTCAGGGGCAGGATCCCAAGCTGAGGGGGAGATGTCCTTGAATGGAGAGAGAAGGGCTTACCATTGAAGCATTACTTTGAACCATTTCACTTCCTTTTCAGTTCACTCAAGCTTGCCCATGTGCAAGAAAGTGATTGTTTAATCACTGAAATGTCACCTTGCAAGGGTAACGAATATTACTGAAATTAGATCTGTGTGCCAGGTCAAACAACTTATGCTACTTGACCATTCAAGTTGCTTTTTATGAACGTGGCAGCTAGGCTGGCAAAAATTCAGCTGGGTGAATGGTGTGTGGATTTATTCGTAAGATGTGAATAAATTCATAGTTAGTGAATATGTGTTCACTCAGAAAGGAGAGACTTCAAAGTGACAGAAGAAGATGCCTTTATATATTCAAGGAATTTTGGGGGTCAGGATTTGAGACTTGTTGTTTTCTATTATGACAACCATTCTTTCACAAACCTAAGCAGGGGCTATTCTTTTAAAACCAAGGAGTGGCTCCTCTGGCCAGTTCCGGAAATAAACAAGTAGAGTAAAGACCTCGAGGGCATGAGTGGCTATTAGAGCTACTCATAGAGTAGCTTGGGGTAAAAGATGCGGCCTGTGGAGGACATTTTGTCAGGCCTCCTGCTCAAAGCCGAACCAACATCAAAGTTGAATCACAGATTAAACTATATACAATTAATATATCAATTGTGTATTATATGTTCATATGATACATATTAGACATGTTAATATATAAATGTTAATTATATATAGCATATTAATAACAAAATAATATGAAAGCATCCCATACTTCTGTACATTCAAATTCCACGGTTTTGAGTCTGCTACAGGTTCTTTACCCCTCTTTCAGAGAACTGAGCACAACTTCCAAATAGCAGCTGGAGGTGGATGGAGGTTTCCCTGGAAATAGTGCAGTAGTTAAAGCATTCACCTGGAAATAGGAAGTCAAATTCTGCTCCATTCTTAGCCAGAGCCCACAAGGTTTTGTTATCCGCTGAGAATTGTTTATAGCACAGTGTCACTGCTTCAAGATTTGTTGATCATCAGAGCACGACAGAAACTAAATCTGTAGTCTCATGCAGTGGTGGTTGTACTTGTAAGTCCCCCTGACTCTTCAAAGGACTTGCATATTTCTTTGTATAAGAGTTATGGGGTTAAAAAAAAAAACAAAAAAAAAACAAGGTCTGTCCTGATGGATGCACTAATGAGCAGGATACAGACTGATGATTCCTGTTGCATGCCTCTTTTCAGGTCACTGAATCTAGGTGCCTTTTGGAGGCCATAACCATTCTCTGTCACAAGACTTGATGTGTGCCCCCTCGGGCCCATCTCAGAGGCATGCTGGGTAAAAGACAATTTTAATTTAAAAGGTGGATAATACTATGGTTTGTGACTACTTCATCCTGTCTGGTAGGTAGCTGCTGCTCTCTGCAAACATTTGCTCTGCTGAAAATCATTTAACTCTTCATGGCTCATTACAAGAGGAACATTCAGTCTTTGGCTCCTGACTGGGTCTTTAGCATAAAGAAAATACCCAATTTCTCACTGATACTGGAAGAAGGGAATTTCAGGCTTATGCATAGAGTAATGTAAATAATGGGGGGGGAACCTTCCAGTATCAGTATAATGTGAAACAACACTTGAGTGACATTTAAGTTTCACATATATTCCCACTCCATTCCCATTCTGAATTTCCTGCTGAGGCTGAAGTCTGAATGAAGCCAGCAATCTCAAGCAAATCTTGTATGTACATACATATATGTGTGTTTTAGTAAGTTTTATGCAAAAGACTTACTGTGGGAACCAAGTCATTTCCTGTGGGGGAGTGGGTGTGTGTGGGGGGGAGTGTTTTTTTGTGTGTTTTTTTTTTGGGGGGGGGGGAGGGTGTATATATGTAGAGTGGCTCACAGAAGTTAGGGGCAGCCTCGTAAAGGCTGGAATTTTAAACATTACTGGCTCCCTTTTGGAAAGCATTATTTCCAGAGCACAGGTGCATGCATCCCTCAGAACTGCCACAGTTTGATGCTGGTCATTTGAGTTAGAAGTGTAGATGTTCAGAGGCATTTTTCTCCTTTTTTTTTTTGTTGTGTTTTTTTGTTTGTTTGCTTTTGTTGTTGGAAAAGCAATGGACAAAGCAATTGACTCAGTAACCTCAGGCCAAAATGTAAGCGTATGCTAGAATCGGCAATAAGCAACTTGGAGTCCTGGATGTCTCTGCTAGGATCAGACCGTTTGCCATAGACCTTTTGAGAATGATGAACAATTTGAGCTAATTTTTTCTATTTTGGTGGGGTGGGTGGGCAGGTTTCTGAAATGTCTCATCAGGAAGCTTTATCCTGGTTTTTCTTTCTCTGTGACAGAGCTACCTTGTCTATGTGCCATTAGCTGCATTTTCAAAATAGTTGCATAGAAAATAGAACAAGAGAAAATGCCTTGAGCAGTGAATTACACTAGGAACAGGCTTTGATCATGCTCTCATAAGCAAAGTTGAGAGGATATTCTTGAAATCTGGACAGTTAAGAAAATATTGTTATGTAAAAGAAAAGATGTGGGGGAAAGCATTTGGGGAGCACTTTTATAGACTGCAGGCTCCAAGCTGCTGCTTTTTAATGATCATGACAACAAAACTGGTCACAGTTTGCTAGTTATCCCAGGGAGGACTGAGACCTGTCAGAATTGATTCAAAGTGTTTCACTGTGGTAACAATGCCAGTGCAATATGTTTTGGTAGCCTAAATGCCATCAGCACTGCTCCTCCAATTCTTGTGATGTTTAGCTAGAGCTGTAGTAGCCTTATTTCAAAAAGGAAAAAAAAAGGGGGGGAGGTGCGAGTGTCTTTGGTTTAACCTAAATCATTGGTGAAGATGGGTTTATATCTTTTATAGTACCACAGGTAACAGAGGGCTGCTTCCCACCCCAGCCTTGTGAATCCAGCTCATATTTGCTTGTTTTCTCATGGAGGGAAAGAAAAGAATGACTCATGCCTACAGTAAATTCAGTTTTGTGAAGAAAATGCAGTACCTTGGCGTGCTCACGCAAGATATTACCACCTTTGAAGAGTGAGAGCATTTCATTCCCATCTCAGCTTTATAACATATACTTACAATACATGAATCTAGCAAATAACTCCATTAATTATATCCTTATTTAATAGCACTCAACCATTACAACACTCGTAAAGAGGAGAAATTGCAACAAAGAACTGCTGATTTGGTTTTATCCCTGATGCTGCATATACCAAACAAGATGTGGAATTACCACTTTTTTTTTTTTTTTTTTTTTTTGAGGAAGACAGACTTATTTTGGTAAATATCAACTGCAGCATTTTTTGCAGAGTGATAAGAGCACAGTAGTGTCTTATACATCAGCTTGGCCAATCACTTGAGCTGGTTGCTCAGTTGGCATACATAACTTGCCTGGCTTCAGTGAAGTAATGCCAGCTGTGGTGACAGTCTAGCTCAGTGTATGTAAATATATCCCACAAGGCTGAATTTGGGAGGACTGGGGGAAAGCAGAAACAATTTCCCTCACTTGCTCATGAAACTAGTAAGATATAAGCAGTATCATGCTCCTTTGTTTCTCATTCAGAGTATGAATCTGACTGTAGTAGTGTAAGCAGGGCATAAATTACTACTTAGTCATAATGGTCCAAACTAGTGTTTACCCAGAGCATGCGAAAGTGACTGCACAGATGTCAGGCCATTAAGAAACACCTGACTCTTTTTCATGTTTGTCTGTAGAATTGCCTAGTGTGCTGCTAGAGTTGTCCAAATACTCAAGGAAAACAAAAAACAGAAGGTAAGAAGACTTGAGGCTGAGCTGCAAACGTTGGAGGTAGTTTATCTAAAGGCAGTGGGATTTGGCCATACAGGGATAAATAATCAGAACTGAGATGCAATTAAGATAAATTTTATCTGTGAGTCATGGTAGAAACAAACTTCTAGAGGATTTTATACTTGCTATAAAGAAAAAAAAAACACCCAATGATAACAGGCTAGAACAACAACTTTTAGTACAGACATGCATCTGCTGGGTTATTTGTTGGTAAGTAGAAAAAGAGGTGAGGAGAGAGTGAATGTTATAAAATGCAAAGGTAATGAATGCTTTAAAAATCTGTGCTGTCTGTCATGAAACTAGAAGACAGTGCATCTTAAGGAAGCTCAGTATCGTCTACGGTTCTGGGGAACTGATGTTTGATGTAATGGTCTTACTCCACACCATATGTCAGGAGAGGAGAAACAATAACCAGTAAAAACTTAAAGGAATGGTTTTCACATTTTTGTTTTTCACGTCTTTGTTTTTCACTTAGTATAGATTATGAAAAAGTGTGCCGCATTAGGAAATGAGAGGGTTGAAGTTATAATTTCCAAAGGGACAAATAAGAACAGAAAATAGGATCAGGCCAGAGCAAAGGTCCACCTGGACAAATGACCCCTCTTCAGACCTCAGTAATCACATGCTAGCGTGCATGTGTTTAATGGTCCTTGATGAGTAGTATCGTGTCCAGTCATTACCAAATCCATGTAAACTTTAAACAATCATAACATCCCTTAGTAATTCACCTTCCCTCTTTTGCTTGTGACTTGGACTTGTAACATTGTCCCCTCAGTTGTTTCTTTGCCAGACTGAACAGTCCTCATCTAGTTAGTTCCTCCTTGTGGGGAAAGCTGTTCCATGTCTTGGATCATCCTTACCGCTTTTCTGTGTCTCTTCTAGTTCTAGATCCTTTTGCAGACCAAAGAACTGGAATTTTACAGAGTATTCAGGACCCAGCGTGTCATGGTAGCACATGGTATACACAGTGGTATTATGACATTTTCTCCTTTATTCAATGTTTCTTTCGTAATAATTACTGATAATCTCTTGCTTTGAATGCTAATTGTTGAGCTGATCTTTTCATAGACTTACCTGTTGTAATAGCTAAATCTTTTATTAAGTGGTAATAGCTAAGTTGGAATCCATTGTTGTAAATTTGAAGACGCTTTACATTTATTTACATTTCATAAATAACTTTAAAATATAACTTGCTAACAGGATACCAGTGCTGTGATATTCTTCTGCAACTCTTTGCATCTGGCTTTCATTTTTTATTAATTTAGTATTCTCAACAAATTGTCACCTCATTAATCATTTCCTTTTTCACATTTTGAATGTATTGAATAGATAGACCTGTGATGGGACCCTGAATTTGCTTAGATCCTTTCCTATTGTGAGCTCCCCTTAGAAATTTAAAAGGCTTTTAAACTAAAGAAGGCCTGGCTTCCTTAAATATAGACTAAAATCTTAAATGGAGAAAATGTAGTGACTAGAGCAGACAAAATAGAAGTGAATCTTTACTGCACTACTCTTCTCTTGCCTGCTGTGTCCATGCGGGATGGTCTAGGTGTCCTGTCAGCAGACTCTCGGCAGTCCATGTGGTCTCTGGAGGAGTTCTCCTGTGCTGCTGGCTGCTGTCCCTTGGCCGCACTCTCATAGCTCTCATTGAACTGCAGGCTCCTCGCTCTGCCTCTCTCCTGGCTGCTTGCTCCCTGAGAAAGGTGCAAACTCTGCCCTCTTCCAGCACAGCCCGCCTGGGCATGCTGCTCAGCTTAAAGGAACTTAATAAAGAGCAGGGAACATTGTAGGAGGATATAATAGAAAACAGAAGATAATATGAGAGGTTCCGCTGTATCCGAGCGAACGGACACTCTCCATCATAGGATTCTGCTACAAAGTCTGAGTTCCTGCGGGACTCCACAGATGACCTTTCACCACTGATAAAGCTAACAGATCATTAGTGTCTCAAATTCCCTAACTTTTAATGAGTTACTTATTCATGGGAGAAGCTTCTGTTTCTCCTAACTCAGTTTCTTCAAGACTCTGATGGACCAAAGAGATTGCATCAGCCAGAATTCCTTTGTCCATATACCTGTTGACATCTTCAGAAATTCAGATCTGTGTGGCATGCCAGTATGGCTTCTCATTAGAAAAGCTGTGTCTTCTCTTCAATATATCACTCTTTCATATGTCCACCAATTCAGTTCCCATAGTTCAAACCACTTAACCCAGTACAAGGACCAGAGTTGGTTTAAAAATAAAAATTAAAAAAAAAAATCCCATTTGCCATCTGGTTTTGTACCTGGGCAGTTTTAAGTATGAAATCCTACATCGCACTTAGTACTTAAGCTACTTCATACTTCAGTTCCTTCTGAACTCTTGAATAAATGTCCTCTGGTCCCAGTCTGTTTTATAACCTCTTCTGAACTTCAGTTGGATACAGCCCCTTTGAGGTACCTTCCATTGGGGCAGGGGAAGGGTAGGAGAGATGCTTCTGCTGGGAGAATTTTCTAAAACTCTTCACATTTGTTATGCATAAATTCATTTAATTTATCTGCTCTGGCCTTATCTTCTCTGAGCACTCTTTTTGTGCCTGGACCATTTATTTTTGCCTTTGATGGTTTTGTAAAAGGATTTATTATTACTTTTTATGCCTTTTGTAAATTGTTCCTTAAACTCCTTGGCCTGCCTTGTTGTGTTTTTGCATTTAACCTGCCAGAGATACTCTCTTCTATTTTGTTCATTTGAACATGACGTAAACCTTTCAAAGGTCACCTTCTCACTTCTAAAATCTCGCCTAAAACATATGTTGCTGATCAAAGCAAAGACTCAGTAAGTTAAAGGTGAAGCCACTGACTGGTCAGTGAAGGTTTTGGCATTAACAAGAGACCCAGACAGGGTGGGAGGGCTGCAGAGTGGGCAGTAAGCAAGCCTCCACAGGACTGAGAATGCACTACAGAAGTTTCTTTGCTTTTTCTCAGTGCCAGTTGCTGCCTGGAAAAGGGACCTGGAAATGTTCAGGGCAACAGCAGCTTGTTCACATAGTGGGAACAGATGAGAATTTGTAAATAGCAGAACTGCATCAAAAGAAGTCCCCTGTTCTTCAATTTTTCCTCCTAATGGACTAACTTGAAGACCCGTGAAACTGGGTTATCCACTTGAGTCGAAAAGGAAAATATTAAAACTTGAGTGGCAGTGGTGCAACAGTTAGATATGTGCTATACATTGCAACCGTAACACAATAGTTTGGAGGAATGCTGATTTTTCAGTAAAATAATCTTATATCAAGAGAACAAATGTAAGTAAAACAGTATTAGCTTGACTTACTATTAATCATGGTAAGAGTAGCATTGCTTAACATTCTGAGGTTTTAAAGCAGAGCGCACACACCAAAAAAAGCATAGTTTCAGAACACTGATGCTGATAGAGAACAGATATTGTAATTTTATATAATTTCAACAATATTATTCCTTTTTTCTCTTTATTCCAAAATCTAGCAAGAATAGATAAAATAGATTAGGATTTATTTCATGGAACAAAGTGTATGACTGATTTGTGTACAAGAAATTGTTTTCTCTGTGAATGTAATTGCTTGATATGAAATGGTGCCTGCACCTACAGCATCTACAGACACAAAACTCCACTTAGGAGCATGTAATATAACATCAAGACTTTAATTTCAAGTATTTTGAAAGTTGGAAACACACATTCAGATATACTTAGTGCAGAGTTAACATTGCCTCACTTAAAAAGTCAGAGCAGTTGGCGATAGCTCTCCACAAGCATGGGTTACGATCTTGGTCTATTATGGCCAAGCATTTCAGCAAATGATTTCTCCCTGAACACCAATTGGCTTAGAATCATTCCATAGCTGTGCTGCAGTATAGGGGTTTTATTTCCCAGTCGTAACTCCCTTTGCTATTCCAACTTCAGGTTGGCCTATAAAATCCATTCTAGTGTATTGTTAGGTGTGATGGGATTTACATAGATTTGAAAATCCTCTTACAATAGTGCTTGAGTGATTAATTATCTAATTAATCTATTATGTTAGGTGAGTTTTTTCCAATTGCCTTCACTTACTGTTCGAGAACTAGCATTGACCTTTTATGGAGTACTACTGAAAGTAGATAAAACTTTCTGGAATTGCTGCAGTGGCATAAGGCGGTAGCTCTACTGTCAAATAAAGGGCTGTACAGTTATAATTGTGTTATTTTCAACCACTGTGAAGCCATTCCCTATATGGTTCTACTCCTCACAGCTCCTTGCTGAATTTAATGCTTTACAAATAGGATTCACTGTTTATTGCTTTGGTGAGAGGAATAAAACAATGAAAAAGTGCTGATGGGCAGCTGGTGATCCAAAAAGATTCTTTAGTCATTTCTGTTATAACTATATGTGGCACTAGTTCTCCATTAAATACCTGGTGTTACCTTCTCCCCCATGGTTGGTGGGGGGGGGGGTTATGTCAGTCATTAACAAGCAGTGAAAGGAGCTGCAGACACTTAAGTGTGGTGTGGTACCTCTGCTCTGCAGCCCCTATGGTATATAGCAGTGTCATGGTAAACTTTTTTCTTTCTTGGCAATTAATGTAACAAAACTCGGTGTGAGACCCTATGCAAGGAGAAAGTGATGTTTACTTTTAGCAAAACTGATTTTGCTCCCTTGAACTCCTTATCTCATAGATATCACTAATGTTCATTCTCATAACTGTTAACTCACAATTAACAAGCTGTGTGCCTGCGTGGTCTGACCAGGACAAGGGATGCTGGCTAGGGGGTTCTCATCATGTCTCTTGGGCTCTTCTGGATTGAGAGCAATGAACTGATTTTTAGAAGTGTCTTTTATGCCCCTTAGGAGTGGATGCTGTTTGGGATTCTTTGTCTCATTGTTTTGCCTCATCCTCATAAGCTTTAGGCAAAACTTGCAAGTTTCATGTTTCTTTTTTCCCTACCTGTTCTTCATCTTCTTGTCACCTAATGATTAAGTTGGTTTACTATTCTCCCTCTCTGCTCATCTGAATGAAATCACACATATGGTGCTCTGTAGTAATTAACGCATATCACTGTCATTCACGCTCACATTTCCATTCATACTTCATTCATACCAAACTTAATATTTATGTTACAAATCTCTATAATACAATGCTAGTCATCAGCTGTTTCTCAGAGCTAGGTAGAACTGAAGAAACATAGGACCACCCAAACCTTTCTGAAGGAGGAGCCCAGAGGAACTACGGCTAAAAATCTAAATCATTTGATTAAAAACTTCTACCCACCAAAGCATGGATTTACTTGAAGAGCTAAGACTCTAAACCTATTTTCTCCATGTTACTACTCACTGGTTTAGCATGCACTTTTGTACCAAAAATATGTTTGTTACTACATGCTTTTTCTCCCTTTATCTTCTTACCCTCATAATTCAGCTCTGCAGCTTCTCCTCCTTAAAAACAGGCTGAAGAGCTAGTGAAGTCAAAATGCAATGTCTTGCAAAACACTATTGTTAAACTTGTATTCTTTTAAACCCCTGCCTTTCTCTTACGTCTGTGACAAGATCCTCATTCTCTCCTACTAGACACTTTTCTCTCCTAATTTTACTAATACAATTTGTAAAGTAACATTTTATAGAAATGCAAGGAAATGCTGTGGTTTTAGTGTTTTGCATTTTTAATACTATTAGATGGTAGTTTTAAACATATTTAAATTATATAGAATGAAAGCCTTCACTAGAACTAAACTTCATAGCTTACTCCAGCTGAGTTTCCTTTTTTTGCATGACTCTTATCGGAGAATTTCAGAAGCAGTCAGTTTGAAGCCCCAGTTTGGCCCTTCTCCTGGGCTTGCCAGCTGGGTTCCCCTGAGAGTGATTGTAAGGGCCAGGTAAAGAATGAACCAAAAACTTGTGGGGAAAAAGCTTTCAGGCAATCCAGGGTAAAAATGAATAAAACCATACAAAAATATGATAGGTATGATCCCCCCCCCCATTTAGAGGCATTCAGATGCCATAATATGTTTGAGTGAAGTTTAAATATTGTAAAAAATCAAATAACCTTTCTATTATGCTCTCTTCCTTAGCTAAACCATTTTTGTTTGGGGAAAGCAATGGCAAGATACTGCAGACCATTTATCATATGTTTCTAGGCAGAGAACTAAAATCATGACAAATATAGGGCAAATTCTCCTAGGATCCAGTTTAAGAAATTGTTGGAAAGGTAGTTGGGAATGTGCACCTTCATAGTACATCTTAACACAGTTAAATTACTTGACTTGATCACGGAAGCATTTCGGCTACTGGCCATGTCACAGACTTGAGCATGGCTGCCTATGAGAGAGCTCAGGAAAGCTACGTGGAGCAAATACTCTAGGTCTCACTAAGCAAAGCATCCTAAACGTTCCTGGGTGGTCTAGGATGCTGAAACTTTCCAAAAGTTGCCCACTGAGTCATCAGAAGAGTAAGGCTGGGGTGCAGAATCCCTGTATTGCAAAACCAGCTCCATTGCAGTGCCCTTATTCTGGGATTACATAATACCTTAAATCTGACAGAGGTTTCCACAGCAGCCTGTGGGGTGGCTCTGCTCCCATTCCTCTTTATAGATGACCAGAAGCTGTTTTCCCACTGACTTCCTTACCTAGAAGAACTGTTGGTACAGGCGGATGGATCAGTACCCAAACACAGGTAAAAATTAAGGTAACAAACATTAATTTTCAGCTAGATCAGGTAACTGATCCAGCTCAGCAGGTAGTGTACAAGAGCTACCGCAGCACACAGAGGAGAGTAGGGGTGAGCACTTGAGGGTAGGCTAGGATGGGGTTGGAGGAGTCAGCATGACTGCTCCATGTTTGATCCTTGATTGTTTCCCCACACAAAGATGTAAACGGAATAATATGGGAAAGTGGACCTCTGACTTACAGCAAGACAGCCTGTTGGGCAACAACATATCCTCTGTGCTAGAGCAGTGATGGTAGCACAAAATAGTGAGAACTATAAGAAATGTGAGAACAAAACTGTATCTAAATTATGTTTAATATATTTAAAGAGTCAATCAATGCAAAACAGATTACACAGCAAGACAAATCTGTCTTTTATAGTTCATTAATAGAAATTATGAATATTAATCTTACCTCCATTTGGTTATGAACAAGCTGGGAATCAAGGGGTTAAGTGAGTATTACGTCTGATTTAAAGCCACTATTCTGAAAGGAGCCTAGCAAGAAAACCTGCTTCCAAAATACCCGGCATTCTCAGCATAATTTGGGATCAAAAGATCTTATTTCTCTCTAAACTATAAAGAAACATCCAAACTCTTTTTAGTGAATTACTTTTTAAGACAATACCCTAAATTCCTTTAAAATCTGGAAAAACTAAGATTCTTACTTTGTCCATTGCTCTAACAGACCTTAGTATTATTGAACACTTTTTGTTTTATCCTACAAGATGAGAAACAGTATTTGGAAAGAGTTCTGACAACTGCCTTTGCTTCCTGTTTGCTATCCAGTAGGCTCCAAATGCGAAAGGCTGAGCTGCAAGCCTTGTGACTGCTATTTCTCTCATCCCTTTCCCCAGCATTCCCCTCTCCAGGGAAACTCTTAGTTAATCATCCTGAGATCTTTCCTGCAAGCCAAGAATTCTCTGAACGGAAACCTGCACCTGGCTATTCGCTTGGATGTTGGGGGAGGCAAGGAAACGGAGAACCTATCCATCCGTTATTAGCTGTTCTGTATCCTGGATGCATTTTTGCCTTTTGATATATTGCCTTTGACAGATATGACTGTCCAAAAGGCTGATTTGGCTGATCTGTCTTGTCTTCTTCCCAGAGATATCAAGCCACAATTAAAGCTCCAACTCATCTGTCCAAGGCTGTACTACTGAATACTTTTATCCATTTCCCTAGCAATTTTATTAGCCTACATTAAAGAATATTCCTTCCGTTATCCTTGCTGGTGTTGCTGCCTATAACTCAGAAAAATCTCTTCTGCTAGCAAAACTACAACCAGTTAAGTCTTAGCATACATGAATAAGGGGTGCAAATAGTACATGGCAAATATAGATATTTTTAAAAGTACTCTGATAGAACCCATTTGCCAAATATTAGTTCAGATGATCTGTAACTCAGTGACTTAATGCTGCGGAGGTATTCCACCTTGCTCTGCTTTTCCTGGTGTCTGAAAAGTTCACACAAATACTTAATGTTCCCATTTTGAATCAACTTGGCTCCTGCAGAACCTGCGGCTGCATGGTCTCCTTCCCCTGGGCGTCTCTTGGAAGCTCCTGTCAGATTTAACACTAACGGGGACTGTTGTCATGCTTGGAGAGCCAAAGGACAGAAGGGTCTTCAATGGAAAATGTTAAAGGAGTGCCTTGAAACGTCTCTGGGATTATGGTTGCCTGCATATGTCTTTATGGAGCTTGGCAGCAGAATCTCTTCAAACAAAAATGAAGCCCTGTTCAGTCTCATCGATGAAGCACTTCTGTAGTTATTATTTTGCAATTCTTGTCACTTTCTCTCTCCATTTTTTTTTAAAAAAAACAAAAAACTGTCTTGGTCTACATGCTTTATTTACTCTAAAGGGAGAGAAGAAATTTCTTTGATTTAGTTAAAGAAAAAACATCCAGAATACTTATGTGGTAGGGGTTTCTTCTCACTGTGGAGGAGAACTACCAGTTATCAATCCAGATGACAGATGCAGAGGAAAGCTTGTTTCTCATGCTTGCATATGGTACTCTGAAGCAGTTTAACTACGCAGAAGAGATGTGGTTTGGTTTAGGGGTGTATCTCAAAGTAGGAAAGAATTAGATCCCCACAGAACAGGGCACTGAACTGCTGTGTTATATTGCTGAAAATGTCCTTAATAAATGCTGGTGAAATAGATAGAGCTCCTTTGTGTAGAGGATGAAAATAACTTATAGCCAATAACTAACAACTGTGACTCTTTTGCTTCTCAGCACTTCTATTATCCAAATTTACTTGCCAAATAGCTGCTATGAATAATACTTGGTCTGTAGGTTTTCCAATAATTTCCAGTAATAAAAAGACTCCAATTTTGAACACTTATTAAATACAGAGGTTGCATGGCATTCACATTCTCCATTTACACATAACTTTTAGAAATAGGCTTCCCAGTTCAAGGGTTTCTGATTACAAAGTTTATCTTACCCAACTCTTCTGCTTTACAGTAAATGTGTAACATCTGCTCCCTCTCTAGTTTGTAGTCAGGAACGTTCCTGGTTTGCCATTGCCTTCATGAGCTCTCTAAGGAGTACCAACACTGCCAAACAAAAAGCATTAAACATTTTGAGAGAATATTCTCTAGAAGGGTTTAACTACATTTGATCATCACTTCTAATGAAAGATACCATCAGCAGATGTTAGCTGGTAGGCAATTAAGCAAGAGGGAAAGAATGCTGAAATGATAACTGAGTATTTCACTTGGTGTGGAAAATCAAGACTAATATATCCTAAGCAAAATTAGAGAATTTCTTTCTTACACTGTGGCAGAGGAGAGTCAGTTGCTTTAGTTTCATGGTACGCGTTTACTGTACTAAGCAAAATGTGAACACAAACAAGCTGAGTGCCATGACCATGTAACACTAAGGTAAGACCTGATGATACAGCAGTTGCCTGTAAGCTGAAACCCAGAGGGCTGTCGTACCCCCTATTTGCTGGGTACTCCTAAGGCCACCGTGAAGAGGGAACCTCTCTGTTGTTGGAGTCTCAAAGCAAAGGATCTTTTCCTCATGTAAAGCTGCATAATACTGAAGTAATTGTCACTGGTGAGTTGTGCCACCTGTGGCTTAAATACCTAGATGTTAATGAATTATTTCAAGCAAACGTGCAAATCAACCTAAAACTTCACAGGCTGCCACATGCATGTCAAACATAGATAACAATACATTTTGCCTGAAGTCTGTAGTTTTTAAATAAAGAGATCAGGTCTGTTTTTTACACGGAGTTTTTACTGTGGCTTTACTTTCATGGGTTCAAATAGGCTTCTTTCTGTGCCCAACGAACTCCTGAAAACTCTCCAGTCTGTGTACACTAGCGATTAAAATATCTACAGTATGATAAAATGTGATCTCATATCCTATTTGAGTGGCCAAGCTAAATTAGAGGCAATTAGGACTAATTTGGCTGCTTCCTGAGATCATAAAAGTGCAGATGAAAGCTCTGATTAGAGAGTAGGGAGTGTAGCTTTATTTGATTTTTGGCTTGGAATGGCTAATGTGTTCTTACCTTTGAAGATCTGAATTACTAAAATGACAGACAGCAAAATAATAAAAACATCAAAGCTGAATTGATGTTAAAGACTAAATGGGTGAATTAAAGTGAAGAGGTACAGAAGATTTTTTTTAAGAACTGGCAAGAGTTAAGGGTGGTATTTCAAAATACCTCAGTATCAAACCTTTTGTAACTATGGTCTGTTGCATGAAATATATGAAATAGAAGAAGGTTCCTAAATTCCAAAATCTTGCTCCTGTAATCTGAGGAAGCAAAATAACTTCCCATTTCTAACATACATCTCTTGTAAGTTAGTAGGAAATTCCTTCTAATCCTGTGTTCCTCAGATTAATCACATTTTGTCTCAAAGAAACTTTCCAACTAATTTTTTCAGCTCTCTAGACTTCATGGCTGTTGGCCTTTGAGCCTTTGCCTTTGACCTTTGAGCCTTTGCCTTCAGCAAACAAAACTGAGACATAATGCTTCAGTCTTATTTTGAATGCAATTTTACACTTGGGAGTGGCCAGTTGAAATCCTTATTGCTAGTCTTCTGAGGCAGATGATTCACACACTCCTAAATGTGCAAGATAAACACATATACGTGTGTGAGTATATACATACATATATTTCTATTTTTTCTAGACATGAGACTATCCCTGACTTCTGTAGCCAGAATAGAATAAAAATTCCTATGTGTTATCTAACTGGAGACCAGGAAAAGAATGTAATATTTCTAAACAAAACTGGTTCTTCATTGTGGAAAAAGCCTGTCACAGAAAAAAATCACCTTAAAGGAATGTCATAGTGCACTCTCTCAGTTAAATGGCCTCTTTCTGTATACTGAGCAGTTTGGTTGTGTAAGGAGAAAGCATTTCTCTCTCTCTCTCTCTTTTTTTTTTTTTTTTTTTTTTAAAGCAGGTTTACAAAAGTGTCCCGAACCTTAGGTCTCCAGGCACTCATATGAGCAGCTGATCCTTCTCAGGAAGGTTTGACTTGTGTCTTGCAAATTTCAAACCTGCCTGTCACCTCTGCCCAAGAGGACTGACAGAGACGTAGAAAAAAAAAAAAGGGAAGATACCCTGGTCTCAAATGCCATTGGCATCCAGCTACAGAATGTGTCTTTGTCTAGAGAAACTAAGAAATAAATACCTTTTCTTAGTCAAAATAAAAATGATTTAACTGCCCAAGCATTGTTTTACCAGGTATGTCATTTAGGAGGCTTTAGATCTCGGCCCAAGTGTAATCTGTGTATTGCGTGGAGCTGTGCCACCTTTTTTAGAGGGCTCTGGTTTGATACGTATGTTCCTTTTTCATTGAAACATGGCTGAAGGTGGTGAGACTGGTGCCGGTTCTTCTAGAGTGGTTGTTATTTGCTGCCCAGAAATCTAGCTCTGCCTAAGTAGGTTCAAGCCTCTTGTTAGACTTTGTGTTTGAGTATTATCAACTTGTCTGTGTTGAGAATATTTTTCACCTATCCTATTGAATTCAGGTCATTTTGAAGAAAAGAATGTAAGATTAGGCCTGAAAGATAGGTACCGAAGTCAGGTTTCCTACTTCTAGGCAAATCCTAAAATCCAGTATTGCTAAAATACATTTGGTCTAAGTCTCCTCTCTGGAATACAATCTAGTGTCCTTAATGCCAGTCACCCTAGCTTTGCAAAAAGTCATATCTTTTAAAAATTCAGGTTGTGTTATCCAGAAGTCTAAAGAACTTTTCTGTTGCTAAAACAAAAATGCACAAGCTATTGCTGATAACAAAAGAAGCACGTCTTGTATGATCTTTGCGCCAGCTATGCAATAATGTATTTGGTCCAAAGTAATTAGTAGAAACTAATGATGAGCAATAACTTCAACTCACTGTCAGACTCACTGCCCCTTTCCATTCAAGCTAAATGAGGGCCAATCCAAAGCCTGTTTGTTTATCACTATTTAAATTGAGAAGCCATTGCCCAAAGACTAGCCTGCACAGTCAAAAACTGTAATGCAGAAACATTTAGGGGGAGGCTGTAAATTCAGGGGCTGAAGACTAACTGAGTAGCAATTGCATGAGGGAGTAGCCACAGAAGTACCACAGGAATAGACAGAAGGGAGTAAAGACTGACCCGTGCAAACTTGCTAGCCCCTTCCAATTGGGAACGCAGTTGGAGGTAATGAAAAGGCTCCAGAGCAGCAGAGTTTACTTTGGTTGTTTAGGTAAGCACACACACAGATTTTCAGATTTTTGGTTTTACTAGGCTTCATGATTCTAGTCTGTGCTTTCAGTGAGTTAGTAATACCAAACTGTAGGAATAACGAGGTGTTGTTGTTTTTGCTTCAAAATGGGGAGTTATAAAACAAAAACTTAAGGAAACTAATTAAAATGGCTTGGTCTCAGTCTGGTCAAGCTTTGATGCTTTATCTGAACTGATTCAGACAGTTGTCACATATGGAGCCTCCAGATCCATTGTTTCATGATTTTTTTTTCTTTTGTTTAAGAGTGAATTTTTGCGTAGACCATATGTCAGATACACATAACCAGTGGGCTTTGCGTCTAGATTGCTACTGAATTTCAAGTACCTTGATCAGGAGTTTCACAGAGTACACAGCTTTGAGTCATAAAATTTTCTGTAGTGTTATTATTGACTGCCTTGCCACCTAGGAACACCAAGAATTATATCACTGACTGGTATTCTGGCAACTCCCTTTCCTCAATCACAATGCATCTGTATTACATGAGAAATAATTCGCCAGCGCAAAAAGACAAATGGAGTTACTGAATGAAAATATTTGTTTTCCACCCTTATCTCCCTCAAAATCCAGTTTCCCCCTCATCTATAGGAAGCATCATCTGCCCTGCAGCATTTGTTCATACTAGATTAAAATGAAAGAGTAATAAGGAAGGGAACAAAAATAACACCAAATAGGTATGGAGGAAGAGGAGATGAGTGTGATATCTACATTACAGACAGGCACAAAATAGGTGCCTTTGAACAGGTTTAAGGACTTTTTTCTCTGAGGTGCAATTTAATCTGTGTCATGGTACCTGCAAAGTAATTAGTGCCTCAAAAGAGTTAAACACAGAGCCAAGAAAGTACATAAGACTCAAGTTCACATGATGTCATTGGGATTTTAAGTACAAGACTTAGATTAATTTATCCCTGAATTGGATAGCTAATAGAAATAAGGGAATATTAGAGCTAACTTGATTCACTTTCTTGACCTCAAAACTCATCCATTTAGTACTGAAAGTATATAAGGTATGAATAATTTTTTTTTTTAATTAAAAATGGGCCACAGATGGTTTGACTGTCTTATCTTTGCAGTGCCATTGAGAAGTCCATACAGACTATAGGGGTTACTTAAGATGCCAGATGACTTCAGTCGGCGCTGGAGAGATCTCTAATGCAAAACATAATGTGAATACTCCCACCAATTTGTCTGCCATTTTCCTCTGGTGATGTAAGAAGTTCTGTGTGTGTGCGCGCGCGTGTGTGTACAGTTCATCTTACAGCAGACATGTAGACTACCAGTTTTGAACTGTTTTTATGAATTGCAAATATGTCTTCTGAGGGTGAGGAAACTTGGAAAGAATGAGATCATTTTGCATAATAAATCCCCCATATGCTTCTCTTCTGTCCTACAACCCACAAGAGAAACATTTCAGAGAAGGTTACTTTATAATTTACATTCCTATTGTTAAAGTTGGGAAATGAAGCACAGACATATCATGAGAAATGGCTTGTTCATTTTAAATGAGAAAAAAAGAAAAGAAGCTTTTGAGATATAACTGCCTGGAAAACAAATTTGAGACTTGTTAAATCAACCAAAATTAAAGAGGGTAAGACCTGAGGTAAGGAGGAAAGAAAACTTGCATATGATATATTCTTTACTGCTGTACATAATATCTGTGTGATACCACAGGTGTTAAATTAGCCACAGGAGGGCTCTCCAGTTCTTCACTTTAAGAAGTATGCTACTAGAAACAATGAAAACTGCAAGGGAAAAACAAATCTATATTCCAACAAGAATATTGGGCACACTGTCCTGGTTCACAGCGCATTGTCTGCTTGTAAATAAATATCGTTTAAAATGTGGCATTAGCACAATAACTGTATGCTTCACTTCTTCATACAAAAACAGTCATTAAAACATTGTCACAAGATCAACTAGTTCTTGATCAAGCAGGCAGGAGGGAGGAATCCAAGCTGTAAAGAATTTCCAATGTAACTGGGCACTGAGCATGGACTGGTGTTTAGTCATGAGAGAATGGTAATTACATATGGACATTTGTACTTCTGACCTTTTGCCCACAAAAGGATTAACCGCATGTTGACATCTGGAACTATATAGCCTCTGAGGGCTGTACTGTGGCTAAGCAACAGCCTGTTATAGGAAGCCTGAGGAAGAGCTCTGCATGTTGGCAGCTCCTAGAGGATTTCTACTCATGAGAGGCAGAAGGTCCACAGGGGAGCTGATAGCAACTTACTGAAGAATCTGATTGCTTCACAGTCATGTAGTTAGTCTCACAAGAGCCTTGGGAAACAGGCAAATCTTTGTTTTACCGATGGAGAATGGAGCAGCCAGATTCAAAGAGGGATAAATGCACCCAAGTCCAAAATCATGATCCAGACCTTTTCCTTGTTCCCTTCCCAGCAGCAGCCTGGTCCTGACATCACCTAAATTCACTAGGGGTGAATTTTCACTTCATTTTTTGCCTGAAATTAAAAAATGCTGCAGGCTGTGCAAATGTCTGTAACGGCCTCTGCCTGGAAAGCAAGGCTCTGAAAGCTAAACAGAGTGGCATCTCTGACTTCCAGAAGGGATTTTTCAGACCCAGGATCCATCCTGCTTACCTGCTAGCATGTTCACTGTCACAGTTTTGGTCTGTGATAGTTTGGTGCTTTCCACATTGCGCACAGAAAGGGTATGGAGGACAGTATGTGTCACAAGCTTTCCTAATAGGCAGCTCAGAGGCTTTAAATCTTACACTGAAGAAGTTTAGCGGACACAAACCAAGTTGCATACTTGGCCTTAGAGCTAGAGAAAAGTTTCTGAACTGCTCTGTTTAGCTGCATAGGAATTGATATTTGGATCCTTATGAAAAGCAGTCACACATTTTCTGTCTGAGGCTGGAACAGTTGTGGATTATAATTTTTATCTTTCATAGTAGCCCAGTTGTAAGGGGACTTGCCTGTAAAGATGGGAGAATCTAGTTCACTTCTGTCTCTCTCAGCTCTTTCTTCCCACAGAGATGCCCTAATGCCAGGGCAAGTTTTGTTCTTGCTGATTTTTAATTCTTGACAAGGCGTTTCTTTGTTCTTGAAACTGTGTTCAAGAACACAAAACATAGGACTCAAAGATAAGCAAGGTGGAACTTATTACCATAGGCAGAGGTTAGAGCACTCCTTTAGGGTTCGGGTTAAAGTGCCCTTTGGCACTCTCTGCTTTGTTAGAAACTGTAAAAATTGCATGCTGTTTCTGCCTCCCACTGATCTTCCCTCATTAGAAGACTGATTTCTTGCTCCTGACTAGGGAAAGGAGCATTTGGTTAGATATCGAACCTTTGGAGAGGTGAGCAGTTCATATGCACTCCTGTGTTTCATTATACTGACTGTTGGCTGGGCTCAGGAGGCTCCCTGCCAGTGGCTTTCCTGGATCCCTATCTTTCGGAGACTTCTGGTTTCTCCTGTCTCGTACAAGAGTGCTAGGTGCCAAACTCTGGGGTTAGATTTTGCTTTGACGCACTACTGAATACAGTTTAGGCTTTGAAGCTTTTAGGTCTTTTATTGGATCAAGTGATTAACAAATGGGCAAAACATTAACATTGTAAGGCACTGCATCTGTTTTCTAGCCAGTTACCTAAGCCCTGGCTCACCCTCCCCTGTCTTGATCGTCTTCTTCCACATCTTTGCTCTGCTAGCCAGAAAGAGAATCAAGCCCCTTGTATTACAGCATGCTTCAGCTCCTTACTTCCCTAAAGACTGTGGTCTGTCGCATTGTCTTCTTTTTTAATGCTTTTTCCCAGAAAAAGAGCTCATTTATTCAGAAGAGGACTGTTCAGTGTGTTAAACGCAAGCCACCTCAGTGGTTTCCAAATATTGCTGAAGGACTTATTCTTGTAATCTTGCCATCAGAAAAAATGTCTGGATCAAAAAGATGCAGACTCTAGATCTTTTCATTCACTCTCCTTGTCAGGTAGCATAATTTTCACTTGTCACTCGAGATTGGGTTAGTCATTATCTCCCTCTTTCCTTGTCAGTGCCTGTATATTTGAAGTGCCAGCTCTTCAAAGTCCTTGCTTCCCATAACTGTTTTCTTTGCATTAGCCAAAGCTTTAAATCATCTTTCTTCTCTGTCTTTTCAGTTTCTGGTTTGCCATGAGATTGTACCTTATTGTTCCACTAAATATCCAGCTCCTATTCTGTGCCTTTTATAATGCATTCATTTTTAGCTTGTCTTTCATGATGTTACTTTCCTACCTCCTGGCCACTCAGTTCAGGTTTATCATCAGTATTATTCCTCAGAAGTAATCAGGCTTGGGCAATGTGAGATTAATAATGGAGACTGTGAAAAAAGGAAGGAGAAGGAGAGAATAGAAATGCTCCCTGTCTTATCTGAAAGGAGTAGGGAGTAGTTTCCTTTGTTACTGCTGTTCTAACTTCAGGGCCTAATATCATTTGCTCTGAAGTATTCCTCTGGTGCAGTTTTAAACTGCCGAATCAAAATAGTCATTGCCGCTTCTATACTTTTCTCAGTCTGTTAATCTAGTTAGAGTCTATGTCTCTGGCTACAGTCTTCTCCAAATGACCCCACAATAGGTTTTAATGACATGAGGAGTTCTGTGGATTTCACTGATGAAGAATGGTTATTTTCTAAGATTCCACTAACTGGAGTCTAATTTTGACATTCAAGCTGTTTTTGAGAGTACTGCAATAAAAACACCTGCAATTCTTCCTTGGTTTAACATAGTCTGCTTCTTTTGTTTTCAGTGCTGCATGATGTTCTAGCTGGCTGAATAAACCTGAGGTCCATGAAAATGCAAGCCCCTTGGTGTTCAGATAATTTATCTGCTATTTGTGGTATGCCACACAAGCATTTGTTTCCTTTTGCATCAGCCACTTATGCACAAAACTGTAGGAAAATAAACCAGAAAGAAAGTTTGGCAAGTTATAGAGTCTTTTGCTCAGCCACAGCATTCCTGACTGTCTCTTAAAGACTTCCCATGATGGAGAACCCAATCCTGTCAAAGGCATTTGTTCTAGTGCTTTAGTGTTCTCAGCATTAAAAGGTCTTTTTGAAGTTTAATTAGCTCTTGTCTCACCTCAGGTCAATAATTTCTTGTCCTATCTGTTATGAATATGGAGAACAGGCTGCTCCATTCTTCTCTGCGTCAGCCTTTGAGATATTTGAAGACTATTACCATATTCCCCTCTCAATCTTTTTTCTTTAGAAAAAAATGATCCTACTTCTTTCCTAGGTCATGTTTTCTAATCATTCTCAGGGCTTTTATCACCCTCTGTCCCCAAGAGTACTAATCCTGAAACCAAATACAGCACTCCAACTAAGGTTCAGCCAAATATAGAGCAGAGTGGAAGGATTACTTCTTAGGTTAGTACCCCTCTTTCTCCCAGGCCTTTTCCTTGAAAACTTGATCGTGTTGACTTGAATGTGGACTTGTGTTCAGCTTGTGATCTGGTGTCATCCATAGGAGACCTATGCCTAGCTAACTTTTGTGCAACTGATTAGATCTATTTAAGTGCAATAACTTGCACTGATTTTCATCCTTGCTTTTCATGGGTGTTTTGAATTCTGAATTTGTCCTCCAGCATACTCCAGTCCCTTCTGGATTTGTCATCTACAAATTTGAGAAGCAGATCATCTTTTCATCATCCCATTTGACTCTCACTATCTGAAAGCCTCATTATCTGTAATATTGTCATCATCACACCCATAGCATATTCTATAGACAGTAAACTAAAGTGTGAATGGTTTGTCTGTACTGCCTTTGATAGCCATAACTGAGTATGAGCTCAAGCCATTTGTAGCCTACTGATTACTTTAGCCAACATGTGTCTCACTCCATTTACACCCATTTACACCTGCACTGCAGAAGGAGCAAACTGGGTTTAGTCCTTGCCTTCTTGCCTGAGACAGACCTTTCTAGCATCACATTTTGTCTGATGTGTTAGTACTATCCATGCTATGAGTTTTTTGTGACAGAAACTTGAGAAAAGGGGAGCAGGCTGTGAGAACATGGAGGTGTAAATAGGTTACTAGATTTGCTGGGATATCTTTGAAGGACTGAGGGAAAGTCAGCCAGAGTTTAGCCAGTCCTGGTCTTTGCCATACTTCCTGGAGGGGACAGGGTTTGAGTTCAAACTAGGTAATGTAACCTCTTATTCCTCTTTCCTTCCCCCTCACCTGATCTTTCCATATGAGGGAGTGAGTACTTCTCCATACACCCCAGGCAGAAAGGAGTCCAGCATGGAGCTTGGCAGTTCGGGTGTGAGTGCAAGCTCCCATCCTGAACTGGTGACAAAGCCTTACCCAGTACCGCTAAATAATGCACCTGTTAGCATAGAGAAAGTGTGCCTGTGGGAGAACCGGAAGGTGAATAACCTTCTCCCACAATCCAGACTCGCACCTTGGCCTTTGGACCTTCTTCTGTTACCTTGTCGGCTATAAGTCTTAGGTGTTCCAGAACCGGAGCCTGTACAAATTCATATTTTAGAATCAGCTGTTCTGCTTTCCTCTAGGTGAAAGGAGAGCTCTGAACGCATCTAGCTAAAGAGAATAGCAGAGGGACTCAGGAGTCCTTGGCTTTATTCCCAGCTCTGCCTCATATGCCTCAGCTTCCCTGTCTGCCATAAAAAGCTAATAATTTTGCAGGCCTTAATAAGCACATATGAGGCAATGGGGCTCTCTAATATTAGTGCATAGGGTAATTATTATTATATGATATTGTTTGAGGTCCTGACAGGCAATAAATGTAGGACTGACCTGACTAAAAGTAAACATCTAGAAAATCTCCTTTTACAGACAGTCAGTGGAATCTAGGGTGTGATTCATCTTTTTCTAAATCAGACAAATAGACATAGGATGATTTGCACCCTAAGTGTAGCTGTTTTTTGCTCTTGACTATAAAGGGAACCTCTCTCAGCCATAGCTGTCTAAATTGGAGTTGCCTGAAGTTAGGTAAGGTAATTCTTGCCTGAAAGATAGACAATTTAACTCACACAGGAGTAACTGAGCAAGTCAATGTAATAAATACACACTTAAACATCCCCTCCAGAAAATAATCAGACAAACAAAACAACCCATCATATGATCCCAGATGAGTTTCTATATTCTGTCAGGTGAAAGCATAGACTCACTTGGATAAATCTAGGAAGATGCAGTTTGTTTCTTAGGGCTAACAATTTTGCAAAGGGCTGGGTTGAGGGAGATGGACTGAGAAGATATTAGAAACTGTTATTCAGTTGGCATGGATTGCCAAGGGGAGGCTTTCAGGTCTCTCAGCAATGGCAGTGCAGCAACCACTATTCCCATGTTCTCGGAGACATGCTTGTAATGTGATATCAGATACTTTAGTCTGCGCTGGTTCGAACCTCCCCTCCCTGTTTCATTTTTCCAAACATGACAGGAAGGTTCATATTTCCCGCATAAATATTACATGTGCCTTAGAAATTATTTATCACCAGTGCATTTGAATTCAGAACCAGCTGCAGAAATAAATGTCCAGTACTCAGAGGCAGTTTTACTTGTAGCAAATTCAGGTTAAAAATGCATTTTGCCAGTTTATTGCCTCCTAAAAAACAGAAGGAAAACATGATAAATGGCATTATTAAGATCCAAGTATGATATAAAAATGCCTAAGGTTTGATTAGTTGTAACTGTGTAAAAGTAATCAAAAGGACAGATACCAAGACAAAGACTTGGTCTGTCTCCATTGTAAATATTGCTTTTTGAATCTTATATTGGTATGGGTGTTCAAAAAGGTAAGACAGTAAGCAATTTAGATGCAAAGAAACAACTTGTAAACTTCCTGTCCTCAAGCTGAGTCTGACCTTCTTGTGACCAGTCTCTTGAAGGGGAGTGAGGAACAAGCTCAAGAAAAAAAGGAAAAAAAAATTTTTTTGTCTGTTTAAATTGACCACGGTTCTGCCAAGATTAGCAAGTAGTGTGTCAGACAGAACAGGAGAGCTATAGTGCTGCAGCAACTTTACATTGTCCTAAAATCATCAAGGGCATCAAAATAGCGCCTGGGGAAAACTCCCTGTATAAGAGAGCATCCATAAATTTTTTCTTCCAGCCTCTGGCAAAGTGGATGTGTTAGTGGTGAGAGCACAGGGGAGAAGGGAACAATAGGCATTGCAGAGTATTGTTCTGGGGCTTTGAGGCTGTATAGGACCATGGGAAGCAAAGCATTATGCAGGCTGCCGAAATAGTTCGAGAGGATGCTTGGAAAACACTGTATATGTTCTGGTTATTATTATTTAAATATAGCTTTGTGGCTTTTCTGAGTCTTCAGAGAAAAAGATCCAGAACAAAATTAACAGTTTTGGCTGCTTGTTTCACATAAGCAACTGAAAGGAACTGTTTGTTCCATATTTTTCCTGAAGAGGACCTATTTCAGGACATTTTAAATTCTATTGGGATACAGTTGTTTACAAAAACAAAAAATACCACTGTCAAAGTGTTGCCCATTATTTAAAGCTGCAAAACCATTTCAGTTCATTTTCTACAGTCAGATTCCTAACACGTTCATCTCTGGGCACAATATTTATGGTTGGTGTCAACCTGAAGGTTTCTGGGGAAAAATGGTGTATTCAAAACTACCAGGCAGTGGAAAAGAGCATAACTTCTCCAAGTGAGAAAAATGATCTCAGTTTGGAGAAGGAGACATACAAAGAGCTGAAAGGCTTAATTCCAGGATGGCTCTAGTTTTTACAATTAAAGTCTTACACAGCCAAGGAAGGACGCAGTGCACTTTGAATAGCTTCAGAATGTTTGCTTATAGGGAAAAAAAAATATATATATATATATTTCAAAATATCATGCTAAATGTGCAGTGTTGTGTGTTGTCTTTAAAGAAGTCACCTCAGATGAAGGTCCATACAGCAACGGAGGATCTCAGTTTTGCCAACTGCTAATTTATCTGGCCTCAGTCTGGTAAAATGTTCTCATCACAGCAAAGAGGCTCGTGGCCCTTCAGTAAAGATGAGAAATGCCCTGAGAGACCAGAGGAGAGAAATAACCATAGCCAGCTAGGGGGAAATTACAACTTCTGGATGGAGGCTGAAAAAAATTGCTGCTATTTAGGCTAGACAAGACAAGAGTAAAAGGAGATTAATTGAAAAAGCTCTCTGTAAAGAGAAAAAGAATAATAGAGTCACAGAATAATTCAGGCTGGAAGGGGCCATCGGGAGATCTCTAGTCCAACCTCATGCTCAAAGCTGGAACAGTGCTGAACTCAGTCCAGGTTGTTCAGGGTTTTGTACAGTCAGGTCTTGAAAATCTCCAAGCATGAAGAGTCTGCAGCCTCTTCCAGTGCATAACGATCCTCATCATACAACTTTTTTCCTCACACCAGAACCTCCCCTGTTCCAATTCATGACTGTTGTCTCTTGTTCTCCTGCCATGCACCTCAGTAAAGAGACTGGCTCTATCTTCTCAGTAACTTTCTCTTGGGTATTTGAAGGCTGCTATTAAGTCCTCTTTAAGCTTTAACTAGTTGTTCTTCCCACAGGAGAAAAAGTAATGGGTCTAAGTTGCCAGAGAGAGGTTTAGATGAGACAGAAGGAGAAGCCCTAGTAGTCAGCACAGAGAGGTTTGGGAACGGGGTGCCAGGAATCCCAAGTCATCTCTGTCACTGGAAGTTGTTAAGAATAAATCAGGTAAATGCCTTTATGTATGAGTATTCTTCCATGGGGTGGAAGTGCCAAGGGATGAACTTGACCTTCCCTTAAGATGCCTTCCAGCCTTATTTTCTGCTGCTTTGATTCTGTGCTAGAAGAGCACGTGAATACAAGCTTTAGTGCCAGCTTAGAGCCACAGGGCTCAGTAATTGGCAAGGTTGAGCCCTAACTGCATAATAAATTCCAGCACTTATTAATATTTCAGAAAGTTATGAATGCCTGAAAATCACTAGGGAAGGATAGTTATAATGGAAATCATTTTGCAGCCTCAGTTATTGCAGTGCTAGCAGCTGTCCACTCTGCTTATGTCTAGTCACCTGAGATAAAATGAATAAACTTTATTTAAAAGGTCAAAAAATAGGTCTGCCAATAATGAACCTTTAAAAAGATCTGTCACCTCTACTACTAGCTGACCTTAATTCTTTGTATTTAAAAAATTTCAAGTTAATATTACTTGTCCAGGTAGCTAAATATCTATGTGGAGCAGACTACTACTGATATTATCTCCATTCTGTAGATGAGTAAACGGGCTGGAAAAGGTTGTTAAGCATGATATTATTTAAACAAGAACTAAAGTTTAGGTTTGTTTGCTGTCATGCTCTTCCAAAACATGTTAGAATGCAAAGCTTCCCCCATGAATCAGAGAAGCAAATTGCTCAGACCTCTTTGTCTCTTAGATTTTGTAGGTTTATGCACAAAAACACTCGAAGGACCCCACATTAGTGGCCACTCCTGGAAATTTTACTTTTCATTTACTCTATGGGAGAACAATCAACATGGATAGATAGGGATTAATAGGTACGCCGGCCCTGAGCTGTCTAATACATCATTTATAACACTTTGCACTGGGTAGTCTGTGCATATGTCTGAAGTAGTGTGAAAGCAGCATGCAATAAAAGATAAGCCAGGCATAGCCTTGTGTGTCTTCAGGCAGAAAAGAGCCCTTTCTGACCTATTCAGTATAAAATATTGTTCTTGCACTCTATTTTGAAATCCTTCACCATTCTTTTCACCTTCTCCATTGTATTCTCACAAAGAAACATGTTCCCTTACAACAAGTTTTTGATACCTAGTAAAAGGACACCCACTTATTCTCTGTGCTCGTTTCTGTTGTGCTGCTACAACCTGCTGATTGGATAGGGACCATTTCACTTCCATTATAATTTAAATAAAATGATAGACTGGCTACATGGGGAATCCTTTAACCGTCTAGTTAACTGCAGTTTTTAGATTTTGGAAGCTGGGTCAAAATGCTCTCTTTTTCAGTTGAAAGCTCTGCTATTTAAACTCCATCTACCATTCACCATTCATTCACAGCTCTGCTGCTCAAAACTCAGTAGTGACTCTTCTGTGGTAAGTGAACATCATCTTTTTCAGTTTGTGCCCAGACCAGAACCTAAAGCAAAAACCTCATTAAGCAGAGTCTACTGTGCAGGCAAGTCATTTGCTTGACAGTTTGCGGGTGTGAAGTGGAAACCACATTGTAAAGTTGAAGCTTGTAATGTTATCTGAGAGAATGGGCTATGAAGGAGAAAGTGAGGTGATGGAGACACTTTGGAAATAATGTTTATTTCAGTGTTTGAGGGTTTCTCAACAAAGCCTGAGTTTGGGAGGGGAGCCTGGAAGGGAAGTTTATTGAAAATGTAAGCTTTTCAAGTGAAAATGGAAATTTTATGTAAAACTGTTTAGTTAAATGTCATTTATGTTAAGTTAAAAAAACCCACACAATTTATTGACATTTTTTAATCACTTCTACCATGCAGATTAAGCAAATCATCTCTGAAAACCTTGATACTGCAGGTTTAGCTTTTTATGTTCTCTTTTGGAAATAGTTTTGTCTTTGCAAACAGCTAAGGCCCCAGTGCTTTTGTTTGAATGCAGGGGGTCCCAAACCCTTGGAAGTGAGAGTCATAGTGTGCTTGGGCTCTTCTACCCACCCTTATAATTGCTTTCTGGGGTGAGTGTTTGTAGAAGAGAGATATTCTCTCAGCTGAGTGTATTTGGGCAGGGCAAGGAAATTGTACTGCTTTCTATTCCAAATCCTGCTTTTGCGCGATGCGGCAGCTCTGCTTTCTGGCACCAGCAGAAGCTGCCAGGACAATAAAATCGAGCAGAGAGGGGAGGGGGCTGCTTCTTGCCTAAATCTGGATTGCTCATAAGATATGAGACCATCTCAGGGGAAGGAGAAGAGCAGGAAGCACAGGACGGACACCAACCCCACTTTCTCCTGGAGGAAGGAAGCTTTCTAAAAGGAGAATTTCTAAGGCAGTCTGGAAGCTTCTTTTTCCTTCTTTGCTGGTAATTCCCATGTAGCAGTATCCTAAACCACAAATAACTCAGTGTGGTGAGATAAGAGAAATTGTCTTTTCCTGGCAGTTTATTAAAGTGTTTTAACTCATAGAAGTGAATAGTCAGAAGATTTTCCTGAAGGACGTGAAGGGCTCAAATGAAATGCTGAGTACTGAAGCCACTGGAATTTCAGTGGGCTCAACACATTGATCCAGCATGAATATGGGCTGCAGAGCACTGGCACAGAACAGCAAGAGAATCGTTCAGTGACATCTTGTCACCTGTTTCTGAATTTTTTTGCTTTATTGTTATATTGTTGCCTAATAAAATGAGAATACTTTCTCTCAGGAGACAGTTAAGTGACAATATTAAGGCATTTGGATCTGGTATCTGCAACATTGCCTAAATATAGGTTGGTTCAAAATAATGAGTTTAACTCCATATTTGGTTTCCCATTAAATTCTTTTTAAATTGTTATTTGATCATGGCAGTTTGAAACAGTGATAGAGGAGAGTTTCAGTGAAATAGGAACTCAACCATTATTCAACCTGAGTAGAACACCATTGAGCAAGGGTTTAATACCTTAAATCTTGATAAGCTGCTAAGTCTGCTGGAGGCTGTTATGAACAGTCTTTACAGACATAGTGATACTACTTTTGTTGGTGTATTTCTAAAATGTGCTAAAAGTGGTAGGCTTTCTATCAGCTTTTAGTAAGAAAAAAGAAAATAAGAATGCCATACTGTGACTACATCTGACTTAGTCCTCACATATTTAAGTTCCAGAACTTTGTGGGAACACAGGACTCAGGTTCCTGCAGAGCAGATGTCTAGCTGTGAGTGTGATCTATCCAAGTTTATGAAATAACTGATATGCTTAAATGTTGCAATAGATCAGTACCCTTACCTTTATCAGTTTCTTTGTAGTACCATATAAACAGAAGAACAAAAAAGGATGAGTTTACATGTGTCGGTGCAGAGATAAATATAACATTATTCAGGTGACTTCTCTATATGACTCATCTTTAGTTGAAGTGATAATTATTTGGAGTAATCTAACTTTGTCATGTGAAAGGTTAATGGTATTTATACTTTAACAGAGTTGAACTCAATACAGATTGTGCTAGAAATACAAATCCAACCTTCATTTTCTTTAATTATTCTTCTAGAGCAATTTCCTGTGAATCTATCAAGCCATAAGCAAACTCTTATTGAACAACAGAAAAATCTGTATTAAGGTAAGTTTAACACAATTCAGTTTAAAAGTAATTTGTTACCTAATGTGTCAATGTCTCTACAAAAAGTATTTGTTCATTTGTTCATTTAATTAAAGTTCAAAATGAGTGTTACATCTCAATTTAGAAACATGAAGAATTATTTTCCTTGACCAGTACTGTCATGCGTTAAATCCTAATTATGGATGTATCTCCCTCTGGTGGACAAGAAGATACTTCGCCGCAGTATTTTTCAGTGCCCTTCCTCATCTGATCAAGATTTAGGGACGAGTGTGTCTTTAGAAAGGCAGGGGGGGTGAGCAGTGGTTGCTCACAGCAGAGAGCAGGGTAAGGAGGGAGCTGCCTGCGAGCGCTGGCTCAGGGCTGGTGCTGCTCAGCATCGCCAGCGTGTGGGCTGCGAAAGGGGGCTCATCGCGGGGTGCCGCAGCTTGCAAATGCCATAGAAATAGTCAGGATAGTCAAAACAAAGCTGTCAGAAGAACCGCAGTAGGCTTTCCTGATACTGCAAAACTGGCTGAGGAATAAAACAGTAGGTAGAATCCAATACTGATAAATGCGAAGTGGTGTACTTGAGTTAAAATAAGCATATGCAGTGATAGGCTCTGTATTAGTTATTACCAGTCAGGGAAAGATCTTGGGGTCACTGTCAAGTGTTTTCTGAAAATATCAGCAATGGTCAAAAAGGTAAATCAAATGTGAGGAACAATTAGGAGAAGAATGGAATGAAAAAAATACTGTGCCCATGCATACCATATTTTGCAGTTCTTTACCCTGTCTTAAACAGGATGAAGTAGAATTAGAGGAGACGAATAGGGATGTTAAGGAATATGGAACAAATTCCATGTGAGAAGAAACTGAGTCAGAGAACCACAGAACAGAAACGGAAATAGAACAGGACACTCCGGCCTGGAAAGGGACAGCTAGAAGACAATATGCTTGAAGTATATCAAATCGTGAACGGGAAGAAGAAAGTGAATAGGGAATTATTGTTTCTATTTCTCATAGCAGAAGGAGTAAGTGAATGTTCTGATACCCCCATTAACACAGAAGGTTGAGAGTATAATTAGGCTCAAAAAATTGATAAAATACAGAATTGATGAAATACAGGTCTGTTGATGGCTACTAAATACAACAGTCTCACTGAAAACTTTGTCTCAGAAAGTCCATGAACTGCTGAGTATCAGACACTAGTTGGGCTGGCCATGGGGGAAAAACACTGTATGGCTGCTCTGGGTCCATGTGCTCTTTTTATAAATATCCAGCACTGGCTGGGGTGGGAGACAGGCTGGAGTTTTTAAACTGGGAAGTGAAGTGGGGACCTCCTCATCCTTTACTGTATTGTATATACACACTGGTTTATTTTTATATCCGGTTCTAACATTTTGATATTCTGTTTGTATTTTGAATGGGTATATTTGCTATCTTCATTGCCAGTTCTTGAGATTTTTATCACAAGTCTCCCTCATGTTAGGTGTTTTCCTGACAGTTCCAGCTGCAGGTGATCTTGCAAATTAAAGTACCTTAAATAAAAGACAGAGAGAAAAAATTTTAGCTCTGCAGTTTGAGTAGAAAAGTTTCATGATGTGTACCCACATCTTTAAAAAAAAAAGGGGGGGGGGAATAAACATTAAAGATAAGACAGCATCAGTTGATTCCATTTATAAAATCAGTGATTTTTATGAGCCTTTCCTGTGATCTATTAATGCATGGACTTTCCAGTATATCTTTTTTTAAAAGAAATGGTAGTGAAATGTTTTAACCATGTACAATGTAATACATCAAAACCTCAGGTCCTTATATATCTTGCCAGAATATGGTCTAAATCAGATCTTGAAAGATAATATAATTGATTTGTAGGCAGTTTGCCTTAATTGTAATGCACACTTTTAAAACTCAGTAGCATAATATAGTCCACTGTATATCTTGGGGATTTATGATGGTGGTAATAAATTAAACATCAAATAATTAAGCATCTTTCTGCTTTGGTGGCTTAATCACCAAAACTCAGGAGCTGCTTAACATCCCCTTGAGGAATCCCTTGAAGAGAGGAGGAGTCAGTTAAGTGTAGCAGCAGTGTACATGAGTGTGTGGTACACATCACTCAGGCACCCCGTACACATGAGTGTGCTGCAACTTATTGGAGAAAAACAGGAAGTTTGGCTGGAGAGCTGGTATGTCTGTGGCTGGCAAAGCATGGCAGTAAAAAGACTGAGGGTAACTGGACATAAGTTAGAGCCAATGGAAAAATAAAACTGGAAAAAAGTTTTTTTAAAAAAACAGACTGCAGAATCATACACAGCTCACTACTTATTTCTCTCTTAATGCGATTTTAATACATTTTACATGTGACTACTTTAGATTGAGCTTTTCAGATTCCACTGTAAATAATGATGATTAATCCAGCATATTATTTTCCAATACTTTCTCTACTCAAAATGCCGAGCAGGACATTAGCTAATAAATTATTTCAAGGTTCAAACAGTGTTTTTAGACCTGTACATATTTTGTCAGTTAATCCTGACTGTAATGAAAACAGAAGGAAATTCATGACAACATTTTTCCCTTTCTGTTCATACTTTCTTTGACCACACAAATGCCATGCTACAGGAAAAGGCAGATAGATACATGCTCTTGTATCTATAGATATAGTGGTAAATAAAAAATGGCAGATCTTCCATATGTAACAAGTACGTGTACCTATGCTGCTCAGACTAGAATTGGGTGAGCTCTGCATATCTGCTTTTACCCTTGGCTACATCAGAGAGTCTTACTCATTAAAAAAGCCCTCTTACCTTTGCTGATGAAAGCAGAGGAGGACACTGACCAATGCACACTCATGTTATGGATGTTCTTGAAGCCTTCCTAAAACGAAGACACATTTGATGGGATTTTAAAAGAAGTACTAACATTTTTGAAAGCCTGTCATGGCAGCAAAAAGATCCACTTTGTTTAGAAGTGGGAAAGGTGAGAAAAGTTATAAAAAGTATCTGACAACTCCAAATTATCTCCAAGAGTGAACTTTCCACTGTGTCCCACCTTCTGTGCTACAGTCTGTACACATTTCCAAATAAGGATATGAAAACATATTATCGATCTTTTCCTTGGAAAACTCTAACACCTATAATTTCTCATTAAAAGAATCCTCTTTGCTTTCATCAGGTGATGACCGATAAGAGTCCACTCCCCAATAAAAACAGCACTGCAGGACCCATAGGGTTTACATATACTCCCTACTTCTTCACTGCATGCTACAGAGCTTTCCTGACTAATGCTGTTCACTAGAAGACAATTTACCTCTCAAACTTCTGTACTGCCAGGTTTCGGATCAGCCGAAGTATATTACGCCATGGTGAAATTTACTGGATGATCCTGAGTCCTGGTTATAGTTCTCTGTGCCTCTGTTACTCAGCTCTTTAAGAATCATTCCTGATCCAAGCCAGGTTAAGATATGCAAATAAAAAATATTTATTTCTAAAAGAGGCGATACAGATGCAAAAGTTTATAAAGACACAGGAGAAAAATGAAAGAATTCTGTGTTTAATCTACTTGTGCTGAGATCACATCTAACATGTCTTGCTTTCCCTCCTCGTGTCCCTGGCAGTCTGTACATAGGTACCTAACCCAGGTCGCTGGGGACTCAGTGTTCTTGCACAGTCTGCACACTCAGTAAATGTGCTGTCAAAAACCACTGGCTCTTATCTTAAACTCATTTTCTGAGTTCTGTTCAAATTTGGCTCCTCTTTTTCTCAAAAATTATTGATCTTTAACTTCTCTGGAAGGAGTTTTGTCCTTCTGCCTACATGAACTGTCTGAAAATGTTAATTTGTCTTCAGCAGGGTGGTCATGGTCTTTTGCACATGACTGAACTATTAGGAAATTGTTAACTTATGAGAAAATGTGAAAATTGTTTTGAGAAATTTTTCCGTATGAGGTGTATATTTTGTATTAAAGTGTAATCACCAACTGTTCTGATATAAAAATGTAAATACAGTTGATGCATGTAGCTCATTGCTGGCTCTTGTTCAAAGTCAGAAACCTGGGTGACTCATTATTCTGAGGTGAGAGTGAGCTTGGGGTAACTGAATTCAAACAATCAATTATTTGCTTTATTCCTAACAAAAAATTGTTACCTCTACATCTAATGGGAAGAGCCAACACCACATTGGAATCGGCAGACAGCAGAAATTAGAATGTTGCCTAATGTATCATCAGCCTAAGGAATAGTATGCTTGTCAGATGCAAAAAAGCAATTAAAAAGTTTTTCAAGAAATAACATAATTACACTTTGGAAATGTCAGCACAATCATAAGAGCCAGGAGCAAAAGCAACACAGTTGTGTCATTTCTGCTCTGTCTGGATTAGTTGACTAATGAAGGATGAATGAAGACTCTGCTCTTTAGCGTCAGTAAAAGGGAGAAGGACTTTTATACATCCGTGGCCCAATGGCCCTCACTAGGATTACAGGATGGGGTTATTTTCCGTTGTTGTGCTCAAATCCAAGCAATGAAATCTGCTAAGGCACAAAATGTCCTTTGCTTGGAACATCATCATGTTCTATGACAAGTCTAAGACAAGTTGGAAGAGAAGTTGAAGATGAGGTGACAGCATGTTACTAATACTGTTCAGATCTATGAATCATTACCAACAGATGTAGCAAGTGCAGAGTTTTCAGTAAATTCCAAAGTGTAATTCTAGAGCCACTCTAGTGGCTTTACTTCAGATTTATATCCATGCAGCTGACAGTGGAGTATGACACAGAGATTATATGCTTCTTAAGAGGCAATGCTTCCAAAATAAAAATAAATAAATAAATGAAAATCAATACTGAACTAATCTTACCTAAGGCTAAATCAATCACCTGTTTAGGGAAAACTTAAGCACAATTTTGATTAGGATTTACCAATTAATCTTTACTCAAGATATTTGTAGGATGCAAAGCATATCAGTATTCATAACCTAGAAACAGTTCAAAGCAATAAAAATAAACACCACTGTGCCATGCTGAGTTTGCTTTAACAGAAGTGAAGAAATCTCTGAGTAAGATACAAATGGAAAGGATATGAATTGTCCATTTATATTAGTCTGCCATATTGAAATGCTTGAAATGCATTGGAAAAATGAATTCAAAATATGCAGTTTTATAGAACATTCTGGTTTTCCTCCAGATACTTTATGACTTCTTTTTGTTGTTGTTACTAATGGATCCATGCTTCCCATAATTTATCTGAAATGGGACTGCATGAATAGGCCTTATGCTGGAGAGGACTTCTCTTGGAGAATTGAATTGGAGCGTGACTAGTGCCATTGTTGTCCGACTCGCACAAAACATGACCTCAGCCTCTCAGACAAACACTCAGCAGTGCCCTTTTAGGAATATACTGAAAACATGCTATTTGAAGAGGTCTGTGTTAAAAAAAAATGACAGCACCTTTTTAAAACTTTGCACTGTTTCATCTGTTTAATGTGGGAACTCTATAAAGTACAGACGAGGTCATTTCCCCATGGGTGCTCGAACAGATTCTTTTTTTAATTTTTGTCTGCCATTTATTTCTGGATCATCTGAACTTTCTCGTTTCTGTGAAGCTCTAGGGCAAATTCTTCCCCTTCCACTAAATGGAAACCTTTGATGATTCAATCATTAACCGCTTTTCTTTGGGTGCTCTGTTCTTCCTTCAAGCTCTGCTGTATAACATCACCTTTGCCGCAGTGTCATTCTAACTGAAATACCTTTTGGTTGAGATGAAGAAAAAAAGCAAAGTCAAGGAAGAGCAGAAATAAAGTTCCCAGACAAGTCCTCTTAAGCGACCCGGGAGTTTTAAGAAATAGTCACATTATAATAACTGAACTGTGAGAAGTATAACATACACATCTCTAAGCTAGATAGAAACTTCCTAGCTGGGGTGTAGGTGGCAGTCTAGCTCCAGGAGCCGAGTGGCATCTCTTACCAGGACTTCAGGTAGCTTCTATAAGCTATATTCAGTGCTGCTTTTTAAAATGTTACACCCTCTGTGTGCATGCTTACATGTACGTCTCTTCTGCAATTGCTCTGTCTAGGCACAAAGGACTAGTCAAATTCAGTAAAATACAAGGAGCAATATCCAGATGGACATTAAAGCCGGCAGCCTTTTTGGAGCTAATGGGTTGGATTTGATTGTCAGAGTCACCTAACCTGGATGTCATTGTATTTTGTATTGTATGTATCTACGGGCAAACTGTCAGCATACTAGGATAGGTTGCAGTGCCTCCTGCCAGGCTTCAGGTTGCTGCTTTTCCTGAGCTGGAGCTAACAACCATGGGCTCTAGTATGACTGGTGGCTGTTTTGTTTTCTGCTGTTCTGCTGCTCTCTAGCAGAAAATACCACAGGACAGTGGAAAATCTTTTGCTATACACCTGGAAATATAAAGCACAAAAAGGTAAAGTATAGCCATTATTCCAAGGCCTTAGCTGGACAAATGGTTCCTTGTTAGCTGCTTGTGTGGTTATTTAATAGAAGTTTCAATGTAAGTGCACTTTCAGCCCCCCTCAAAATCATTCCTTTTGATCTTTCTTTTGTTTCAGAAGTATCTTCTTATGTGGTTGGTGTTCTTAAGGATTTTATAGATTTCCTTAGAAGATGATGTTTATGTACGTACTATGCAAATTACTGGATCAATATGTTCTCAGAGATTTGGTTTTTATGTCTTGAGTCTTTCTAAATTTTGCATATTTTTATGTAACTGCTTTTTAGCTTTTACAGTCAATTAAGCTCAGATATTAAGCTCTACAATTTATTTTAACATGACTATCCTAGTTACAGCTCTTTTTAAATATAAGTTCAGATAAACATAGGAAAAGGGAGAGAAATTTTTTAATGAATACTGACTTTTTAAAAATGTCCAAAAGTAATTAAGGGTTTCAAGAGTATAAGAGTATAAATGCTGAAACCCATTTTGAGTCCTGCCTGACTGTTACAGTTTTTAATAGGTTTTTCATTATAGATTAAAGAAGAACAAAGCCAAAGACTAATAGAGACAGCATTTAGGGTAGAATTTTCAAAAGATCTTGAAGGAAGGTCTGTGTGCAGTCAATGAAACAATGGCAGTGTATGATGCAGATATCTAAGCTACCTATATGATCATTCATGCACAGCTTTGCTTTGGCAATGCACAACTTGCACAAAAAAAGGGAGTAATAATGGATAGGGTGAAACAGGGTCTGTCAAAACAGAAGTGCTTCCTTGACCTTATTCATCCTGAGTTGGTAGTACAGTAAGAACAAACCTGCTCTAAGTGTCAGATGCTTTAATTCCACAAAAAAAAGTCAGCTGCAGCCTCTCGATATAGTCAAAAGTTAGTATATTTGGGCAGATAGCAAAGATTTCCTTAGACTTTGAAATATATCCATATTATAATTGGTTCTCCAGGAAGGGAGAAAGGAGTTAAGATCAAATGTTAATACTTGGGGTAAAACACTAGATCTGTTAAAGATTTTTCCCAAATGTGCAGGATCTATAATTCCGTTGTACCGGACATAACATGCGCAGAAGCATTTCCCATATACTTCATAAATTCCATATGAATAAGTTTCAGAACTTCCTCTAGCCCCCAAACTGTCCTGTTGGCTATGGAATGTGCTTAAATACCATGACGACAGCTACAGAACAAGAAACCTTGTTAGACAGCAGCTTGTCTTATATGTTTCCCACATAGTTTCCTTAAATTTTTGCATCACTGTTCTGCACAAAACTTATTTATTTATCTTTGTTCATCTTAGTGAATGCAAGTGTGGGGGAAATTTCCTCCTCTATACTGCTGTTATACAACAGGCTTATTGTATATTCCATACTTCTCTTGTGCCTTTGAAAGCAAGAAAAAAACATAATAAAAATCTAGTCCATGAGAAAGAAACCTGCAAAAGATCAGAGAAAAGAATTTTGCTTGTGATATGTTCAATCTAATGTGCAGCTATCAATTTCTATCAACATACATTGTACACAGAAATCTGAATTACTTTCTTTCTGCATTTGAAATTCTGCCTGATTTTTTTTCACCTCTCACTGGAAACTGTTGCCTTTCCCTTTGCATTATATATTCCACAGTGTTCTTTTTGCTAGCATATGCCCTGGTATGATGAGCGCTACCTTGTTAGCCTCAGGAAGCACTGGAGAAGGGAAGATGAAAAAGGGTTCTCTCTCGAGCTACCTCAGAGCAGGGTCTCGGGAAATAGTTCTATACCCCCATGATGTGCAGTAGGGCACTGCAGCACACAAAGGAGCGTCAGTGCACAGAGGTGTCCATGCCAGCCTCAACCCCAGCTTGGTACTTTCACACAGAGCAGCAGTATGCACTGAAATTGAGGTCATGCTGAAAGCAGTAGAACTAGATAAGCATGATGTTACAACTCCAGCTAGAAAAACTTTTAGTCACATTATTCCCAGCATGTTGCCAGTGACGATACAATTCTGAGCAGTATTTCTGTCCCATTCTCTATTGCGCAATGTGGCTGTGCCTTTAGAATCATGTTTTCAGAAGTACGGTGCCAATTCGTCTAAAGATGGCTATGCCTATACTACCAAGCAGTACAGTGCAACAGGAGCAGACCTACAGAGCAAAACCATCAGTGCAGTGGATGCAGCGCCCACACTAAATGTATTTGTGGAGGCAGGGGGTGAGAGGGTTAGTTCAGACCAGCTCTCGTCTAGTCCTGTGGTCTGACTGTCTCCAGGTGGTTGAAGCACATTAGGGATAATCCCGGGGCATATCTTTGAGCTGAATGTGGATGCAGAAGGAGACCAGTTTGTGTGCTTTGGGACTGTTTCACAAGGTGAGCCATAGCACGGGAAATGGCCATGGATATGGAAATTTATTGCAAAAGCACACTCCTAGTATGAACTACACATTAATATACATGCGTCTGCTGTCAGCTCCCACTTTAACACTAACACATTTTCAAAAAATCTCAACGTATTGATTGTTAAAACCATCTGAAGGTATGATTGGTTAGTACTGACACATGAGTTCTGTTAGAAATACAGGTTTCACCTAGTAGCTTTAGATGGTCAGGAAAACTTAACCCTAAGTGCAGCACTGGCTTCTGAAAATGCAGACCTGAAATCTTAAGCATCTGGTCTCCCAAAGTTCTGGTTCAGTTGCTCATGTGTTAAATGGAGTAACATGATTTATTGATGCCAGCTCTTACACTTTTATCACAAATCTTGTGGTTTCAGTGGCGTACTTTAATTCCATGTCCAAGAACCAGGAGACAACCAGAATGTCTCCTCCTTATTTATAAAGCAAGTTTCTGAAATATAGAGTTTTAAGAATGCTTATAAATGAACCTCATGATTTGAGAGGTATAAATTGTAATTTTTGAAGTTTTTATCAATAGTATTGACTATTTTTCTGCCTAACATTTGTCTTTTCTGCTCTTTTGTGTAATGACTGTTTCTCAGTCTTTTAAAGTGCTTAGTAAAGAGGGCTAAAATAGGAATACAGTTAGTAAAGGGTTGAATAGTGCAAATATTGCTTTTGCTCTTCTTAGGAGGTAAACCTGATGACAGTAGAGATTATCTGATAAAATCATATTTCTTTGAAAGGGATGTAAAAGGTCTTGTTTCCCTGTATATAGTCAAGTAAAATAGCAGCAATTTGTTTCTTTGATCATAGCTTGCAACCTGTCTATTCACGCATTCTGTCCACAAGCTCTTCTCTCTCTAAGCTTTCCTTGGGTCTTTTCAGAGTGCCTGTCTGTTTTGCCTCTGTGGTTTTCTGTCTTCTCACCTAAATTTGCAAATGTAAGTAGAGAATACCAACATGCATCCATACATTCATGTATCTACATAAGTAGTATATAATACCAAGCAAATTCTTGAGTGGCCTGGCACGTGCCTTTATATTTAATGGTGACATGTGATTGCGTTTTGGTGTAAAAACTTGAGTGGTTTCATAAGGGAGCCTATCTGTTTCTGTAGTTTTAAATAGAAAAGGACAGTTTCACTCATTTGCTTTGATATATTTTTCCCAGTTCACAATGAACAAAGTGAAACTTGGAACGTGGGAGTATCTCTCCAGTTGTCTAAAAGGTAACCACATTGTTCTGAAGGAGGTTTGTTATATAAAAAACTAAAACAACAACTACCAAGGCTGTGAAAATATCAAAATGAAGTAGTTTTGGCAGAAACTGAAAGTTGAACAGCTTTCATTTAGCACAAGAAGTCCCTAACCAATACTTTTAAATGGTTTGCTAGATAGCACGTCTGCTTCACTCAACGGAGAGAAAAACAGATTTTTCTTGAATGACACAGCCCCTTGCATCTAGATTTTTTTAATTCTTAAGCTCTCTCCATGCTGCATTTCAGCAAAATCAGAGTAGCCAAGGACTTTTACTTTTTATCTGTAACTCGGAAAAATGACACAGTAGCTCAGACTGCAAGGAAAAGACTAGAGGGTGCTTGAAATCTGTAAATTTCCATCGATGAAAAACTCCGGCCTATTATATTGTGAGACACACACATTCCAAGTAGATGTTTAGTTTTTTGTACCAAAGGAATATTTTAATTATCTCATTTATGAAAATGCTGTTACTTTGCTTTTCAAATTAGCATTCTAAACCTAGACTTGACCTACAAAATGATTAATCTTTTGACATACATGTCAATATCTTTTATAATACATCAGTTCAGCTGCCTTCTCTGTTCAGCCACTTTTTCCCTCATCAATTTTGCGTCCAAACACAAAACTAATTTTAAAAACAAAATTTCATTTAGAAGTGCAGTATTACAAATCTCCTGAGAATTCGTGTATCAGACAGGGAAGAAGAGAATTTAAAACAAGGAGCTGAAGTGTGACAGGCTGAGGACATGCCCTGTAACACAATGTCTGCAATCTGTAATTAAAAATGGTTCAATATGAAACAAACAGATCTCATACTGTGGCACAGGTTACACTATAGAAGGTACCGTGTACATTAAATCAAAAGAGTTAGCGTCTAAGCAGGATTTGAGGGCAGAGAGGGATGGGGAATATAATTTACTGGACAACATCCTACTTATACAAAGGCTTGGTAAATTCATATTCCTCAAAGCCTTCTGAGGATCATCCAAAATGGAGGTTAAATCAAATCAAATGTTGTAGTGGTCCAGAATAACAAGTGCAGTTTCACAGCAGTAAAAGCTGCACCTAAATGGAGTGATGGAGCAGAAAAGCTCCTCTGCTCCTGTTCTGACCTGTCAGTCATAAGCACGCTGTCATAACACATTTGTTATTTTCAGACCGGCATCACCAACTAAAATTGTGCTAACTCACAGCAAGAGGAGAAAATTTTAGGTTTGTCTGCATCTCTCCATGAAGACACACCCTTAATTTGGTTAGAAATCAGCAATGAACCTAGTAGCAGCTCTCAGGCAAATTCTGGCCTCGTTAGAAAGCCTGCTTTTGCATTATTTATTGCTAAGACAGCTAATGACCCTCTGACATTTAGAAGCTTGCAGTTGCTTAGACCGAGCAAAGGGTACAAATAATTTCTGCCCTGATCTCATAGGTGTTGGCTCAAGGCTTGTCAGCACTGTGAGTAACACTAAATTTTACCACCCCAGGGAGGACATGGCTGAGGGTAGGTCAGGGCCATGCCGTTCCCTGGGGGGACATCTCCTCTGCCTATGCAGAAAGCAAGCTGGGGATAAATGGCCCAGCAAGGCACAGGGCAATAATTTATCTGTCCCTTGAGTGTAGTGCAGCTGTTCTTTCCATTTTTTAAGGATAGCTGCAAAAGAAGTACAAATTGTATTTGTGATGTGTTGTTTTCAATTGAACAAAAGGACTGACTTTAAAAATCTGTAATAGCATGCTAAGAGTCTAGCACCAAAGGTCTAGCTATCTACTGGTAAAGAAATCCATAGTGACATTCATCCAGGACCTGGATGTTACCTTCAATGCCATGATTATGGACGATGAGTGACCTTTGTCTTTTAACACAAGAGCTGTAAGCAGTATGTATCACTAAGTATTTATGGTTAAGCTCTCTATTGCTCTTCAATCCTCTTCTTAGATTGTGACCCTAAATATTTTTGATCTGACAGAGAAAAAAGTAATCTTCCAATCTGTTTGGCATTTAAATTAAGTTGCAAATGTGCAAAATGAAGCCACACAAATCTTGAAAGATAAACTCTTATACAACCCTTTTCAGGAAGGTACAAAGACTGTGTAAAGCTAGTTCTGAATGCCCTTGAATCTGGAGGTATGAACCAACCATGGTACAGGCAAATACTGTGGGTTGGAAATGCATGGGGCAAGGTGAAGGTGTGTTGTAGGGTTATTGTTGCAGAATCATTAGTGATAGTTATAAAAAGATTTTTGTTTTCCAGGTTGGGTAGAAAATCAGTGAGGAAGAAATCCTGGCTTCAGTGAATGCTAGAGCAAATTCTTGCAGCCTTCATGGAATAGGTGTTTTCACCCTAACCTGATTTATCGTCTGTGCCTCCATCGGTGAATGTTCCTATAACCCGCTCTACTGAAGGGCTGTGGTGATGGGCTAAAGTGTTTGTTCACTAGGAGGGCATTACAGCTCTTAATGTCTTATATTGCAAGTCTTAATGGAATTTGCAGCTCCAGGTTTGACCCTGGAGCTCCCCTGCACAAAGATCAGCTGTGACCTAAGCTAGTCATCAGTACTTGCTTAAGAAAAGCTTTTGTCTAAGAAAGACAAAAGTGCTAAAGTCCAATTGTCGGGGCAGCATCCTTGCCACTCAGGGTTTGCACCCAGGAATCTCCTCACCAGGGCCCCATGCAGGTTGAGGGCTCCCTGGGGCCGATATGGCCACCAGGGCCCGTCCCCCCGCTCCGAGGGAGCAGGGCCCTGGGGGAGCCGGGGCAGCTCCAGGGGGGCGTTGCGGCTGGGGCCAGAGTGGGGACCACGGGGTCCAGTGGCAGGGCAGGGGCAGGGCCATGGCAGGGCTGGAGCCAGCACTGCTGCAGCGTCACAGGGCAGTGACTGATGGCCCCAGGCCGGGCTGAGATGGGTCCAGGGCTGAGGGACACCCTGGGAGAGGACGGTTGCAGGCACATTCGGGCCTGGCAGTGCCCTCGAACCCCCAGCACTCACCTGCAGCTTAGATGCCTTCATGCTTTCTCTCTTTAAAAAACTGAGGAAGATTAAAACCTTTCAAAAGTGGCAAGAGAAAGTTTTTAATTAGAGCCTAGATCATCCATGTGGATTATGAAAAACATTGTCTTAAAACTGTTCTCTGCTTAAAGGCTTTGAACTTTCATCTCCCAGTTTTTAGAAGAGTGCTCTGAGCACCATGCTGTGAATTAATCTGGGTTTCTTTTCATTGGAGCATCCTACCATGCAAAAGAAACGCAGGAGAAAAATGACTCTCAGCTGAAAAAAGAGATCAGAGTCCTGGTCTTGGCCTAACACATATCTATATATTTTATGCAAAGAAAAATGAGATCAGGATTTGTCCCACCCCAGCACACTGGCAGACAGAGAATTGTCACAGGAGATATGGGGGAAAAGGAGGAACTGGAGCTCGCATCTCTATTAAGTAAAAGACAGACAAGTTTGTCAGTCTTTTCTCTGGCTGTTTTGCAGAGTTATAAATGTACTCTAAGCACACAAAATAGGTGCTTATTTTCTGAAACCTGGAGAGAATAGGGCCCTGAGCAGCTCAGTGCTGCTAACCCTTCTAACTTCATGCTCTGGGAAGTGGCAGAGGATGTGTGTGTGCCCACTTCTTGGTACTCAGGACTATAGACAGGAATACCCTAGGCAAGGAGTGCATCTGTGTGCCAAAAATCACTGTAGAGGATTAGGGGAGTAATGTCTACCTGCAGCTGCTAAATGCCTTTGCCCCCTTCTCAATCTAACCCCAAATGATCATTTCAAACTCACATAATAAGGATCATCCTGGAAAAGCTCAAATGAGCTTTGCTTTATATGTAAAGAGTTAGAGGTTAACACTCAGTTTGTGATGCTTCCCTAAACCAGATGGATATGACTTATAAGGGATTTTATATGTTAAAATGCTCAAAACTGTGTATTGCATACAGTATTGGTCAGAGAGGGTTAACTTCTTTCAGTTGTTCTGGTGAAATCCAGAATAACAGAGCTATTTTAGATGAGTAGAGTTCCCCTACCCAAGCCCTAAGAATTTGCCTGTTTGAACTATGCATTTATCCCCAAATGCTTTTATGCTTTTTTTCATTTAGCTCTCTTTTAGCTGAGTTGATAAGTATGCAATCAAGTGTGATGCAGGGAGATGGAAGAAGGGTTTCTGTTTTTTTCCGCAGCTTTCAGTATGATGACAGCAAAAAAAAGTGGTACAGTCTCTGCTTGGAGTGTGATGGCGGTTCAACAGCAGGGTATCCCTCTACTGTTTTTTCTGCCTCCTCTGGTGAAAACTTGAACTGATTCATCAAGCCTGTAGTTATGCATGCCTTGTTACTATCTGCCAGCAGTTGTCAGATAACTGTGCTTACAGGCAAAGCCAAGGTAAGGGCAGGGCAAGTGGGACTCCTCACAGCCTCCTTTGCTGAGCATGCTGCTGCTGGAGGGGAGGAAGAAGATGTTTGAGAGGGAGGCAGGGATTGTCAGCAGCTTGTGCAGTCTGAAAAGAGCAGGGGGAGCAAGACAGTACTTGTGCTTCACACTGCTTGCCATGTCTCTGGTAAGAGCTTAGACTCTAACCTTGTGAGCAAGCTTGCTAGTCAGGCAATTATTCTTATGCAAAGAGATTTCAAGTCAATAATCATTACGGAGAGGAATGCTTTCAAAGTACCTATGCGATTTAGCTTTCTTAATCATGTGGGCAATTTTAAAAATGTAATCCTAAAGATCTTTTTGAATATAATGGAATCCAATTCAAATTTTAGTGCAACTGCGGGTCTTTCCATTGGCTTCAAAGGGCTATGAATCACACAGATTAATTTTTATTAGGATATTTCTATGAAGAAAACAAGATCCTTAAGAAGTTCATATGTTTTCAGTCATTCTTCCAGTGATGATTTTTCCCCTTCTTCAGATAATTTTTCTGTAACTTTGTTAGGCTTGCAATGACTTAAGAAATCACTAACAGTCAAAATCAATAGAGGCCAAAGTTTTATTCTGTGTTATGATTGGTCATATAAAAATTCTTAAAGATAAAAAGTTACTGAGCTGGATATTCTTTTCATTAAATATTTCATGGCAACAACAAGGGCTGAGGATTGTGGTAACTGAACATTTGATCTTTTAAAGAGAGGTGTTACACAAATCCTCCTAAAATTACTGGGAATTCTCTCTTTTTCTTCATCTCTCAAGTGATCAGATCAGAGGAACCCACTAAGCACTTTATTCTGCATAAAGTCATGTTCAAAACCACAGTTATTTGGGAGCTGTATTTACCTGAAATAGTTACATAACAATTCTAACCAAAACACTGGGTTGAGAAAGTGAAGCAATGCAATGTTGTTTTTCCTTTTACTCCAAAGGTTCCCAGGACTGAGCTGAGAAGATGAGGAAAATTAATTCTGGTAGCTTATGAGAGATATCCTCAGGCAAATTTAAATTTAGCGAGTAGCATGCCCTGCGCAGAGTCTGAGGAGACAGCATTCAGATTTCTTCACTTCCTAGGTTATAGATCACCCCCACTACTTACAGGCGTTAAAGTAAGGGCATATCTGCTGTGCATAATTGAGAGTGCAGAGGTTCCCAAGCTATTTCCAGATTGCTGTGTCTACGCAATACAATGCAACATTGGATGGGGAGACAGTCATTCGGGGTCTGAACTAACATTTCTGTGTCTGCCTGTACCAGAATTCATAAGCCTCATCTTCCCCTTGGCCTTTGCTAGCTCAGAGGCTCTGTTGCACACTCCAGTGTGCAGCGCAGATATGCCTTTTGCAAAATACAGAAATGAGTGGGAGAACTGCAGGTTCTTCTGCTTTTGTTCTGATTTGACTTGTCACAGCACAGCTCCTGCTCCTGTTAGGAGCTGTGTTGCCCTCTGGGCAAATGTGAAAGCAATGAGATCCTTGTTGCTATAGCTCAGGCAGCAATACGGACTCTCACCCATTCCAGCAGTACCTGCTGCTGCCTCCGATTCATTCTGGTCCTGCCCCAAGGTCTGTATCAGGGTTCTGTAGGGCTATGCAAAGCTGCATTTTATGTCGTATAGGTTTCCTGCTTAAGTGGTATTCACAAAAACAAGGTATATATACCTGTTCTATGGCTTTTGGGCACCTATGTTTGTTGGTGAATGCAAACTATACCACCTTAATCTTCTTGCAATCATCTGAACAATGTAAGCAGCCTATATTGTTGGCATGGATATAGAAATCTAACACAAACACAATTAAACTTGTCAGCTTGCCTGGAAATACCCTTTTTTTCCAAAAGCTTTAGAGATGGACCCTATAAATGACTTTCGCTGAGACAAACATTCTGCATACACTTAGGCTTTGATAGTTTCTTTGCTCAAAAGGTGGAAAAACAACAAAGCAAGAGATCAAAGCAACACACCAAATCTTATAAGTTTTAATTAAGCATGAGCAGCTGTATCCTGCCTTCTCAGAAAAGTCCCATCATTTGTGCTATGTAACATTAATGCTCACTGAACTGTGAAGCTCAGGGGAACCCCAGGCATGATTTGGAGAAGGCAAACATTTGTTTTTCAGAAACAGATTCATTATCGTTTGAAGTACTGGTTTAATCTAACCAGTGATCTTATGGGAATATCTTTGAAAAGTTCTGTCTCTGCAAATCAATTTAATTTGTAAGCAGAAGGAAATAAAATGACCAAAAAGGCCCAGATTAGTACTGCAAAGAGAACATCATTGATATTCCTTCAAGGACACGATGGTATTTTACCCTCTGAAAAATTGTCAGGAAAAAAAAAGTACCCTAAAAAGAATGAAAAAACTTGGATTATTTTCTCCCTCATGGAGTGCTGAAGAAAACATGAAGATGAAGATGATTTTGGTCAGAATCTCCCAAAGGGGGTTTTGAACTTTTATCTTTTCGACAAAACAATCACAAAGTGGCTTATTGCAGTGCCAATAACAGCGAGATATTTCTCTAGAGATCCTGGCAACAGAAGCGAAGATGCAAAGCTTCATTGTAGCTCTAGTAATTCAAGTGTGACTTTGGAGTACATGCTCACACCCAGGTTACACTTGCACAGCACAGTACTTGCAAGAGTTTTTTGATGGAGTCAGGGGAACCAGCTGTGTTGTGAAGAGGTTTCTGTTGCACAAAACTGATTGTATAGAACTGAATGAACCAGACATTTATCAGACTGCTTGGGTTTGAATGATTTCTGAATTGTACTTGATACAGAAATAAAGCAGATTAAGAAAACACATTAAGAGAAAAAGCTTGTACTATCAAAAAGCCTCACCAGGCTGAAACTTTCTGGAAATACAAAGTAGAGCCAGAGGAGGTAAAACAGCTGTTCCTGAAGCACTTACGTTTTTCATTTTCATTGTATTCATTTAATCATTTTCAGTTTATTCACAGGACACAACTATAAAAACTGCACTACTGAAATTGCAAGGGTTTCATATTTATTAGCACCTGCCTACACAGGCATCAACACTTCAGAAGAGCAGTGCGGCCATGTAGCAGCACAAAATAACAAAGACAAACTGATCTTGCTAGTTAATCAGTCATTACGAGTATTTGAAATTTTGTATTATGTTCATATTGCTTGTTAATTGTTATTGATATCTTTGGCCAAGAAAAGGAAGATGTGGAGTATAGCACCTCAAAGAGGATACAGCCTGAGCTCTCTGGAAGTGTTTGGTGTGTTATGCATAGGTTCATATTAGATACGCACTGGCTCGTTAGCACTCAGGCATTGACTGAGACAGGTCTGCTTTCGACTTCTAAGCTGAAAGTGATTATTGAGCAACATAAGACAAGCATCAGATCATATCACCAGCAATTAAACTATTGCTGGGAATGTTATTCCCCAATGTTGTTAGCTCACACCAGAAGATATTTCTCACGCTACAATATGATAACTCTGTAGACATTCTACCTCTTCCTAAAATTGCGCCAATAATCCTGACCAAGAAAAGTAAGAGCTTTATTTTAGTTTAATGAAGAGTATTGAGTGTGACTGGAGAACAAACCTTCAACCTGATATTATCCCTTTTTCAATGTCATTTAAATGACAAAGCTGCAAGCATGCTCACAGCTAATTGACCGACTAATGGCTATCACTAAATAGAATTGGCTGGAGGCAAAAATCCACCTACCTGTATAGACACAGAATGATGGAAAAAACAGCTGAAACTTGGTATCAAAGCATGGTGAAACATTCTTTGTGAATTCTCTTTGAACGAGGACTTCAAAATGTGGTATGTTCCACAATTACAATTTTGAAATGTGAAACAAATACAAAAGATTCTGGAATAAGAAAATCCTGAAGATTAAAAAGACTATGAATATGGGGATAATTAATGTCATAACAACAAGAACTGCTTGGAAAAGGGGTTGGAGTTTGTTTGCTTTTTTTCATGATGGACAATTTCTCTCCCTAAGAGAAATCTAAGAGTATCTAAGGAGGTCAAACATTTTCTGCAAAAATCTTCATTTAGGCAAATAGCTAGTTTTTTAATTAGAAAAAAAAAGTTGGAAAATGTTAACTATAATAGCTGATTTTCTGTACAGACACCTAGGCAGAAAGACTCTTCTTCTGAGAGAAAAGGACAAGAAATCTGTATGAAATAAGCCTGAAACTCAGACTGTAGAATGCTTGAAGACCTTGCTGCTCATTTATTTCTGATTTTCCATAAAAATAAACTTAGTGATTATTTTTTTTGTTTCTGTTTGTTTGCTTTCTAGCTTTAAGAGGGAAAGGGCTATTAAGACTCTTGATCTATTCTTCAGACACAACAGCATGGCCTTTAAAATATATTCTTTTCTTTTTCACAGCAAAACATTTCAATAGTTTCTTTAATAAGGAAAGATCTTTGAGTGAGCACAAATGATTATCTCAGCCTTGAAAAGGAAAACTAGGCTTACTTAACATGTCCTTGTAAACACAGGTGTGTGGCATCCTAGGTTATCTTCCAGACTGCTCTCAATAACACTGACAATTCACATACCCAAAACTGAACTGTAAAGTCTCGATTTTCATGGCCTGTCTGCTGGGGAGAGGGAAAAAAAAAAAAAAATCAATCAAAAAAAAATCAATCTTTCTAAAACAGTCTATTTCTTAAGCCAAGCTTTTTTCTTTCCTAACTTTCAGGCTTCTGTCTTCTGATTTATTTTTGTAATACTTCTGAATGTTCAGCTTTTATTCTTACAATGACAGAATTAAGGACCAAACAGGAGCAAAGCCTGTGCATGCTAGAAACTTTACAAACACAGAGCAGCTAGAAATTCTTACTCCTCCAAAGAGTTAACGCTTGAAAGGGGAAGGATAGAAAAGCAGATATAAGACATAGGTAAAGTAGTCAGGGGATCACAGAAGTGGCAAGCTTGTTCTTCTGATGAATATTCATTTTTTCCCTCTTCCCTTTAAAAGGGAGGATTCATAAGGCTTTCATTTCCTCCCCCCAACTCTTATTGTAAGACTTTGAGGATTTACCACCAGAAAGACAGAAGAATGGAAGGGCAGGTAGAGTAATACTGGGGTGAAGGGATTATATATAGGAAGCCAAATAACAAGGCAGTAAGTGCCCAATTAGGGGAGGGTAGAGAGCATCAGCTGATGTTGCCCTCACCGGTGCTTGGGGGTGGGGGTGTTTGGCTGATATTGCTTCTCTTTTTGCTCCTGCAGAAAACTTTTCCTGGGTTTGATTCCTTGCTGCAAGTTCCTCTCCAGCCCAGGAAAGGCAATGCTGGAGGAGCTTGAGTGTTTCTAAAGGTAAGTAAAGATTTCCTGAGTTTATTTTGGTAGCTTCTATGGGATGAGGATGATGCCAGCTATGCCCTGGAGTACTCTGAGCCTGAATTGACAGGAGAGGGACCTTAGTCAAGCCTCATGTGAACATGATTGCAGAATGGGATACCAGAGCCCAGGCCTGGCAGTGCTTACTAATAAGAGGAACGTATAAAACTAAATGTAACCCTGGTGAGGTAGAGCATATTATGTTTGTAGGATCAGAGCATAACTTTGAATGTATCTCAGTGGAGGACATGCTGTTTGTTTACCACCTGAAATTAGATTCAGAGAACTAAAATGCTGCATTTTGTCTTGAGGCTGTACAGAGGGAGGGTTTTTCAGAGGAGCTAAAGGAGGTGTTGTGTCTATGAGTAAAGGTATTAAAAATGCATTAGCTTTAAGACACATGTTATGTGTTATAGTGCTTCCTGAAAAAGTTGATTGATGGAAGTTGTTTGGAGTGTGTGAAATAACTGAAAGGACAAAGGACTGAGGTACTTCTTGAATTTAGTATTTGTTTTTATTAAGATGCAAATGCTGTTGAGCTCATTCTGAAAGAAAGTATCATGGTATGTTTTGATATTGCCTGTATAGAATTAAGAAGCTTGTAAAAACTCCAAATGCATAATTTTGATATGGCAGGACTCTGATAATTATGTGATCTTGATGTGTATGGTGTTGTCTTTAAGAAAATATGTGGTGATGTAGAGTTTACACTACTGCAATTCCTCAGCTGCTGCAACTGATGTTAGTGCAATTGTCTTTAAGTAATTTTTGTAACTCTGGACAGAGAGACAGTCATGATACAGCAAGCTTCTGCCTAGTAGAAGAGAATTCAATTTCTTTAATGCTTCTCATATCCCTTACTGAAGGGAAGCGGGGCGGGGGGGAGGAGGAGGAGTGGAAATGCATTTCTTCTCCTAGAATCTCAAGGGACTTCTTTCCCCCATATCTCCTTGAGCTGTCCTAGGATTCTTCCCTCCAGAGCTCCTAGACTTTAATTTTCTGTGACAGATTTTGCATGTGGGTTTTCTTTTGGGGGGAAAGGTGATCTAGTTGGTTATCTAGAACACTAATGCTTTTCCCTCCTGTGCTGCCAGCTTACAGACACATTTCTGTCCAAGACTTTTCTTTCCAAGTTCTAATTAATCTGGTCTAGATGCCTCACTGAACAATTACTCATCTCTTCTGGCATTTCATGAAGCTATTTAATCTCTTATTCCTTCAAAAAGCAAAAGTTTCATAGTAGGCAGGTATCATTTTTAGCTTCTTTCATAGTGCAAAGATAATATTCACTTTGGGGCATGGCAATACCACCCTGCTCACTCATTAACTTCCCACTTATGTTCTTGCAGACTCCTTCAAAATTTTTCATCTGGCTGTTTGTACTGAAGAAACTCTTCCACCATTAAAAAAAAAAAAAAAAAGTGTTTAATACTTATTGCGAATATTTGCAATGAAGCTTGCAGACCATAGCTGTGTCTTGCACCATGACCTCATTTGCCACCTATTTCTCTGTCAGTACTGTCCTGAGGCCATAACAGAGACTATTGTGCTGTGCCCTATGTATTGGGTGGGAAAGCCCTTCCTCCAAAGTGTATGGAATAGATGTTGGACAGGATTTGCAGGTGTGGAGTGAGATGACTCTAGCCTTCTTACAAGCCCCCCTGGGGGCTCTGAATTTTGAGATGCAGCAGAAAGCACATACAGGATTTCCTTCTTTGCCTCACTCGTACTACTGTCTGCACCTGATGTAAATGAGCAGGACAGAAGCACATAGGTATGTGAGACTCTGTCTACCCTTGGAAGTAGCCCAGAGGCAGCATTTAGGCACAAGCGATTGCTCTTCCCACAGTGATATTTTCTCATGGATATAAAAATGGGTAAGCAAGTCCTCTCTGCATTAGTCACAGTTTTTTCTCTTTGAGTGGATACAGTAGTAAGTTTTAAATAATAACTAGTTTCTAGGTGATAAATAATCCAAGTGTCATTCTTTATGCCATTAATGAAGTTTAAAAATAGTTACCCATGCTGTTTCACTTGGAACCACACAGAAGAGAGATGATCAGCCTGGATCTGTTGGGCCTGAAGAAATAAGTTTTGGGTTGATAGGAAAAATTGGGAAGAAGAAGGGAGAGATTTTTTTGGTATGTGTATTTTCTTTTCTTCTCCGTGTGTTTTTGTTTGCTTGTTTTTGGCAAAACAGAAATAAACTGTAGTGTGAATGTGTGCACCAACCAAATCCAATAATTATAACTCATCATAAAAGCAAGGGAAAGGTGATAGCACAATATCTTCCCCCTTTGATTTTCATCTATTATATCCCCCAGTGAAGTAGTAGGAGCATTTATGCAGGAGAGGATGAATAGGTAACAAGATAGTGAGAACAAGAATGACTGTACAGTTTGGCGGTAATTCTTGGAACTCACTTGGAAGAAAGTAGACCTCAATCTCAAATCTCGCTGTGTAGTCCACGCAAAGTGAAAGAAAGCCTATCAACAGATGTAAAGCAAACCACAGGGTAGCCTATGGCAGATGGTTAAAGCATTCTTCTCAAACATGAAAGAAAAGGGGAATTTGTAGGCAGGAAATAGACTTGAACACAGACAGCTGTATTTTGAGTCTAGCCCTTCATCAGTGCACTGGCACGTACTCTTATTGAGAAGGACTTGGTATGTTACCTGCAGTAAAAGAAAGACTGAGTGGCAAGATAGGAGAAGGATCCAAGGAAAAATAATAAGTTGGGCAGAACTGGACATGGGGAATCTTGGAATTAGTACCATAGAAAAAAGTAGGTTGGAAGGTACCTCTGAAGTTCTCATAGTTTAGCTTCCTGATCCAAGCATGGCTCACTTTAATGTTAAATCAGGTTGCATCATTTAAGTGTCTAGTCTGCTATTATAATCTGATCCCATTTAAAAACAGAAAAATCACTAAAGAAGTGTTGGAAAATGCATCTTCTGGGTTTCATGTTGAATTGGTCTGGTTCAGTAAAGCATCATATTACAGTTGTTGATGTGGCACTGAGAAAAGGTGTCACAAGCTATGCCAAGGAGTAATTGAGAACTGTAAAACTAATCTAGGAATTGAAGAAACAAACAGTACATGATGAAGCACCAGAGGAAAGGTTAACAGAAGGAGTCCAACAAAAAGCAAGCATCAAATAGAGCCAGAAGAGCTCAGCTGCTGAACAGTTTTGCAAAGTGATTTAAAAAAAATCAGCCACTGATAACATGGAACAGGAGGCACAGAACAGGAAGAAAGCTTTGCAAATCCTTCTTTGTACTTTTCTTGCTTGTGGACAGAAGGGATATTTATTTGATTAAAGATCAGAAGATTATGGTGTTAGAAATGGAAGGATTAGGATGTCTGCGGATTCCTCTTGAAGTTGCTAGTGTGAAGATAAAAGCTATAATAGATTACATAGTTCAGGGAATAAGAGCTGGAAAACTTAGCATGTAAACTGGGGGAAGCATTCTAAGGTAGTTAAAATAATGTTATTTCACTGGAAGCATGGAAAGATCTTCAATTTTAAGTTTATGAAGAACAAAGGAAACATAATATTTAAAAATGTCAGCCTGAAGAAACCTCAGAATATTACAGTGTCTGTTTTCTCACTATTATTTAAGTTTCAGAAAGAAAAATTGGACCTTCGTAAAGGCTTTTTGATGCATTTGAGTATGATAATGGACAGAGAATGTTCTACTCGGTCTCACCATCCTCTGGGAAGGGGAGATCAAATTATCACAACCTTGAAAGGGCTCAGCTTAATTTAGTTTTGCATGTGGCCAGATGCCCTAATCTAGGGGCTGGCTGAGGGAAGGAACAGAGCAGGGAGCCATCCTCTATCTCATGAAGTGGCTTCCTGTGAGAAAGCCTCAGACCACAGAGACTTCACTGATCATTAGACCTGGACAATAGTACTCGGATCTTCAGGTAGTGTAGGATGGTGAGAAAAATGCTTGCTTGGCAAGATATAGTGAAGCCATGGTCTAGCATTAACTGGAAGGATTGCTGGGGCAGCTGTGCAGCTAATGCTGCAGTTCATCACTGCATTTAGATTGTGTACACCCTTGCTGTCTACTTAGCAAGGGCAATACGAAGGGATTGCAAGGCAAGGATGAGTCTGAAAACAGTGCGGTTGCTAGGCATGAAAGGCCTAGCTACACACAGGCCCTGTTCTCAGGCAGGGCTCCCGTGGCTTTGGTTCAGAAACGTAGAAAGTAGAAGGGCCAGTAGGGGATTCACAAACTGTTTAGGAAGGGGACTGGGGCATGTGAGGTGTGTCAAAGCAAAGGAAGTATGGACTCAACACTAAGGGGAAGTCAGGATGGTTGCAGATAAGCCTTCTGTTAATCTCTTATATGAACATGTTTGCATGTTTTGGGGTTGTCCTTAACTTTAATTTGACAAATTATAATTTATTTTCAACACACACTGAAGAGATTTGCCACACTGGGTGCCTGCCTGCCTGTCTGTCTCTCAATCTTCCCCCAACCCTGACTTCAAACTGATTTCTCTTGCACTTGGTATTCAAATCTTTTGGGTCTTTCTATTTGTTTTTAAATATTTTCCCATCAGGAGAAGATGTATGTTCTTCCTTTGTCTTTCAGCTACTTTGTCTAAACTATTTAGAGCTCAGATTTCTTAAATGCAGTCTCCTACAGGAAAAAAGAAAAAAGAAAAATTTGTCATGTTCCAGCTAGAAAAATAAGAACGAAAAAGTAGTTAAAAACTAAAATTATTCTTAGACTGGAAACATTTGTCCAGTCATCTCTGCAGATGTTCTTACTTAGTAGAACACAGTGTTTTATGGACAGGACTCAACTTCACAAACAAAAGTGAAGATAATTGCTTTTATTTTACTGATATAAAAACTTGACATAGGGGATAAAGTTGTTTAGCTGAAGTTGTTTGAATTGTCAGTAACAACCCAGTACTATGATACTGGAATAACAGCACTAAGAAAGGAAGAAAATTAATGAGGAGTAATGTAGTCAGAGAAGAAAGGATTTAGAACGTGTTAGTACCTGGCCTGATTACAGATGGAAAGAGGGCTGTTCAATTTGTAGATAAATTTAGAATAATGAGTCTTGGAGTGTAGACTAAAGTGAGAGAATATCTGCTAATTGGAAAGTTGCTGCCGCATGTTGAACAGAAGACAACTGGTAAGCTAATTTAGAATATCCCCAGAAGATTTCTGCTTAAGGTTCAGTGACATAAAAGAAGGGGCGTGAGGATGAGATTTGCATTGAGGGTGAGCTGGGACCTTTTTCAGACGCCTTACAAACACAGGATTAGTTTGGACTCTATGGATTTTAACTCTCTCTGAAGCCTGCTATGTTAAAAAAAGAATCAGCAAGATAAGAAACCTCCTTTCCAAATGTTTTTTCTTCAGAATGCCTCAGCCTACAAAAGAAGTGTAGATCCTCTTTCCCTTGTGTTAGCACCATTTATCAACATGGTCCACATAACACCTTCCTCACTATAATAATATCCCTGATAGGGTACAAAATCCCATGACATTGTCATCCATTACATGTGTGTGGGGATCTGCAGGATTAAAAAGTAAGAGTAGAATTTTCATGCTTTATACATGCTGAATTGTGCTGAAACCACCTGTGGAATAACACACTGTTCAACGTCATCTTTACCCTGTCCTGAAGAACTCCCCTGTTCACAGAGGACATAAACTCCTTTTGCAAGGCAGTTTATGAACACAATCCTACAGTGTGCCTCCAGGGATTTTGTTCTATGGTGTTCTACACTGTCTAGGCTTTTAGGTGTAGGCTTTTGAGATTCAAAATCTATATGTGCAAACAAATACTATCTGCACCACTTATTGAGGTTGTCTTGGCAGGGATGGATCTGGCAGTACTATAATGTAACGTTTCAGCTACTTGATTTATGCCAGCAAGTGGAAGTTTGCACAGATTTACAGGTCTAGCCTTAATCTAGTCTGCCAGCAATTGAGGCCCTCCTCCTGCTCCACCTTGCCGCTGGAACAGGAGTGTGCCCAAGTGAAGATGGGACTAAGATTCATTATGCACTGGTTGATCTTTCAAGGCAAAATGGCTCCCAAATGGGTAAGTCAAGATTACCTCCTTTGCCCGTCTGACTTCAGACTTAGAGCCACCATTTTTTGTCTCACAACCCTCTTTGGAGTTTCAGGAGGAAGCCAAGGTGCTTCTCTTCGAAGGATGGACAAGAGAAGAGCAAGTGGTGCACGGCCCTGAGTAGTCTCTATTCCCATCCTTCCAAATTCACTGAAAGAGAGAAGTGTTCAGTAGGACCCACATTTTGGCCATTAGAGGGAATATACTAGGAGCTGTGTATTGTCTATAAGAGGATTTAAGAGAAGTTTAGACTGCAAGCTTTCCCTCCCCATCATGTTGAGTGTTCCTTTGCAAATAGTTCAGGTTCTATTTAATAGCAGTTGTCTTAAGTATTAAAGAGAACTGCTAACTGCATAGCTTCTGAACATTGGTTCCTTCACTGTCAGGAAACCTCCTTTTAACTGACTTGTTTCATTTCTTTTTGTCTGGCATTCCCTGTTGGGGATGTGTGTTAGCAGCTCTGTGATGCGGGAAAAGAACATCTGATTGGCACCATGGTTGAGGGCAAAGCTGCATCAGTAAAGCTGTGGCATCCTTAACAGCTTGAAAGGAGAAAATAAGGACATCCTGTGTGTCTGAATATCCAAAATTCAAGAAATGAGGACTCCTTGCAGTCTTCATTCCATGCTGTGTGACACAACCATATCCATCAAGAGTAGTGTTCTGACTGAATGGAAATCTTAGAGGGTAGGAAAGGCAGTATCTCAGCAAAACTAGTTCTACTCAAACCTGACCTCCTTTAACTGATTACGAAGCTGTTTGGACAAGAGCAGAAACATGCTAATAAGAAGCATGAAGAATAAACAAGATGAAACAAAGGTTATTGGGAGAAGCTGGGACTGGCTTGTAGCTGACCCAGCAAAACGTGGAGCAGAATGCCTCTCAAAGCCTTTACTGACCTTCATTCATCTGGAGAGCAGATGGGTGTGGTCTTAAACTGTGTTTCCAGGGAGTGGAGGATTTTATTCTAAAGCAACGATTTTACTTTTTTTAATACAGTTTGTGAACTTCTAAAAATTTTATAGTGGAGGCGTGAGTCCCCTGTAGCAAATATCAGTCCACTGAAAAACATTTCTGAGGAAAATGCTGAGCAACTGTTGGAGTGGGGGGATAGGCCCGGAGCAACGATGAGTCTCAATATGAGTATGGTCGTTCTCTCTTTATTAGAGCTTACACAGAGTATATATAGACAGGCAATAGAGCATGTGCTAGCAATAGCTGTATGACTGGTTTACAGTCTCTGTTCACGCACCTAAAGCAAATACATGATTGGTGCAAAGTTGCTGTTCACGTGGAGGGGCTTGTCGGCCCCCTCCTTGACTTGTTTACCACTACTTGCCTTCCCCTTCTGTAATGGTCTAGGAATGTTCAAGGACAGTTCACATAGCCGTGGGATCTTCCCTCCATCGTGAAGACAGGATTGCTCACTTCTAAGAGATCATGCCCCTTTTCACTTAACCATTCTTCCACAAGCAACCACTATGCTGGAGAAATGGGGGAAAAAAAACATTTCTCTGGGTTAAACAGGTCAGGGCCTGATGGTGAATGCCAAAGGTTAGGCAGTCTGGCTGTGTGGCACAACCAGTTTTGTTAATTTGTACAGGAAGGCAGGCAATATTAATTGCTTAGACCTTTTCAGAGGCATTGTTTCTACCTTAGGAGGAAACCCTAGTGTAGAGGCTATTGCTTATTACTTTTTGCTCAGAAAAGGCTTTAGCTTAAACTTTGGCACACTCGGAGAGAATATAGAAAGCCTAACAACTTTTTCTAAGGCAATGTGCAACAGGCTTTGCTGATTCTAATAATATAGAATATTAATGTAATGATTTCTTCTAATGAGACAACATATTATGATTAAAACACCACCTGGCAAATGAGAGCAATAAAATTTTTAGAGGTTTTTATCTTCTGAGTATTAGGAGTTCATAGCTTACTAATAACCTTGGGAATTTAGATGCTAATAATAATGCTTGGTGTTGCTAGGGAATGATGCTGCATGATATTTAGTGAATGCTGTGTGGAAAACATATGCCTAAGGCACGATGGCACTCACTAAATCTTTTGATTATTTTATTGAACCACATATATATTTTAATGACCCACAAAGTCTGCAGTGTTTTGTTGACATTGCTTGTCCTGATTGATTAGTTAAACAGCATTTTTACTGCAACTTGGATATTTTTAATAATATCAGCTGATGAAGATGATATTACAGTACTGTAGCACGGTATTAGATGCAGTAGAAACCAATGAGTAGGGTTCTCCTGTGCTTAATGGCGGTTGTCTGCCACTAAACCACTACATGTCTAGAAAAATCATATCTGCTTACACCTTTGCCTAGGAAGATAAGTGAATATTTCAGGGCAAAACACATTCCTTGCTCTCTTGGTTAAGATGCTTATTATAGGGGGTTCCCATATATACCCGGGGCATTGGTATATTATCATAAGGCAAATAATATCAATAACCCTAGAAAGGAGGGAAAAAAAAAAGAAAATGCACACTTACATTGTGGTATGGAATTGCAGAATAACTATAACACCTCATTTAGAAAGAAAGGGCAGGCCTTGGAGCACTGATATGCATGGCAGAAGATACAGCTGAATTGGAGTACTCTGATGGATGAAGATGGTGATGCAGTACCTTTTTACAAGATGTGGGTTTACCACCTCATACAGGCTAGTCCTGCTCACAGACCAGCCTGGCAGCATCATAAGGGTCCTATGGAACATCATATGTTATATTAGCTAGCACTCTCGCTCCTACAGCGTATTAGTCTCTTTACACACTCCCATCTCTCCTCTCTGCCTTGAACAAAGGGCTCATTTGCAGTTCTGTCTTAATTTACCAAGAAATAAGGTTTAATGCACAGTTGATTCGCTATGTCACAATATGTGATTGTTCTATTGTCTATACATCTATCTCCCCCATGGACAAGGTTTTAAACCTGTTTGGCAATCTCATTCAAATTCAAGAAAACTAAATTCCTGTAAACTTCTTAAACTAGTACCTTGACAGAGGAGAAAGACTTGAGATTGATGCTCCTAGTGGCAGGAAAGGCAGGCAGAAGTGAACTGCTACTTGTGATTTGTTGGGGATAACTTGGCAGTGGTAACCTGGTCTGTCAGCCTGTGGGTAGCTCCAGACCATCTCCATGTTGTCTGTTTCCTGATAAGATATTAAAGGGAATGTAGGATAAGTGTTACTTTGAAGGGGAGGAGAGAAGTTTGAGTGACAAAGAATGACTACCATAGAAAAACAGACTTTACTAGCTCTTCTGTTCACAGAGCAGCTTGTTATACATCTTCCCTGCCTCCTTCCACACTATCTCACATACGTGAAGCGCCTTTTCATATTTGCCTGAAAGTATCCTTTTCTAAGCAGTAATTCTTCTTTATTCAAATACCTCCTATGGATTTGGTTTTGACACCAGAAGAACCCCTGAGAAACAGAAGGCAGGCACAGTGAGATTGTAAAGCAGATTGGCATCATCTGTATGCTTTTATGTTAAAACAAATGAACTCAAATGATTTGAGGACCAAAACCTTGCTGCTCACCAGTCTCTGTATTCCACAGATGATGCCAATCTTTTATGTTCTGTCTGTTCAAAACAGGTACTGAACTTTCTTTTGCATGTGTGCTTATCACATTTTGCTTCAAAACACTGCTTTTCCTGCAGTCGAGTTGGTTAGATGTTTGGATAACACTTACTTGGAAGCTGAACATCCACACAGAAGCTCTGTGTATAATTTAGGTTCTAAAGGGAGGAAATAAATCACTGCAAAAATATTTTGTTATACCTCCATCCAAGAGTGACTGTCACCTTTAAACACCCCCAGCGTGTGCAAGTGTTTTGAGCTTCCTTAGAGCAATTTTACATTTTAGATGCAAAGCATATCTGCCCTACAATACCTTTGTTATACAATTGAAAATGGTAATATCAAAAGATACTTCCTTGCCTTCTCTATGATCTGAATCAAACTTTTTGAGTGTACATCTTCCTATTTCTGATTTCCCAAATCTGCTGGGTAATAAACAAATGCAGTACATGTTCATATAAAGCCCAGAGTTATTTCAAACATTATATCAAAGATAAATTTCCAAGGACAGCCTCTGACAAACTATTAATGATAGCCACCTTGCCTGAGCTCTAATCCTGTCAGGTGCTGAATGCTTCCGGTTCACTTTGTGAAACTGAACTGCAAGTTCTCGATAGTTTATCTACAGAGGCCTTAGGCCAGGGGTTTTACTGCCATAAAGACTAAGTCAGAGCTAAGTAGGGACATTGATGTGGTTCATAGTAAAACATTGCAATGGGAGCTTTGCTGAAAATCAGCAACAATGAGAAGGTTTGAATGGGAGAAAGCCAGGGAGAATACTTCACCTCATCAACCTTCCATGTTTCCTTTTCATACAGCTCTATTTATAAAACAGGTTTGTATTTCTGTTCATTCTTGATACCTTGTGTCCTCTATGGGTGGTGTTCAGAAATGTTTTTCCTGAGCCACCTGTTTCTTTCAAAGTGGCTGTCGGTCTCCAGGTAGTCTTATGTGGCATTAATGTTGGGTATTTGTCAAATTCAGATGAAAAATTTTCAGAGATATTTAAAATTTAAGATAATATTTTGAATGGAGAAATACAGGCCTTCAAAAAGGGAGAGAAAAATGTATTTAGATGAAGTATTACAACATGAAAATTCAATAACTAGGATAAAACACAGAGGCCAATCAATCAGAAATTATTTCCAAATATTTCTAGTTAGAAGAAGCAATATAATCACTTCAGTGAATTAATAATTGAGTCTTAAGCACTGGAGAGAAAGCAGTGCTTTATGTTTGTTGTATTACTGAACTCTGAGTGTTCTGCACCATCAAGGTTCTACTAAAGTTCAGTAGCAATCAAGTCAACAGCTTTTCATCTCGAGGTATATGGTTTGCATAGACCCCATATGCTTACATAAAACAGCTCTAGTGTAAATGGCTCAGTGGTATTCTAGGATATGGTTGTTTGAGAAATGCTTGTAAACATTACCCTCTTCACTGAGATGTCCAAAGACCCTCATTGCTTTCTGAGAAAAATAATTTTGCTCACACAAAACCCTTAATGGTCTATAACAGAAGGTCTGCTTTCCACCATCCACTCAAAGGCCAATGTCTCCATCGTAAGTGTAATTATTTGAGTTATCCCTGACAGAACAGCAAGAAGTGAAACTATTTCGATAATGGCTTCGGATGATGGTTTCGACATTCAAGGGAAAAAATGGAGGGAAACTCACAGTGCTGTAACTTGCATCATCGCTGTTCTTTGGATATCACTTTCAGTTTTGCCTTTATTATGAAGCAAAGTCCGGGTTTCAGCTCCTGTATACTAGTCCAGCTTAATTAAAGTCTGTAATACTTCACTGTAATACCTCACTCAATTTTCTTATATATTTTTTCTTTCAGTCTTCATTATGCCAGATTAGCCTTAAAATAGTCACTGCCCTGAATATTTTTTAGTGTTCTCTAACCATATAGTCCTGCAAAGAGTAAATGCACTTATACTGAAGCCAGATGAATCATATTCTGTTTTACTTAATTATTTCTGTTAAGGGAGTCAGTTTCAGTGAAATCTAAATGATTCTCAAACTTGGTTTAAATTCAGTTAATAGTTTCAGCTACTCAGGGAGAAAAAAACAGGAATATTGTATGTTTTTCTGTGTGAGTTTTTTTCAGTTTTTATTTCATAAATTCTAGTGTTTCTTATGACATGTAAAGCTTCATAAAGAATGTTTAATTCTTTTCTTTTAAAGTTAACATTCTTTTTAAAGTTAGATTATTTGAACGCAGAACTTGTTTTCAAGTTGAATGTACTGTTTTAAGATTAATTTCAAATAGAAATGGCCCGATTTTTCTTATTTCCAGTTGGCTACTGAATTAAAATGTTACTATCCTAGGTTTACTTTGAACAGATATAACAATTACAGCAGATGAAATAAGTGAGAATTAGGCCCCTGTCTTCTCTTGTGCGTGCTGATATGAAATACATTTCAAGCCTCTTATTACTGCATTGAAATGAATAACCTGTACAGTTAATTCCTAAGAAAATTCTTAATAAAGGATTAATAGAGTAAATCACATTTGATTTGTAACCAGAAAGATAGAAATCGCTAGAAATAGGCAACCATTTTGCATTTCTATCTACTCTAAAAATGAAGTTATTACAATTAATACTGGAGCTTGTTCTAAATTCTATGAAAATAAAATAGATAATAAGATGAAATTCCATGGCCATTCAGGCTGTCAGATCTGATGGTTTCATCTGGCTCATAGAACCCAGCTATTTGCCCCAAACAAAACTGTGGATTTGCTTATAATTGTTATTGCCAACATTTACTAAAAAGTGCTGTTGTAACTTATAACAGATAACTGACCTTTATGGTTTGTGTAACATAAAGGTGGATCCAAAGTCAATCTAAGAAAGTTAATATTATTGGGACTTATCCCAATGTGTCTGATCAGGAGTTGTCCTTTACTGCAAAAAAAAATATTGCAAATATGCAATTACTTGTATATCAGATTCTGCGTCCCTCTTTCAGATATCACTTGAGTGAAACTCCAGCCAAAATAGACAGTAATATTTGGCTTCAGTGACTCAGTTGTGTGTATTGTAATCAGTGCTGTTGATAAATGACAAGGATATAAAAATGTAAATATTATAGACAAAGTATAATGAAAAGCTTCTAGTGGTTTTGTATCTATTAAAAAAAAAAAATTATTAAATAGCTGTAAGGAACTTTCAATCTGAATTGTACCAGACTGGTTCTTGCTTCTACTGCGCATTTCACCTCTTAAGCAGTGATAGATTTTCATATCACTCTTATTCTTTATTTTTACTCAAATGAAAAAAAAAAATCAAATGTGAAAGACCAAAGAAATCAGAAATAGGCTGTAACACCAGAATCAGCTAAAGCAAGTTTGTCCGGAGGGGAGAAAAGTCAAAATCACTTGGAACTCGGTGCAAAATCAGGTAACCTTTAAAAATACAAAGATATCTTTGCAGATTGCCACTCTTGGAACTCCCTTTTGTTTTCCTTGATTGCACCAGAACATTTAATAAAAGCACTGTTTGGACACATCAGATTCACTGACAACTGCCCATTTCTCTTGTCTTTGTATTGGTACTTGTGCAAATATGTAGTGTCTGGGAGATGCTGAACAATTGTTTGAGATTCATTTACTAAACAGTAGTGGTGTCTTGTTTTATAGCAGTATTACCCATCTTGCAATCTCTAGGTTACACTGTCTCTGCAGTCTTGACAATCAGAACTCTATCTGTATCACTGGGGAGGTATGATGATACAGATTTGTGAGATACCCTGGATGACAAAAGGACCATTTTAACACATTGTTTTATAGTTTTCAGCTATACTCTGTGTGCTATTAACTTTTCCCAAAAGAACATAAAATGGGGTCATATATAGTGTCCCAAATCCATGTTTAGAACTTCCATCAATGTCAATATGAGTTCTGTAATGGGCTACATCTTTGCAGCTCCAGCCACAAACTGCTTCATTTAAATAAACAAATAAAGGAATTGTTCTCTGTTACTTATCTTTCTGATTGGAATAGATGAATCTGAAAGCAGTCTTCAGAGGGGAAAAAACTGCAGTGATTTCCTGTCATTACCTGTAAAAGTACACAAACTCTGCTAGTCGTCGTCTTCTGGTTTTCTAATGCCCTTCACCCTAACCTTGAATGTTTGTATAACAGATCATTGCAGTAGAAACATAAAGGACTTTTTCATTTTTCACATGTACGACATCCATTTTGTCCTGGATTTTGCTAGTAGGAACTAAATTTGGGAAGGGTTTAATGCAAACCTGAACCAAGATAAAAGAAGCTTTGCTGATAAAATGGTGGAGTATGGAAATACAACCTAAAAATGAGATATCTTGGCAGAAACAAGACCATTGTTATGATTCATCCCAGAAGAGAAGTTCTGTCTGATATACAGCAACCTGATAGGGTTTTTCAGTTCTGGACTCTTTGTATACTAGCAAAGTTGACTCTAAAACTGATAGCGTAGAGGACTCTTGCAATCTTCCACACAAAAAGACATGGACAGAAAAATACTCATTTGACATTTTTCTTTTCAGAGGCTATTGATGGTGTATAGGTAGGATTCCAATGGAGGCTTGCCTGGAGTTAGAGACCATAATTTTTCCAGTGTTTGCAGCTCTAGGACAGCAGAATCATATACTTCCTCAAAGTGAGGTCTCCAGCCTACCAAACTGTTTCTCAGTTGCCATCCACAATTGAGCGGCTGTAAAACTGAAACAATTATTTGTTGAGAGGAAGGGGTAGTAGCACATTTGTCTAATGTATTTTAAAATCAGAAGGGAGATAGCATAGTAATAGCTTAACTGTAAGTTGTCTGGAGTGGATTTCAACACTTTATTTATTTATTTATTTATTAAGCTTCTCATTTACCTTGTGAAGACAGGTTTCGGTGGAGTCTTCTGTAGTTTGGTTTCTTCAAGCCAGTGGCGCAAAATAGGCAAATTGTGTCTGTGGTACAGATACTAGATTCTATTTTCTTATTTATTGCTGCTCCTGGAAATATATTTTTTTTTCTTAAAGTGTAACTGAAATACAGAATTAAACTGACAAGCCTCATTTATGCATGTCTATATATTAGCCCAGAGAAATAAAACACATAATCACTCATTCACACACTACCTGCTGTAACTTTTGGGCTCAGCTATTATAAGCAGAACTGTCCATGCAAGGTCAGATACTATATAGTTCTGTCCCAGCAAATGCTTAATAGAAATATCTATTTAATACAAACAGTGGAAGTTAGAAGAACATTTCAGTAATACTTAACCTAGCATTTGAAGGCTTTTATGGTGCCACTTAAAATTTACAGACAGGAAAAGATCTGATTAAACATGTGTATCAGAGGATCACTGAGTTCACAGTATGTAAAAATTGGAGCACTTTTACAAGTATTCACAAAACAGATCGTCGTCTAGCTGGTGAAAGTTGCTGAATTTTGAATTTTCAAAACAGGGAACCCAAAACTTAGAGCTGAAGAAGTGTGCACATAAATATGCAATCACCATCTGACATATGTTCAGAAATGGCATTCCCAGTAGACTTATTGGGATTAGATGGTGCTGCTCACAGGTGACCTCCTCCCATAGGCCTGATTGCTTTGGCTCCAGAGACACTGAATGTGACTTCTCAGTTTCTTTGGCCACCTGTACTTAGGTGCCAACCATGCAGCTGGACCTGTCCAGTGACCAACCAGAGTATTCAGGATGATCTTCCCCTCCTCCTTAGTCCAGGTATAGGAGGCCCTACGATATCAGATGATGGAGAATCTGTGGAATCTCGCTGTTTGACTGCATCCACAAAGAAAGGAATTGGTGTCATGGAAATAAGTTGCTCACTCTGTTGCCACCCAATCTCGCTTGTTCTAGAAGTAAGACAAATCATACTGTGAATAGGCATATGATTGCTTGTTGCCTCCTACTCCCAGAAACAGTGGCAGGAAAAGCACAGGCACTCACACCACTTCTGGTAAGAGGGGCAGCAAATCAGGGGGATAAGAGAAGACTGGTTAATACTGCTATTGATGGATTTTTTTTCCTATTTTTATTTAGTTTTGTTTATCCCATACAATTTAAATAAGAAACATGGGATTTGAGTCTGTAATCCAGGAAATCCTTGTTATAGGGATTTCTGGCAAACCTTTGGTCAGTGAAAGTAAAAATATGCCACACAGATGAGAAGCTTCTTGAAGGGCTTGTGCTCCTCTGAATTATTCAGAACACTGAATATTGTCACACTTGGATATTTTGCTAAGATTACATTTTCTGTATTTTGTAATACAGAGGGATCAAATACACAGCTTCTCTGCAAACTGACCTAAGAGGCATTATCTATCAGGCTTTGCATAGCTGGGAACATGTTTAAACAAAAGTCCAGGCCTTTGTCTAGCAAGCTATTCTTTAACTACCATGGAAAGTTTTACAGACCTTTAGAAAGGCCTTCATATGAACTTTTGGGAAAACAGACTTATTCCAAGATTGCCAGAAATAGTCATTTCATTATGTTTTTTTGTTTGTTTTGGGGTTTTTTTGAAAGTGTGCTTTTCTGAAAAGAGATTGTAAAAACGGTACAGTACTGGTGGCTGTCTCTCCACATTTTGGCAGTTCTATGCAGGCTCCAGCCTGCTTTATTGCAATATAGGGTTTTGCTGCTGCTGTTTTATGAAAATCTGAAAAGAAGTCTGGACTCCTATTAACTCTTCAGGGTCATGCTGCTAACAGTCAGTATGCTGAAGTGTGTTTTGTTACGCATATCAGCAGACTTGTTTAATCATTTACAAGACTAATGAATTATCCTTAGGATTGTGCAAGAATAAGTTTTAACAAGCAGCACTTGTTGTTTATGCCAGAAAAAAATGCATTCCACTTTCCTCTCTTCACTACAAATCTGGATCAAGTTGGTGGAACTGACACTACCTCTCCACTCCTCCTTCCAAAGAAGTGCTGTTATAGTTTTAGTTTGAGGTAAGATGCATTTCACACTTTGTGCAGTATTATGGATCAGGCAATGCTCAACTTCTGGCAAATAGGCAAGTGACTAGAGATTACACAGAATATCTTCCTTGCACATAACAAGAAGAACTATACAAAATGCTAAGGATAGCTTTGTGTATTTAGAAGAACATCTGGTTAATGGTAGATTATATTGAACTTCACTATGGATGCTGTTATTAACTGTCTCTGATCTATACCTCAAGTGAAAGCTTTGTAGCAGGCATACATTATAATCAAAGCCTAAATTTCCAATTTTAGGTCATCAAAACTAGAGTTCAGTGATGAAATTAGAAAGAGAAACCAGGAGGTTTGAAGTAGCACCAAACCAGAAAGAGATAAAGCAATTAATAGCAAGATTGATGTATTTGACTGAATTACAGTGTACCCATTTTTAAATCTTCCTTGCATGTCTCAGATAACATGGTTGTAAGCATAAGAATGTTGCAGCAAAGAAATATTTCCTATATCTCTGAGACAGACAGATGCTTGGAAGCAGCAATTCTTTTGATGCCCCTGCATTTGCACACCTATATAACAGCTCCTTCAAAGATTTATCACTGTAGGAATGTGTTCATCTGCATACTTAGAGCAGATGTGAGTTGCTGTGTTGGCAAGGTCATGTACTTCACAGAGGATATTTCCAGGGCTTGTTCAAATTTTCAGTGCATGTGACAAACATTTCTTCCCATTCATATTTCAGAGATGCTCTTGAAACACTAAAAACAATTTTGTTCTTTTCATGGCATAGAATATGTTAAAAATACTGTGGAAAAACTGAAGCAAACTAGAAAACGTCTTAATTCTTCTATGCTTTGTGAATTTCTAGTCTTTATGAATAAAAACTTGAGAGTGAGGAAGACAGGAAAGTGATGGCTTTATGCAGCTGAGATGAGATTCCTGGACCACCTATTACGGGAGTAATCCCTGAACTGTGGCAGTGAGAGGGACAGGGGAGGAGGTAAGAAAGTATGTGTTTTTCTTCTAATTTTGCAGTATTGGATCCGCTGGGCAAAGTCATTCAGAAAATGCTCTAGTATGGAGCATCTGATGGGGTCTTTGGAGCCATAGGATGATATGAATGCCTTTTATAGGCCAGATGTGTGCTGCCTACAACAGATGGAGGGGGAGAAAACAGACCTTGCATTTAACTTCCTTGTATTTGGGGAGGCTTCATGTAGAAATAAAATGACTCCCTTCTGTCTAGTGCTATACCAAAAATCAGTCTGGGATTATATAAGAAGTACCAAGACAGTTCATTGAAAATAACATCTTGTACTAGTGAGATGCTATAATGATATTTGATGGTGTATACCCTATTTCCTGATCCACGGGCACGCCATTAACAAAGTTACATTTATAGCCTCCTTGTGCTTCCCTTCAAAGCAAGTGTGCTTCTATTTTTTTTTTAGCAACCTGTGTATCACTTGCAGTGCAGCCAACTGGAATGGATTCCAATTAATTAATAATCTTCAGTAAACTAATATCCAATCAGTACTGAATACTCAAAAGGTCATTTTTCATGCCTATTGCTAAAACTAATGCTTAGGTTACAGGAAAGTTCCTCCTATTTTCCACTTTAAATGGAGATCAGAGTTTGGACTCCTGTGAGGCTTTTGACTAGGTTAACAATTGGGGGGGGGGGGTATAGTATACTATGTCATATAATGCAGGTAGTTTGTAACTGATTTTTGAGAACAGTTTACTATGATTTTTCCATGTAGTTTATCTGATATGCACACTTTTTCTTCTGTGCAAAAACCTTCCAATTTTTAAAATTTTTAAATCTGCAAAGGTAACAATTAGTGACAGAAGAGGAAAAACTGACTTTGACCTGGGACTCTTCAGAAGCCTCTTAGAAGAAGGTTTGAATTTGGAAAAAGGATGGTGAAGGGGGAGTGGATACTATGTCCTTTGTGTATGTATGAGAAATGGCCCTTAAAACCTCTGGTCAGCTTTTTGAAGTCTGCAAGATTAATTAATAAACTACATTGTGTAGGAAGTTCAGGTTTCTATTTTCCTTGTTTCTCTTGCTTGTATTCCTTCCACTGCCTTCTAATTAGAAGAGTTTTGCTTTAAGGCAAGATCAAACCATTAATGTCTCATTATTGTAATAATCAGTTTATTGACACTTTAAAATGTTGAGGGAAAAGCAGAAGTCTGTTGGACTGTATGGTCACACTGTAATATTGCAGAGAAATCCTCTCCTTATCTGTATTTTTAAAGTAGCTCAAAGACATATTGCAATATTATCAACATCTTCTCAAGTGCATTTATTTCAGTACTCCCACATAAAAAGCAGAGAGAGATCTTATTTCAAAACAGTTACAAAAATAAAACTATTGAATTCAAGTTGTCAGAAAGATCACTTAAGAAGGAAAACGACCATTTAATGTTCTTTAAATTAAAGTCTCTTAACAATAAGCTAATGCAATGGGGACGGATAATTATCATAAGATAATTTTTTTTCCTAAGTACTGTAAATCTTAGCTGCTCTCCCTCCCAACTCCAGCACCTTGGGGTATGAGAGCTTATTATATTTTATTCTCTGCTGTGCATTCAAGCCAAAACATTAGAGTATAAGCTATCACTTATAAAAAGCATCTTGTTTTCTTGGTTCTCAATGCTGGCACGTTGTATAAGTCACAAGATAAAACTGAGGCTCTTTCAAAAACAAAACATACCACATATAAATAAAGCTGTGGTATCCAAGTCAGAGATTCTTCCTTTTGAGGATGATGACTCAAAATCTCAGGAAGTAGCCCTCTTGATGTTGCAGTTCACTCCTTGTTTTTCTTGCGTAAGACCCAATTTAACATCAGGGCAGGGAGAGTCTATTTGTTTTAAAGGTAAGAGGGTTCTTGGGGGCTTAAAAATAAGAGGATTTAGTTCTCTCTATGACAGACAATAATTCAAAACACTTAAATCCTCTTGAATCATCCTAGAGATCTCTGGCATCAGAAATGTTTTAATATAGACTAACAGCTTTTTTCTAGGAAGAAAAAGGCTTTAATCATGCTGTAACTTCTTTATTATGATCTCAAAATAATTGAGAATAGGGGCAAGATTTTGCTTCCACATTCTAACACTCTGGGCTGCAGCTTGCAAGTTTTCCTGTTCTTCAGTGCACTTTTCTGTGGGAATATAGAAATGCAGAGTTTCCTCCTTCTCTGAAGACTGGAGCCCGGCCCCATGGCTGCAGACATGCAACACCTCTTTGTTCTTTAACCTCAAACTGAAGCACGGCTGTGAATCTGACAAGCTGAAGCAGCATTCTCATCCTGCTTCATCTGGGTCAGACTGCTTGAGAAGGGCAAAGTTTTCCAAAACCTATATGCTGAGACAATAAAGAAAACATGGGCTATCTCATATCTGGTTATTTGCAAGATTTGATGTTATTTTTTTTTCCTTTTACCATAAGTGTGTTTTGTTTGTTTTCAAGCTGCTGCTTGGCAAACAGCTGGAAAAAGCTAAACCAGGGTAGCAGGAATATAATTCTCTATGGCAATATATACACCCAATACTCCAGATGAGCTATTTGCTTCATAAGAAAACTGGACTGGAGTGATATGTGCCCTATTTTTGTTCTTTCCACAAGTACTTGTAAGAGTATTTCCACTTCTTAATAAGCTATGGGATAACAGTTTAGTTACTCTATCCACATCTGCCTTAGCAACAACCAGAAAGTTGTTATTCTCTATGTGAACTCTAAAAATAGTTATTTTTTAAAAAAGTTTAGAACATAAATTCTCTAAGCAAAATTCATTCTCATGAAAAGTTACCTGTCAAGTTTGTGTGCAAAGCAAAGTACCTTTTATTAGAAGATTCTTGTAGGTGGTGCTTAATATACGATAATGCAGGAAAGATATAGACAATAACCTGTTTTTTTTTTTCTTGATATTGCAGCCTGCAGTACAAGAATATTAGATCTCCGGAAGCATGGGCTACTGAAGATAATATATTTTATCAGTAGAGACTATATAGCTGTCAGTTCCTGTAGAACTTCATTAATCCTTTGCTATTTTTTGAGCCTTGCTGTCCTTACAAATTTCTTATCCAGTGATTTAATCTCTCCATTCCTGAAATAGCAACACTGACTGAAACCTGAGATCAGAGTACAAGCAGCTATTTTCTTTTCTATGGAACAGTAATAATGCTTTAGTACAACTTAACTGGAAAACAAATCAGAATGTTTTTAGTAAAAGAACAAAGAAAGAGAAATTTTAGGTTTCTTTATCAACTGTCTTGCCTGTTTACAAAGAAGGTGGTTTCTTCATGGTTCTGGAAGAGATGGGTTTTGACAGAGGCCAGTGAAACCATGTTTATCCAGACTTAGTGGCTGAGTGACCAGGAGTGAATATTCTCTCCTCAAACTAGAGGAATACCTATCAAATTGTAAGATGCTTGTATAAAGGTTTGTGTGAAAGATTAGCTGTAGTCCAAGGTTCTGATTTTACAGGGGAAAGAAAATTAATTGGAGGGTTTTATTAACCTTTTCCCCACCCAGCAAAGGCAACAAATACATATTATATACATATATACAGCTGAGCTGTGAAAGGTAGTGACTTGTTTCACAAAAATATCTTATTGTTAAGCATTCCATGAATTCTGAGATAAGGTTTCAAGTGGATATAATCTCAAAAAGATTACAATAATGCAGTTCAATCAATTGTCTAGTTTGAGATCTACAAGTTGAACTTAAAGCATACTAACATATTTCACTACTGGGCCAGCTGAAACAGTGTGAAACTTTCAAGACTTGCCACTTTTATTATTTATGTAGTTAGTTTTATTGCACAATACGAGAGTTTGACAAGTAATAGTCCAAAAACTGGTATAACTGATGCTACAGTACTGCTGCATTCTGCTGTATACATTGGTGTTTACATTATGGAATAAACCCAGTTTGAATGTTCCAAGGAGATAAGCCCTTTGTTCTGTTGATCCATAAAGGTACAAATACTTAATGATATACCAGCATTTGGAAAAGTTCTAGTGCCACCTGCTTATATAAAATGAGTTGTGTATGACAGGAATAGATTCTTGGTGTCTAGTAGTAATTAAATGATTTGCTTTACTGTTTTTGAAACTGATAGCATCTCCCCACTGAGGGGCATGGAATATTGCCCAAAAAGTATTTTTCCTGTCCTATCTCTAACAGTGTGTGGAGGCAGGGAAGGAAGAAAAGTAAACTTTCTCCAACTGTTTATACACTCCTGCACAACAACAAATGCAAGGCTACAACCATACGTTAAAATGATAGCTTTAAGTCTTTGTTTATATGATTTCCAGAATACATAAGGCAACCAATTTAAAAATACTTTCTCAAACACATTTGATCTGAATAACACACCCTATATGATCACAGGATTAAAAAGCAAGTGAAGAGAGATACATGCAGGAGGTCCTTCAGAGAAATGCCATTAGTCCCATTAGTTATGGTTCATTTACTTTTGGTTTCTTGCTTGTGAGGCCATGTACAGTGCTACTAGACAGTAGATAGTCCCGCCTATTGTTAGAGCCATAGTGGTCCGATAAAGCAGCTTATCTGGAACTCCCCGTTTCAGGTGTACTGGCAGTCCATCTGCTTTCTGTGGGAAGAGTTTAAAAACAACAACAAAAAAATGAATACTCATACAGAGACCACCATGAACAAGCTACCTCAGTTAAAACTAAGAGAATTCCAAGAGGGAAATCTGCTGACTAACAGGCTATCTACAGTCTAATGTATTAAGTGTTTTTCATTGAGCAAGACAAATGCAAAGGCAAGTTAATTTTATTAGCAAAAGCTGTTACGTGCAAGCACAAAGAATACATCTTGAAATATAATTTTTAAAGAGGACCTGGACTGGAAAAATGTCACCAACAAAAGAATGTGAAAAGATATGTATAAAAGATTATTCACCAATTCAGACTGACACATTCCAAATGCAAGTGGCATGTAAGAGAGAAAAGGGTACATTATATAAAGCACATTCTTGATGTTAAAAACCCCCCAACCCTCAGCTAACTTGTTTTGAGAAGTCCCAATACACTTATAAACTGCACAGCTAATAAACTGGCTTTGAAGACCTTACTGTACTCTTCCATTACATTATATACAGCTTCAGTAATGTTTCAGTTACAAAATACAAAGTAGTAATAATCTCTGCTTTGCTCCTCCAGATCTTAACTCACATGCTTGGATTCTTGGAGAAAAAGTGCTTCCAATAGTCAAAGGATACGAGAGGCATCTTTTGAAGTCAGGAAAAAAAAAAAACCCAAACCCTAAAACTAGACTTTTTACTTTCTATATTTATACCCAGTACAAGGTCACTGGAGACTGATCCAGGTTATACTGTACTTGACACTTTCTTAAGCAGACTTTAAAAATTGTAGGTATTGGAGAATGACAAATTAGTTAGCCACATTAAAATAGGGCAAAATATGGCCCACTTTCTTCAGTTTTCTTTAAGTTACTCTCAAAGTTGTTGTTACCTGAAAAAGTTTCTGTAGGTCTGGCACCTTGTTTTTACCCAAGAAAGAACCAGCTGCTGGTAAATCTGAAGCAAGTTTAGTTGTTGTCCCAAAAATCAAAGCTGGGTATTCAGTGGATACTATTGGTTTGAGTCCCTGCATAAATAAAGATTAAAATATCAAGGTATATAACACTTGCAAAATTACCAATTGTCACGTTAGGCAGACGTACTGCCAGTCATTACAAGAATACATTACAAAGAATATTTATCTGGCATGAAGATCTGTGATTAAAAAAAACAAACACAAAACAACAAAAAAACCCATAACCAGCTAAGGATGCATTGTAGGCCCACTTATTTCTCAGCTACAATTTTGGGTCAGGAAATGTTTTGAGGGGAAAAGAAGCAGCTTAGAAGCTTCCTTTTTAATTTCTTCATGACATAAGTTTCTAGTCATCATACTTGTAAGAATTAAGATTTTTTTTTTCCTGCAAGTTTTCCTGTGCTGCTACTTGGTCCAAGCTGCTCCTTATTTTTGCATGTGGTTATACCTAGGCCCTATCTGAGCAGTGGTATTAGCAGCAGGGAATTCTTGCTTAGGTCAAACAATGAAGAGACTTTAACTCTTCCTCCTGAATACTGCAAGTAGTGGTCCATGCCTTAAACAGTTGGGATGTATGTGTTGAGGAAAAAATGGCTAAGACTATATGCTGTTTCATAATAAAGTAGTATGTGGTGCTCAAGGACACTCCAGAAGCCCTGAAGGGGTGGCTATTTTATGCAGTGCATATACCCTGTAACTCACACACTGCTGCAACTTTCTACCCCTCATGTATTCCCTCTGAGCAGCATTTAATTCCCTTTTAGTTCAGATGGGTGTCCTCTACTTTTGCCAAAATTAATCCAATTTTATGGTTAAGATTTCAAATGAACAAAGTTACAGCTTCCCTCAGCAACCATGAGGTGGCCTCCTTGCATTTATTATTATAGCTAGAGTTAACAGTTATGCTTTAAGCACACGGTAGTGATATTTTAAGTTATGGCTCTTGAAGCACTGTATGATTTCATTTTTCTGACTTGCCATAGAAATGAAAAGCAACACGCAAGTAAGTTAATGCAACAAATTTTCATTCAAACAGAAGTAGCAATTGCTCTCCATGGATCAAATTAGGGCTGCACTAAAATTCTAGCTTCCTCTCAAAGGACTAGTTAATGCATTTTGTACTTAAAAGTACAGTATTTAGGGTGAGAACTGGACTTGCAGTCTTTTGTTCTTCTCATGTCTGCCATAGCTCAGACATGCTTTCTCCATCCCTCTATAAATTCTTTGTGACAATAGCTACCTTCAACAGAAAGACTAGGTTTTTCTGCACCCCACAATAGCCTAGGGGATGGTCATCAGGACTCTTTCCTGAAGACATAGGTCCAATTTCTCCCTTTTCTAGTGCCTGAATGAATATTATATTCTCTGGTGACCTTCTAGGTTATGTTTTGAAAGAAAGTGTCCAAAACTGCCTTCTGTGACACAGTGAACTGGACTAACTAGTGCCATTCTACTGAACAGGCTTGGATGGAAGGCAAGCACTGAGTTATTTAAGACTAAGAAGTTCTAGTCACAAACAGTAAGAATGAAGCATCTACGAAGCTACCACTAAGCCAGGAGTAGTTAGTGCCTATAGATCGAAGCATAAGTAGCAGCTGGTTCCAAAAATGTTTTAAGATAGCAATTTTGGACTTTGACATTTTTGTTAAGGAGAACTTAAAAGTACTTTAGTAGATTTGGCTTTAAAAGGCTGGTGGTTAGATAGGAAGAACTACAGAACAGATACTTGTACAAAGTGTGCTTGTGATTCCCCCCCACCCCAAAACCTTTCCTGCCCTCTCGATTGTCAGTACCTCAGCAATTTGCGTTTTCATCTTTGTGTAAATTTCCATTTCCGAATCTCACTTTCACCTTCCTGAGGACCTAACTTTTGCAGGAGCTGTCTTTCAGATCACTTCCAACATTTAGTAGATCATTCTAGTTCCTACTTACTGTGACTACCTATCAAGTCTACTTTATTTCAGGCACTACTGCTACGGTATAAAAACTTTAAATATTGAGAATTGAGGTAGGCTGCAAACCACTACAAAAAATTCCATGATACAGATACCTCTTACATCTGTCTTAAACTCACAGACTGGGAGGGGAATAAAGGTGTGATTGAAGTGACCGCTACCATTTGTTATTGGCTCAATGACTCCTGTTTCTATAGCTGGAGGCAAAATGCACCCTATGGATTACTGTTAGAATAGTGGAATCAGTCATGTTAACAACTGCAAGTTATGGTATACCTTTTAAGGCTTTAGAAAGTATCTGAACAGGAATATCTTTCAGGCTTCCCTTCTACTGTTTCAATAAAAGTAATAGGAGATTCAAATTTGACCCAAGTGACTAACTTAATCATGGAATTAAATGGAACCCTTTCAGAAAACTCACACAGTCATCACTATACCATTATAAACTGCCTTCCAAAACAGCACAGAACCAGTTAAGAACATCACACAGCAGATTAAGAAAATGTCACTGATATTGCCTCATTGGCTTCAGAAAAAAAGAATAAAATAAAATACAAGCTGGAGAAGAAAGTTCAGTTTTCTAATGCAGACACTGCTTTAATCAAGATCTCTCACCCCAACATAAAATTCTACTTTGATCTTGTCCATGAATCTTGTGCTCAGCTTCAACCAAGCTCAGCTAAATTAGAGAAACCACATGGTTACTTCAATCGAGTACATGAGTGTGTGGATTGAGAGAAAGTGGCTAAGGCCCTTATCTCATACCCTACTGCTTGCCAAGCTTACGGTGGCTGTAGAGAAATCCTCAATATTACAAATAAGAATTTCAGTACAGATCATTTCTGAGTTATCATTAAGACAGCTTAAGCAATACTTATTGATACTTGTTACATTTAATTGTGCTCAACTCCACTAAAACTGCAGGCTTATTTAATAACATTAGCATCTCTCTACACTCAGCTTCCTCTCTTCTATGCCTCTACACCTTTGACCTACGCTACATGACAAGGTGTTTCACATTGATAATTCCTCTATTGATAAAAAGGTGTTAATCTTGTCCTAATCATGTTAATGAGAATTTGTTCCAATTCTTGGAAAAAATATAGCAGATCTAGTCATGCAAAACAGTCAACATTGGCTGGTTTCATCAGCATGCTATGGCAATGACTTTCTCAAATGCTGAAATCCTTAATGAAAGATCAGGACATGGAGCCAATCCAAGAAAACAAACAAGCAAAACACTCAAACATCACTAATATTTTATTTAACTTTCTGCCTACCCTTCTGCAAAGATTTTTTTTTTCTTCCTTGCAGAGATCTGAAGGTCTTAGGACACAGACCATCCATTGGTTGGCCAAAATGTTCAAAGTTAGAACAAATATATGCCTTGCTAGTATGCACTCCTGAGCTACGTTCACATTTTCCTGACAGCACAAAGCAGTTAAAGATTTGGAGCATAATTTAATGGAGATAGCACCATGCTTTATCTTGCAAATGTTAGGGGAATTGCTCAAACTGAATCAGAGATTGAGAAAGTGGAAAGAAGTGAGGCAAGGATTGAAAAGGGGGAAGAAGGAAAGGAAGTTAAGTTGAACTATTATTTCAGAACATGCATTGAAGTAATTTTTATGGACATACTGAACCTAAACACTTATCACCTAAATAGCAGGTCCTTCACAGCAGAACATAAATCATTGTATGAAGTTAAATATGTTTGTCATCACTAACATGATGCTTTTGGAGAGGATCACTTAAAGGCTTTGTTTGCACTAGGATGACACATGTAAGTAAAAATGGCTTTGTGTACTTCAAATATAATCTATATTATGAAAGGTTAATCATTATAGCTTCCCAACAAACTCTATGCAATTCACACCAGCTAAAAATCCAAAGCAGAAGATCTGTGATTTGTGGGGTTTTTACTAGCTACAAATAAAATAACTTGTATCGAGTGAAGTTACCCTAGTATGACTATATTTCTGCTAGGACTGTGGTCAGCCTTGAAGAACTAGGGAAAAAAAGTTTGTACAGTCTATCTCATCCAATGGTACTTGAAACTGGTCCCACTATTTGTGTTTTAAACATAAGCCAATTCTTTGAGTGAATAAAGGGTTTTCATTGTATTTGTAAGGGCTATGGCAGTCATTGCCCTCCTAAATGTGAGTAGTAACTTTTAATCTATTTGACTCCTCACCTGGGGAAGTTCCCTTTTATTCAAACAGGCTAAGTTGTTCAAACTACTTTACATAATTTTGTAAAATGCAAAATTAAGTCTTTTAGGAATGCTAAGATGGAAAAAATGACAAAGGTTTCAAACTAAGATATTTTTGTTAGTACGCATTGTTAGTAAAGTTACTGTCAGCAAAAGAATTTCCGAAATGTATTTTCACTGATATTTTGCAAGCCCACAATAAGCTTGCATCAATCTGCATCAGAACAATAATCTGCACAATAATCTGCATCAGAACAATACTCTGTTGGGAAGCATCAGAATGTGACAGTATGGAACAGAGTGAAATATTATACTGTATATTTGATCAAGCAGAATTTGAATTGCAGAAAGCATCTTAATTTTTTCCAGAAAAATTTAGATACATAGCAGCATAAAAAGCAAACCTTTTTAAAGACTGGGCTATGACTTTGTTTATTAAATACAGCAAGAAAATCAATAGGAAAAACTTTACTTCCAAGTTTTGAATTTAACATTTACTTACTCACGATTATTTGCATATTTTAATCCCTATTTATTGCAAACTATTCTATCAGATTGATGTTTCTGAATGTGTCACCTGGGAGTAGAGTCAAACTTAAAAAAAAAAAAAAAAAAAAAACACTACCAAAAAGCTAGAAGGATTACTAACATTGCAAAAAGGGATTGAAGACATTTTTTAAATGCAGCTATTCTGTTGCATAGCACTCTTGATTCCGACAGTTGAAGACTAAGTCATGTGAATGATGAGCCAAACAAAAGCCAGTGTTTCTTTCATCAATATGCAAAAAACACATTTACAGAGAGAGACAATATTTGTAAGACTTATGTGAAATGCTCCTGCTTGGATACAATCTCATTCTCAACTACATTCTCTCAAGAACTAGATTTTAACATTTCAGTGATGTCATTGAAGTGAAATAGAATATCCTATGATGACCCCAAAAGAAATCACTACAATGTTCTGGAGGAAAAAAATATATATATATTTCTGTTCCTTAGACAGCCTCTTTCTTATCCTGCAGATTTTTTTCCATCTGGAATGTTACCTGTGTGAAGCTAGTTATGCAGAGACCCTTTTCTAACCAATATTGAGATATACAGCACTACAGTATTTTAATCTAGAAGAGGTCAAGAATTCAGAATTTACTATGTCCTGCTGAATCTAGTGCAGTAATATCCATGCATATTTAATACTTAGTAATAGAATAGAAAGTGGGATAACAGAATTCTGTATTCCCCTTTTATCTTGCCTTTTAATCCCTAGGAAATAAAGGTGAGCCTAAAATGAGATGATTTTGTTATACTAATTTAATGAAGCCTTTTGAGCAGAAACATAGCAGTACTACACAGCTTGCACTTCAGAGGCCAAGACTGCTGTTTTTAAGACAACTTTACTCCAAGTTATCAGAGCTTTTCATATTCCTATTTTGGGGCTCTTCTCTTAGGATCCCAAAAATGATGCATTATTTGCAGAAAATTAATCATAACAACCCCAAAACTCATACATAATGTTCTAGACTATGCCTTTCCAGCAAAGAGGTAACTTACTGCTTGGGCTTGAAGCCCATCCCCTCCCTCTGCTCCAGAATAATAGTAACTCTACCCTTTGCTTTCGTCTGCACAAATAGTCAGTTAACAATTTTTCTTGTAATACAACTTTGAGCAGGTAAAAAGTGTTCAAAACCCTGCAATATTGGTAAGAATATTTTGCTGGCACAGCTGCCTGTTAGAATATACTCTTAATGAACAGACTTACTTTTAGACTAGAAAGCACTTACTCCACTTCTTTCTGCCCCGACCCCATCCCAACATACACAATAGCTACCTAGCAAGCCTTCCAAAGACTGATGGGGGAAAGAGAGCAACAAAACCTTCTTGGGACAGAAATACCCATATCAGAAAGTCACTGCTACATCAGTATTTATTTAAGACCATAGGATAAGTTAGGATGCAAGGAACCTCAGGAGGTGTCTAGTCCAACTTCCTGCTCAAAGTAGCGTCAACATTGAGGTCAGACCCCTGGTTGCTCAGGGTTTTATCTGATCCCATATTGGAAATCTCCAAGGACAAAGACTGCACAAACCCTCTGGGCACCTGCTCCACTGCCTGGCTCTCCTCAGGGTGAAAGGGTTTTTCCTTATATTCAGTCTGAACCAAGCTGGTTTCAATTTATGCCTGTTGTCTCTTGTCTTCCCACCACACACTGCTGTGCCTAGCCTGGCTCCATCTTCTCAATAACCTCCTCACAGGCACTAGGAGGCTGCTGTTCGATCCCCCTCAAAGCCACCTCTCCTCCAGGCTGAACAAGTGCAATACCCTCAGCCTCTCCCTAAAGCGCAAGTGCTCCAGCAGCCCCCCAGCCATTTTCGTGGCCTCTGTTGAACTTGGTCCAGTTTATCAGTATCTTTATTGCACTGGGGGACCCAAAACTGGATACACTACTCTATTCAGTACTCACTAGGCCACATTTAAAGGGGAAAAATAACTTTCCTCGATCTACTGATTATGTTCCTGTTGACACAGCCCAGGACATTGTTGGCCTACTTTGCTGCCAGGGCATGGTGCTGGCTGGCATGTCCAGCTTGCTGTCTGCCCACAGTCCTGGGTCCTGCCTAGGTCCCTCTGAGGGGCAGCTCTACTCTGAAACATTTTGACTGAATGTCCCCCTCCTCCCCCTCCAAATTTAATTGTCATGTATGAACTTCATAAGAGTGTACTCTACTACCTCCTCCAGGTAACTGATAAATCCATGGTACCTTGCAATACTCCACTTTTTAACCAGCCTCCAGGCAGGGTATGACCCATTAACCACTTCCTTCTGACCCTGATCATCCACTTAGTTTTTTTTAAACCTACTTAGTTATCTAAGCATCCTAACTTAAAAAATTCAAAATAAAAAGCTCTGGGGCTGCTCTGGCCCCTTGAAATAACTCAAGATTTTGAAGAAGCTTAACACAATATTTTTGCTTGGAGAAGGTAACTGGATTTTCCAAGTAAAGCTTCCATAGCCAAGGAGATCCAAAAAAGAAGAATTAGGCTAAGAAAGGATGAAATAGATAGGAAAAAAGCTATCTTTGTATCATAATGATACACATTAGTCTACAAAAGTATAGAGTAGCTTCCAGTCAGCTTTTATTAATGAGTTTATCAGAAAAAAACATCCTTTGATTTCATTTGTGTATGTACATATATTTTTTTTAAATCTGAAATCATATCAGAAATATTTGCTTTCTGTAGGTAGTTCTTTGGAAGCTTGACTCTTTTTAAAATCACTTTCTCCATCCTTAAATTGCAGAACAGAATGCCTTATTTTGTTATTACTGTAAGAACTTAAATTTTTTGTCAAAGTTTATTCAGAAACTTAAACATTATAACAACCATGCTGCATTTGTCCCTTGGCAGACTCACATTACAAATCTCCCTGAATGACTCAGGAATCTATGTTAATGCACCCCCCCCCCAAAAAAAAAAGTGATTTTCTTTTACCAATATGCAATTTTTTAATCTTTTAAAGGGGCTGATGTAATCAGGATCTGTTCCCCCTCAGAAACAGAAATGACCACATATTGTAACTTTAACATATGGAAAGTATAAGCTTATTGAACATAACCTTTAATTTATATGTGTTAGTAGACAAGTAAGCATTCTACATGGGAAAGGCTGTTCTTTTGTTTTGCTTTAAAAAGCTTCTACATAAAGGTGCTCTCACTAATACAAGTCTAAACTATACCTCCAGGAGTTAGTTTTTCTGCCTGCACAGACAAAGGGGCTTGGAACTAGGTGCAATGCTGTTCCAGTTTGTCACAGTTTCTATTTTACAAGCAACACCGGACACTGTTGCAGCTCAGAAGCAATACAATACTACTTGATGAAAGTGTGTTATTTCCTAGCTGCAACACCCAACGCATCCCAAAACTGACCCAAGAAACGCACAGGAGAGCAAAGTGTCTCATCTTGCCCAAGGTCACGCGACAGGCCAACAGCAGCGCCGCAGTCCACGGCCACCGGGAGCCCAGCCCCGTGAGGATGCAGGCTCTCCTCCGAGAACGGGAGCGCTAAGTGTTGTTATTTACCAAGTGCACTCCGGATGCGCACGGGGAGAATTTCTCCCCCAGGGGGAAAAATAAAAATAAAAAAATCACCAAATCCCGAAGCCCCTATAGGGGAGTCCTGCGAGAGTCACCAGAGCGACAACCAAGCGCCCTCCCCGCCCGGAGCACGGAATCGCCCGACCCCCCCGCGGCCCTCTCCGCCCGCCAGAACCGCGCGGGGCTCGGGACCGAGCCGTACCTCCCCCGCCGCGGCCAGAGCCGCTCTCGGCGGAGGAACGACGGGCCTGCTTCTCCCCACGACTCCGGGGAGCGAGTCGCGCCCCGCACGGAAGAGGGCAGCGAAGGTCACCATCGCGACGGCGCCCAAGGCGGCTCCGGCGGCGCCTCCGTTACCTGGGGGTTGTAGGCGGCGGACGCCGCGGCCCCGACCAGCCTCTGCGTGAAGCTGTTGAACTTGTAATACATGGTGGCCACCGCCGGCACGCGCGCACCTAACGGCCCACCGGCCCCCGGCTGCGATGCCTCACGCAGAAGGACCCCAGCCGGCTTCTTGCACCGCCTTAACGCGTAAAGGCCCTGAGGCTCATAGTCCTCCGCCACGAATACCTGAAACCAGTGAACTCGGGAAGCCGTCAAAGGGAGAGGGATACAAATAAAAAGCCCGAAAACAACACGAGTCTTTACTAAACCCGTAGGGAGGGCGGGTTTTGTGCAGGTGCTGCTCGCAAAGTAACAGTGACGGACATTTTAATCAGGCACCAAACGGGATGCCTAGCAGGCTAAGACATAGTGCGTCTGCGCATCACTGCTCGTGGAACTGCCGCGGTAGCGGGATGTAGGCCTGCGGTAGGTGGTGACGACAGGGAGTGATCAACCAATCAGCGCAGGGGGGAGGTGAAATCCCGCCTCCTGCCGGCGAGGAGGGCGGTTGCCGCGTCGCGCGGGCGGGCGTCTCGTGGGCGGGCGTCTCGTGGGCGGTGGTTAGGGGTGGGGCTCGGCGATTGTGGGGTTTGGTGGCGGCGCTGTGGGGGTCCCCTCGGGCCTAAGGAAGGCGTCGTGCCCCCCAACCACCAGAGAAGGCGGTTCGGGAGAAGGAAGCTACTGTGCAGGAGCTGAGTGTTGTTTGTGCAAGCTCCTATAAAGCTTCCTATCGGATCTACACTACTGCTGGTGCGTTTGCAAGTCCACATGGTTAAAATAGGGTTCAGCTACATAATTCTGTGTTCTTCTTCACGTTTTGCTTCCCCTGCTCTGACACAGTTGTAGTTTCCCCTTGTGAGCACTCTCAGTTGCCTTGCCTTAAGTATTGTGGTAATTATGGATATATGACATGTTAGTATTAAAGTACTTAATTTAGGTTATTCAGATTTTTGAGACAAACCTGACAGTGTGTTTTGAAATGTTTGTTTTCTTATGGGAACTAAGAACAAAAGCAAACTTGTTTTCTGCAGCTTTATGTCTGTTTTTCTATTAAGCAATTTTATTCACTTCAACAGCCTTTCTAATACTTCTGAAATCTATAATGTTACTTGTTTTGAGCCTTCTGTAATAAAATCAGCACCATGAAGTAAGTGAATGTGATAAGGTGCTTTTTTTGTTTTGAATGTAATCTTTCTGAAAAGTCCAGCAGCTGTGACACTGATGGCTTAATGTAGAGGTTTTGCCAAGCTTTGGGGCATTCAAGGTCCTAAGAGGCCTTGAAACTACAGACATTCTGTGGTAATTTGGCTTCTGCACATGCTTTGGGCCGTAGATTGTTGCCAATAGATATCTCCTTGTTAGCCATCCAAAACATACTGCTATTATCTGACTCTGACGGTGCAAATTCTTAACAGGTATTCACACTGAGAGTTGCATACTGTTGGTTAAGATTAAATGTACTGAGGTCTTATTAAGAAAGGGTGATTTATTGATAATGTTTCATCATTAGTGTCCTGAACCAGAGTTAGAATACTGTCTGTTAGGAGTCCCACATGCAGTTTTGCAGATATGCATGCTATAAAAATTACTGTGGTCATGCACTGAGTGAAAACTTAAAATATACTTTGTTTATACCTATCTGTAGAAGATGTTTTACAAAGTAAAATATCTATATAAAAGAACATAAGATAGATTCCTGTACCTAGCCCTGTAGCACCTTCTACTTAGTTTTGTAGAATTTGAGTTTGGTGGCAAGTAAATGGAGCATTGAATCTTCCTGAATTTATCCCCTTATGAACAGACATGTCCTATACAGAATAATAGTTGTTCAGTAACAAGTAATGCCCCCATGAGCTCTGTACTTCCCTTTACTTGTAAAAACAGGAATATGAACCAGAAGTAAGGGTAGGTCCTTGGTACTACTATTCTTACCTGTGCCTGTTGCACTGCAAGCTAGGGAAGTTTTTTCTTTGAGACTTCAGTTCCACAAACCCTGTCTCTACTTTCCTGTCACCAAAAGAATCAGATGGGTGTCCCATATGTGATACCTGAAGTAGATGTTTCTCACTCTGTATTAGGAATGATAACCTGAGATGGTGATAGGTTATCTGCATAGTAAGTAGGAAATTTATGAAAATATTTTGTAAATGTTACAGCAATAATTGAAAGCTTCAAGGATTTCACAAGACTAGGAAATACTAAATGAACTGGAATGTGTTGCATAATTTATGGTAGAAAGGAGGCTGCCATTCAGGATTCTACTTATTTCAAATAAAACTCAACTAGAATATATGTTTGATTGCAAATCTGCCTGTGATTGAGCAGAAGACCCTAAAGATAGGGAATACATACTTCAGAATGGAACGCTGTGTATCTAGACTATATTTGGACAGTTGCAGTGCTGCTGAAAGTCTACTGAAATCCTTGGGAGCTGACTTATATTATAACTACTCTGGAATCTTCCTTGGCCATAATCTGTCTGCAGATGCACTATAGCTCCCTGCATCCAGCTATTTCAGCATTTACTAGATTAAATAGTTGTGCCTGGCAAGCTTTTACTAAGGTTATTTTATGCCTGCTCTTCTACGTTTTCCAAGATTAATACATTTTACAATCCCACAGGAGCACAGATTTCTGGGCAGGTCATACATGGAGATAATGCCATTGTATAACTAGTTCTTCTTCCATGGGTGCTCTTGAATCAAGTTCTTGAAATATCACCAATATTGACTGAAAGACAGAGAAAGGAAAGATTCCTCTCCGGAAGCATTGAGGAGGCTGTGAAAAACATGTACCAATTTATCCCCCTTTTCACTTTAATTAATCTAAATCATTATGCTTAAAAGTAAACTGTGACACTTTGCTGCTGTAAGCTGTTGAAATGAAATCTGGTCTCTGTCTCTCTGCTGTTTTAGCTCAGAAAATTAAAAAGATTGGGAATTGTTTACTTTGCAAAATAGATGCATAAGAGGATGATGCGATTAAAATTAGAACAACGAATGAACGCTCTTGTTCTCGTAACACAAGAGCATGGGGACAGTCCATGAAAAAGAAAGTAAAAAATTCAGAATTAGGTAAAGCCTTTCCTTTAAAGGAAGAAACTTTCTTTGCTTTAGTCTCTAGACTTTTGCCAAGGACTCTTTTGCTTATCAGACTTTCTGATATATTGGGTAATTAGACTGTAAAACTTACTGACATAGGAAGTCACTGGGGCAAAATGAGGCCACTCACTCTGGCAGGCTTCAAAGAAGGATTGTGCATCTTTGTGGACCATAAAACTGTGTACAGTTAATGTAAACAAAATGTCCTGGAAGGAAAAGACTTTAAGTTGGGCTCTGACTCTTAGACATTAGGTCAAATGGGGGCAATATCATGAGGACAGAGTATTCTATCCCCATTCTGTTTGTCTGATAGGTGTTTTATACCTTCATATGCAGGGTGGTATTGGCAGCAGTTAGAGACAATACTGCCCGAAGACCCACACTATAGTGTAATGTATTCCATTTTTTTCCTGTATTTTAAAGGCAACTGATTTAATAAATGCAAGTTTGTGTTTATCATGGCTTGTTTCTGAAATAGCATTAAGATTATGCTTCAAGATAAGTAGATTTCTGGGACTGAATGAAAGAAGCAGAGTACCTTGAGGTTATTCTGTGTTGTTTTTTTCTTCAATTTTTGTGAATTTATTTTCTTTTTGAGGATAAAACAAACAACAAGACCTTATTCTGTTACTTAATGAACAAAACCTTCATATGCTGATCATTATTTCAGCACAGATGTCTGTAACTCAAACTCTGAGAATCTGCCCATGCAGCTCTGTTCTTGAATTGCTGAGAACAACTGTGTGGGTGGATTTAGAACATGAAATTGCTGTGTGGACTCATGTTTGTTTATGCAGAACTAATTTTTAATAGGGATAGATTGGATTTGCTTAATGTTTGTTTCATGTGTCTGTGTATAAATATATACATATATAATATATACAAAACCCCAAACTAGAAGATGATCGCCAAGCATAAGCTCTATTAATGTGAGAGACTGACATTGTAAACATGTTGTATTTGAAACATTTTCTCAAGTGAAAGAAATAAATTAAGTCTGTGTGCAGAATAATCATCCAGGGCAGTGGTTGCTTCTAAAAAGTGTACCTGAATTTATTGGCGCTTTATTGCCCTTGTATACTGAATATAGTATGGATCACACTTTGAAATAAAGACTTAGACTACCATTATGAACTAAGATTTCTTTTCAACAGAGTTAGAGATACTGAAAATATTTAATAATTACCTAAAGCTTTGTGTATTCTACTTTTAAGAAAATAATTGAAATCCCCAGGCCTTATTTTTATGGCTTATAACTATTATCACTTTTGAAATGCTGTACTAGAAGGTTGGATCCTTTGCCCCTTTGACTTAGAAACTTCAACCTATGGTCATCCCTATCAGTCTACAGGTTTTCTGCCATGACATCCTTTGTCCTCTACAATCGGAAGGGAAATCACAAGATGGCAGTACCTTACTCTTCCTGAGGTTTTCCTTTAAACATTCTACAGGTAGTGGAATAGGTTCCCAAATAGTGAGCAGTATCTCTGGACATCCAAAGATAAAATATATCTGCTAGGTTTTATGTTTTTACACTGCTGCCAAAGTCTTCCTTCATCTCTTCCATCTGCTTCCCTAGGCTGTAAGTGTTTACTTCCCAAACATTCAACAGTCCCCAGCAAAAGTTTATTTTTCTCAGATTTGTTGTAGATACTGGGACAATGATGCACTGTCCTCATATTTCATTTCTTCTTGCCAGCCTTTTTGTATGTAAATCCACGGACTGGATTCCAGAGATAATCACATCCTTAATATTGTAACAAACTTCCCTGAATAAGGCAAGTTCTATAGACAAAAAAAAAAAGCCCTTCTGCAAATGCTTTCTGCATTTTCTATGGTATGATAGATAGTGTAGAGTCAGGCTGAGAAAAGCCTGTTTCTCAAAGGAAACAAAGGAAAGCACAGTGTTAACAACTAAAATATAATTGTCTTGGAAACATACAGGGCAATTTACACCAGGTGGCTTGACTTGAGTATCAAAGTCTTTTGCTTGCTTGGTCTAGTGCCCACTCATTAGTCACTTATATTTGTGATCTTAGTTATTATTGGTCACATTTCAGAACATTTCATACAGCTAGGCTTGGGCTTAATTTACCCTCTCCCACCAGTGACACTGCCCTGTATCCTCTCTAACAGTTTTCTGGAGAAGATGGTAATCCTGAAGACATAGGATTGCCAAAGCCGACTGTTCAAAAATCGGGAGCTTGGCTTTAAAAACTTGTCAATTTGTTCACTTCTTAGTATGTGATCAGGTTTTCCCACTTCCCTCTCAAGCTTCAAGATGTAAGGAACATGAATAGATGAAAGCAGAGTTTCACATGATCCTTTGAGTTCTTGAGTAGCAGCTATCATAGTTAATAAAATTTCAAAAGTTCATAAATTCTGGGTTGTTACTTCCTAATGAAGGTATGAACTGTTAGAACTGCACCTCAACAAAATGGAAACTGACCTATAGGTGCATGCTGAGGCAATTCTGTTTGACAGAATGCATTGAACCCATGCTGTTCAGGGGACAAAGAGACAAGAGTAAGAGTATTTCTTCCATACAGAGGATCGCTGCTAATAATTCTCAAGGTAGTGCCATCGAGTAGTAGTACTTTACTTTTTTTGACTGATCTGAATATCCAAGAATCCATGTCAGGACAGTAGCTATGTTGTAAAGCCTGTTGATTGTGTTTTAGCTAAGGTTGTATCTAGAATGTAGAGCCAAAGTGCCATCTCCCAGTCTGCTCTTGAACCCAGTTTTCACTGGGAAGTTTTCCTACAGCAGTCCCAGCTTTCCTACAGCAGGCTTTGGCTGAGTCTCCAGACTGGAAAGGAAACCAGGGCCATGCTATGTGCCATATCTGCTCAGTTGAGATGCAGCTTAAGAAAAGCAAATCTTTTGGTAGTAGGTTCTGATTTACTAAACTGGGATCTGCAGCTTCAGTGAATTGCTTACAGTTCCCTGAATCCACAAAGGTTGCAAACAGCAGATCTTTATTATGTTGAAGAGGAGAAACTGAAATACATAGAACAAAAAGGGAACCTTCCTCCAGATATACTCAGCTGGGAAGCTCTAGATCAGAAATGTGCTTTTGAAGTGAATCACTCATTTCTTCCTGCTGTCTTTTCGTTTGCATCACTGAGCAGTCTTGGAGCTCACAGACTGGATTCATTTTTAGATGAAGCAGGGCTTCCTGCTAGACTGTAAGATGCACTTAAGCAGCACACCTAATGGGCCCCAGCTGCTATTCAGTCAATAGGACGAGACTAGAGCCAGTCTGATGTAATTTTCCCCTGAAATGTGCATGGTGTGCGTGTCAGGTCCTCAGCATCAACTGCTCCAGTTTACACATTGCTCCTGTTGTCTGCACTACTTCCTACAGAGTAATAGCTTGGCAAATTGTGGAAGACTGGATATGAGGGTAGATTTTCTAGATCCTGATGCCTGCGTAGAATCACATTCACAGCTATTACCTCTAAGGTGCTCCTCTTGGTATTGCTATGGGATAAAACAGCTCATAGCCGGCTGAACTCTCACTATACTCACTCAGAGGCCAAGCTTGCCCCGATTATTTGTCAAGGGGGCTGTACTTTAAGAAGTTTCTATTTGGCTGATTTAAAAAAGGGTGTACTTAAATTTAGTAATACTATTGTCAACTGTCTGATTACTAGGTAAATCTTTCTCACAGAAAATATTCTTGTTTTATGAATCATTTAGCATATCAGAGGTAACATCATAAAAATTGATTGCTGCCATGAGATCAACGTCTCCTGCACTGAAACTAAATGAATAGTTTTGACTACGTTTATTTTTGAGGATTGTATTCTTCTAGCAGCAGGAACTGTTACCCTGTGGTAAAGCACTTTACGACTGACATTCTCTTCTAATTGTCTTCTCTGCAGCATATATAGCTGCACTGACATTCTATAAGCATGTAATTATTCCCGTTTGGTCTCTTCATAGCATAGTATAACTCAGATCTGTTTCAGGAGGTCTTGCAGGTTTCATGATGTGTTTCTGTATTGTCTCGCTGTATTATAAATTATATTTTTCCATTTTAAATATTCTCACTGTCAGTTTTACATACCTATCTGTGCTCTCTTACTGTCATCAGAAAAGGGGCTCTGTAGAACTGGGAGTCTGGGCAGATCAGAGAACTATGTTTTCCCTCTCATAGCACTTCCTTGCATAGGAGAAAGAAGTTCAGAAGATTAGGTAGCAGTGTGGGAGAGAAAAACTTGGGGAGAACATCTCTTGGGGAGAAAGTGAGAGGAAGAAGGAAGCTCAGTTGCAGCTCTGCAAAAAAGAGGCCTAGAGACTGTTGGAATGAGTAGACTAAAAGCAGGGAAAACAGAAAGGAAATGTTTCTGAGACAAGTCCCTGCACACATGAAAGGGCTGGATAGCTGCAGAAGCAGGGAGGCCACCAAGTAAAAGCTGCCTGCAGCATCTGCCTCTGCATTGTGCAGGAACTTTTCTTCAGCTGAGTATAAACAGCCATAAAGAGCTATGGTGAGATTAGGCTTCTTAGCACTGCTCTTCTCATCTATATTTGTTTTTCCCAGGCAAGAGATCAGCTGTGTAAGTGCAGGTGTGTGGATATGAATGGAAGCAATGTGATTCAGGTGCTGACCACATTTAACATCTCACTAAAAAATTTTTGCTTAAAATTTATCTTTTGACAATATTCTCCCTCCTAAGAATTTTTCACAGTAAATATTGCTGAACCATCTCTGGCTCCACTGTCTTGTGTGATGCCAATTGCTAATGGAGAGTTTCATTTGGCTCAGTATATAGGAGCCTGAGCTTTTGTAATCGGAAAATACAAGTTCTGTTTTCCCAGAGAATATTGGAGCTTGCAGGACCATTGGTAGCACAGGCGTGTTTTAGTAAGAGTGCTATGTCATATTCTGCAGCTTCAGGAGGCTGAGAAGTGATGGTGAGGAGGTATGGAAACAAATCTGGCACCATGATTTTACTTGCTTTTTGCTTTGTATACTATTGATTTTTTTTCCCCTCCTCCAGTATAGTTCTCTTTTTAGATTTTGCAATTAGGAGGTGATATGGTTTCCTGAGGGATTCTGTGTCTCTCTTAGGAAACAGTATGTGTTATTCACGATTCAAAGGCAGAATGGAAACTCTCTTCTGTGGGTCCTCAGAATTGCTGGAGGCACTGCTTTGACCCCATTAAATTGCTTGTTCCAGATCCAGTTGCCACCAAACAGACAGTATCAGATTACTATCATTTGAACCTCAAGCTTATTATATACACTGGCCTTATATTGTAGAGATTACACTAAAATGATGGAAACCAAATTATTCTAATTTCTTTCTTTATTTGCTTTCACTAGATTATTAAATTATAGCATCATGTTTGTAGTGCTGCAGGCAGAAATGAATTAGGAGTGAGATCTCCATGCCTCCCTTACAGAAAGGTTTTATGGATAGAGACAAGGGAACCATTTTTCTAATGCTATTAAAAAGATTTTATTTAAGATCCCATATATGTTCAGTGTAATCTAAGAGCTGACTTTGATTCACACACAAATGAATTTGAACTTTGGAACAATACCCATGTGTGTGCCTTTGTGTTCCTTTTTGGGTGATTACAGCCCTAAAGCTTAAAAACTTTCTTAAAGCTGGTTACAGAAAAAAGTAATTCATGAGATATGATTTGCATGTTTGATGGATGAGAAGGAAATACAAGATTGAGCAGAGAGTTTATGGATTATCTGTGACTACTGGTAAATAACTGCATGTTTCTACAATGGACTTATCCTGTTTTTTCCTCTGAGCTCTAATATGCAAGCTGAACATCTTTTGTTTGCTTCCGGAGGTCTGTGTCTCTCAGTTGAACAGTGAAATAAATGCCTGGTCAAGTACTGTTGTGCTTATCTTCTTGCTCTAGTCTTCAAGGCAATTCATGATGCTTTAGCTGAGCTTTTGTTTCATTCTCTTTTTAAGATCAGAGTAGTAGGTATCATTTGTAGTATACCCTGCTTTAAAACAGTAGGAAACTAGTAGGATAAAGATGTTGCCTGGGAGCCCATGTCAGAGAGAGCAAAGCTAAACACAGCAGCATTTGCTGCAACTGTTATCGCTAGTCTAGAGTGTGTGTTGGCTGACATGGTGCTGACCACAGCTTCAGCCTGTGTAAGCAGCAAAAGCTGTGTTTAGTGTATCAGCTATTGTGAGTAAAGGTCGGGTAGGGACTCTCCATGCTGAGATGACACATTTCAGTAGAATTTTCTGATGCTCATCTCAGAAAGGAAAGGATGTGACCTTTTTGTTTTTAAGTCAAAAATCTTTTTGCTTGCGTGTGTATTTTGCAGAGTTGCAGCCTGTAAGATCCCTGGATCCCCTTATTGAGGATGCTTTATGCCTTTTGGCAGTGATGAGTGCTGAATGAAAAGGAAAACAACTGCTGAATGGGATAAGATGGTGCAAGATTCTCTTTATTCTCCTGATCTGAAAGACTGCTTCTGCCAGTGACACGTTCAGAAGACACTACGAGGAAATAGTAAATCACAAATATTGACAATAAAAGTTGCTGTCACAGTGTATAACCCCAAGAAATTGGTGAAAGTGTTTATTTTTAGCAAAATACCAGTTGAGTTATATTTATTAGTGATGAGTAGACTGGGGAAGTGCTTTTTGGCATGGTTCCTTGAGAGGCAGGACAGAATTTATATATGTAGTTACGTACAGAGGTGACAGTAGGACAGAACAGAATAGGCAGGATAGGAAGGCAGATGCTGATACTGCAGGGCCACTGAGGTGGGGTGGCACTGCCATTTTGGAGGTATTCTGTGCAGGCACAGAAGCCTGCTAGTGTGGTTAGTGACAGAAAAAAAATGGGGCGGCTGGGAAAAGGGTAGTAACTGAGGAGGAATGGAGTTGGATGGAAAAAGTCTGGCAAAGGAAGAAAGCAGAGATGTGTTTTCAGGGAGGGTACGGCAGGACAGCAGCAGTGATGAGGAAGACAGCTGAAAAAAGCACAGTGAAGTCCTATTGTGTTTAGAGTCTGACAGTTATCGGCATTTTATATTCTTAACTTTTGGGGAGTCACTGTTAGAAAGGACTTCATTACTGCCTCAGAGCCTGTCACAAATAGGTGACTAACCAATATGTGAAATGGCCCTTTTGCATTGTTAGATTTAATATTTTTAACCTCTCCCTTCCCCTCTACCCCATCTCCTTTTTTCATTAATCAGTCTTCCATCTGCTGTCTGCAATGTTCTTTCAGTTCACATGACAATCCTGGATTGTAAGTAGTGATAAGTCCACAGTGGAGGGAACATAAAAATAATGATTCTTCCTATGGGTCTTAAACTGGGATCTTTAATACTAGGGTGAAAGACTACCTGTTTCTGAGGCTATTGAGCTGCTGGTAGTGCTACTCTGTTATATACTGTTGGAAATGGATCAGCCAATGGAAGTGTACTGTCCCAGCTTGGCCACTTTGCTCTCCACATGCTTGGTAGAAGCAATGATCTCATTTTGGTAATCCATCAAAATGTAAAGGGGTAACTACAGATCTGTAACTCCAACATCTCTTTGGCAGTACCTGTTCAGCTGTCAGGAATTTGTGCTGAATGACCGCTAATGCTGGCATACAAGTAGGCAGCTAGTTTTGAGTGGATTTGAATAGGCTGCAGGATGTGGGGTGCTAGGTTAAGATTGTAAAGGTAGGGTCAGATGTGGATGATTTAGGCTATTTTGTATTGCTTTGTAAAAGCTTTGCTTTGCATGACTGTTTCCTCCCGTTGTATATGACATTTATTGTAGAGAAGGAGAAAGCTTTTATCCTACGCTGACACAGAGATAAATGTTTGGATATTTGCTCTTGGTTATCTAATCTGGAGTTGAACTGCACTTCACATGTGCATGGGACAGTCTATATGAGGAGAAGTCAAAGGTAACAGCAGCCTCAGACACTGGATTTTAATGTTTAACCTTAATGCTCCTTGGGTGAGGATCAGTGGAAATATGAAAGAGAGAAGTCTAAGAAAACTAACAGGATAGAGATGCTAGAGGGAAGCAGATGAGCTTCATGGTCACTGGTCTTGCTGAGGGTAACCTGGCATTTACCTCCCAGACTTTGTCTTCCATAACTCAGATGACAAATAGATTTTTCCAAAATGAAGCAACCTAGCAAAGCTAGTTTTAATTCACTACTGGTTGCCTGACTCCCTTTAAGAAGATTTTGTCTTCAGACATATCTGATTTTTAAGCTTCTCGAGACAATGGAGATCAAAAAGCTGCTGTGACCAATAAGGTCAGTTTGAATCAAAGAGCTCAACATACATCCCAAATAGGCCACCCCAAAGGCAGGAATACTCAAGGAGTCCATATAGATTTGGGGGGTATAAACAAGAATCTTTGGCAGGAATCCAAGATAACTGGAAAGGGTGTGTATCAAACATGTTATGTTAGGTACCTAAATACATTTGTCCATCTCAGTGTTACTCCAGATACAATATGTAAAATGAACAATAGGACCTGAGAAGTGATTTCCGTAGTAAGCCCCTTAAAAATTGGAGAACAGACCAACTTGTGTTCCTCACTTGACAGAATGAGAGGAGAAAGAGGAAGTGCCATTCAGGTATCTCAGAAAACTGGATCTGTAAATGAATGTGAAATATAGAGAGCACAGCTGTTAGGTAAGGGTTGTATGTGCATATTGGAGGAGAGGACCCTTGGAGAGGAGGACCTGAGAGAATAAAAGATAAAGCTATGGGTGAAGGATTTCTGATTCCATTCACAGTATTCCAATGACAAATATTCTCCACTTTCCAAGGATACAACAAAATCCTAGCATCAAGTAAGTAGGCAAGCTTTGTGATTCATTCTTACCTGTGCACTACACTGTATTTTTAGTGTTTATAAGTTTGTTTTCAGTGTCAATAGCTCTTTTCTGAGTTTTATGTAGAATTTGTCTTTGTTTTCTATTGTAACTAATACTCTTTTGAAGGTTAATGGAAAGCTTCATTCTGCTTTTGACTGCTGAGAAACAAAATGTGCTTTCAGGAAAGACATAAGTAGCAGTGGGCAATTTTATATTACCAAAGGGCTTTTAGATTTGATTTTTTTATTGAAAAACTTTTTTATTACTCATGCTTTTCAGTGTTCCTCTGCATGGCTGTACTTAGAGAATAAACTTTGTTGAGAATGTTTTTCTTTTTTACGCTCATATAGCAACTAGAGTGGGTCTGTGATTAAGGATTCAACATGGTATTCTAACATATGGCCCCAATTTCACATGGTTTCCCATCAGATGGCTCAACTGACTGCAACTTCAAATGCTAATTAAACCCTAACAACAGAAGTCATGGTTAGCGCCTGTGCTGTCTTGGCACAGCCAGTACATATGACAAGGCCTTTAGCAATGTAGAAGGGATTATCATCATCTAAGTACTGCATTCTGTGAGCAGCTCTAAAATAAATAAAAGAAAAATGAAGCAGAAACAGCTTGTATTTAAATACTTAGTACTTTAAAAACTCATCTCAGCCTCAACAAATTAGCTGCACTCATGCTACAGAGAAATGCCATGTGTTTCCTTGCCTTTTTTTTTTTTTTGGTCTGTATACATCTTTTGATTTGTGCTTCAGTCTTAGGCTATATGGGTTTTGGAGTAGTACTGTCATTTTGATGCATGGCTGTAGAGCCAAAGTATAATAAGAGGCTTCCATTATAATTCTTAGTTGCTACTTCAATATTGGTAAAATAGCAATCAAAAGAAATATAGAAATAAAAATTGAAGTTAGAGATTCCTGGGACAGAAGGGAAAGAATTCTGATTTTTAACTTTCTGATTTTTAAAATTTAATGAATCTACTTACTATTTTCTTTTAAAAAATCTTATGACAAAAATGTATAAAATGGTCTCTGTGACATCAAGAATCTTTTTTATTTTTTGATGTTCTATGTATCCAGAGTTGTGACTCAAACTAATAGTGCTGAGAATATCTGGAAAATAATAAAAGCATTAAAACTTTAAGGATACATGCAAATGTTATTCTTGCTACTTCTGCTTCCAAAACATTTTAGAAGTTCTTTTAGAAAAACACTTATAAAATATTCTCATATGACTATTTGGATACCTGCTTCATTTCTTCGGTGATTAATCTTATGTTAAAACTTTTAAAGCTAATAAATATGAGAAGTAAAACCACCCATGATTTCTAAACTAAAATTCTGTTAATTTTCATAATAACACCATGGGCTGATGCTAGAACAGTTCATAATCCACTGGTCTGTTACAATATTCAAAACAATTCTTTCTTTTTAGAAGAACATCAGTTGTGTTAATTTTGGAAATACATTTGAAATGGCTTAATTTAAAGAATCACCAGAGTGTGTCTGAAATGTGTTCACCCTGTCCCTTTAGCTTGTAGAAAGGCTAATAATAATGTGAGCATTGCACTAGTGAAAGTACTGGTTGTTTTGAAATTCCAGAATGAACTCCATTGTACTTTTCTTTTAAAGGTAAACAAATTTCAGTGAACTAGAAGTCAAACTCAATCAAATTTTCTGGATTTGTTCTTATAAATAATTCCCAAGGAGTAACGTATGTGCTCTATGTCTGACTTTTCATTTTGTTTTGACAGTTCTGTTGCCCATAATTGTAAGATGTACAATTGCTGTTGTTGAGAAGAACAATCCTGTAAAAATAGTAGTATAGGGTTAACTTTATTTATTGTGTCGCACTAACTTCTAGATGAAGTATTCAAATTTTTTATTGTGTAATCCTCCTAGGTTCTGAATGGCAAACACCTCTTTTTCGGTAGCAAAAAATTGTTAAAGGAAAAAAGTTTTGCCAAGATACAATACCAATATGAATAAGCATAGAATTCCTTTGCTAGAAAAGTAATGCATTTGGTACAGCTGGAAGTCTCTGTTTTGACCCCTGCTCTGAGAAATATACCAACAAGGCTAGGGAATTTTATTTCATGAATTCATACATCTAACACTGTATTCACATCAAGGGAATACATTTATTACTTTTCCAAATTATATTATACACATTTCTCTACAGATAGCAAACAATATATAAAATTAACATTCTATAAAATTATAAACCTTTGAGTTTATAAAGAACAAAGGAGTCTAAAAAGCTGTAGTTGAAAACATTCACATTTTATTAATCTGATCAAAGATTTTTATTATTATTATTATTAAAATTTCTTGTCAAAACAGATTGTCAGTTGGTTGCTCATTGCGCAGTCTTCGTGCTGCTTAACCTGTTATGTTATCTGCAAAAGATATTCCCTACGTTGTGTTGCATTTCACAGGCCATACATTGTATTAGTTTTCAACTATAAAACCAGCCTTTTGTTGTTCCATATGTGCTGGGCAGATCTTCTGCTCGTGTAAATTGTTAAAGCTCCAGCAAGGCTGAACACCTCTCTTTCTTACTGTGTCTCCTTATTATAAACAAGGATCTGTTTTATGGAGCAAGAACTAATATATATACTGATATGTATGTTTGCTTTTACAAACAAGTAAACAGGAGAAAATATGAAATCGGCTTTCTTTTTTAAAATCATCATGGAAAAAATCTTTTCAAAGGAATGTAATCAATTTTACTGTGCACAGCTTAGGTAATTTTCCTGCAAATGTCTCATCAAAAGTGCATTTGAAGGGATAATACTAAAATTTTCAAGGTACTTCAAATGACCAAAATTTACCTTTCTGTGTGAGAAAATTCTGAACCTGGCAGACCATGTTCATTTTGTTGGTGGCCAGTTCACAAGAAACTCACTGGTATGGCTACCAAATTTTAGTTGGCTGGTGTGCACATATGATCAGTCCCAGGCCAACATTCAGGTCTCATAAGATTTTTGTGGTTATTACTCAGAGGGGAAGAGACAAGTGTTTTCCACACATAAGGACTTCAGTTTTATTTTGGAAACATCAGGGTTAAACGCTACAAAAGCTGAAGACTGATTCCTTTCTAGGCACGAATTTCCTACACAAGATGAAAACGCAGTACCTTTTTCCATTAAATACAAGGGTATCAAGTTATGAATCTCACATTAGCAGGATTTTTATCCTCATCAGACGTGTTGCCATGTACACAAGGATCAGCCATTGTACAGTAAGAGTTAATATCCCATGTTAAGTGGCTGGCCCTCATGCTGATAAAACTGTTAAAATAAACCAATTGACCAAATTATTCAGATTTTTTTGGAGGTGTTCATAAAGATGATAGCCTTCCTTTTATTACAGCTATCAAAGCCTTATATCGAAAGAGATTATAACCTTCCATACTTTGTAATTTTTATTTTTGGTGCATCTACTGGCTTCATGTAGAACTGTAGAAGGAAAACGTATTGTAGACACCTCTCAATTCCAAAGATTTTGGGGAAGAAGTTTTCAAGTGGCAGTCAGCACCTTGAAGGACTGCAGCCAGTATATAGTTATATACTGTAATACATAATAGGTCAGTCCTAAGAATTGAATTTAGTATATAATGTATGATTAACCTTTGTTATCATCAAGATGTGTAATTGCAGTTCAAAATTCACTGGAATTGGTTTCATTTTAGATGGACAGAAAAGCTGGGTCACAATTACATATACTGGGCTCACATATCCCCAGTTTTGTTATATTCATATTCCATCTGTTTCAACTGCAGATGCTTCATATATTGAAAGAGGTACTTTCCATGAAATATTTTATTGTATAGGGTTCAGATTGGCAGTTATTAGAAATGAGCCAACTTATCTTCATTTGGCTTTTGAAATGCTGTATTCAGGCACAGAGCGTGCTGTACCCCATCCCATGTCTGCATAAAACTGTCTCTGGGACGCTTTAGTAAAACAGTTTCATCTGTTTAAAGATATGCTTATTTTTGTCCTCATATGTAATTCAGTATTTTTTAAGTTTCACCAGAAAGTCACCAATCCATTGAAAATAGGATGACAAATATTAGTACAAGTCAGGAAGCCTATTTATTTACTATAAAACTTTCTGTTTTAAGGCTACCTTTGAGATCAGGATTCTTCAACTTGGTTTCTAAGGAAACCTAAAGTCAACACACTGATAACCATACTACACAAAACAAACAAAAAAAGTGAGTATCTCTCCATAGTGGGCTTATATGGAGAGCACGTTTCAAAATAATATTTTATTATACCTCAAATTAAAAATACGTAGTCATTTTGCCTACATTCTGCTATACAAAAACCAAACATTAGCTATTTAAAATGACTTAAAACTCCACAGAGCTTTACACAATTATTTTCAGTAGGTAACCTTTTTATACTGGGTAAGGGATTCTGTAGCTGACAAACACTTTATAAAGCATCATTTTGTTCTTATACCAGATATAATCTGGATCTGTTCATCTCTGAAAACTTCCTGTCCTTAATTGCTTATACAAAATGATTCACAATGTAAATTGGTATTCACAAGTTATGTGCATTAATTTGTATTTTTCCTTTTGTACTGACAGCTAAAAATTAGCTTTGTAAGTAGTGCTAAAATGCATATTATTTTGTCTTGAAATCAAGATTGCAACATACTTTATATACACATTCCTTATGCATTTCCAACTACAGTCATCATGATGATGGTTTGCGGGGGGGGAGGAGGTTGCATCTCAGGGTTTGGTTTGGTTAAATACAATACATGGACAACAGACAAAGTAAGTTTTAAGGGTTGTATGGAAACCAATATTTTTCCCAAGCATTTAATACCTGGAAAACAGCATATGAAAGCCTGGCAGACGAAGTTCTTATGTGTTTTTTTTTATCCATTTTTAATGGAAAAAAATAGGGGAGGGATACACAAAGTAGATATTTCCTCCTTGAAAATTGGGTATTTTTTGATACTGTCAAAATAAACTTTTCATTAGAAGACGAAAATGTTATTTTCTTCAACAGCTGTGCTTGGATTAAAGTCTGGAATTTCAATTTTGTCAAGGAGGAATTTTTTGAGAGGAGGAAAAAACATTTCAACTGACTGTAATATATAATATAAGAAGGATATATATAGCTACACATGCAGGAATACAGAGCCAGCATCTCAGCTGGCATAAATCATCTAAGTGTCTCTGAAGTCAATGCTTGTCTAACTAACATCAGCTGCGAATCCGACCTAAGAAATTTTTGCTTAACTGATATTCCCTGCTCTGTGGAATGCAAGAGCAGGTTTCTGAACTACATAATTCTGATAGAAAAGGCATACGTATAGCAGTCTAGGGCAGTATAGAGCTGACCTGATCATCAGTACATGTCAGTGACAAGAAACAGAAGTATGTCTGTAACATTACTTAAGACTGTGTTCTTTAAAACTACAGAAGGAAAAGTCAAGCTTGTCAGTGGGAAGGCTATTGAAATCATTTTCAGGTCTTCAGAAGCCATTTGCAATATCATTTTTTTTCTTTAAGACTGCTTAAGACTAAGACTACGTAAAATGTTAATGAATTTTTCATGTCTTGAGTGCTCTGTCATAGCGGAGCCTTCAATGTACTGGTTACTCACCAGTTTGGTACTTTAATCTGAGTGAGCAATTCAAGAGATGTGTTCTTTAGGTGATAGTCATTTTATTTCTAAAGCTGTTAACAAATATGTATATAAAGGATGCTTCTGCAGTACAGTAATAGTAAATACTTTGCACTATTTTCAGGCAAGCACACCAAATTCAACTATGCTGATGACTGTGAACTTCCATATTAACAGGAAAGCTCCCTCCTGATGTTTATTGGTACCTACATTTGTAAAGCTGTACCTAAATGTGTTTTAATGTTTAACTACGTGACAGCCTTTCAGAATTATACTGAACAATGCTACTAAAGCAGTACTACACAAGAAATGTAGTGTACAAATTTCAGAACCTAAGTTGATTCATTTTAATTTTCTAGTTACATTGTAGAATATACTGTTTTGCCAAGTGCAACTCCCACTTGATATTTTGCTTTCTTCAATATCCTTTGGGCTTTTTACAGTTGTTTTTAAAACTCCATTAAGTTAAAGTGTATCCTGGAATAAGAATCACAGAAGTTAAAGATGATGAAGAGTATCATCTGACAGGGAGCAGCTATTCTTGTTTTCTAGTGATTTCTCCAGACTGTTTCAGGTGATGGAATTGTATAATTTCTCTTAGAGAACTTTCACTATGCTATATGTGGTTAATTAAATGAAAAAAATCTATGCTTATTGATATATGTCTTCAGGTGGATGGAGTTCAACTGAAAATGTAAGTAAAATTTGGATAGCTGCTCCACTAAGCTACCAAAAAATATATTTATCAATGCCTGAATTTTTATGCTGATCTTTGTAAAGTACATTGCTTACTTCTAATAAAGAGCTTGTTCCAGAGCTTGTGACCAAGAAAGTGCATGCTGCAGCATTCAGAGATGAATATACTCATCTTGGTTATTCCACTGCAAATTCAGAGCAATGACACTGACTTCACTGGTTTTACTGAAGATTTGTGTGCTTCATCAAAGATCAGAATCAGGCCCTACAATTTTTTGCCCTACAGACCTATATTCTTCATCTTTTTTAAGTGGCAGAACCAGATCTACTCTGTCGTGAGGCTCAAAAGTAGCACCAATTCTTCAATATCTGATTTGCTTATCTGTGTGAAAAGTGGAGATAACTTCGGTCAAGCAGGCCTCAATGCTTCTAAGGGGCATTTAGATTTTAAAATCTTTGAAAAACTTCTGCTACACACTGCTTAGCATGATATGAGATATATTTATGGGAATGATGAATCTCAGTATTAAGCCCATTTTTTGTTCTGTTTTTTGTGTGGAAAGGCAAACTGAAGATCACACTGGCCTGGCTGAGGACTTGAGTCCTCTTTTGTTATTTCATTCTCTCAAATTTCAGACATCACTCCCTCTCCCTACAAGGTATCCAAGCCACATGGCCATCCTTCCTGTCTGAATGGTGGCAAGCTTTCTGCAGGCTGCTGAGAATGTTCCATAGGACTGTCCAGTCAAGGACACATGAAGGGACTTTCCACCATTCTCTTCTAAGACAAAGCTTAGCAAGTAACTACAACAGAATGCAAATTTGGTCAATTTAAGAATTCAGCAGAGAGACTTCTACTGTACCTAGCAGATCGGAATTTGAGCTCATGATAACATTGCACAAAGCTATGATAAATGAAAGTAATTGGCAAGGCTAATAAAACAATGCCACTAACCACACAAATTCCTCCAAGAATCCTTCCAGGTACAGTGATGGGGCACATGTCACCATAACCAACCGTGGTCATAGAGATGATCACCCACCAACAAGCAGCAGGGATGCTGGCATAATCCTTATTCTTTGTTCCCAAGTCCAGCCCATTTTCAAGAAGCTGGGAAAGTGCACTGAAAATTGCCATAGCAACACAGATAAAGACAAGTAGCATCACCATCTCTCTGTAACAACGCTTCAGAGTCAGACCAAGTGTTTGAAGGCCAATGAAATGACGAGCAAGTTTAATCACCCAAAAAATCCTCATCATTCTTAAGACCCTCAAGGTGACTCCAGCCCTCTGAAGCTGCGAATTTTCCCCGGTAAAAACTGTCATTAGAACAGAGATGTAGTAGGGAGTAATTGCCAGTAAATCAATGATGTTGAGAGGTCTTCTGACAAACTCACACTTGTTTTTGGAGACGATGAACCTCACAATGCACTCTGCAGTGAACCAGCCTATGCAGATAGCTTCAATTATCCTGTCGAAAGAAACAAAGTACAGTATTTATGTTCTGTGAAAATGCTTTAGTTGGTGTTTGGTTTGTTCATGGACATTACCAAACTGACATTCAGACCTTCACAGACAACAAACAGAAAGCCACACTATTCATATTCTGAGCATGCAGCACCAAGTTTCAGCAAATAACCTGTGGATCTACGGAGACTTTTAAACCGATGTCTGCTAAGAACTCACTTATGGATCATTTTCTTAGAATTATAAATTGCTGCTGGTTCTAATACTGTGGAAATGTTCCTAAGAAATCTGGAATGCTACAGAAAATTAACATGTCAATGTCTAACATAATCTAGAACACTTTCTTTTTTTTCTTTTTTAACTGGGAGGCCTGATCCACTCTAGGAATGCCAAGGACTGCAGATCAGTGAACTGCCTGATTACTAACAGCAGTGTACTGAACCAAACTGCTAAACTGAAATAAAAGTGAAGATGGAGTAGGTGGAAATTGGCTTTTGCATCAGACCACCCATGCAGATTGGGTCTTCACGATCTAACATAAATCAGTATCTCATTTCACAAACATTTTCAGCAAGGTAAAAGCCAATCACCAGTGTCATCTCTTACCAACAGGTCTGCAACTGATGTGAGATTCAAGATTTGAAAATACTAGATGAAACCAGAGTTTCTTCCTACTGCAGGAGACCCTAACAAGGTAGTATCTGTAGTAACAATAATTAATTCATAACTAATCATCCAAGTGTCATTAAAAAAATAAAAGTTTTTTTCCCCTAACACATCTGCATCCATTTTTACCAGTTCTGAAATCTGCTGATATTACTGAGGCAATGGTCTGTTAGGAAGACAATATTCTTCTGTAACACTGTAACTAATACTAATAAACTTCATAAGCTAACTTTTATAGGAGTTTCATACATTAAAATATTTTTATTCATATCATATACTTTAGTTTTATGCTAAAAATGGAGGAAATAGTAACCGTCAGTTGACAAAGTCATAACTTACACTTTAATTCCAGCCACAGCAAATTTAAATGAACATAAATTAACTACTTAGAGATAACTATTCACCTAAAATCAGAGACTGCTATTCTTGTTGTGTGGATAGCAATGAAAGTTCTGTAAGCAAGTGGCCTTTCTTCAAAAAGGGTTGTAAAGTACTTATGTTAGCAACTTCTGATGCAAAGAGCTATGAATATCAAAATAGTTTTCTCTTAAGGATTATGGTTTCTCTTAAAAAAATAAGCTTTTGAAAATACTAGTGGTTCTTTTAATAATGACAATAAGTGATACCTCAGGTGCTGGTTTGATTTCTTAAAAAGATATTTGGCTCATAATGTCCTCAAAACAAAATGCTCATGTACTTTGTTATGTGAAACTCTTTGTATAAATGTGGATAACATCCATAACATGGATAACATAACGCGATCCTGTACAACGTGCTCTAGGTGACCCTGCTTGAGCAGGGGGGTTGGACTAGATGATCTCCAGAGGTCCCTTCCAACCTCAACCATTCTGTGATTCTGTGATCTTTTAATTTATTATTCCTTCATGTTGAAAAATGAAGAAAAAAATTTGGTAAGTTCTCTTCAAAATATAGCATTTTCTCTCTCATCCTTATTACACACATGATGAAGAAAATTTTTTTTTATTAATGAAATACATAATACTTTCTCTACTAAAAAGCAGCCAAGCAGCAAGATCATGCTAATGGACACGCTGATAAAGTCTCAATGTACTTATAGGTTATTGGCTAATTGGGATCTCATATAATACTTGAAAGAGAATTGTAGCTGGATATAAAGTTGCAGCTAGGAATATTCTACAATTCCAATAGACTCTATTCCATTACATTTTATGAAATTCATCTGGTAGTTCTGCCTGTGACCTATGAAATGAAAAAGTTATTCTTAATTTTACAAATTAAAGATGTTTCACTTAGTATTTCCTCCTGATGGAGGAGGACATTGAAGATATGATTACTCCACTATCACAAATTAAGTGGGTTATCCCTGAGTCAAGCTGTAAGGAAGTTCGGTCCAGATCTTTGTCATTCAGTAGAAGTCTTATCTGTGAATCACTATTGGTCTAGTATAACTTTGGGGAATAGTTGTGCCACTAAAAATTGATGTTAGATGAAATGTGATCAATGCATTGTTTTACTCTGGAATTCTACTGGCAGTTTTTAGCTGAAGAGATACTGTACATCAATTATACTGCACTAGGAAGGACTGGAGATCCATTTATTGCAGTACAGACTTTAAGAGACCTAAGGAACATCACTGATGCAAAATGACGAAGAAGATCAAGATAGTGTGAAATGCATTATCGCCATTCCATTATATTTTGCACTTCCCTTTCTCCATGTTATACCTAGCCATTTTTCCCACCCATTACACACATCTTGGCTAGGGAGAAGATGATGAAAAAGGATCTCTCTTATTTTTCTTCTTCCCTCTCCCTACTTCTTAGCCACCAGTAGAACAGTTTGATTCCTCCTCTCTTTTTACTCCTTTTTGCCTTTATAAAGGGATTTCAGCAGTCCTCATCAATCACATCAAAGTGAGTAAATGCTTCTCCAAGCAGAACTGGAAACCTCTGGCCTCTTGTGAAATTTAGAGAGCTACATATTAAGTTTCCACTTTCGGATCAAGTCTCTCTCTGTCTTAAAATGACTTATATTTATAACTAATTTACATACTTGTTAATGGATAAATAACATCTAACAAGGAAACCAAAATTAACAGTTAGTCCTTAAGAGAATTTAATTTAATATGAAGTTAAAGCCAGCTAAAATGCATTCACTTGGAAGACTAAAGTTACTATATCTTCTGTAATCAGTTCTTAAAATATTTGTTGCATATTCACAGGACAGACTGCCTGTTATTGCCTACTCCTGAAATAATATGTATGCAATTTTAAAATCTGTAGCTATATAATTAAATCATAAGCTTTATTTGGTAAAATGTAGTACCTATTCTATAAACTTCCATCACAGTTTTTGGTTACCTTTTTTTTTTTCCATCAGTTTAGTTTTAAAATAGCTGGTATTCAAAAAGGAGAGAGAAAGGAAGAAACAAACCCATGAACTGTTTCCTCAAAGATCCCCACAAAATTTATGAATAATCAGAGAAAATACTAGGTCTTAATTTTTATTCAGTTACTGGTTATTTCTGCTTATACTTACTGTTTGCAAGATCTTCATTGTCCCAGACCTGAGCACAGGAGTGTTTTTTTTTTTCCTAAAATTTTAAGCCTCTTGGTAATTAACAGCTTTTCAAGATTGCTTTAATGAGTCTCTGTCCATAAACTGAAATTCAAGCCTTTGTGAGCCTCATTTCTTCTGTAATCCAATCACTTTAATTTTCTGTTCCATCTGATAACCTCCTTTCAAAATAAGCAATTTTACATACACTGAGTTAAACTTTTTCAGAAATTTTTGCAATCATTAACAAGACTAGTTTGTTATACTAAAAAGATCATATTTTGAATGTCTTAAAGTATTTCGACTTAGCATTATTCTTCACCTCAAAGTGCCAATTTTACGCTTTTAGTATCTTCTGGTGAGCTGGCTGAAATCTCCCCAAAATATTCATTAGTGGCACTATTAGCAATTAAACTTGTAAATAAAACATACACATCTACAGGACACGAGGAAAACGGATGATATGATTAAAGACACTATGACAGGATTAAAGATTAAACTCTGCCAACACTGCTTGGTTAAACTGTTGCTAAAATCTATTTCTATGTAAAGCACATTAAAACAGAAAAATGTCCAAGCAATAGCCATCCTGCTCAGGAAGACTCCTAGTCATTTCAGCAAATAATGTTTTTCAGTCCTTTTGAAATCAACAGAATTTCTGTCTGACTACAAACTGGAGAATAAGGGCCATAAAACAACTAGTTTCACTGCATTAAAAACTTTGCTGGCATTTTTCCATTCTGTCCTTGTTTTGGTAGCAATAATATGTCTTGATGCATGAAACTGCTACATGCCTTTATGTCGGAGGACATAATGAAATCTGTGTCAGCACCCCTGGGGGAAGAGCCAAATGTCTTCCACAGCTGTCAGAGGATGCCTGGACACAAACATCCCGGCTCTGGGGTCTTCAGCATCTTTTCCACCTTCTTTGAACACATGCGTAACACCTAACCCTGATGAGCTCTTCAAGGTTCTCCTGTGGCTGGGAAGTGATACATGTCGATTCTTTCTGTTATCTCTATTTTGGAACATCTCTACCACAATTTTGAGCATCTCCAGATCCATCAGAAGAGTCCACATCTTTATTTTTAAATTAGGTCTCTTCATCTTCGTTCTTTCAGAACTTAGTGTTAAATGCAGTGTTCAGGTTAGATCTTATCCAAGGAAGGAGTAAGTATTTGGTTTTCTGAACAGATGTTGGACGTGAATATTTGGGTTTTCTGAAGTTCCATAAAGTTAAAAGTATAATGATTTTTGTGCCTCTGAAACTGAAATGTAACTTGCAAAACTGATGTTTTGCAGAGATGACAAAATCCCATTGGTAGCTGTTTAGAGATGCTTTTTGGAAAAGTTACTGTGTTTATATGCTTTTGCTTAGGAACATAGCAGTAATATGTTTAATAACTTGAGGGATTCTTTCAATACAGATTTAATCATGATTCAGTAAGTGGAAAAGGGACAACAGTCTCTTCCTTGTGCTAACAAGCTATTTGTATTTAGCATTAGAAAAATAGCTTAAAGAAATACAACATTGTGCTGGCTTTAAGTCAAGCAGTTTCAAATGACTTGCTATTGCAGGGCTTAAGAAACTCCCCAAAAGATTATGCTTATGATGAGTTTATAGACGGGTCCCTGATCAGAGACTCTCAGTATGCATCTTTTGGCACAGTTCAGGAGAGAGCAAAGATGACTTGGAATTGCCAAAAGCAACAGAAGGGGAGACAGGTGTCCCTGCTGTCTGCTCCTAAACTGTGCTAATCTGATGCAAATCTTTAGCTCTGAGAAGTGAAACATGCCAAGGCAGGGAAGAGAGCAAAATCTTAAAATGAAGGGGAAAAAAAAGTCTTTTTAATAATTCATTAAAATGTCATTTTCATCCCTCATTCTGAGACTGGTCCTGGGGAAGGCAATCCCTCTGCAAATCAGGGAATTATACTTTGTCAGTGTCTCTAGTATCTGTGAAATTCAGAATTCAGATTCTCCATCCCTCTCCCCTTTAAAAGTCTTTTCTTGGAGATCTCTCTTGCCCTCTAAATGATCAGAAATATTCTTATAGACTATAGTTCACCCTTTAACTGCTTGGTCACAGTGAAAAGTCATAACATAATGGTTTCTCAGAAAGATCGGGAAAAGTTTGGTGTACTCAATTCCTTTTCTAGTGAAGAGGTGGTCACATAAGAAAAATAAACACAGCTGATACTAGTTGGTAACAGTAGTAACCCTTATTTCTAACCTCATTAAAGAGGCTGATATAGTAAGTTACAGAGTTAGTTACTCTCTCACTTCTAGAGATGATGCCTCAACAAGGTGGAGACACACTGGTAGAGCTGTTTTCACTGCAGCTGCCCAAAGAGGTTCTGTGGATAGTCACCACATTTCAGACACCAAAATTATCAGTGTGGCATCTCTCCAAGCCTTAAGTAACGTAACATAATATTGAGGAGAGGGCAGTTGTTTTTATTAGTGAACATGAGAGACTAAAAATATCAAAGCAGGTTTCAAAGTTGCTGAATTTCTTGAAAGAATTCTCATATGTTCTCAGTATCTCAATAGCTCTCATTTTGATCTGAAAAGTCAACTGCATCCAGAATTTACATTTTAAGGAGTTCCAGATAAATCCATATAATTTTCACTTCTGAAAGTTTTCAAAATACCTTTTTAGAATAATATAAAGTCTCCATACTTGTAATTACAATGCCATATGTCAAAACTCACTCATATATAGCATTAATGTCACAATTTCTCTTGACAAAAATATTATTGTATTGTTATGCTAGACAGAATTTCTCTATTTCAATGAGGAACCCTGCTTAATAAACAAAAAGCATAATTTGGCTTCAAACTGTTGAACATATCAGAAACTAGCAGCCAGATTTTTAAAAGCATTCCCACTTAAGATGGACAATTTTGCCAAAGTGCTCAATTACAGACACTGCTGTGTGATTCCTATGACCAGACTTTCAAATAAGCATAAGTAATTTTAAATTAAATAAATACAAGCAAAAGCAAAGAAAATATAAACAAATAAAGAGAAATAAAGTCAAATGAGAACTGGACATTAGGTCAAATCCTATGGCAAGCATAAGTAGCTGTAACTTAACTGTATCACTCAACAGTAATTGTGGCTTTCTTCCAGATACAATGGGCTTTTTAGTCATGTTACAGCATATAAGATAAAGAAAGGAGTTGATCCTGTAAGAGAACAAGGCCACCTCAGAAGGTGACAAGCTGCGGACAGAAAGGAACACATTTGGTTCTGTTTTCAAGATGTTCACCATTAAATCACTATCAATTCATGTGCAATAATAGCACGCGGGTTGTCACACCTGAAATGAACCATTCTGTATTACTGTTTGTGTCTAAGGGACTTCTGCAAGAACATGGTAAGAACTGTTGAACTGCAACTTTTCTAGTAAGTTATCGCTCTTTTTTGTTGTAATTCCATAGAGTACTACAATTGGTCCTGAGGAAACTCAGCCTATCATTGATAGTGGTCCTTGTGGTTATTTATAAAAGCAGCCTTCACTGCCCTGGGAAGTGTTCAGCCACCCTATATCTTGCAAGTATTTAGGACCTTAACCTTCAAGCACTTGGTATATAATAAATGATTACACAGAGGCATAAAATTATATGTGTGTGTGTGTGTGTGTGTGTGTGTGTGTGTGTGTGTATATACACACAGACACATGTTCTTGAAGACAAAGGCACTATGAAAGAAAAATTGTGTATCGTATGCCTCATTAATCTGCAAGTTAAATTCTTTCAATGAGTGAAAAGTTAATTTCTGCATCATGAAGATGTGAACAAAAATACGAACAAAGTCATGAATGGTACTGTTGCTTGTATTTTCCCTATCTTTGCTGCCTTACATAAAGATCACCCAGAGCATCCAATCTTTGAAGTAACTGCAACACAAGAGGAACTATGCGAAGCTTAAATAAGGCTTTTTAACTGGAAGAACCTGTAAAAACAACTTTTGACATATCTGAATCTAATCAGGAATCAACTGCTTCACAATCTGTATCTGCTTTTTTTTTTGTTCATACAGTTAATTCTTTGGCTCAGCTACAATCAGAATTACAGGTGCAGTTTTCAATTAAGTTAATGGAAACTATGAAAATACTTTTCAAGGAATTAATTTGGCCACTAAGGTATAATATATCACATTCCAATTAACTCTGTGGTAAAAGATGGTCATTTCATAATGACAGGATTGCGATTTCACTGTAGGGTCCCTTTAATAAAGTAGAGGCTGGAAACTTTTTGTTGAATATTGTACCTCCTTAAAAGAAGGGAGAAGCTAGAAGCTTTTCTTGCTAGAAGTAAGAAACATTTACTTTTTTTTTTTAATATGTCAGTCTTATTTATGGGGAAAATCCCACTTAAGTGGTCTTCATTTTGTTCTCTAGAGAATAGAAAATAGAGAGTAATGATACTGAAGTCAGTGGAGTCAATGTACTTCCAAACAGATCACAAGAAAGATGGAAAAGGGTTTGCTCATACTAATAAGACTCGAGACTGAGCTTTATAACCCCACAGCCTGGTTTCTGCAGGAGTGTTTCACATTGTTTAGTGTTCTTAAACATGTTTTGTCTAAAGCAAATGTAAATATCTGTTACATTCATATACTGGGGCACAATATAATCCATTTGCAAGAGCTTAATACTCAGTTTGATCATCTCCTGTGTCCCCGCATGGAGAATCTCAGGACTAGGAGAAAGGCTACTGTCATATTTAAGATTTTACAAGATCACAAGTGTAACCTGTACTGTATCTGCTCCAGGAGAAGGACCTGTATGAATACACACAGAGTGCATATTGCATTGTGATTTTCCCAAAGGAAGAGAGGAGGGAACTGCATTCTTTTCTTTTAGGGTTTTATTCTGCCTTTTTCCACAATTGCAAGGCCTAACTATGATTTCCGAAGTGTGTGAACATCACTGTGGGGGTAAGGAGCCCCACGGCTTTTAAAAGAAAGAGAGCGCAAGCGCTCCGAGCTCTTTAGCAGATGAGCACCCTCACAAAGGGAAGGAGCCGTATTCTCACGGCACCTGCTGCACGGTGAGCCGGCTGAGATGGGAGCCTGCCTGCCCGCCTGCCGGGGCTGGGGGCTGGCCGGGCAGGGCTCTCCGTGCCGCCCGGCGCCAGAGCCCCCCGGCAGGGCTGGCTCCGGCACCGCGGCGCTGCCCCCTGAACCCAGAGCCCTCGGGCGGGCGAGGTGCTGCTGCCCCAAGGCCAGCGCGAGCTCAGCGGGGACCCGGGCTCCGGGGCGCCCGGCAGCGCCCGCTCCCCCGCCCCGGCCCCTCCGTGTCGGGCGGGAGTTTTAAGGGCGTTCAGCCGCTTTCGGCCAGCCGAGGAGCGGCACGGCCCCGGCCGCCGACGGAGACGGCCACCGGGGCGCCTCTCCTCGCCCCGCCGCGGCGCGGCGACAACAGCTATAGACCACGACGACGAGCGGCAGGACACACTGGACGGGACACACGGGGACCGGACAGCGGGAAAATAAAGGATCCTCCTACCCTGAGGGCTCCCTCACTGACTCTGCTGTGTACCTGCTCTGCTCCTCCACGCTGCGGTTCTCCGGCGCCCGCCACTCGGGCAGGGTGCTGGCGCACAGCACCACCATGGACACGATGACGAAGAGGATGGACACGGTGGCCAGGACCTGGGCGGCCACGGAGGACGTGGGCTCCTCGAAAGTCCGCCTCATCCTCTCCAGCCACTTCCTGCCCTCGGGCCCCGGCGCCCGCCGGCCCTTGCCCTCGGGGGCCGCCTCGCCCGGCGGCTCCCCGGCCGAGTAGTAGGTGCACGTCTCGGACATGCGGTCGTCCAGGCGGCGCTGGCAGCAGTAGTCGAGGTGGGAGCCCTCCAGCCCCCAGTAGATCATCTCGTTGTAGAAGGAGAGCTCGCACATGTGCGGCACGAAGCGCAGATGGCCGTGCCGCACGTACAGCATGATGAAGCCGAAGGCCTCCGAGTGTCGGTCGAAGAAGTACTCGTTGCGCTCCCGGTCGTAGTCGTCGCACACCTCCAGCACGTCCTGCTCCGAGAGGCAGCCGTGCAGGCGGCTCACCCGCCGCAGCGGGAAATCCTTCAGCACCTCCCGGGAGAAGGAGTACCGGGTGCCCCCGACGTTCAACACCACCGAGGGGCCCCTGCCAAAGTTCATGGCTTGGGCGGGACGGAGGAGGAGGGGGAGGGCCGGGCGGCTCCGCGGGGGGCCGCGCAGCGGCGCGGGCGGCCCCCGGCTCTGCCCGCGCCGCTTCGCCCCTCGCCGCCGCCGGCTGCCGCTCGGCGACGGGGCGGGCGGGGAGGCGCCGCCCGCCCGCGGGTGCGGGCTGCGGGTGCGCGCTCAGCGGCGGCGGGCGGGTGGCTCCGCGGGGCGCCGCCGGGGCGCGGCGGCGGGCATGGCGGGGCCGGGGGGCTCCGCGCCCGGCTCCGCTCGGCTCCGCCGGTGCCGGCTCGGAGGCGAGCGGGAGGCGGCGCGGCGGCGGCGGCGGGCGGGGGACACGCCTCCTCCCCCGCCCGCGCACACGGCGGAGCGGCGCGGAGCGGGGCGCCGCCGCCTGCCCCCGCCCTCGCCGCCCCCGCGGAGCGACCCGCGCGGCCTCCGCCCGCTCCCCCCGGGGCCCCGCCGGCAAAAGGCTCCGCTGCAGCGCGCCGGGGGCTCGGCCTCCCGGCGCCCTGGGGATCCCCGCCGCAGGGCTGCCCCCGGCCCATGGCGCCGCTGCTCCGCCGCCCGCCCGCCCGCGTGCGCGGACTTGGGCGGAGTTGTCCACCAAAAATGAAAGTTTTGTCCCCCCCTCCCCCCCAGCCAAGCTGAAACTTCAGCGTTTGCTCCCCACATGGCTCGCTCCTGGCTCTACACAGTCGCTGCCGGCGCCTTTCGCCCCCTCACTGGTGTGCTCGGCCCGGCCTCCGCCGCCGGGGCGCGGGGTCGCGGGCAGCGGCGGCCCCGGCCCCGGCCCCGGCCCGGCGGAGCGCGGCGCGGCGCGGCGCGGCTTCCCCGCCAGGAGGGATTTTCCTTGAAGGCGCGTCCCCCCGCTGCGCTGCATGGGGAGATGACATTTCTCTTTTCCCTGCTCTCTTGTGCGGGCACCGCGGATCGCTGGAAGCGGCAGTGCCGTCTTCCCTGTTTCTCGTGTCCATACTCCTTCATCTTCCCGTGCTGTTGTTCCTTCACTTCTAGCGTTAGCGTGCATCGCTTGGTGTGACCCCAGCCTGCTCTCTAAAGCGCTGATTTGGGGGGGGGGGGTGCACTATGTACAAGGAGTTCTTCATTTCCACTGCTGCCTTTTTTCTCCTACCCTATGCATGACCGTTGTATTTTCTAGGCTTATTAGCATCTGGAGCTCCGTGGGGTAAAATCGCCCATGATGTAGCCTTCCCTTTCAGTGAGACGCTTCCACTTGCGATTGTGGCTCCAGTTGTCCAGGAAAAAGGGCAGGTGAGTACATCTTTTCAAAACTAACACCAAAGATTTGTCACTGGAGCACTGTGTCTCAAAAAGGGACATCCAGGTTAAAACAGTGTTTTGCCATCCCCATTCCTTGCTACTGTAGATATATGTATTTTTTTACAGTTTTTCTTTTTTGTTGCTGCCATGTTACTTTCTCAGCTGAGGTTTGTAAGGCAGTTAGGTGCATTAAAAGAAATGGATAATCATCAAATTGTCTAAAAACAATGGTTGTTTTAAAGGAGAATTTGAATAAGTACTATTATTTTAACTGTATCTGCCATCCTTCTCAAAAATACCTAGAGAGAGGTATAAGAATAAACGTCCACGTTATCACTGAACAGAATTCTGCAAGATCTTTTGTGCTTGCTTATAGTATATATGGTATGTCCACTAGAGGTCACCGTTAGTCATTTTTCTCTGCTAATTTACTAGGGAGAAGAAAAACCACCACCCAAGCTCCAATTATAAAATGTAGTAAAGTATGCACATCAATCTGTTGTTGCACAGTAAGGTCATTTCTGATCTCTGTTTAGTCATTTTAGTGTCTGTTTTCACATAGCTGGAATGATTTTTGCTATCAGCAGCTGCATTTAGTTAGCATTTCTTGGCTGCCAGTTAATTTTATAAGCAACCGTCACTATTCTAAACCTCTTCACCTTTCTTTGATGTGCATGCTTCTGTATTTCATTCTTTCAGGAACAATTACTAGAACTTCTGGTTAAAAATATTTTTCAAATAGCAAAAAATAGCTAGAACTCTCACAGTGATAATGAGTAATTCAGATGCTTCTAGCTTTGCAATTTGTCGTGCTTCCTGCTCCATACATTTTAGCCCCCTTCATACTTCATTGTGAGTTTGCAGAGGAAGAGAGGAGAATACAAATAACATGGCCTTAAGACATGAATTTGCTAACTGAATTACAGAAACATAGAATAATGGGTTGGACTGTTCATTTTAGAAATAGTTTCAAGAGAAGAAAAGCTTTATGTGGTGAAGCTGTATGGAAGAGCAGGTAAAGTGTTGGCCATACAAGAGTCGGACTTTATTGTGTATCAGTTTATGAAGCGTTATAAGTTGATTTAATATGTAATTCTATTTGTGTTTTCATTTTTTTCAAAAATAAAACAGCGATTTCCTTCTTTAGAATAACATTGTCACACATTGGTAAGCAAAGCTAACCTGACAACAGCAATGTTGTTTTCTCTGTGGTCTGGCATGTTCCAGTTTAGTTATTTTAGTTATAATTACTGACTTTCAATAGAAGAGATTTGTTCTAGCCAGCTGGTGTCAATAGCTGTAAACAATGCATTCTCTCACCAGGAACAGCCATTTAGTAGGAGCAAAAGATTTTTAGACAGGATTTGTAATTTTCCAGTAAGTGTTCTGATTTTGGCATTTTGAGATTGGTCACACCATTGTAGTTATGAAATAGATGTTTTATTGTAAATTTGTGGTAATTCAGATGGTTTCATGGGAATTACTCAGATATTACAACTGTCAGTTCAGTGGTTGTCTTAAATCTGTTCTGTTTTCCTGGAAATTTTGGTGAGTGCAAGCCTTTTTTGTTGAATTTCATGAGTGAAGATGTTAGGAAATTTGAAGAACAGGGCTGAGATCCTGAAAGAGGCAGGACATTTTAAAAAAGACTTTGCATGACTCTAAGTAGAACATCTAGTAATATAAGGGGAAAAAGACATTTTAAGACCTTTTTTTTTTTTAAAGTGTGTTCCAACTGTGCTGTTTTGAAGGATGATACTAAATCAGTAAAACAAGTGAGCCAATAAATATCATGTAAATGGGTCAACATAAAAATTACTAAATAGTATTCAACCTTTATGTTGATGGTAGAGTTCGAGGTTTAAAATGAATCTTTAGAAGAACTAAGCTGGCTAGTAATCTAAAACATAATAAAGACATCTTTCAAGCAGTCAATTGAGTGTCTCAGCTCTTGTGGGGTTTTTTGTTTGATTGATTTTTAGCTCTGGGGATACTCACTGGGATGTTGAATCAATGGAATTACTCTCTTTTCCTGGTGCTATATAGTCGTATCATTTACCGCCCAAAAGAAACTTCATATTTAATAGCCATTATGTACAAATAGCTTCCTGTATGTCAACATCTATTCTCATTGTTTGTGTTGTGCTATTACATCCTAAGAGTATTTAATGAACTTGAAATACTTTCTATAGTTTCCAAATCTTTCTGGCCCCATGCTGAGGGCACTGCTCTGTGTTCCAAGTGCAGCACTATGTTAGCTTAAAAAAAGAGACTGCTTGAATCTTTTATGCAATCAAACTGGTTTATTTTGGTGGCAGGCATTTTTCATAACCCAGGATCAGAGCCTGTTCCTACTGAAGTCACTACTGAGTGCTGTTGAGTGTGTCACTACCAAGTCACCACTGAGTATTGTGCCTGCTAAATGCAGGAAAAAATGGCTTTTGGTAGGTCAGGATTCTTGTTTATGTGTATGACCCCAACACATAGGAACTGCAGTCATGGAGCAGGACACCATAATGATAGACTTGAACACACAGATCAAAAAGATTTTCCTGCCCAAGGAGAGTGCAGTCTGTTAGAGGTCAAAATGAGGGTGGGGGGATTTTTTTCTGGGGGGGGGGGGTGCTAAACATATTGTTTGGCAATATCTATCTTAATTACTTAAAGAGGCAATAAAAAATAGAACAAATGCTCCAAAAGGTTGAGCGTGCACAGATGGACTATGGTTTACAATTATTTTTATTTTAGGTCTTGGGAAAAATGGTTCCCACTAGATGTATCTTCTTTTATGAGATTTCTCTGTGCACCAGAGCCCCACTAAATTCACTGTGATTTGTGGACTACATAGAAAACTTTTCAGGAAATGGGCCTATTACTGCATGTAATTACAAAATAAAGAGTCTAATGATGGATGTAGTTTGGATTGTCAGTGGCACCTGACATAAGAGTACAAGTTCCCTTGTCACTGAGGCACTTCTAAAGATCTGAATAATTTTGAATATGAATGTTTCTAAAAGTGGATGAATGACATTTAGTAGGGAGTTGGATATTCACATGTGCACAGAATACAATCTGTAGTTGACATTTATAATTAGACTAGCTTATTTCATGAAACTAACAATTTGGGAAATTTGGCTGTGTACGAATCCTGAATTTGATTTGATGTTGGGGTCTCTATGTATCTGTGGGTCAGACTGCAAGCTTTTTTAATGTGAGGCACAGCTGCCTTTCCTGTCTTTCACCTTTATTGAGACAAAGCCCAGTAAAGATTCTTGGACCTGATGCTGGGCTAATTATTGAAGACTGTTAAATTTCACTTGGACAGAGAGGGCTGCTAGCTGGGATAAACCATTCTGTTTAGCCTGAACTCCAGGCAGGAAGATGCAAAGCGTAGCGAGGACACTGCTTGCCTGAGGAAGGTGATTAGAAGGAGACTTGCTAATGGGAAATTCAAAGGCATGAACAGTTTCTCACAGGAAAGAAGAACACAGGAAAATACTTTCACATCAGCGAGATCCCTTTCTAAATGCCAACCAAGAGGAAGGGAAGCTGGCTGCAGAAAAGATGGAGAGAAATGCTGTGATTTGGGGAAGCCATGTGTGTGGGTGAATCCAAAGATTGCTCTGAGATGGGAAGAAACTGAGCCAGATGAATGCATATAAATATTGTCACAATCTTACTTTTTTCTGCGTTAGCTAACATAAAGAGGGTTTTTTTGTTGTTTTTCTTGAATCCTTAGCAAAGACTATAAACTCAGTTCAGTCGCCTAAATGTGCATGAGTTAGGGCCATTGGAGATGCCCTAGTTTCCCGTGGTCTCCACCTGCTGCTCCAGTACTGCATGAGCCATCTGTGTCATATCTGCCAGCCCCCGGGGATGTCCTGGATGCCCTAGAGATGGCTGTAAATGTCTGCATTTAGGTAACTGAATTGAGCCCTATGCATCTGTTATGCATTGCTGAAGAACAGCACTGGAAACTTAGATCATCTGTTGGTCAGGACTCGGGAAGTTGTGTGCCTAAGTGACTGGTGAGTCACCAGTGGCCTTTGGGAAGGGGATTCAGACAGCTGGGACTCTGAAATCCTGTTTGTGTGAAGGGGTATGGAGAACGTATGCTACAGCCAACAAAGCAAGCATGGGTACCTCTGCCTGCTCATCTAGAGGAAGTGCTAAGCACGGAGGTCTAGTTGTGCAGGACTCAACCACAAGAAGTTAGAGTGTGCAGGTGGTAGAGTTTTACTGGACTTGTGGGAGGGGAAAAAAAAAAGTTCCAAGGAGAAATTTCTGGAAATACCGGTTAATTTCTTTCTCTCTCCCCCCCCTTTTTTTTTTCTTTTCTTCTTCTTAGTGGGAGATAGTATATTTTCCATTGTATGTATCTAAGCTCTCAAGGGAAGGAGAGAAGACTTAGAAACTCTCTTGCTATTACTGTGCTCCCAGCTTTATAATTCAGCAGAAATAAAGTTAGATAAGACTTTTTTTTAAAACCCTGTCACTAGCCTCCTGCTGAAGAGGAGAGATATTATGCTCTTAAATACTGCTTTTCTCAAATACTGAGTTGTTAACAGCTGACCACTTGCTTATACTAAACTACAACAAAAAAATGCAAAATTCTTTTATGTAATAGCTGAGTATACAAAATGTAATCACTTTGTTTACATGATGCATATTTTCATTTGTAGAAAGAAGTATTCATTTTTCTAATTGAATATTACACGTTTTCCAGAAGTCCCAGAAACTCTTCCCAAACACAGGTTTATTAAAATGATCAAGCTGGCTTACATGGATAAATGTTTGCATAACTATTTAAAATTAAAGATGACACTCAAGTTTTTAAAATACTAAAAGTATTTTATAGTCAAATACTATCCAGCTAAAATAAATAAAACCATAGTCTCTTGTATCCTGTTCTCAGTATCCCATATCTCAGTGGAAAATGAGTTTTGACCTCTCTGTAAAAGTCCTCGTTTCTTGAGCCTCCCGCTATACTGGAGAATTCTGTATGTTCATATCCTTCCTCAGGACGCAGACCTGATGCTGCAGTGCAACAAGGTGTTAAAACCTTTGCATTGTAAGAGCTTCAGGAACAACTGGAGCGTAGCTCCGTTATAGTTACAGTGAAGCCTATAAAGCCACTCTAGCCCGAGTTTACTGCATAGGATGTTAAATGGAAGCTTTAATTTCTGTGCAGCTAAAAATCCGTCAGTACTTTCTGTAAATTATTTGACTTAACTGCAATATATCGGACAGTATTCTTGCTCCTAGCAAAAGAGTTATATTATCCTAGGTTGCATGTAAGCAATTGTATAAAGGCTTCCCTGGGTGCCCACATAACCACTGTCAACATCTGAGCAAACTACGTAAGTGTTCCCTGAGTTCACTGCTGTACTACTGACATTAGTCAGTATCTGCTTCCAGGAATGGAAATTTCTCACCTGTACAAGAAAAGATTCCTTCCTGAATCACACAAGATACCAGATTATGTCCTGGAAGTGTAAGCGATCATATCATTAGCTCCACTGCACAGCTAGAAATGGCTCTCAATAGTCAGAATGAGTCAGTCAGTCTGTCTGTCTGTCTGTCTGTCTTTTTCTCTTCTGTGAAGGTACAGTTTTCCTCATGGAAAGTTTTTCTCAACTATATTTGACTTCAAGGTGATGGTGTAACAACTGATGTCCTGGATCGGATACAAGTACTTGCAAGAAAATCCACCAGAACAATACAGTAGATTGCTAATTCTCTTCTAAGAGGTGATCAAAATATCTGAGGATCTGGTTCTTGAGATTAAAACTGCAGGAATAAATATTTTTCTTTCTTTTGCACTGTAGAAATATTTACTTGTGAGCAGTTTTTATGCTGTGTTCTCCTCTGGTATAAGTCACCGTAGCTTCATTTTATGCAATTACTGATTTGAGATATTTGAGATATATATATACATATACACACTATTTTTGAACACACTTTTACCTATTTCAACACACCTTTTTACCTGCCAGCAACTGCAGACCCTACCTAAATGTAGACCTGTCCCCACATTTTAAGCAAAGTGTCACCAAATCACAGTTCCTGAGTCACTTCTTAGCTGCAACATAATGTGGCCTCCTTCCCATCCCCTTGGGGAAGGAAGGGTGAGATGCAGAGAATGAGCATTTTTCCAGTGGTGGTACCCTATTACACGAGTGCGCCAAATCCATGGTGAAAATTGCAGTTGAGTAAGATGTGTTCCTTTGTCATGACAGGCTGTGTCACAGAGTGCTGCTGGTGGACTCTGTGGTGCTCAGAACTGTTGCGTCATGCTGAAATGCAAGCCGCAAGTGGGCCACCTGCATTGCTGTGATGGTCTCTACCTCTCCTGACTCTTCTACCAACGTACTTGCAGGATGTAAAGGTAATCAACCAACATCAGCAATTTAGGCATCCCTTAACTTCCCTGCTACCCATTGCAATAAACTGTGGAGTCTAATTGCTGAGGCTGGAGTGACTTTGCCACAACTTTGCCATCAGGTTAAAACTGACTCCAGCCTCTGTACAGCAGAAAACCAAAGTTTCACAATCTTGATGAGAAAAAAGATCTTTCCTGGAAATGATCACAGAATCACAGAATGGTTGAGGTTGGAAGGGACCTTTAGAAATCATCAAGCCCAACCCCCCTGCTCAAGCAGGGTCACCTAGACCAGATTGCCCAGGTCTGTGTCCAGATGGCTTTTGAATATCTCCAAGGATGGAAACTCCACAACTTCTCTGGGCAACCTGCTCCAGTGCGCAGCCACTCTCACAGTAAAGAAGTTTTTTCCTTCAGTTCAGATGGACCTTCCTATGTTTCAGTTTGTGCCTGTTGCCTCTCATTCTGTCACTGGGCACCACTAAAAAGAGTCTGGCCCCATCCTCTATACATCCTCCCTTCAGATATTTATACATGATGATAAGATTTCCCCCCCCCCCCCCAGTCTTCTCGTCTTCAGGCTAAACAGTTCGAGCTCTCTGATGGCTAATAAACAAATTATTAATGTAGTCTGTACAAATATATACTGATAAAGGTCTTCGGTAAATTTTCACTATGACTTTTTTTTTTTAATGCATGTGCATTTCAATTGCAAGAGTAAAAATAAAGTAGATCACTCATTTCAGATTCTAAATCCTGTCTTCTTTTGATCCACAGTAACTTGTTATTTTGTTGTTGGGTTTGTTTTTCTTGAGCTATTGCACAAACAAGGCAGGTGACATCAGTAATCTTGAAACTGCAGTAAGAAGAAATTTGTACATGTCTTCCTGGAAAAGCTTAACATTATTCAATGATGCATATGCCACTTGTGTTGCACTTCATTGAATATAATATTGCTCTGTTTCTAAAAGGTGAGAAACTATAGTAAGACCACAGAAGCCTGTTTCAGAAGGCTTCTATCCTTAGCAGAAAGTCTTTGCCTATTGACTGCAGCATTCTTGTATGCCACAGAAGCTGGCAGAGTCTCGTTCTGTTTTGGGGTTTGGGCTCTTTTTTTTCTTTTAATTTTATATTGTGGTCTCATGCTCAAGACCACAACATGTGACCTTAAGATCATGTTACTTCCTTGATTTTTCTGAAGAGTATTAATATCAGATGATCAAAACATTTGTTTTTCCCTCAGCAGATTTAACTGTGATTCTTTTTCTTTTCTCTTTTTTAGCAATTTCATCTGTTAAAACATTTGTGCTGCCAAATAGACTTCAAACTGGAAACAGACATCCCAGTTTGCAGTGCCTTGTTTGTTTGATTTCTTTCCTCCTACAGTTATATCTTTAATTCTGAGATCTATCCTTAATTAACTAATTACACATAATAACTTAGCTAATGTACATCATTGGTATTCTGTGTTTTCTAACATCTTCTGTAATTCATTTATTAAAAATAATTTCTTTTTCAAAAGACAATAAGAATGGGGGAGAACAAAAGGTCTTCTCTTAAACAATGAATACTGATTAAAGCATAGGATTGAAATCCTATGCTCCTCTTTTCTAGGAGCCCTTTTGTAGTGAGTAGGACACGACTTTCGAGTGTCCTACACAAAAAATCATGAAGGTTCATCTTTTCCCTCTCCTGTCCCATGCACCTGGTGCTTCTTTTTAAAGAGGACTGTGAGGAGTTACCCACTCACCCTGGAGAGCATTTTGAAGAGCTGCAGTTGCCCAGGCTTTCTTCTTCTCCAAAAGTTTGCAGTCATGCTGATGGAGATTTGCGCCTTTCAGAGACGCAACTCCTTCACAGTCTGTCCCTGTGGAAAGCTTTCTTCATCCAAAGCCATGTAAAGTTACTGTGGCCTAGTTCCCAGCAGAAACTAGGGATGTGCCAGAACATGGTGCTTTATCTCTTATTATTCCATAGAATATTTGCAAAATACTCTTTACAATCTCCTTAAGTTCAACATCTCATCAGCTCAACAGAATGTGCAAAATATCCAGCCAGTGCCAAATAAGTAATCAAATTGCTTATTCATACGTTTGATCTTAGAGTCTCTTACATTTCTGGTATTCCTGGATGAGCAGCCCTTAAAAGCAGAGAGGGAGATAAGCATGTGGAGCTGTAATTCCTAACCCCAAACTTCTCAGCAACTTTGTGGGAGGGAACCTGTTGAGGTGGAATGGTATTCCTGCTCTCAGTGCACTGGGAGCTTCTGGCAGACATTTTACCAACCTGAAGCTTACTGTTTCCTGTCACATACTTGGTGTAGAGAGATAGATGTGCAGTCTTGCTTATGGGATTGTGCCTTCAAAATTCAGTGTTAGATTGAACTTTTTAATGACGTAACCAAGTTCCCTTCGCTTCCCCCAAGACTGGGATTAATCTGGATTAACTCAGTGTTATCAATGGAATGGATCTACAGCAGTATGACTGAGTGAATTATAAGCCAGTATTTCTGAATCTTTGTAGGTTAATAAAATAATATATTTTCACCACTAATAATGATAGTCTGTCTAGCAGTCCAATGCCCACTGTATTTAAGTAGTTTTTTAGCAAGTATATAATAAATTTGACTGAAAGGAATCTGCATTGCAGAAATTGTGACTGTTTAGGTCAACTGGCTCAAGAGACTGGTATTTCAAGTAACAAATGAATTATTTCTCATTGATAAATTGCTTGGTACAATTGTTTGCAGACATTAGATTCTTTGAGCATTTTTTTGACAAAAAAAACAATCTTCTCTTAGCCTTGCATGACTAGAGAAATAACTTTGTAGCAAGAAAAAGAAAATAGCTCTTGAGTTCCTTCAACTTCACAGGACAAATTTCATCTTAGCGTGAACTTTTACTGCCAGGTTGTAAAACCTTGGAATAGAGGCTGGTAATGGAAACAGTGATGGAGAAAATTTTGGAGTTATGAATGGTGACATGATAGATTCTCTATGCCCAAAAGTTTTATGCACAAAGGGGATCACAAGACTGAAATAGCAACTCTCTTTTGCTGTTCAGAACAGCAGACTTCAACAGAAAGTGACTACTTGGGTTTAATACACCATTCCAGAAAGATCATGAAGAACTATTGTTCCTTCTATCCTCTGTCTGCGGGGAAATAATTTTGGTGATGGTGTAAGGGGGTTCTCTAGTTAGCCTGTATTTGTAGGAAACAGCTCATCCCTGAACAAAAAAGTTGCAGAACTGTGTGCTACATTCAGAAGCAAAGATTTGTCGAGAACTAATACAGCAGCAAATACTGCTTTCAGTCCTTATGACACTTCCATCATAGAAATGTGAAGGTTAATAAGGAAGCTGCTCAGCAGCAGTTTGTCCCATTAAAAAGAGGCTGAAACTACAAGTTGATAGTTTTGTTTGCTTCGTTTTTACATTTTGATGTATGAGGAAAAACGCAGATGTAAAAGGCTTTTAAAAATGACTGATCACTTTTAAGTCTCAATTGTTATTAAGCAATACTTCTTTAAGATTTACATATAGAACTAACATAAACTTCATGTATTCTTGCTTTACAGATTTTAGTAAGCTTGCTAAAGAGCTATGGTAAGATCTCAGTTAGCTGTAGTAGTATAAACTCTGCGGCACCCTGATTCCGTCCTATGGAAAGCAACGCTACACACATGCACAAACACATTCTCTTCCTGCTTCCTTCCCATCACAGGAGATCACTATAATTCAGTCGTTTGCTATTTTCTTTTCTAAACAGAAAAGGTTGATAGCCGAACACAAGATGACTCATGTTCAGAATAAAATATTCATCAAACAGTAAATAACCTTCCTCATGACAAAATGGAGGGCAACTACCAAAAAGGAACCTTCTTAAAATATTCATTTAAAAAATGTCATTTCTGAAATGCTTGACTGCCACTGTAGCTAGGGTATTTCTGTTGTAATTCCCCCCTCCCCATCCCCTATTTCAGCCTATTTTCATGGAGAAGTCTATAGGGAACTGATGTTAAGAATAATAATTTCAAAATTTGATCTGAACTTATGCAGTACCCTCTAGCACTGCAAGGTTGGCGGGCCTTCTGACAATATTTTATGTTATGTATCTTGCAGTTGAATCTCATGAAAGCAGATGGCATTCAGCACCTGCTAGAGCTGAGGCCTACAGTGATGGTTGTGGAGGTTGAACATTGCTTATTCACAAACCCAGCCAGTCCTCAAAGGGATATGAGTATTCATTTGGGAAGGAGACCAGAACTTCTGGAAGTAGATCTGAGAAACATGCAAGAACAGGCTTTTCCGTCTCCGAATACATGTGATTTACCAGTATGAGCTGTGTTTATCTTCTCTCTCATGTCTTCTGTGCATTTTACATGCACAGGTGTTTGTACTTTGACTTGGCTGTTAGTAGTTATTCTGGTGAAGTTCAGGAACTAGTTTAGGTGGATATAGGCCTGAATAACTTGCTGCCTAGGTCTCCTAAAGGCTGGTCTTTTAATTTTTTTTCATTGTTGTTGATATACATTAGTTTAAGAACTTATACAGATCCCTCATGGAAGACAGCTATGCCAGTATAAAGGGCAGTTACTCCAGTATAGCTTATTTTAGTATTTACAAGAATAAGAAAACAAACACATTATACAAATGAGAGCCCCTGACTCCTTCTGTTTTGTGTCTGTTTTTCAGGAACTTTGGAGTTCTGTCACAAAGCAGAACTTCCAGGATGGAGCATGAAATATTTTCAGGGTTGCACTGCAGATCCACCGAATCGAGGAATCTAGGTTATTTCAGAGAGCACACCATAAAAGGAGCTTCTTTGGTAATATTCTTTCTGAGCAGCAAGAATTTGTGTTTTCCCCCAGCAGTTTTCCTCACTGCCAATTCCCTATTTCAGAGTAGTTGGTTGGATAACTTTGAGGAAGACAAGAGAATGGAAACATTCGATTTTGGGCTGTCTTTGTTAGTATAAGCTATATGCTGTACTCTTACATCCCAGTGTAGCTTCATAAGGAGAAAAGGGCTGTTGTATCTTGCTTTCTTGTTGTTGTTTCTGTTGAAATATAAATGATAAGAACAACTTGTTTGTAAGCCTGTAAAATAATCCTTGATATTCTAGAGAACATTGTAGAATATTAAAACTCAAACATTTGGAGACTGTTAATCTCAGGTATCCAGATGTTATGGATTTCTATCCCTAAAAGCAACCAAGACCCAAGCTGCAAATGGGTCTAATTGAAGAGATTAAAGAGTAGTAGAGGTTCATCTGATAAATGGACCTGAAGATTATAGAGCCAAAAAATCTTTCCAAGGAAAAAAGTAAAACTTGTTGGGGAGAGTTTTACTGAGTAAGGGTGTTTTGGAGTGAGGTTACTTGTTCAGTTATTCTGTTGCTGCCTGTGTAGCACAAGCGGTTAGCCATTATTTGAGACCTTGCAGGATGCATGAATTTGTATGATGTGCAAAATTATGCTCCTTGATATATTCCTGTTTATAAAATATATAAAATCTCCTGTTTCCTTGCATACAGTAGAAAAATAGCAGACAAATTCTGAGCGTACAAGTTTTCTCTTTCAGTCCATTGTGTGCTGTAAGGAGCAGGGTTTTTGAACTGTTTATTTCTTCTTGCCATGCGTGACACCTAGCTGTTAAAAAAAAAAAAAAAAAAGGCACGCCAGCCTTGCAACTATAGAGCCTCACATTCTACAGTCTATAAAGTTTCTTGTGTCACCACCTATTGTCTGGGGTGGTAACTTCAACTATCTCCAGTAATTTGGATACATAAAGGTACATTTTTTGTTCTTTCCATTCATCCTGAGAAAATACTTCATGTACTTTACTGACTTCAGCCAGGAATGTGAGTGTCTATAGATCAAAGACCTGCTTAATGGTGACCATTTACACTTTCCAAAATAACAGTATTACTACAGTTCTTTGCAGTTCTGCTGTTCTTCCTCATCAGAATTCATACTGATTTTGGCAACCAGTCATCTAGTCAGAAGCCTGTTAACCAGACAGGCAAAATGACCTCCTCTGTGGTACTGCCTATTTTTAGAAATAAAGGTCACTTGGAAACAAAGTTAAATTCGCTGCGTGTAAGCAGACATGATTCCACTGATTTAAGAGGATGGTGTGTGTTTATTACACCTGTGATAAATGTGTCCCTGAAATGTACCCATTTCAGAACTGAAGTTCCTTATAAAAACAGAATAATGAGCTATTCTCATTAACACTTCATTGACCTATACACTTGCTACCTGCATAAAAAAATTATTCTGATTTTTTAAAAGCTAAAAATAAAAAAGAAACAGACAACACTTGAGATATTTAGCACAAATGTTTCTGTAATGGAAACGCAAAACAGTGTTTAGAGGCATGGTGAGGCACCAAGGGATCGAGTGTACATTTGAACAATATGTTACACTTCAGTGTTACTTTCCTGCAATCATTCAATCCCCAGAAAAACTGAACTGAACAGATGCTGAGTCCTTGAGTTAAATTAATTCTGCTCAGATGAATGTACTGTACTTAAATATGTGTCATTAAGCACCTTTGACAGCTTTTTAGCAGGTGTTTAGCATGAAAAATAGATCAATTGAGGGAAAGGGGGAGATAAAAAGTAAATCCAGTGTGGTGTGTTTAATCTCTATCTGGTATAATTATGTTTAAGCCCCAAATGGCTTCACTGAGGAGTGCTGCAGGCGTATGCAACACTGCAGCATGCTTCCAAGTGTTCTGGTTCTCAGCCTCACTTACATCAAAGATAACAAAGAGATATAATAGTCTCATCTTAGTCCTAATGAAGTCTACCACCAAGCTCACATTGACTTTAACAGAAGCAAGACATTAACCTAATTCATCCCTAAAACTAGCAAACAAAACAGGCTACCAGACTGAATCTGAAAGCTGCAGGCCTTTTCTCTGTTAGGATGTGAACTGCAAAATAAATTGTCAGGTATAACAAAAGTTTTAGATGGCCAAATTTCCTTAAAAAAATTACAAAATAAGCATGATCTTTATGCTGCCATTGAGATCATCGCATAAACCATGTAAGAGTTATGCCTGTGGAGAAGAAGAAATGCATTCTTGCACATCTAGTCTTTAAAGTAGATTATTAATGGACCCTCCTTTACCCTAGCTTCTTTCCCTCGCTTTCCCAAACCTATAGTATTCTTTCCATTTGTGATTGAATGGTTTTCATTAAAGCAAATGCAGTCAGAACAAGAAGTGAGGTACATACAGGTCCAGATCTGACTTATTTTGCACAAAAACTCCATAATTCAATTATATGATATATGGTGAATTATGTGTAAGGTCAAAACAGTGCCATATGGTAGGCTATAGCATCTATGTAATTGTATGATACTTATTGAAAAAACTTTACCAAATCTCTCTTTCCAAAGAAAATCACATAATAACTTGTTGCCAGCCTAAGCATCATTTTTTCTATACACATTGATTTAATGGCATTTTTACAACTTCAAGATTTAGACTGAACATCTAAATTTGTAGACTACTGATAATTCAGCAATTAACTTTAAGCTATTGTTTAAAGCATATTTAATGAAAATAGTGACATATTTAGCAAAGAGTCTGTGAGATCCGATTCACAGAGTCAATAAAAAATACATTATTGAGTGCCAAGAAAAGATGATTTTCTTCTGTGAGAGCTTTGTTGCTGATTTATAAAGAGGCTGATACTGAAACATCCGTTACAGATTGTACCTAACAAATGCTTCAGTAGATGCAGCTAAAATTTCCTATTGCTTACTATAATAACCATTGAACTTTATAAATTAAATAAAAAATCTCACACAATGTCTTTTATAAAATGAAAATTATCTAAGGTTTTTGTAAATGTAATCATATCAGCATTGACATGCAAAATGCTTTTCTTTGGTCAGTCAATAAGTAATAGCACAGAGAATTCTGTTCCTGTTACTAATTATTTAATGAGATTTTGCAAACTGTGGTGTGTCTTTGCATTAAGTAAAAAAGTGTACGTACTTTTAGCTGCCTGTAAACCAATCTAATCAATGTGCAGCTGTATTAACTGGCATGTTTGTTCATACTAGATGAAAGTGACTTTATAAAAAGACTACATACTATTTTTGAGCCACCGGACAGGTTTGTGAGCTACTTATGTCCTCTGCAGTGGTGAATTACTCTCTTCTAAGCAGGAGTTTAGGCTGATAAGAAATGATCCTGCACAAAGTCCTTCGTATTTCTTAACCCTTTGCGTGGTCATGTGCACACACAGCCCTTTTATTCTTTGCAGCAAAATTTTACTAACAAGGGAGCCACATTCACTTGGCATGAATTCATAAACCCTCTGCTTAATGATTCCTATGCTTTCAGATTGCTCATGCCAAAATGAAATTCTAGGCTTAAGTACTTGGATTGAATTAGGCCCTGTGAACATGGCCCAAGGATGGGAAAGTCTGAATGCCTTTTCCTTTCTGCTTCATCAGCATAGAGGTGAGTCTCCATAAAAGCACTGTAAGGAACTGACCACAATTTACAGTGTACAAGTAACTTTCCTTCAGTGCTTTTGTTGATTTCAATTAAGACGTTTATACCTAAAAGATCCAAAATTATTCCAGCTACTTGTGATAAGCACTTCTAAGCATAGCTGATACGTTGCAGGATGAACATGCATGCAGTTCAACTGGTTCAACAGAATATGAGTCACAGTGCCAAAAATCATTATTTTTAAAATCTGCAATATTTCACCTTGTAGTTGGTCATTCTTGAAACACACATCTCTGAATGCATTTTACTGTATATCTCTGAATTGTCAGTTTGATCCTCAAGGCAGTAATTTAGTAGGAAGGTTTGTCCGGCAGTGGTTTCTTCCATAAGATTTTTTTTTAGATTCAGGCTTTTGTTACCTATAGAAGATGCTGGCCTGGACCCCTTTGAATTTAAGTTCTCTGGCCACAAAACAGGATATTGCATGACAGCTGCAAGGAAAGTTCTATTATTCTGCCACTTTAAAATGTCTAACTTTTCTAGGATAAGGTTGTTAGAGCTTTTTGAAACCTTAATCTTGGTCTCTGCAATAGTAGAAAAAGAGCATTGGTGGTGAGGAGTTTTTGTGTCTGATATAAGAATCCTTCAGAACTTGTCCAAAAACCTCTGAACTCATATGAACAGCTGTAGTTCTGCCAGTGGCTGACAACAGTTTTTAGTCCCTGAAAAGCTAGACGGAATTAAAAATGAAAATTTAGGGCTAAAATTCTCTGATGACACATTACCATTCCCCTAGTCCAACCAATTCCCCACGTAAGCAGAAAGCTGTGAGAACTGCCTATGAAGAAAAGTGAGACATTCTCTGTTAGCCCTAATGAAAAATCTGTGTATCATCACTTCATTTTTAGATGAATAAGAATACAGTATTGCACCAGTCAGCTTAATGGATATTTAGTATGTATGATTTAAAAGCATGAGATGAAGATAAAGTGAAAAAGTCAAAAGAGAGGGTGAGGTCTGGACAGGTCAATGGACACCATAGCGGTAATATGACAAAACTTTCCCAGGCAGCCCTCAGCCGTACTCTCAGCACCATCTCCTTCAGTTCTGCTGGTTTAGCTCATTGTGGGGCTAACTGGTGAGCTTGGATCAGGGAACTGGTCTAGGTTGAAAGACAATCCCTATACCTCTTTCTGTCTTTCTAGATTATTTTTAACATAGATCACTTTTCTGATCCATTTCACTTTGACTCCATAAATGGGTAAGAAGACTTTTCTCAGCTGAAGGGCAGCACAGATATCAGAAGGAACTGTGAGCTGCTCAGGATGGCACAACAGAAAAAGTTGTTACCAAATGAGATTCTTCAGTAATCTGCTTCTCTAGCAGGAATAATCTATTTTGCAGCATTGATTTCAGTTGCCACAGAAATGTGGTTTCTTTCAAATAACACAAGTAATTTTATTGCATATAGCTAAAAAGACCATTTATCAGATTAAGACAAAACTCTTATCTGAATCTTACTCAACAATGATATGGTTGGAAGAAGAGGTAACTTAAGTTTTGCATTATATTTAATTTAAAAATATGAAGATGTTTACACAACTTCAACTTTTACCATTCCCTGTACTGAGATAGCACAGAAAATAAACTCTTTCCAAGCTTTTGTATACATTACACCAGAGTAAGATATACTGACACTTCTGCAACTCAGTACCCAACCACAGCCAGCTATGCCCACTACTTTCCTCAGCTTGCAGTACAGTCATTTTAAAGTATGCAAAGACACACAGTAAGAGCAGCACGACACCATCCAAAATCAAGTCTGGGCAGCCTGTGACTACAGAAGCTGCATCAGTGTGAATAAGCAGGCTCAGTGATTCAGTACTGAGGTATATAAACTACATTAGTTATTAGGCCTGTTATGCAAGCCTTCATTAGGCAACTGTAAATAAAGCTTTGTTTTACTGTTTTTAGGGTGTGAACCTGCAGAGGCAGCCTGTAATCGTGGGGTTTCCTGGGCTGTTCTCTCTCATGTTCTTGAAGGACACATTCTTTAACTTCAGTAGCAATCTTCTTTTTACACAGGCCGTGTCTTCAGACCATGCAATCTTGTTTCTACTGAAACCCACTCCTTGCTAGATGAGTGTACGTTGTTAGATTGAAAGCGTGGGAAATTCCTCTAGTGTCGCAGTGCAGACTGAAGCTAAGCAAAAGAGCTTGGAGGCATTCTGTTTAATTGATAATGACTGCAACAAGCCAACTATTTGAATTAACTGTTCTCTTGCCTTCAAAGCTTAATTTCTGTTTTATTTACCAAACAATAAACCACAAGAGTAAAAATAACACACTGTTTAACTTGTAGTTATTTTTATTTGGTCCTGCCAAGGTAGTGTTATTGTGCTTCTAGAAATAACCAATACCACTGGATGGAGCTGCTACTTCTTAAGGAGTTTCTGCAGACCTTTTCAGATCCTACAGGTTTGCTTGTCTTGTCAGGAGACAAGACAGAGGAAGATTTCAAATTTTCCTCTTGGTCCATGAATTTGCTGCTGTTTATTGAGGAAGCCCAAGTCACTGAGGGCTTTGTGTACAAACTTCACACATTTTAGGAGTCTAAAACTCAGCTGCTTGTTTGACACAAAATAGTAACCCAGGAAATGAAAAGTGCATTGCTTAAAGTAGAAGAAAACTTAACCTAATAGTCACAGATTCACTCAAAGAAGGAAAGGGAAGGGAGCATATGACCATCTGAATCACCAGTGAAGCTCATCCTCCTAAAAATCATCATGTTTCTCCCTTAATAACACTGTGTTTTCCTTCAGCTCAGGGCAAAGTGAAATGTTAGCTTGAAAATACTCAAGATACATGCACAAAAATCCTGAACATGAAGCCAATGATACATCATCACCATCCTTGCAAGGAAACGATAAAAACCCATTTCTCTCCAAAGGAAGCATTCCAAAACAGGATCAAGTTGTTTATGAATTGCATACATATATTGTTTGTGATATAATGAGCTTCATAGAAACATGGGAAAACAGCTTTGTTGCTACATCAATATTGATGTTCCTGAAGCATCCCTCTAACCAGATGATTTGTAAGCAATGCCTTCGACACTGATTTCGGGATTAGCTGCTGCATTTGTCTTTGTTCTGCGTGGATGCCTTCTGCTGCCTCCCGAGCGACTTCTCGCAACAGCATAACGCTCAGAAAGTCGCCGTGTCCAGCGTGCGTCGGCTATGCTGTCGGGTTTATTGGGGAAGATGGGTATAACTGGAGCCTTGTGCAGTCATCAGTTCTGTCCTAGTTTTTAAAGGAAAAAAACCAACCCTCGCCAAATCAATAATCAACAGGTGCTGTGAGCACATGTGGCAGCAACTTTCCCTGGGCTGTTGCAGGCGGCTTCCCGGGGGGAGCGCGTTTGTCCGGAAGGAACAAGGACACAGCTGGGGGGGGGGGGGGACAGAGCCTGGAAACGCAAGAAACGGGAATAACAGCAGCAACGGCAGTACCCGCCGCCCCCTCGCGGACGGCGCGGGGCTCCTGGCTCTGCGGAGCGGCCGCCCGGCGGCACCGGGCTGCGGGGGCCGCAAGATGTCGCGGGTTTCGGGCCGCGGCCGCTCCGAGGTGAGTCACCGCGGCGCCGCCCGCAGCAGCGCGCCAGCGGCGGCAGCCCCGAGGGGCGCCCGGGCCCCCGCGGCGCCGGGCCGGGCCTGGCGCCCTCCTCCGGCCGGGCCGGTGAGCGCGGGGGAGGGGGCGCGGCGGCGGCGGGGCGGTTGTTTAACCCCTTCGCCGCCGGGCGGCTCCGGAAATGGCCGAAGCGGCGGCGGCGGCGGCCCCGTGAGGCGTGCGGCGCCGCGGCCTGCGCCCGGGCGGGGCGGGAGGGGTGGCGCGGGGTGGGGGCGAGCGCGGGGCGGGGGGGCAGCGGCAGCCGCTCCCGCTCCCGCCCGGCCCAGCCCGGCCCGGCAGAGGCGGCGGCGGGAGACGGAGGAGGAGGAGGAGGGCGCGGAGCGCAGACATGGCGGCCAACATGTACCGAGTGGGAGGTATGTGGGGCCGCGCCCGCCCGCCGCCGCGGCCCGGCGCTGGGGAGCGGGGCCGCGGCACGGCGCGGGGCCCGGGCGGGCCGGGCCGGGGCCGTGCGCGGCGCGGGGAGCGGAGCGGAGCCGCCCCCTTCCCCTTCCTTCGCTTCACTTCCCCCGCCACGGCCAGCGCCATGGCCCGGCGGGGCAGCCGGGCCGGCGGCGGGCGGCAGGGGGAGGGCGCAGGTTCCTCCCCCGCCGGCCCTGCGCGCCGGGTGAGAGGCCGGCCCCGCCGCCGCGGAGGGCCAGGGCAGCGCCGCCCTCCGCGGGGAAGGGGGGAGCGCCGCCGCCCGCCTCCCCCCTCGCCGCGGCGCCGCAGGGCGGCCCCGGCCCCGGTCCCGGGCGGGGGCCTGCGGCGGCGCCGGGCTCGGCCGCGGCCTGGCGCTGCCCGCGGCGGCGCTGCCCGCCCCCGGCCCGGCGCGGACCTGCCCGCCCCTGCGGCAGCGGGGGCCTCCTGCCCGCTGCCCCCGCCGCGGCCCCGCAGCGCGCCGGTGCCGGGGGGCGCCCGGAGCGGGGAAAAACGCCCCCGGCGCCCTCCGCCGCCGCCCCGCGCGGCGCCATGGGCGCGGGTAACTTTGCGCCGCGAAGGGAACATGGCTGCGGTCCCGGCGGCGCGCTCAGGTGCGCCGCTGAAGTTGTCTGTGCGGTGCTGGGTGCTTAAAACTGTCTTTTCTCCTTAATGGCGTGGTGAGGTGAGGGCGAAGGTGCAAAGGAAAAGGGGTGACAGCAGTTGGTGTGAATCTCTTTTGGGGTGTGTTGATACATCTGCAAATCCCCCATGTGGACGCTCCCTCATTAGGACGTGTAGGTCGTAATCCCCTTTACTCATGAAAGTAATCCTTATTTGAGTAGCGCTGCTGAAGTCTGGGTAGACTTTACTGCTTACATCAACACTTCTCAGCCTTTTCGTTGTGAGCTTAATAGGCAGCTGTGAACAATTTCCAGAGGTCGCAATCGCGCTCTCTTTCTCTAGAGCCAAATGAGCTACCTGAGGTTGCTCCACTGTAATGTGGTGCCACAGCCTTGCAAAGGGTTTTATATGCTGTTATGTCCTGGCCCAGTTTCACTTAAAAGAAAAAAATAATAACTTGCAAGATGTATGGTGCAAGTCGAACATCAAATCAAAAGTGTAATTAGCATTTGATGCATACTTTTGACCATATAAAAATAAGTTTTTGAGAAAAATCTCAGTATAGAAATACTTCAGCATCTAACATCGAGTGAAACGCCTCAGGTTTTTATCAACTTCTAGGTTTACAAAACACCTTGCACTAACAAAAATGATAGTCTTCTAGATACATTATTTTTGAAGTAATTAAGTATCTTTCTCTTTTTTATTGTAGATTATGTATATTTTGAAAACTCTTCCAGCAATCCATATCTCATCAGGCGAATTGAAGAGCTTAACAAGGTACACAAGTATCTAAGATTCCTGTTTAACCTTTGATAATAGTTAGTGCACTTTTCAAAAACTGAGAACTCTTTCCATCCCACAAGATTTCCATCAGTAGAATTTTTTGAAAGTTTTGTACATTCTTAAGATCTGTTGTGTGTCTTCTGTATGTTCAGTTATTGAATTACCCCTATGTGATACATTGTAATTCTACCCTGTTATTTAAGAAAGCACCCAGTTGATCATTCTGGGTGGTCAGGAGTGAAAAATCCCCAGGCCGAATAAACAATCCTATGAATGCTCGGGAGAGTAATGAGTTTAATTCTTTATATGGTGATGACAGTGTGAATCTATCTGGAATGATAGTGGTCATGTAATGTGCCTGCTTTTGTATGTGTGTGTATGTATATATATGCACACGTACACACATAGATATGTGTGTGTGTGTATATACACACACAAAGCTAGTAGGTATCAGTGAGAATTTGCAATGGTCAAATAATAAATACAAAGTTTCTGTTGCTGTTTATTGCATTTTTTGGCAGCTCTGAATGAAGGCCAGGGTCTTGAATAGGAATAGTCTGTATTCTCTGTCTTTATCCTGAGTGTGTTTTTACTGACTGAGTTGGTGCTTTTCAGAGTGTCATTTTGAGGAAAACATAATTATTTCTTATTTCTTGTGCTGCTAAGCATGTTTTTGAAAAAAATAAAGCTTTTTTTTTTAAACTGTTCCATGTAGTTGTATTACAATTTACCAATAAACTATGTCAAAAGTAAACAGTCAAAATCCCTATTGTGATGTGAAGAATCATGAGTTTTTTGTGGTTAGAAAATAAATTAAAACTTGATGAACTGTGAAAAGTTTTTTCTTCTTATTAATGGAATACAAGACTACTCCAGCCATGATCCACATTCTTTGTTAGCGCTATCCAACACTACATCCATTCATCTACTGTTTGTATGTGGCAAATCAGTTTGGACTTTTATTGGAGAAGAATATTTTTTTATTTACAGCAATTGAAGTGATTCCAATCATGTTTCAAATGTGATGTTTATTATCTTTAAACTGCATTGCTATAATTTAATCTTGTTTGTGGATGGTAGAGCAGAGTCAGGTATTGATTTTCTAAGAGAGGTTTCCAGGATATAGTCCAGATACCTTAATTGTGAATTATGTGCTATTCATGTGTTAAAGGCATTGAGCAAACATGGAGATGTTATGCAAATACATAATGAAATGCTTTGGTTGTCCTTCTACAGCACATAAGATGCTTTCTTTTTTTATTAAGAAACTTATTTAAAATTTAATGCTTTATGGTGCCACATCTTGAGTTGTAAATAAAATAAATAGCTTGAGGTATATAACTAACTTTCTAAAACTTATAACAAGAAAGGAGGTGCAATTTTTAAAATATTAGTAGATCTTTGTCATTTTGTCATTTTCAAAAGGTAAATCTCTGTAATAAGTCATGCAAACAGAGCTGTGAAGTAAATAACTTCTATCTTATGAGCTGACATGAATTTTCAAATAAATGTTATATTTAATATGGTTTCGAAAATTGGCATGGTATTTTAAAATATGCATTTCTGTCTAAAACCAGGTTACAAAGAAATGTTCGCAAGCATCTAATGTTTCTTAAGGATTCTTATGTTAGCATAATATTGATGCTACATTTGTAAGTAAGAAAATAATATATAAATAAATTCTTATGAATAAATAATTTTAATCAATGCAATTATGTGAACTGAAATTGATATTGACATCTATCAGGAAGCTCTTATTTGTGTAATTCTGTTGATTTCAGCATGACTAATCATGTTAGAATACTAATATGAGGAAAAAAATAGTAAACATATAATTCTTACTACTCAGCTGGGCAAGGATGGATTCTGACTTAATTTGTCTTTCTTTTCTAGACTGCAAATGGAAATGTGGAAGCAAAAGTGGTGTGTTTTTACAGACGAAGAGATATTTCCAACAGTCTTATAATGCTTGCAGATAAGCATGCTAGTAAGTAGATTGTGTAGAACTTTCTTGGTCTTTTTATCACAGCCTGTTCAGATTCTGCAGCTACTTGAAACTGCATTTCTTTGGAATGAAGAATATGTTTTATATTAGGTATTAATTAATATCCAGTTATATGGTTAGCATTATCTGATGCTGGCCCTACTCCTAGTAGTTGCTTTTGGGGCTTAAGTTAAACAGTATTAAAATGATTGAAAGTCTCGGTTCAAATAGACGTATGTTTTTTGATCTGGAAGATACAGCTATGTTTCTTTTTATATTAAAAGTAAATCTTGGGTGCAAGTCAACTTAAGTTTAAGAGCATTCATGAGGATTTGATTTTACTTTCTTGGCTTAGACATAAACACATGTGTAAAAGTAGTATTGAAAGGACTGAAGTGTATTGCAGGAGACTGAAAAACATTTGGAGATTTGTTTGTAAGATAGCTATCATGTGCCCTTATGGTACATGTAGATATTCTTTAGTAATTATAGGCATCATCTTGCTCGTCTTTCAGAAAAGCAATGAAATGGTGGTAGTAGAAAAAGAAAGTCCTGTTTTTATCACACACTTACTGTTTCTGGTAGCTGCCATTCAGTCAACAACTGAAATAGCACACTTTTCCATACTTCTACAATTACAAATTCTGAAGCAAAAACCAGAATCTAAAAGAATTTGAGATGCTTGAGAAAACAATTATTTCCAAATATTGCTCTCACGTTTGTAAGTAATTGAAGAATTACAATGTCAACATCTTCTAAGTTTCTTAACATGTATTGTTAAATAATGCAGTCAGTTTTAAATGATACCTCAGTTTTCAAAATTAATACGTGAATATGTGGCATAGGTATTTTAAATCTCCAAGTATTTTGTAATATATCAGTATGGATATCTTTAAGGATATTATCTAATGCCATATTTTGTGTGCAGATATATGATGGAGTAATTATGCTCTTAAGAAAACATCTTACAATTTGCTTAAGGTCAAACTGTGATAATTGTACTCATGCAAATACCTCTAGAGAAGAGAAGCGGACAGATTTTGGCTTTTGTTATATTCTTTCATTGTCACAGAGAAGCTGAGGTGATTTAAGTATGCGGTATATAAAATGATAGTTCTGTGAAGAAGTACTAGATCTGTGTTTAAAGCAGGCAGAAATACCAGGTAGACAGTTTCATAACTTCTAATTCTCTTCATTATGCTGTTGTCTAAGCTTAACAGTGCAGTATTTCGATGGTAGACATATCTTGTTTACCTTTTAAGAGGATGATTTATTTAAAGTTTTTTGTAATACAGTTAGGTACACTTTAAGTTTTTCGTAAACCTATTTGATGGTATTCAGTCCCTGCAATCATTATGTTCTTTGAGTGCTTCCATGTGAAATGCATAGAAACATAAATGTTCTAGTGAGCTTCACTAGCTTTCCAGCGCTTTTCTATTTTCTAGCGTGGCGGGGGGAAGGAGAAATGAAAAGGATAATAATTTTGTTGGAAATACAATTTTTGCATTTGTTTTTAAAAGATAGGTCCTTTTACCTTTTTTGGTTGGCTTAGTTTTTAGAAAAGGGGATATTAGTACTGTAGGCATAGTTTGGTCTGAAAAAGTGAATCAGATTTTTCCATTTCCCGTGTAAGCTTGTTTAGATTGCCCTTCTGTCAGCACTTTGATGTAAAGCACTTGTTGACGGTCCAGCGCTCTTTCACTGTGTCATACTCGCAGTTTGGTGTCAGTAGAATCACCATGGAATTTTCCATCACATGATTTCTGTATTGAAATTCTGTTGTCGTCCCCCCCCCCCCCCCCCCAATAAGATGATAATTTAATTTCTGGTTGGTTCAACAAACATCCTTAGAGTGCCTCTATGCTGGGTGTGTCATAAGGCCTATAACCCATCATTCTTAGGGAGTAGGTTTCTCTGTGGACAGCATCTTCTCTGTGCGTGATGTTTTCCCTCTGACCAGTATGTGAGGAATCTATACGGCTAAGGTATGTTCCAGTTCCAGGGGGCAGCACACAGTGAAAGCCTGCTGTACTGGATCTTCTGTACAGCTCATACAGCAGATGTATTTAAGTGTCACGTCAATTTAAATGTTTTGATTCTGGAATACCACAGTGTTCTGTTTAAAAATATGATGTATGTAAACAAAATATTTGGATGTTTACGAGTTGAATGTTTGGGGAATATTTTGTGTAGCTAAACATGTTGATACTTCAACATTTTAACCTGTTTTGTTATAAAATAAATGCTAAAAGATAAAAAATTCTTACAGAATGTAAATTCTAGCTCAGTCATTGGTTATTTCAATGTATGTGTTCAGCGAAATCTTCTAAGTTTTCAGCTTGACCTTTTTAAAATGAAATTTTATGTTCCTAGCAATGTTCTTTTCTTCCTTATAGAGGAAACTATCCTGACTAATACACTTTTCAAAAATTTGGGGGGGGAAGGGGAGGGCAGGTGTTGGGTTTTTTTTGGTGACATTTTATTTCTGAAGTTCACATTTTGTGATGTAGATCTGGGTCCCTTTTAATAAAAAAGAAAATTATTTCATGCGAAAATATTTTAGAACTTTATTTAAGAACAAATTTTCAATAACTCTTGAAATCAGTTTCAAAAACAATTTAAAAATATGTTTGGGAAAAATAGAATAAATCAGGTCTGTGATACTATCACAGGTAGAGCGTGTCAGTATGCTGTGTTTTTGAAGAAGTCTTCAAAAAAAAAAAAGTTCAAGATACGTACATTTAAAAACTTGGGGGGTAAAACCAAGTTTTTCTTGAGGCCATTCTAAAATACTCGGACAAAAATTCCCTTGATTTAAGGTATCTGACACTAATCTACAAGGAAATGGTACTTCCTGTGATTTTTCTCTGCTGTTTCTGGTAATTTTGGTGGTTTCTGGCTAATTAACATAGCGTTTTTCTTTGTCTACTGGCATTGTGTATCATGTTAGTCTATAGGGTCTGGAATTAGTTATTTTAGCTAACTGCAGCTGCTGAAATCCAGGGGATTTCTGAATCTTTTGTGGACCCCTGAAGACATTACTTTTTCCCCCTTTGACATCTGTTACTATAAAACAGTATGCGATAAAGCCAAACTAAGAGCCAAACCAAAATATTGGCCCAAATCAGCTGCCTGCAATGCTGCGCAGCCTCCTGAACAGAGATGCTGAGTTCCCTGAGAAGCGCAATGCCCCCCAGCTCGCGGAGCATAACCACTGCCCTCGGCTCAGGGTGCAGTGGCGCGAGTTCGCTGTGAGGAGCTCGCTCCTCTCTTTGTGTGGCAGGGGAGACTTACGTCATGGGGAAAAGAAGAGCGAGAGATGAGAAGGAGAGAAAAGGCGGTAAAGAGTTACTGCAACAGAGGACTGAAGTACATAAGAAATGAATGGGAGATACGGGACAAAAACGCACAGCCCATTAAAATGGGGCAAACAACCAAATGGGTGGCGTAGGGATGTTTTCTAATGAAATGTGGCAGTGTGGAGAATTGGAAGAGGAATTGTCAGATGTAGCTGGATCTGTAAAATCTGGCAGATCCTTAAGATAAAGCAGGGTTGATGTAAACATTTTAGGGGCAGATTTTAATCGCTGGGAAGGGGACTATACTAACTGCATACCATCATTGGTTTGGTGTTACAATGAAGGGCTAAATTCCTGTATTTCCTTGTTTTGTAAGAGATTTAGGCATTGTTACTTTCCTGAGGCTGGCCAGGGCAGCCTGAGTGCGGGAGGCCATTTTTCTACAGTTCCTTATCCTTCAAATTCTTTATCTAGTAATGTGCTGTTATGTAATACTGTGCCTGAAGTTATTCTTCTATCGCAGTTCCTCAAACAGCTTTTGTCTAGTCAGCCACCTGAGGAGGATATAAAAAAAAATCTTTTCTGCCATCAGAGACCTTTGTCTTCTGACTTAGAGAGAGCTCACCTTGACTTAGGTGTGCGGTGCTCCTGACTAAAGGCCCAGAATTTTTCTGTGAATGTGTTATGTACAATAAAGTCCATGTACTATGTAATTTTTCTGAGTAACAAAATTGATGCTTTTATGAATGACCTAAGAGTCAGTTTAAAAATAATCTGAAACATCAGTTTCAATAACTGTGAGATCAACTGTAAAACTGAGATCTTTTAGAAGACAAAAGCATTAGTCAAAATCTGCTTTTTTCCCTTTTACTGTTCTGTACGCTCTTTGTAGAGATCACTTGCTGTCTTTACTTTTGTAGTTGTATTTTTACTTTTTTTATGACATTTTTCTAGCCTTCAGCTCCTGAACAGTCATGTTTCATGTCTCATTGCTATGCAAAATGGCTTTTCTTTTACAAAATTTTTGCACAAAGTGCAGGAGAGGTTTGTAGGATAGGAAAAAGGAAAGGAAAAGTCCTGTTAGTGATTTCTGTCGAACATTTGGAGTCTGTACTCAGTTCCAACCTTGGGTCTGATACTGGTGTGTCATGTTCATAAACAAATCAGGTATTCTCTCTGGGCTTTAGTTTTGCTAACTGTAAAATAATACTCTTATGAAACCTCTCTAAAGTTGGTGAAAAATATTTTAATATAGCTATATATTTTTATAACTCCCATTAAAAGATCCAAGCACTTTATAAATAATTAGCTTAAAAAATAAGATTTTTTTTTAAATATTAATATCCAGAATGTTCCAGAAGTCCTGGAAACAGTTTATTCTTATACAGCAGTTTTGCTGTTGCTGAGCGCTCTTTACTTCTATGCAAAGATGCTTCACATTTGTGGAAAAAATAGCAAAATTATTTGGCATATTGTCATTGTACATTAGTCTCGTGGTGAGTGCCAAACGTTCCAGGTGCATCCAAGAGAATGCAGCTGTTAATATTTCACCTGATTTTTGGAAGTGTTTTATTTTAGCTGAACAACAGTGTAGCAGGTAGCATAGGAGATGGCAAGAAAATGAACTTGACTTGAGAAATACTGTTTACCATACAATACAAATGGCTTGTATTAATACTCTCCAAAATATACAAAAATGAAATGCGAACTGCTTTCATATTTGTCACCAGGTTTCTGAATATATGGTTGCTGTTGCATAGTAGTCTTCTTAATATTCAATTCCAGGTAGAGCACATAAGAATGTTTGTTTCTGCTTTCTTCAACAATTCAAGAAATATAACTTGGAAAGTTTAGTTTTTTAGTATTTTTTTCAAAGTACACAAAACTAAACCAGGAATAAGGCAATTCATATATTCAAACTATAAGAAAAAAGTGTGTGTGTGTGCGCGAACATGTACCCTGGAGGCTGAGTAAAGGCCTCCAAAGTAAAATGCTTGTTTTTCAGCGTTGTTCTTAGTCACTTAGTTAGCTCAGTGTAATTCAAAACACTAATAATCCAGTGTTACTGTATTATTTTGTCCAGTCAGAGGATAACACAGCCAAAATTTTTTTTTTGTCTCGCATCTTTTTCAGTGTAGAATTCCTTGCATGTCAAACTAAAGAGCTGTTATTCAGAAAGGAAATATTTTTTTTTAATTCTGTAATCAAAATCCCTTTTCAGAAAAATCATTTCAAGTGAGGGACTTTTGCTATTAATTAATTCATTGTGTCTTAGAATAAAAAAATTTCTTTTGACTGGAAGTTTTCTTAGAAACCTTAAAATTGACTTCTTTGTCCCATTAGTTCACTTGAGAACGCATATTGTTTCCACCATCTATCTTTAGATAGAGGTGCTGTTTGTCTAATGAAAATCAGAGACAAATGTTTATTCTTGCATCAGATATGATCCATCTTCACAATTTTAAATGTTGAAATAATTCTTACAATTTTTTTTATTTTGGGAAGCGCTTATTTGGAAAACTGTTGTATCCTCAATACAACTTTTGGAGAATAAAGTAACACAGTTTCTTTGTAGTGGAAATGGGTGTTGACACTTATTCTCGGGGAAAAGATGTTCAGAAACACTGAGTGTTCTTAGTTCAGTTTCTCTTTCAAGGGAATTGAAGTCCAGGAGAGCTGCCTTTTCGGCAGGTGGTCTTTCCAATGAAAAAAAGATCATTGTATCTCTGGTCTTGATACAATAAAACAGAAATAAACCATTTGGGTCTTACTTATGTTCCCATCTGCGCGAGAAAATAAACCCTTAGAGCTCAAGAGTTTGGTCATTTCATCTCTTCTGCAGAAACATGGAAGTGGTTTTTCCATTGAATTTAGTGTTCTGCAGAAGGCTTTTCATTAGGGCACAGTTCATGTTTTAATTACACTAGCCAAGAAGGCCTCTTTCTTGCTTGATATTAAAACAGTCTGTTGCTATTGCCTTGTGATGATGCATACAACTTTTTTTGGATGTTAGATATCAGGGAAGGGAGCTAAGGAGTGGGATGGCAGAGCTGGGAATCAAGGACAGGAAAATCTCTTGGAGGGTTTAAAAGGAAGAGGAAGGTTTGGCTGCTAGATGTGCCCGAGGAGTGGGTGAGCAGACTTGTGTAACTGGTTCAATGAGATGCTACCTTCTTAATTTCAAGTCTTCTGTAAACATAAGCTAGTGTTTGTTTGCTGCTTAGCTGTTTTTTCTTCTGTGAGTACCAAAGAATTAAGAGAAAATTGTTTTTGACCTCACATTTCTACCCTGCTTTCTTTGAAGAAAAGACCAGGCTTTCAAAAGTTTGTTTGTGAGCAAACCGTCAGAAGACTTTTACATTTGCTTTGAAGGTGGGTTGGAGAGCAGAGGCAAAACCAAATTTGGTAAGCCAGGAAAGTTTTGGAGAATGAGTTCCAATGACTGTCTTGCTTGAGATTGGAATTTTACATATTTTACTTAGTTTACATATCTCTATTAGTTGACTGTAAATAAGCACTAGCAAATTCAGCTGTTATGTATCATCTTGCTTCTGGGTATCCTGAAGTCTATGATATGGGTAAGACGCCATCCAATAAAGGATGATATAGATAACATTCTTTAATCAGTGGCAGAGTAGCTTTTGATGCTAAGGTATTTTCATATTAGTGTACCTATCACTTTCACTGACAAATAAGCTTGAGCAATGATTTTTTGTGGGGAAGACATGCCCTTTTTGATCTCATCAAACAAGGGAACATGAATTTTTCCTTCCTTTACCCAAGAGAATGACTTCTGTTGTAATTTGTTTGGGGGAGGAGGGGGGATTCAGAACTTACTGAAATAGAACAAGCCTTGTCCAAAACCGTGTCCTTGTCACCAAGGAGAAACTTGTCTCCAGGCTCCCAATTATCCTTTTTGAGGGTGCTTTGGGTAGTCTCATAAATTATGTTTTGTTCATTTGATTTTATGCAGGAACTGTGTATTGCTGTTGTTTTTTTTCTTTCCCAAATGGTAAAAGCAATAAAGAGGCAGTAATGAGAAGCTTTTTGCTTCTGACAGTATCAGAGTTTTCGTTTTGTGAATGACATTTTATAATTAGTAGTTAACTGTAGTGTATATTGTCTCATTAACCAGTTTACTGTCAGCTCTAAGTGTCTTGTGGAATTATTAACTGCTGTGGTCGTTCAGCCAGTTCCGTTGGTGCAGAATGTCTTGCTAGATAGTGAACATTAATGAACAGCTAGCTAATGGAGTGAATGGGTTCCTATCGAAGGTCATAATTTTAGGAGATCTTAGCTCTGATGGCAAATTTACATAAATGCATTTTTTCACCTGACTATATGTGGTCTGCATTTGGGTATGTAGGATTTTGTACATGCAGAAATCTTTTGTCCACTCTGTGCAGCTTGTTTGTGTAACTACATCTGAATTTTTGCATGAACAGAATTAGTAGCCTCATCTATTGATCTCTTTTGAATACATAAATAATTTTTGGTGACATACTTAAGATTTTGGAGTTAAAAATCTTATTATCTAAACATGGAGCTTTTATAGTTTAAATACATTACTACCAAACTCTGTGTGTGTAAAAACAAACTAAAAAAAAGTCATTAGTTTCATGAACTTGTGTAGCAGTGGAGAGTGGAAAGCTGCAAATTATTAATTTAATTTATATTTATGTTAAAGGTATATAGTTTTGGAAGTAAATTAATATTGTTCTGAAATTTGGTTTTTGTTTTAACTCCTTAATTATTGCAGTTATTTAGTGTGTTGCCTCAGTGGAGACTCCAAAGTGGGATAAAGGAGAAAGTGGCATTTTTTTGAGCTCTGCCCGTAAATGAATTCTTCATATTTGAGTCAGACACATTCACAGAAAATTGCCAAGCCTCTGTGTTTTCTCTACATTCCCCTATGTTCTTCAGGACTTGTTCCCCCTCTACCAAGTTTAAATATGCCTGTCAGTATTGCCAGATTACTTGCTCTGATTTTCTTTCAATGTGTAGAAAATATGTAACTGGCATCTCTCAAATACTATATATATATTTTTTTTGTCTCAATAATGGCAGTTAATTTGGCTGACCAATGATGCTATTTCTTTTCCTTGTATGACGCATAAAAAATTAGTGACATTGATATTACTGATCATAATTGTTAGTGTCTCACTAAGATGAATAGGATATTTCATGCCTCTTAGATATCATGATCTCAGGTGTTTCTACTTTTTTTTTTTTTCTTAGCTTATAATTTTAAGTGAATTTTCCCATCCTCTCCCCAGTACACCCACACCATACAAAAGCACCTGAGGCATAAATTTTAGTCTACAAAAGCATTGCTAGGTTTTCCCTATCTGTAAAGTTCCCCTTAGAGATGCAGTTTATATCTTCAAAGAGTTCTCTGATATACTTGAATCAGTAGTTTATATCATTTAGGAGCCTGAATGACATAAACCCTCTAGTAAAATAGACTCTTTTGCTGTTATACAGGGCAGGTAAATGCACAGAGCGTGGGCCAGGCCTTGTGGTTTAAAGGCTTCCAAGCAGTAATTCTCGAATACGTCTATATATCATACAGTGGAATGAAGCTGGTAATAGTTGCCCTAGGTAATACAGCTGCATGCCTGTAACTTCAGAGTGTGATAGAGGCAAAGCTTATTAGCTTGGGCGAAGCACTGTGTGAAAATGGATGTAATGCTTCCTACCCAAACTGACTCATGTAGTGTGAGTTGTTACAGAAAAGTAGAAATAGCAGATGAGATTCGTATGTAAAGTACTGCTGTGGTTTGTTCCCATATCTATTGAGTTTGACATGCCCTGGTCCACATGGAGCAGTAGAGTGGCTGGCCGAAACAGCTGGGCTGTTTAGAGACACGGTTTGTCTATTTGATCAATACATTGCTTTTTCCTCTCAGCTAGTATTCGTAACTGTAGGTGCAGGGGAAACTTTGTAGTGTAAACCTGCCTTTTGATTCTGCATGTGCTACACAAGTGCTTCTGTGAGGATCTTGGCAGATGTGTTTTGTACTGATGAAGCACATATCACACCTGTGGGCAAAACAGATTTAACTGGTAGAAAAAAAATGTTAAGTTTTGCCAGTAAAACCCTGTTCTGCATTATCACATTCCTAAAAGATTTTGGAGAGCTAAGTAGCTCATTGTGACTGTCACTGGCTGTCTGAATCCAAAACTTGCTTGCAGATTTATCATAGTATGAGGTATCTTCCCTGCAGATTGCGTAGTTACTGGACTGGGCATAGAGCATAATGTATGCATGCATCCAGAGGTTATGTAAACATGTATTTTCTGCTCATATGATCTGTTAAGCATCTGTCAAGAAACAGCACAACTGAATTAACAATCTTTCCGTTTTGATATGACAAGTGATGGGCTTGAGTTTTCATTTGTTTTGTTTGCATGAAAGATTGTGGCAGCGATATACAACATTGAAGCTAATGTCTTTTTTTGGTTCCCTGTAATAAAATTGCAGCCTTGTTTTGACTTAAACCAGTGTAGAAATTGTTAATGTTGGCAGGGTGAGTGACCTGTAACCTGTGTGGCTGTTTCCTGTGTGAGAGTTCTCTTGGGCCAGATCCTTTGACTAGTGCTGCTGTCATGAGTGAAATCCTGATAGTATTATTCTAAGTGGGGCTTCAAGAGGCCAAGATCTTCTACCAAGTATCGTACAAGAAAAAGGGCTTTGATATGAGGGCAGATCTTGTATTTATTTCAACCTTCAGAGGGTTTCTAGCTTCATATACTTTCATAATGCTCTTCCCTTTTCTTTTTCTTTTTTTATTTTTTTCATAAAAGGAAAAAATGCCAGGGTCAAATACTGAATATTTAGTATGTAATAAGTGAATGGTGGTGATTTTTGATATTTTACTTGATATTATAGCAAAAGTGGTATTTAAATATATTATATACAAAACAAAATACTAAAAGTAGAAAAACTTTATTACACTTACCTTAATTGAGACAAAAATGCTATATATTTTAAAGGTTTGACTGGTTAATACCATGTGGTGTTTATTCCTACACTGATTTTCACTGGCATCTGAATTAGTGATTTAAAATGCTTTAATGATTTTAAGTGATCTATATTCATACCACTTTATAGTTTTCTCAGTGCACATGTATGTGTCCCATTAATTGGAATCATGAGATCAATGTACACACATCGAGGAAAGAACATTCTCTGGGAAGTAAATCTCTTCTAAGCACAGCTGAAGATGGGGAAAAAAACCTTGAGTTTACAGTCTTACACAGATGATCAGAATAAATGAACTTCTTTTGCTTTGCTCATCTCATCAGGTCTATAAACCAAAAAGCTTTCTTACCATGCTGGTGCTGAGTAGACATTGTCTTGGATAATATTTTTCTCACTTCAAAATCCTGGATGTAGTACTCTAATGTGTCTTACTTAAGTTTACTGAAGAACAGAATATACAAATCCTTTATGTGTGCTGAACAAACTCACTTTTTCTTTCCTTTTTTGTCACCCTCCCCCCCCCCCACCCCCCCCCCCCCAAAAAAAATCAAACGAAATTCAGCTGGAGAAGATAAATCATTTGTGTTCTATAAGAAGAATCATATGCCATTCTGAGTAGGGATAGGAAAGTGTTTGTACAATCTGTGCCTTTTCTTTTCTGCCAGTAAATTTTGAAAAGCTGTTTACCTGCTACTGAGGATGTGAATTCCATATTAGAAAAGCAGTTTAGATCTCTCAAACTCCGATTATCATTATCACACAGTGAAAGAAAATGCCAGTGTAGATCTTAACTGTGGACTCCAGGTTCTTACAGAGGACATGAGATTTTTGAGGTTCTTAATTCTTTAAATATGTGCTTTAATATTTACAGTACATTTTATTAAGGAGTGGCAACTATACTACTTGTCAGCTTCCTAGATCAGACACACTTGTTGTTGCCTTTCCTAAAAGAAAGACAGTCTAAAACAAGATATTATGAGTAGGAAGTCTGTAAGGAAATAATGAAAATCCAGGTAATGGGAGAAGTTGCTAATAGCACTGGTCTTATGAAAATGGAAATTATGGATATCCCTTCTCAAAACCAGGTCTGATAATTCTGAAGAGCAGGCATGTGTCTCTCTGATTCCTTGGTAACAAGTGGTCCATATAATGTATTTACTGCTCTGAAGGAATGAGTTTTCTTGAGCATGCTCTTCTCCCATCTACTTGGCATTGTTGCAGAGAGCCTTTGTATTTCTTGCCCAAGACCCCAGGTTCCAAACCTCCTGCTTTGGCAGCATCGGATCCCACACTTGAGTATCTGCGAGTGGTCTGCCAGCCTGTATTTGGAGGTAGAAGTAAAGCTTTTCACTTTCCTTCCTACCCCAGCTCTAAATGTATATACACTTACAGAAATTACTAATCAACTTCTGATTCAGCTGATGAGCTTGATACCAGTAATTAGATATTGAAAATGCTCATTGTGCAGTGGACACACCCATGTATATTACATATTCATGAAGCATTTAATTTATTAAGGTATATTTATTACTGTAGCGTGTTATGATTCCATATTACTTTTAAAGGTAATCCTTCCTTGCCTTTTACCCACAAGCTCCTTGCTCTCAAAAATCTCCAAGACTAATTATCCAAAAAAATCCATCCATCATATTTGGGAGGGGAGAGTTTCCTGGTAATGAAAACTGAGGTAGTTTTCGTTAAATATTTTTGCCACAGGCCTATGACAAACATGAGATAGTTACCAAGTTGGTTATAACTGACTGTCATTCAGGGAATTCTATTACTATTATATTGTAACATGCTACTTAGACGTACTCATAAAAAAAAAAAAACTTTGGCATGATTTTCAAATAATCCTACCTTACTGGGGAGTTGGTTTGACATATTAGTTCCTAATGCTTGTTGAATGTAATTATTCCTTTGTTTTGTGACCTCTGTTACAACAATGATGATGATGTAGTGTGGGAGGATCACCTGGATAACCTTGTAAGAAAAATATGGCTAACCTCTGGGAGGCTGCATGTTTATCAACGCTACATAAAAGGAGTTATATGTACACCTGTTCACTGTAAACACAAGCAGTCAGTCTCTTTATTTTACCTGCAGAATTGTTATATAATATATATAATAATAGTTATATACTAGCTAAATGACCCATAATACCATAGAAATTATGCTTTAAATTTCTAATCCTACCTGACAGTAACAGCAAATATAAAATTGATTTTACGTGTTCTGACAGCAATCTGAATATTGTACTGACAGACGTGATGTAAGTAAAGCTAATTAATTCAGCTTTGGTAAACACTTTCTCAGTAAAATTGACAGCATAACTATGTGCAGTCTAGCTCATAAAGTTGATTAAACTGCTTTACTACAGCACCAGGAGGCTAAATATCACAACTAAGTTAGTATAACACACCGTGTGGCAAGAAACCTCATGCAGGCTAAGCAAATTGGCCAACTGTTCACCTAAGAGAACTCTTTATTTTCAATCTGAATAGAATGGTTCATACAGTTAGACTTAACGTTTATCTTCAGTACTCATTTTGGCAGTAAATAGGTTTACTCTCTCTTTCTTAAAATCTGTATTTATAGTACTTACTGCTATAGCATCCAACTGCCAAATGCATATTTGATACTTTTGCCACAACCAGCCAAGCTTAAAAGAGACTGATGCACATCAGTATTTCCTTTGATCTCTGTGGTAATCTTGCTGCTGTTCGGCATGCTCAGCTTTTTATCTGTAGGTTTTAAAATAGTTGGCAGTATGTATGATGCATATCGATTTTTGAGCTGAGTATGGAAGAAAAAGGTACACAAGAAAGGAAAAATGTTTAGAAACTTCTGAAAGTAAGCCCTAGTGATAGTCTTTGAAGTTTGCACTGATCTAGTTTAAAGTTAAATGTATTTTAACAAACTTGGTGAAAACTAATGTAACTCTGCAAATCGTGATAGTGATTTAAATCTCTCTCTCTAAGCTTGCATAATCCAGATGCAGCTAAGTTGAGATACTGTTTCAAAATTGGAAGCAATTAAATATAAGAGGTAGGAAATTAATGCACCATGGTCTTTGGCTATACTGCTGATTTAATTCAGCATCAGTCCTTGCTGCTGTTGAAAGGAGTGGTCCTGTTTTTTCCCTCTTGCCTTCCCAGTTCCAGTCTCTTATTTTTGTCCTTTCTTTTGTGCCTTTATGTCCTTTCCTGTGTGAAGGCACACCCAGGAGTTAGGCCAAGGAATTGATCTGGATGGATGGACAACTAGGTGAATAAAATACTGGTTGCATGGTCTGGCCAAGAGGGTAGTGATTAATGGGTCATACTTGCCTGGAGGAGGGATCTATACTATGACCTGTCTTAATCAGTGACCTGGAGCAGGCAACAGAGTGCATTCTCATCAAGTTTGCGGATGACATGACATTGGGTGTACCAGTTGATACGCTCAAGGGCAGGGCCATCACTCAGAGAGACCTAGAAAGCTGGAGGCGTGGGCCAACAGGAACCTGAAAAAAATCAGCAAGGACAAAGGCGAAGCCTTGCACCTGTGAGGGAAGAGCCTCCTGCAACAACACAGGCTGTGAACTGAGGTCTGGGGAGCAGCTCTGGGGAAAAGGCCCCATGGTGTTGGCAGACAGCAAGTTGGACATGCCAGCCAGCAGCGTGCCCTGGTGGCAAAGGAGGCCAGCAGCGTCCTGGGCTGTGTCACCAGGAGCATAACCAGCAGATGGAGGAAAGTGAGTGTTTCCCTTTACTCAGCACTTGTTAGACCACATCTGGAGTACTGTGTCCAGTTTTGGGTCCCCCAGTACAAGAAAGGTGTTGATAAACTGGAGCAAGTTCAGCGGAGACCACCAAGATGTCTGGGAATACTGGAGCACTTGCCCTGTGAGGAGGGGCTGAGGGAAATGGGCTTCTTTGGCTTGGAGAAGAGGTGGCTTCAGAGGAGACCAACTAGCAGCCTCCCAGTGCCTGTGGGGAGGTTACTGAGAAGATGGAGCCAGGCTCTGCACAGTGGCATGTAGCTGGAGGACAAGAGGCAACAGGCATAAATTGAAACAGGAGAGGTTTAATCTGGATATAAGGAGGAACTTTTTCATCATGAATAGGTTGACTGCAGAGGCTGTGCAGTCTCTGTCCTTGGAGATTTTCAAGACCCAGCTGGATAAAGCCCTGAGCAATCAACCTGTTCTGACCAGACAGCAGAGCCTGCTTTGAGGAGAAGTTTGTATTAGAGACCTCTAGAGGTCTCTACCAATCTGAATTATTCTGTATTTTCGTGATTCTATGGAAACAACAACCAGTGGTTGGTTCAGCCGACCACTTGTTGAAAATACCACTGTCAGCAAGCTGTTGGCAATAGAGGGGGGAATGTTCATCCTTCCTTTTAAGTTTTCCTTCGGTGTTTAAACTAATTCTTGCTTTCTGTTGCAGTGGATGAGGGCAGCACATGGTTGGTTATTATGACTTAGATAAGGCAAAGTAATATACTAGAGGAGATTAACTTTATTACTGGCTGATGTTTAACCATAGAGCGGCTTGAGTCACATTTAAACCATTGTAATTGTTCTTCAGGATTTTTTTAGTTATTCTTCAAACCATTGATATGAAATGGATTTATTATGCTTCTAGTGATTTGTGCTCAGTTGGTTTTGATTTTTGTTTTAAAAACAAGCAGTTCTTTCTGGTAGCAAGCTTAAGTCACCACAAAACTATAAACAGCACCATGTGCGCCATGTAGGTGGCATGGACAGTTGCTGTCTCTTGTTCTCAAGGTCGTTAAGTAGAACACCATTTTCTAACAATGAGTCCCGTAAATTAAATGGAAGAGGAAAAGAGCAAAGTTAATCACTTTTTTTTTTAAGTGGTCCGTTTTATTTTATTGTAGCATAATGCATATATAAAACGAGTGAGGATTACAATTTCTTCCCAGTATCCATTGTCTGCTTGACTCAGTTAACTCTTAGAGTTTTGCATCAGAGAGGAGAAGGGAAAGGATAAGTGTACCACTGCCAGGGAAAGCATTGGGAGATCATTCTGGTTCTCTGGAACAAAGTAAATGTTTGCAATTGCTGATTAGAAAGCCCATGTATGATAGATAAATCTAGAGCTTTAAAAGCTCACAGGAGTTTCCTGCTTTTACTCTCCAGGATTTTTCTTTTAAATAATGAAATATTTCTTACAGAAGAGGAAAAGTACTACAAAACAGTATAATCTTAAACTTCACCCAAGGCGCCTAAGGGTTTGTGTCAGTTTCAAAATCTGATGGTATTCATTTTTGTACTCGTATGTAAAACTTTCAGCATATTTTTTTAAGTTGCACAGCTTTGAATTGAATTTTATTTTCTCTCTAATCTTGGAATGATGAGGCCTATGTATGTCATCACTGTATTTCTCTATGAAAATAATTGTTCGCTCTGAGCCATTGCTTTTTTTCACTAAGTACTGAAAATGTGCTTATCTAAGTGGTACTTTATGATTTCCTGTAGGTACCTTCTGCTTCGCTCCTTTGACAGGAATAATGGCAAATAAAATTTCATATGCATCTCTAATACGAGGCAAAAAAAGTGAAAAGACATATACCTCTAAAAGTATGGGAAGTTCTTCACCGGTTTTCTTCTAACAGGCCTTAAGGCCTGATCTGTGCAAAAACCTGGTTCAAAAGCAGCTCTTTACAGGTTCATTCAGATACAAAATTTTTTATATTGCCATGAAGCAGGTTGGTTAGATACTTAGTTTTCTAACTTCTACTATCTGCAGTCAGAGGTCTTGAATACTTCAGGCTATCTAAAATGGCCCCAGACATCTCTGTTTCGGTGCCTAAATTGCTTTCTAACTGCCTGTTTCTTGTCAGCTGTTTTCAGATGGTTATAACACAAGATTACTTTGTTTCGATATTTTTAAAGTCCTGTTTTATCTGGGAATGTTGTCAGTATCTAATAAGGTTATAATACTTGAAGGCAGTAAGATTTTGCAGTTTTCTTAGACAGTGATTTGGCAACGCATTGTTTTTAATAAACTTCGGTTTCGTAGAAGGTATGCCTTTCCCCAGGACTTGGAATAGAGTTTTACGGTACCATCAACAGAAAACAAAAGTGTCTGTTTTGGACAGAGGTCTGTTTTAGACCAAGCAGCAGGCATACCCAGAAAAAAAGAGATGAAAGAAGATGAAAAAAGAATGAGTAATTTTTGTTAGGGTTGATCTTACAGTTGTTTGAAAGACATCAAAGTATAGTACAGTAGGCAAGGAGCATAATTTTTTTAAAGGGTTTAAGTAGAAAGCACAGAATTTAAAATACTTCATATTCTATCAAGTTATATAAACTGCTGACTTGCTAAACTCATCCTTTCTTTAAAGTACTAAGGGAGGTTGCTAAGGGAAGGGGGGAATGTCAAATGAAATGGCTGCAACTGTGTTATGTAACAGAGTTAATTTCGACCTACGCTCTGCTTCTCTGCAGAAGAAGTTGAAGAAGAGTCTGAAACCACAATTGAGGTTGACTTGACTGATAAACAGAAACATCAGTTGAAGCACAGGGAGCTGTTCCTTTCTCGCCAGTATGAGTCCCTTCCCGCAACACACATCAGGTAAGAAAAAGTAAATATCATTCATCTATGTATTCTGCTGAGGCAGATTGCCTGTCAGAAGCTCACCTATTTGAACACTTCACCTTTATCTTGTGAAAGGATGTGATTGATCACAGCTGAGATGTGCCAGTTAGTCCCCTGAATTGCTTCCATCACCTTCTGATACTTCATGTTTGCACACTGGAATGGACAAGATTCTCAAACAGAGCTCTGGCTTGCCTATTAGAGTCTCAGTTGATAATATGGTATAAAGTCAGTCTCTTCCCACTTCGGAAGAGTTTTTTTATTATTATTATTTTTTATTTTATTTTTTACTGCCGACTGAAATAATGTTGACAATTTTGTCTACCCAGGGAAATCACAGACAGGTTCAGAAAGGACACAGTGACTCAGCGGTCAGGTTTGCAATCTGGGACTGCAGACATGTACAAATAAAATTATCCCAACTTACTTCAGTAATTATGAAGAAGCCAAGATTGAGTTTGGCTAAATATTGCAAAAGCAGTCATGTCCTTGGAGGCATAATTTTAATTCTGAACTGTGTTAAAGCCTTAACCAAGGGGTTTAAATTTGGCATGCTTTTATGTGTTTTTTTTTTCTTTATATAAATTTAAATTGCCCTAATGCTAAGGCAGAAAGAGGCTTGCTGAAACCCAAAAAGGTTTTGGTGATTTTATTCTGTAAATGATGTAAGCACTCGTGTCATCTCCCATTGAGCAGTCAAGCAAACTCTTTGCATTTCCTGGGAGATGTACCTAAAAACGGAGGCGAAAGGTGAGAAGGAGCACAGTGACAAGTAGAGAGAGAGTGCAATAAGTGTAAAACAATAGCTCTTTTAGGTTGGTGTTCTGAAGGAATTTGTTTTCTCAATACATCTAGCTTCCCTCAGCCATTTTAGACCATAGCTTAGAAGCTGTGAAAAAAAGATGTGTTTATATGCTCCATTAGGAGAAATACTTCTTGTGTGCGTATGTATTTTCTTTCTCTCATTGGCAGAGATGCTTTTCTACTGCCAACACAGAAACTGGAAGTTGGAGGATTTTTATGAATTTCCTATGCCTGATTCAGCCACTTGTTCTCTGACTTTGAGAAAGTCATTTAACTGTCATACCTCAGCTTCCACAACTACAGCATAGGGATAATAATGCTGCTCAGTTTCTTTTACTTACTTTGACATTTAGATATCGAAGTAATGTATTATCATCAGATATTCTCTATTTAGAGAGATTACATAAAAGTATTATAAATGCCTTATAACCTCACAACTCAGGGAGCAAATGCAATAGCCGTTCCCCAGTATACACTTCACAAAGAATCCAGAAAAACACATGGTGAATTCATAGTACGTGTAGCACTACAGCAGACAAATACAACATGATGACTTGTATGTACTTCTCAGAACAGTTGAATGCTGTAGTGCTGTACTGTCACATGTTACCAAGACCTTTACCAGATGCATTCTGGAACAAATTTTATGTGGTCTAATGAATTTTTAAAACAAAGTTAAGGTTGTTAAAAAAGAAACAAGAAGGAAAATACATTGCAAAATATTCTTTAATCAGCTCAATAGCTTGTTAACTTATTAATGTGCGGAGTCAGTGATTCTTAGTAGTTTTCATAACTTCTATTAATGGTTTTGTACTGTAAAAGAGGACAAATGTTGAGGAAGTACTCTACCTTTCTCCCAACAGCACTCTAGAAAAGGATTTTAGAATTGTAGAATAATGAAGGAACTGAATTGAATTGTAGAATTGAAGGAACATCTAGAGGTCATCTACTCTAAATCCCACTCAAGGCAGGACCACCTTAGATCAGGTTGTTCAGGACCTTGCCCAGTTGAGTTTTGAACGTACCCAAAGATGGAGATTCCACAGTCTCTCTGGGTGTCTGTTCCAGTGTTCGACCACCGTCATGGTGTTTTTTTTTTTTTCTTTTTTACTGTCACCTAATTGGGATTTTCCTGGTTGGAACTCATCCATTGCTTCCTGCCTTATCAGTGTGCTCCTCTAAAAACAGTCTGGCTCTGTCTTATTTATATACCTTTTCATTAGGTAACTGAAGACTGCAGTAAGATTTTTTTCCCCCCTTAGTCATCTTCTCTTAAGAGTGAACAAACCCAGTTTGGTATTGTCCGCAAACTTTTACTGAAAGTGTGCTCCATTCCATTGTCCAGATTGTTAGTAAAGATGTGGAACAGTATTGGGCCCCAGTGTCAACATCTGGGGGATGTCACTGGTAACCAGCTAGATGTCCACACTGGACTTGTTACCGCTTGTTACAGCCCTTTGAGCCTGGTGGTCCAGCTGTTTTTCTTACAACCTTATTGTCTATTTAACCAATCCATATGTAATCAATATGGTTGAAGGACACTTTAGGATGTTCTGTTGAAGGTCTTGCTAAAGTCAAGGTAAACAACATTCACTGCTGTCCCTGGCCCACCAAGCCAGTCTTCTCCTTACAGAAGACCAACAGATTAATTGGGCACAGTTTGTGCCCAGCTGACTCTTCCCAGTCACAATGTCCTTTGTTTTAGATTCTCAGGCAATAAAAGCCTGAGTAGCTCTGTTCTGTGGGATTTTGTTAGTTCTCACTGCCTGGGATTTTGGCACCCGGATGGGAAAGGTTTGCAGGAGAAAAGAAACAATGCAATGGAATAGGGTGGAGAATGGAGACAAATACTCTCAGGAGTAAGAAGATGAAAGCTCAGTTCCTTTGGAAGAAGCAAGAGGAGAAAGCTAAAAGTGATTTTAAGAGAATGGAGGAGGCTGAACCATCTACAGTTGTTTTGGCAACTACAGATCTTATACTTTTATTGACCTCTTCAGCCAAGAGAAGAAACTGCCTGAGTTTGCTTGCTTTTCTGCTTGCTATTTAAGGGAATGAAATAATTTTACCTTATATGGTATATTTCCATTTACTTTTTATTAATATAACCTCTACTGCTTTTGTTTTATCTTTCTACTTCTCTTAGCTTTACTCTTTTTACCTTTTTTAACTAGAACGTCAGAGAAAATATGTCAACCCTCCAAAAAAGAAAAACCCCTATGACTGAAATTGCTTTTATTCTAATTCATAATTGTAAACACAGTAATGTCTCCTTTATACAAATGCGTTAGGTGTCACTACTTTTAGTTGAGATGCTTTACTGTTATCATAATGGTTTAGATTTCTCCGATGTGTTTAATTCTGAAGCTCTTTGGTTTGTAACATTGGGTATGGGATAATTCAGATGTAACTTGCTTGCTTTTGAATTATTGAAATGCAGTTTCAGTCTTTGTTCTCATCCTTTTTTCTGTGTGTGTGTGGTATAATTATATACAACTTTCTTGAAATATAATTCGTTTTGATATAAGCATTGCGGTTTCTTAGCCTATAGTCTTGCTTCCGATTTACATTAGCTATCATTATGCCATTTGAGTAGCTTTAAGAAGTGATATAACTTTTGACACCAAAATGCCAGATATAGAAAAGAAGTAGAAGTGGGTAATACAGTAGTAATTAGAAATGGCAGTGCTGTCTTCTAGACACACTGCTCCTGGAATGGAATGTGTTTGGGAAGGTATAATTGTTGAATGCAGCACCATGTTAGATATCTGGTGAGCAAGACAGCATTTTTATGGGGGGCAGTACGCTGCCAGGCTGATGTACTAGCTTGGGTCTTGAGGACAGGCTCTTACCTTAGCACCTACTTGGTATTGGAAAAAGGAATGCTTGATCTGTCAAGTTACAACTGAAACTCTTCTCTGCACCTTCCCCACCCCCTTGAAGTATGCAGTTAGTAGCATCCCTCCAATGAATTTTTTCCTTCCTTCCTAATCCCAGCATATTACAAATGCAATTTTGATGGGCACTTTAATCCCCGGATCTCCTTCTAACACACTTGTACTGCCAACTTTATATGCTGAGCTCCTCCTTTGTTAAGTACATTTATCATCACACAGTAAATGCATCCAGAATTCATGCAGATGGTTCTAGTAAGCAATGCTAGTCCTAGGGAAGGCTGAGCTGAGCTGAATTGGTGTCTATTTTAAAGCCACCAATTTAAAGATTTGAGCATATCCAAATTTTGTAATTTGGAAGGACATGAGAAGGCACAGGAAAAATCTTATTCTTGTAAGTTGTCATTATAGTGAAATTGTCTGTCAGTGTTACAAAATTCACTATGCAACTTACCACCTGGTGAAAAGGTTCAGCCAAATGTTTGTATAAAAATCTGCAAATAATTAGCATTCTGGGGAAGTGCACTGGGTTATTTGACTGTGCTTTAAATTCGTTTTTCATTCTTAAGGTCCCAAGAGTTAATAGGTGCTGCACACCTACATTTAGATTGCCGCAAAGGATTGCGTTAATTTCTCATATTATTTATAACTGGTTTTCAAAGTTAATACTTCATGTAAGTTGTGTAGAAATACTGTTAATTTATCTATCGGTGTTCGTATTACCTTTTCATTATCTTTGCTTAATTCTTACTAACAACTATCTGAAACAGTCTTGGGGTTTGTTTTGGTTTGTTTTTTATGTTTACTTGGCTTAGGCATGCCTGCCATTCTCAGCTGTCCTAACAAAATCAGTTTGAATCTGTTGGGCTGTTCTGTACTGCAGCTAAAAAAAAAAAAAATTAAAAAAATCATGAAATAAAATGAAGCTTGTATTGTCTGAAGACAAGCTGTCTGTATATAGCTTGAGACCAGAGAAAAGTTTTAAAGAATGGTGGCCATTTGTGGGGAGAAAAAGGACTTCAAACCAATAGATTTCTGATATAATGTTGGTTATTTAATTGGTTGATACAATTGTGAGGGTTTTTTTTCTTTAAGATCAAAAAATACATTTTTGGCAGGTTAAATAGTACCTACTTTCTTAATTACGTCAGAGTAAGAAACACTTACCTTGAGTAAATAAAAACAAAATCTAGCACATTTCTCACTGCTTACCAATCTTTCAGTTAAGGTCAAGAGTTTGAATACAAGTTTTTAAAAGTCCTTCCCAGGGACTAAAGAACAGTGATATGGGTTTGTAATGATCTTGTTGCTCTTTTACTTGATAAAACAGGACATGCCTGTTGACTTGATTCCAACCATTTGTGCTTGAATTAAAGTATACTTTTCAGTGAGACATCCATGCTTGGTTGAAAAGTTCCCAAGTGATGGAATATTTACCATATCTCTTTGTAGTTTTGTCAGTTGTTGATTCTGCTTACTTGTACCAGTCTTTTATGGGTGCATGGGATTCTGGTCAAATACTAACCTGTTTCTTTTGTTTGTTTATTTTTTCTGGAGATTGTGTTTTCACTGAGCACATCATGCTTTTCTCAGACACAATTTCAAGATGCTGAAATTCTTGCTGAGCTTGATTGCTGGACTCTATGGCTGTGTAATAACGTATGATACCTGTGCGTTATGCATGTAATGTTTGTTATTATGCTGATTATGCAAATAACTGTCATAAACCTCTACTTTAACAACTAAAAAGAATATGGAGAGTTTGTTTAATCTGCCATTGGATGAACTAAGTGTTCCCTGTATTTTTTAGGGGATTATACTTGTTGCTTGGTGTAAGCACCAAGTCAGTTTTTTTTATATCCTTAGAGCCTTAATTCAGAAAATCTTTCTGAACTCTGATTCTGAAATCTTCAGTTCTTGGTAACTTTTGAATCCTTCTCATACATCCCCCTTCTTTATAAATCTGTATTAAGATGCTTTTGGCTTGCTTTATTAATTCCTTTCCAGCAAAGAAAGGACTTCATGAGCCTTTTACAAAGATTTTAATTACATAAGCTGTTTTTCTTAAGAGCTGATTAGTAAGACTGGGAAGAAGGTGAACACTTTCATAGAATGCCTATGCATGTGTGGCATGGAAAAACTTTCAAATAGTCTGATCACAAGAAGAGTTCATAATTTTTATTGAGAAATTTGGAGCCTGCATATATCTTTATATGTCAGCATACAAAAAAGCATGCTTGTATTTTTGAAGCAGACTGCTGGATAGGGAGTAGGTCTACTTTGCACAGACATGTGCTTACCTGGTGATTCTGATCATTAAGAAAGGAATTCTTCCTTTCTGATTTGGGTTTTTTTAGAGCAAGGGGACTTGTAGCAAGTCTGATAATTTTTTGTCAACAGAACTTGGAGAACTCCTACACAAGTTGAATGAAAATTCCACCTAGTCCAGAATCCTGTTTTCAGATATGGTCAGTAGCCAGTACTTAGGACCAGAGTTAAGAAAAAGATTATTTATCAGTGGAAGGATATAATTTAAATTCCTGAAAACCAATATGTATTCCCTTGTATTGATTTAATTGCAAACTAGAAGTGTTTCATATGCTGCAAAATTTTTTAAGTTTGGTTGCATGGAATGATATCCATTGCTTTTGGGCTGGGTGGCCTTGTAATGTCATGCTGAAAAACCATTCATAACCAGCCTCCTTTGTCTTCAATATGTGTGTATTGCTGCTGCTTTGCTAAAAAGTAATAATTTTTTTTAGTTTTTAGCATGAGTTAATCTTTGGAGGAAGAAATCAATGAATTGTGTTCCCTACAAATAGTTTATAGAAAGCATACATACTGTTATGTTCACTGTGATTGGAGATATCAAAACAGGTTAATCCTGCTGTACCCAGACGACCAAGAAAACCTTTTCTCTTGTGATCCTGATCCCTCTCTCCTTGGCACTCAGTAAACTGTTCTTTCCAGTCCCTGTATTCTCTTCTTGCAACCCCTTTTCACCTACAGAAAATAAGATTCAGTTAGTAATGTAAACTGGAACAATATTATTGTATACCCAGTCTGAGGTGATGATGTGTCGAAGAAAGCTCTTAGTGTTTTTGGAACTGCATTGTATACTTGTTGAAAACTTTGTGTACATCCATATACTTAACTTTTCCATTACTTTTAAGGTAAGATCTTATGATAAAGTTGAAAGCTTTGGCTCTTTTGCTCACAACAATGTAGTAGTTCATATGTATAAATTATGCAAATTGTTGCTGAATGCAAAGTCTTTACATTCTTTCATCTCTTAAAAATGGGGTGTTTCACATGGGGATTGCTTTGTCCTCTGGTTATATTGTGACTAGATAACAGTGATGAGAGTTATAGAAAGTTGAAATCTTAAGTATATGTGAAAAACTACAAATTCTGAATGTGGACGTTATCAGCAGGTTAGTTTGAACTTGGTGGGAATTATGCATGATTATTCCAAGACAGAATTTCCCCTTAAACTTTACTAATTTTGTACACTGATATGGAAATCACCACTCCAGTTCTACTGAAGATTCTGAATTTTCAAAGTCGCATGCAGCATAAAAAAGCCTGGGCTATCCATATTTTTTCATGCATAAGTTTAGATGCCAGGTGTTTACTAATTAATTCAGCTGTACATAAATCAATTTGCTGTGCATTGTTTTTAATCTTTTTTGATCAAGAGTATGTTAATTAGATAATCCCCAGTTTATTGATCTATCTTTTGGCCGCAGATGTACATCACATATACAATACTGGGAGACAGATATCATTTTGGGGACACAGACACCAGTAGTGTTCAGCTATCAAGTGTGATTTTTTTATTATGTTTGAGGCAGCTCAGTAAATTACTGGTGCTAAGCTCTGACCAACTAAATATGAATCAATACAATGCAGATCTTTCTTTAACTTCTGGACATTGGCTGAAGAAAAAAAAATCGAATTTTAGGGGTCTGTTACAGATTTGCATCACTATAACAACCCTTTTATGCCTCTCATATTTTCTTGTTTTTAGTGTTGTGCAATAGCATGCTTTGCAAATTGTAAATACTTTTGCAATCTGGAGAACTTGAAATTTGCCATAAAGCCTCTGATATGTGTCTGTAAGCATCCTACTATGCCCCTTAAATTGTGCATAAAAATAAGATACGCAAGTACTGTTGGTGTTGGCTTCCCATAACTGGGAAGGCAATTTCGTATAATTAGCGGAAACTCTCAGGACTCCACAATTTCTAGACTGTGGTTTGGCGATCGTCATTGCAATTTAGCCTGCCTGGAAGGGATGACTTGGCTCAAAGTGATTGTGTGATTGGAAATCTTCAAAACACTTTCCTATTCAAGACATAACTCAAGAAGAATCTTTTTTTTTTTTTTATTTAAGGTAGCTCTCTTCTCTTCTACTCGATATCTGTACTGTTTCTCTTCCTTTCTCTTTATGGCAAAGTAGGAGAATCATTACTACGGAGTTCTGTTCCTACACAAAACCCTACTGCCCTCCTTCGTTTTGTATCTTGAGTTTAATCTTCAGCTGTCATTGAAATAATAGCGTATGTAAAAATCAAATCAAATTTTCCTCACAAGCTTGTTTCCTAATAATATATATTTCCTAATCTGTAGAGCTAGTGACTCACTCCTATGTTCCAAATTTCTAGTGTGAGACCAAAATTTTCTCATGAACAACAGCAAGAGACAGTTGGCATTTCAGCGCAGAATTACACAACATCATTCTGTTACATTTGGGAGGGCAGTTAATAATTGTTAATAATGGAATTTAGAGGGCTGTAGAGTCATCCCTGCATATATTATTCTTTCTTCAACCTGTATCTTAATGACCAGTGCATAGCAAGTTTCATTGACTGGGTGGGTTTTACTGGTTTAATCAGAGCAGTGAGTTTTGAAAACTCTTATACTGCATTAATCTTATCCAGAAAATGTCTGCATTGCAATAGAAAAATTATATGGCATGGTACTATACCTGTGAGGTTGCTTTTTCCACTCTTAGGGTTTGTCCTGGTTAGCAGGCACTAGGCATTTTGTTTCTCTTGTAATTTCTTTCCGTAGTTTTTGTTTGTATACCTCCTGGCCCAAAAGATCCTCATTAAAATAAGATTTGCATCTCGTGGGCTGTCTTACTCATCTGGTGAAAATAGATGAAGAAATAGCATGCATGGATAACAAAACAGGAATTTAAGAGAGCCTTCCACTGGTTTTAAAAGTAGAGTTATGCTGAAACAAGCAAGAACTTTAAAAGACCAAAATAGTTACTGTGGATCACAATTTGGTTTTTGTAATTTTAAAGGTCAATGTTTTCATGATTTTATTTTTTTTTGAAATTTGGGAAATATTTGACTAAACTAATTGCATTATTGATTATTTGGGGGGGGGGGGACAGTTACCAGGACAGTACAAACAATAGGGCTGTCTTTTCTCCAGATATACATTAAATGTATATTCTGGAGAATTTGATGTTTTGCTCTAGGTCCTTAACCAGGCTATATCTAAATCTTGTCATAACATTGTTTTGTATAGTATCTTTGATATGGCATTTCTTCATATAACTTAAATTCTTGTTCTGGTCATCTTCATCTTGTGTCTTCATTGAAATAGATTAATAAAGAATGTCTTTTCCTATATCTGGCTGTTCTGAATGCTGATCATTATCATGGTCTTGTTTGAATTATGTTCCCTCATGTTTTCCATTTCTCCACTGGACCTCACTCAGACACAGTTTTTTTTTGGCTTCGGTCTTCAAGGCCTGTTAGGCCCCATCTCCACATCATCATTTCTAAGAAATTTGTTTTGTCCAGTTTCTAGTTCGTAGAAGCTGGTAACTGTAATACATGTAACTTTTAATTTTGACACTATGTAGTTTAGCTGTTTTTGCAAATGCTTTTTTTTTTTCATTTAGCATGGAACCTATCTCTGCAGGTCTAGTATTGTTTTTTTGTTTGTTTTTTAAGACGATAGTCCATGTATGTGTAGTAATATATATAATATTATCTATGTGCATGATTCCAGCCATTAGATGGTTAAAATGCTGTATAAAGAAATACAACATCAAATGGAAATTCACTGATTTAGTAGGCATATGCTGTGGTTAGTTCTCTCAAATAAAGAAATAAAATTTTGTAAATTACCAGCAATAAGATATAAGGTCAGTTAATACATTGCCCTAGCAGTTTTTGCTAAAATTCATTTGCAGTGTTTTACTAATGAATTGGTTGGACTTTTTTTTGGTCTTCCCATGAATGTTCTTCGGGAAAATGCATTGCAATGATATTGAAGGAATGTCCCTGCAATAATTGGGGTTAAATAAGGGAAAGATGTAATAGAGTATACTACAGATACACAAAATAGAGAAGTAAACTGGAGAAGTAAACCAGGGACTCTTATTTATCCATTTACATTAAAAATCAGTAAAAATGAAGTTGATTAAACAGATGTCAGTGTTTTGTATTGTGTATAATTAATCTTTAGAAGTCAATGCTCTGGAATTACCAAGGGGAAAAAAAAAAATTCCAAAGAAGCGATCCAGGTATAGGGAAGCCTTCCTAGATCTCTACTGGTGAAATGCTAGCATGCGCTGCACTCCGATTTTTCATCTCATCTTTCCACCATTTCTCTTTGGTGTTGTGGTTCTCCTGACAAATACTGAAATTAAGAGAAATTGAGGAGTTTATATACTGCAGACTTAATGAGTAGTTTAACCCTATTTCCCATGATGTGCAATAGTAATGAATAAGACATTAGCTGCGTATGTTTGCTTAATGATCAGCAGTTAACAATTGGCATCTAATGCATATTGTTAAGCTTAACAGTCACCATTCACTGAAATGAATGAGGGCTTCTCACAAGAACTTCTTCGGGTGAGATCATCTTTAAAATCAAGGAGGTCTTTGCAAACAATTTGTATTTGCTAGTGTTTACTTATACACTGGTCTGTTATAAATGGCAGAATGAAGGGTGTTGTAGGTCCTGTTGTCATATGCCACTGGAACCTCGTGATAAATACTGAATAAATTGCTAGAAACAGATTTAGGTGTATGAAGTGCAAAGTCATGTAAAGGAGTAATACATGTTGTTAATAAAATGATAATTCAGTCGAAAATGATAGTGTTCAAATACTAGTTGCTAATGAGATGGTTCAACACATTTAATACTTTTCATCTACATCTAGCTATCCTGTGTTCCTCTTAAATACCGTATTTTGAAAATAAATCCACAGATTACTTGCAGGGAAATCACAGGCAGAGGAATTTGAGTCCAAGGGAATGCTGGGAGAGAAGGGGATCAGAAAAAGGGAAGAGAAAAAGGGGGATTGTGGGGTCAAATTCCCCTTGCGTTACCTTTGTGTGTTATGCATGGGCAGGTCTGTATCACTCCTGAATAACAGGAAACTTGCTACTGGTAGCATTCATGAAAACGTTGTAGTTAACATTATAGTGTGGCCATGCCAGAAACGGATAGAATCCCATGATTAATTAAGAGAAATATTTCCATGCAGAAGAAAAGTACTTTGAGTTTCCAGTGCATTGATGAAAGCTCATATTGTTTTTAGTTTTGGTCATCTGTTTTCAAGCTAGAGGCCGACTGGCTGATGAAAATTGGACTTGTAGGGTAATATAAAGGATTAAGGAGCCTATTCTATGAGGCAGTGACTGGAAAAGCTAGGCTTACTTAACCTAGTAGTATAAAGGCAAACAGCCTTGCAGTACTAGGAGAACTAGCAGAGGGGACAACCAGCCTACCTCAGTAACAGTAGCAGATATTAGGTGGGATCAATAACCCACAGAAGTTCCTTTTAGTCCAGTGCTCATATAATGAAAGTCTTAATTAAAAAAAAAAAAAAAATCCACACCTTAAAAAAAAAAAAAAAACACACCCCAGCAACAACAAAAATTATACAATGGTCAAAATGAATATTAAAAACTTTAATCTCATCCATAACAGAAACATGCCTTTACTTGTTTGGGCAATGTCTTTCAGGTGTGATAGCTTGTTTTACATGTAGATTTTGGATGTTCTACAGCTCTGTACAAACTTCAGCTGACTGTTTTTAGAAGTCCTTCCTTGGATTCATGTTTTAATTTCACTGGGTGATCAGCAGTCTTCAACTGCTGTCTTGTTCTTTGGCATTGGCTTGCTCCCTGCAGCAGAGTTTCTGCTTTGTACCCCTTCAGGAAGGTGTACCTGAGGTCCACCTGATCTAGGTTTTGAGTTCAAGGCTGAGCACCCCAAGACTTTGCACATCCATCCCAGACGTCTGTCCCAGACAGTCTTCTGCTTTTTTCTGATAGTGGGTGGACAGTTTCCTGTGTCGTTAACACTGTCGTAGGGCAGAATTCACCAGTGGTATAAACCAATGGAAGTAGATTTGCTCTACCAGCAATCACATTTGGCCTGTTACTTTTTAACAAAGCTGAAATATTTGTGAAGTTGATTATGGAATGTCTCTATTTTTTTTTATGTGATTTATTTCTCATTATTAATAGATGTTTCTCTTGCAACATTATTTACCATTTGGATTCTCTAAGATAAACCAGTAATATCGTCTTTCTTTCTGTATCTCTGTTTAATCTTTTGTAATGTTGTTTTTGGATTTAAAAATGAATTCATACCATTATCTGGACTTAATCTTATATTAGTCAGCAATGTATTCTGTTTCTATGACAGCAATTGGGTTTTACTGTACTTTTAATTCATTCATTACTAAATATTAGTATATTATTAGTAGTGTAATAATATATTGGAGAGTTTTGTTAACTTTAGTTTTCTTGGTGATTGTTTTTATTTCTTTTCACATGCATTTTGTCAGACTTGCCACTAAGGTTTGTACTGTCTTATGGGAGCGCTAATTCTGGGTGCTCTCTGTCACTTCACTGCCTTCTTCTAAAGTAGTGGGGGTAGGTGTCAGAACACACATTTCAGAAGCAATTTAATGAATGAGAAAAACAAATACTGAAATTCACTGTTGTGTAATTTTATTTCATAGAATTTTCTAGCTATTGGGTCAAAAGTTAAAATAAAGTGGGTTGCTCCTTTAGTTAATTGACAGATTATAACGTGGATTCAGAGCAGGTAATACAATGTCAGAAATAGGCTGAATGTTCAAAGGAGATGTAAGTGCACAAGAGGATGTACTAAAGGATAAAATTGTATCAACAGGGCATGATCTTAGATCTTTGCTCATGTTCATTGTGCTGTTAGTTTCAGCATGGGGTGGACTGGCAAAAAGGAGATCACATATGCTTGTATGCATATATGTGTGTGTGTGTATGATATAAGGGTATTGGATATAGTAATTGTAATGATTGGAATGTATTAGTTCTATAGGAAGTATATTAGTTGTATTAGCAAGCCAGCAGTGACACATTCAAGTCTCCTCCCCTGGGGTTAACAATCCAAAAGATGTTAGATATTAATAACATTAAGGTTCTCTTGAAATTTTTGGGGGGGATGTTGAGGTACAAAAGGAGAAACTTTATAAAAGAGTAAAATCTTTGGATCTTAAGAGCTCACATACAATTCCAAACTTTTGGATGCTTTCTTGAACAGGATCTTTAGATTTTCTGAGATTCTTTTGGATCTATTAAAAAAGCAGTAAATTTGGGAAATGAGAAGGGGCAGGAAAGACGTAGAGAATAAGGAGTAGAGAATGAAATGAAGGAAAGTTGTGTTGTTGGTGGGACAGCGGTGAGGATGAATCAAGTTACTCAGTATCTGATTTAAGGTAATGTTTGTTTTGTGTTGCCTTAAGAGAAGCTACTTTTGAATGACCTCTTAGTAGAACTTGTACTGTGCATTTTCTTTCCTAATATTCCTGCTGGTTCCAGAGCCCTTCAGTAACCCTTGCCTTTGGAGTCTTGGGGGCTTCCTTTGGAGCCTTAGGAAGCCGTTTTGGGGTCCTTTTTTGAGAAATGTCAGTTTCCCTGGACAGTTAATGCCATTGGTACTTTTTTTTTTTTTTGAATCTGCTTCTTAAAAATCCATTTTAGACCACATTTTAATAAAAAGCAAAAAAACAGGGAAGAACTGGAAAACTGACACTATTTCCCTGCTAGTAATTCTATTATGTCAGGTGAACAAAAAGTTCTGTTTGAGGCTTTAGTTTTGTTTCTTTTTTTTAATGTAGGAGGTAATGTTTCATTCATCCAGGCCTTTGACCTTGGAAAGATTGTATATGTAAACACTGGAGCAGTAGCTTCCCATTAGTTCTTGTAACACTCTTAATAATCGTAATGTAAACTTATTACATCCATCTAACTAAATGTGTCTGTATTAGGAATGTCAGTGATATTGGTGCTTATACAGATGAGGCTACATACAGAAGAGCTGATACAGCTGATCTGATAAAATTTTGTAATTGTTAATTTATATGAAATCTTGTGTTTAAAAAATCAGAAGTATTTAAAAAGCTGAAATTCTTTGTATTTAAAAATCAGGAGTATAGTAATCCAAGCTATTTTTAAAATGTGGTTGATGATTTAACTAGTCTTCCTCTAGTATTACCAAACCACGCCAACTTGTGCAGTACCTGCAGATGTAGGCATAAGGAAAAAATTCTGTGGCTTTCTGTGCTGTTATCTGTGCATCAATAAAATTAATTCATGGATTGTAGTGTAAGTATTGAAACTTTCTTATCTTGTCAGTGCTAATGACTTCCCTGTCAAGTATGTAACGTGCCTTTTATGATCTAAAAAGCTTCACCTACCAAAAGTAAAACAAACCCCTCAAACTAAGGTCACTTTGATAGTGACTAATCGGATCATAATAAGATTCATGACAGCAGCAGGGTGCTTAGAATTTGATAACTTGTCATAAAGTTCAAGAAGATATATTCTGTGTTGGGTTTAACCAAATCCATTGAAAATGAGCACTTCAGAGTTCCACAAAAAATAGAATCAACACTGTGAATGTTGTATTCAGGTTTTCCTCAGATGTTTTTTTCCCTTTCTGCTTTTGCACATGATGTAATATCCAATATGTCATTTAAATTCTCTTTTTTTATTAATTGTATGTGTTTCAGAGTATTAGTAAATATCACTGCCATGATACCTCTTTTTCCTTCATTGCTTCTGTTTTTCCTCTCAGACTTTGTTTTCCAGTGCTGTAGAATTTGTATGTATTTTTTGAGCGCTTGGTCAGTGTAGCTATTAATTTTGTTGCTTTGTTGTCAATTTTTGTCTTAAAACATGGTGAAATGCATTTTACTATATTTTTAATGTAAAAGTTTATATCTGGATTATGTTCTGGTAAATAGCTTTCTTGACTTCAGGAAAAAAATCAGTTTCACAAAGGTAACAGTTCTTTCTTATGTCTGTGTAGGGGAAAATGCAGCGTTGCACTTCTGAATGAGACAGAATCTGTGTTGTCATATCTGGAGAAAGAGGTAATATGTGTGACCTTTATTTGTTTAAATGTTGGGATGGATTTATGTTAGGATTTTTACAGCACTGTTTTTGATAAATGAGAGAATAATACCTTGGAAATATTTTTTCAAATGTTATGTTAGAAGTTGTTGAAAGCACTGATTTTAAAAGTGTTACAGAATAAAAATTGTATTAAATGACCCTATCTTGTATTATGGTTCTATCCTGCATATTACTGTATGTAGAAAATAACTAAGTTTACAAAGTAATTCCTATGATATTTTAATATAAAAGAAAAATATGTGAACTGTTTTCACCTAGTGGATACTTTAGGAGGAATTCACACAGCCTATTTTTTGTTGAGAGGTATTCTGGTAAGGAGAACCTTCAATAGCCAATGGACAGAAAGAGAGAGAGACAGACACTCCTCTAGAGGGCAACTTAGCACAGGAGCTTAATTTTAGGGGCTCTGAATCGTTGTGTGAAAAGTCTGTCTCATTTCCTTTCTTGTGGAAGGAGAGGGAGTTTAGCCTCACTAGAGGGAAGAACAAAACAAAAGCCCCAGGAAGCTGATACATATTGTAAAACACCTTTAAAAATAAATACATTTTTCATTGGAGTTTCTTAATATAACATTAGGCAGGCAGTGCGTTTTAGTTGAAGTTAGCATGTCTTTATTTTCATATTTATACACTAAACCACAGGTAATCTAGGTAATCTATAATACGTCTCTTAAAGCAGTTACCCTCCGCTTCTGCTGACAGTGCCAGGTATGTTGATACTGTTGTTGTGTAAGCCTTTCTCAGGCACTGACTGTGTTTTATGCTATTTGAGACTAATTTATAAAAGCATGGTAGGGATATTTAGGAAAGGAAGCATGTTAAATTCAGCAAGTAGTCGCCATTGTTGCTTTTCAAACTCACTGATACGTTGTTGTGTATAGATCTCTTCATCATTCCACTGGTCTGAAATAGCTTCCGAGCAATGGAAGAGGCTTCTATTAGCCTTTTAAAAGTACTCATAAAACATTTGCATTACTTAAAATAAGGACTAATATTTCACAATTTTTTTCTTCTACCTGACCTGTATCGTCAAGAAAAAGACATGAGAAGTGTGTGAGGGGGGGTTGCTTTAGTAATTTTCAAATGGAAGAAGATGTAGTTTTACAAAAAACAATGTAAAAATTCATTATGCTGTTGCAAATGTGTCTTCTTTTTTAGGATACTTTTTTTTATTCATTGGTATATGATCCATCACTGAAAACGCTTTTAGCAGACAAGGGAGAAATCAGAGTGGGGCCTAGATACCAAGCAGATGTGCCAGACATGCTTGCAGAAGGTAAATATTTGTTGATCTTCAAATATTCAGAAAAAATCCACATCTTGCATTATTGCTTATGCTGAAACTCTGAAATACACTAGTCTGTCCAAAGGCAGAGAAAGCAAAGTAGTAGGTCTTAGAAAATTGACAAATACCAGTAGGTGTTATGAAGAAGCAAAGAAAGGATGTTTGGAGTAGCTGCAATTGTCCCTTTAAAGTTTGTGCATAAAGCAATGTAGACATTCTGTATTGGCTTATCTAACTAGTGGTGTAGCCCAGCTAGATCTTTCATGTAGGCCTCAGGGAAAGAAAATGTTGAGGATCAACCCATTCTGTAGAATAATTATACAATAACAAAGTAAGTGAAAAAACATTTCCTTTCTCTCCCTTTTAAAGTAGGCTCTGTATACAGAATGCATGTCTTTGTGTCTTTATATTTTTAGATGCTGGCTTCCCTCAAAGCATCTTGTTTGTTTTGTAGCAGGAATGAGATAAATATTTTGAGCATTGGTATATCTTTAAAATCATCAGTCTCTCTCTTTTTTAATATAGCATAACTACCTGTGCTTTTGTCTTGTGTTACGTAGTAACTTTAGTTTTTTAAACAAAATTTCAAATACAATATTTATTTAATTTGGATGCTCTACAAGAGATATGAGCAGCTGTGTTTTGCTATTTATTTGCAATGATAATATTTACTTAGTAAATATTTTAAAATGAATAATTTTTGTCAATGAAGTTTATATTCTACTTTGAGTACTAATAAAAGAAGAAGTTTTCCTGAGAAATACCTACACATAAAAATTGTTTTCAAGAATCTCGGGTGCTTATTCCTTAATAAGAAAACATTACAGTTCTGAATGCCCCAAATACTCATTTTCATAACCTGAGATGGGCTATTTTGCATTGGGTGTGGACATTTTGCCAGCTATACTTTTGTCTCTTCAAAAAATGTTCTTTAATATTCTTTCTACAAAGCTTATATAATGAACTGTATAAAAGAAGAATGATTCAATTTCCAGAAAGTGGCAGATTATTTTATTATAGATGCAGTTTAGTAGATTACATGCATTATTATTTTGACTTTTCTTTTAATAACCAGAAATAAACTACAGGAGGACTTTTCCAGATTTGACTATAAGCAGTGCAGCCTTATTTAAGAACATGGCTGGAATATGATACACTACTTTTCTTGCTATGAAATATGCCTATCTTGTCTGAAAAAAAATGTTAGGGAACCAAATAATTATGTAGACATTTGTATGCTGAAGAGGAATGTTTCCTAGAGGGTTAAAAGAAAATGATTGTTTCAGTATGTACATCTAGTAACCAGGAAGTACTAACGTGTTTCCGAAATAGTTTGTGGAATTGTTGGGATTTTCAGGGTGAGCTGGGGTGCCTGCCAGCCAGCAAGCCTTTTCCTACTCAATTCTGTTACCTGGATTACTAAAGACGGCTTAATTGGAATCATAATTTTTTACCTGCAAAGTAAATGTTATTCCCAGGGAAACTTTACTTATCTTTTACATTTTTTTCCTAAAATGTGTCCATATGTTTTAGAAGTTAAGTTATTAATTTTTTCTAGAGCTTAACTCCAAGTTAAATCCTTTCTTCCGTTAAATGAGTGGAAGATCTTTCTTTTACTTCAGGAAGACAGGATTTCATTGTGTGTTACTGCGTGTTTCACTTTTTTCACACCCTTTAATCCCCAAAGTGTAATAGGTGATGCAGTCTTCCAGCTGTCCTTAGTAGGCAGCAACAGTCCATCAGTTACTAAGATTCAGAAACATGATGTTGCCCACAAACCAAAGATCACAGTATCCACAAACCAAAAAAGAGATATTTCAGAGACCTCCTTTGGTGGTTTAATTGGGTTAATCTGCATTTATTGCCAGTGACTGGTAAAAAAACAAATAGTTTGGTTTTAGGAGGATGAAATGGTCTAAACTGTAGTTTTGGCTGGTTGTTATCTAATTGTTCCTGTAGCCTTCTGACCTCCAAAGAACAGAAAAAGATGATTCAGTTGTGACCGTATTTGTACGTAACCTGACAGTTTAACAGTTAATCCCTTCGTAATCAAGCCTTCTCAATCACAGAAACAAATTTTAAAAAGTGGTTAAAATTAATAGAATAAAATTAGGTATGTTTTGAAAGCATGGGATTCTGTGCAGATTTCTGAATCTTGAAATAAATATTTCAGCCAATATTTTTTTTAAGTGGTTAATGATCTATATGCTCAAATTTTGCTGCCATAACATATAACACTAAAAAATTGACATTCAAAAACCCAGACCAGTCTCCATAAAAGAGAACTTAGAACACTTTGAAAACTTCTGTCATGCCAAATTTTTACATAAAGGGAGGAAGTTTACCTTTCTTGTAAGTTGCTAGTAAACATATTATACATTTAAATACACCCTCCCAAAAGAAATAGAAAAATCTAAGATGCACAGTCAGTTTTTTTAATGTTAGTGGCCTATAAATCCAATTGAAATGACTGAAAGCATGCCAATTCAGATTAGCTTTGTGAAGACTAGTCACAAAATGGTTGATAAATGAAAAAGTTCTTTGAGCTGTAAAATTATTTCAGTATAAACATACTGATGAATTCTAGTAGGCTTCTAAACTAAAAATTCAAATTGCATGCCTTTCTGTTATACTGTAATAATTTATGTTCTGTCTGAATAGACCACTTTCATTTTTTAGTGTTTTATTCAAGCTCAATATATCCATTTTTTGTGGGAATGGATTTTTTTTCCTCATTGACATTACCATTTTTCCCTCCTTGAATAAAACAGAACTTCAAAACCTGGTGCCTAGGCCAAACATTGGATAGTGCAACTTAGCTTTTCTTCATGGGTGAACTGGATTACTTTACATTTGTTTTAATTTGTGCAGTGAAAAAAATGTTTTCTTTTTCAAAAGATGAAAAGTTTCATTAAGGTCAAAAGATACAATGAAGTGTTATAGATTCTGCTGTTCGTCCACTCTGAGATGCAGTGAATTATTCATGTAGAGTTGTTCTGTGTGTGTTTCTGTATACCTTTAATTCTCAATAGATGTGCATGCACACAGGTTTTTATGGAGACATTTGTTGATTTGCATCATTTTAGAACAGTCTTCCAAAAGACGGAATGCGATGCTTATACATACAGTTGAATGCTACTCTTCCTGGCTGCTGAATAGCTGTAATCCTTACCTGTCTCAGTATCCCAGTGCCTTCAGAAAGTAGTCAGTTTTTTTTAAAACACAAGACAAACAAGAAGGAAAATTTGTAGCCTGGAATTTATGGCAAGTCCATTACTTCTTGTTCCCTTTGGGGAAGGGGTGGGAAGGTATGCATGTTTGAATGCATGCATTAGTAAGAAAAAAAAAAACAAAATTTCACCTTCACTTTTGCCTCTTGCTTACCAAAGGCTGTGTACAGCAAGGCAGAGTGCATGGAGAATGTAACTTTGGCTGTTGGGCTTCCAGTACAGAATGGAGTCATAATTCTGGATATTCAACTAGAGTAATGTAAGATCAGATTTATGGAAATGCTCATTTGACATCAACGTGAACAGTATTTTCCAATAGAAAGCATTAAAGGATGCTGTAGTATTTAGATGTATTTGTCCTCCAGACTGTAAATAAAGATAAAATTAAGAAATAGTCTTTTCAGCAGAAGTGTAGGATAGTTCATGTGTGGATAACTTAAGTGAAATGTCTTAGAATCCTATGTTTTCATATAATTTTCCTGCCCCCACTTACCTATATATCTGGCTCTTCTCCACCAAGATCTCTTCCATCTCTGATCTGCCTTTGCCTCTGTTGTTCATTTTGTGTGGATTATCTGAGAGTGTAAGATAGCAGACTTACTGTTTGAGAGGCAGTTATTTTTAAAGGGATGGAAGTTATTTGAGGTATGGCTTAGCATGTGAAAATACAGCTGTTACCTGCAACTCAAGTCGTCATCATCATGTGTCTCAAACTGAACACCTGGAAGTCGTGCATATCTCTTGACACATTAAGTCTTCAGACACTGAGTTGCTTGTGTAGAAAAGAGGACGATATGTATAGAGGGAGTGTTAAAATCAGAGTATTTGTGCACATTTTGTAGTTATGCAATGGAAAGTGATATGAAGAGAGACCTTTTTTGTATCTTGAGAGTAGGTTTTAAATAATATGTTAAAAATAAGACACAGTCATGCGTGTAACAAAATTACAAATAGTTGCTTGCTAATAGCAAGAATTCTGTTCACTGTGGGTCAGATGATGGCAAAGGAGATGCAATTAAAAACTGACAGTGCACAAAAGACGATGATATTAGGTAGAAGCTAATGTACTTCTGACACCCTTTAGAACTTGCGCTTAATGCACCTCAGAAGAACAAATCCTCTATATCCTTATAGTAAATGGATATAAACAAAATTTAAATCTGATTGAAAATGTCTATACTCTGTTTTTTCTACACTCCTTGTGTTTGTTTAGCTAGGCTAAAATATTACATGTTTATTTAAGACTATATCTTTGGAGAAAGATCAAACTTCTTTCAGCATCTCTTATAACCTTTCTTATGAGCATCTTTGAGAGCAAAACTACTCTCAAAGCAGGTCAGATTAGGAATGATGTGTTAGTTGTGTGTACCCTTCCTCCCCTACCATGCCGAGTGCTCCAAAGCACAAGTCTTTCTAGACTCTAGTTTGAAGATTGTGAGAGTTTTTTAAATTTTTATTGTTATACTGGGAAATTGGAGAACGCATTCTACGGCACTGACGTAATTTCTGGCTAATATGTTACTCAAGAAGGTCCTTTCTCAGCTTTTAACCACGCATTCTCCAGTGGCTTACTCTGTGAGTAGTGGTGTATGTTTCCAAGGTGGAGTGAAATTCTGCTTCTCTATAAAAACCAAAAATAAAAAGGGTTGTCTCGGAGAAGCAAAGCACAGGTTTGGACAAAGAGCATCATCTTTTTCAAGTATCCACATCTATTCTCTGCAATCCAGGAGCAAGTTGCCTAGTCTCTGCAAATGTTTGCAAGAAGCTGCTGTATATTGGGTTTGGTGCATCTAGCTACTGTGTTTGATCAGTGTATCGAGATTGTCACCATTTTGCCTCTTCTTCCCCCAGCTTCCCACAGTTGCTCCTTACCATTTAAGAAGTGTATTCCTACAGACTTTTGGCATCTGCTGCGAGCAGCCCACTTACGTCCTATGAAATTAATACAAGGCATTCGTTTATGAAATAAATCAAATTGCATAGCCTTGTAGTTTCTTGACAGAACTTAAGGAATTGTGGCACATATATCTGAAAGACAACAGTTTTTATATGTGCCACTAGTAAGTTCAAGTGTTGTTACCTTAGAGAAGAGGTATTAAAAAAAAAAAAAACCCTACAAATTTCCTCTGAAGAAATCACTATTATCACTATTTGGTTAAAAGACATGCTTTTATAAATTGTTCTGAATACGTTCACACTGCTGTCACATTAACTCACATAAATTTTATTTAGCCCTGCTTTATATACAGGGAAAGAGAAGTATGAGGAAGATCAGGCAGGTTGCTCCAAAGCAACAGATCAGTTTCAGATAGACTTTTGCAGAACTTTGGCCTTTCCATATCTCATAACTTGATCTATTTAAAACCAAATGTTTATAAATTTTGGCATTTCAACCAGTATTTCTCAGCAACAAAACTCTTAATGATATGTTACATGGTTGGCTAGAAGGCAGAGAATGAGATAAGTGAAGTACCAGCATAGCTTTAGGAACATGGTTCATAAAATAGAATAATATTTAAGAATAGGATAAAGCTTAGAAAAAAAACCTCTACAGCATTTTTTAATGCATTAAAAAAAATTAGTTTCATATGCCTGTGCTAGTCCTTCTGCCTTAGGAAAATTGTTGTAGGTCTAATTGTAGTTGTCATGCAATAAAATGCATGACAGCTCAGCTCTACAAACACAGTCAAAGTGTTATTATAGATAGGGAAGCCAAGTGTTTAAAATAACCTCATTGGCCAAAGCAGTAATTTCTCAAGTAAAGGTTTACTTAAATTTATGCATGGCCTTGCGAATCAGATGGAAAGACTGGGACAAAGCCAACACAGGTCATTAATTGTTCCCATTTCTGTCGAAGCTGGATTGAAATTTCTGAAGCAAAGGGCAGTTTCTAAATAAACCTAATAAAGAACATTGTCATGACTGTGTTCTGTTCATGTTTGTTATGTAAATTTGTGGAACTAATTGTGATTCTTTTCTGTTTAAAAAAAAAAAATCTGGTATGCACATTATTGATTTTTTTTTCAAGAAAATTAACAAAATTATAAAAGATAATAAAAGACTTGGAATAACCATCTCCTACAATTTTAAGAAAATAAGAACAACAGGAGTGGTTTGGGGGGAAAAAAAGTATTATGTTCGCTTTGTTAAGCAATAACGAATAAAACTTTTGTATAGCAGGATTTGGTAGGACAGTGATTTTTGAGGCAGTGCAAAATGTTTAAATGTGAAATCAGCATTTTCAAGAAAACCTAGTCCGCAAATGTAAGAACAACCATGCTGAGTGAGACCATCAGTTATTTATCCATGTGAAAGATCTTGTCTTTTTTTTTTGTGATTGCTTAATTTTCTTAAAACTTGTTGAAAGCCTATTAGCCTATTGACCTATCGTATTCATCTGTGTGTCCAGAAATTTTGTTCTTTTTTATAATTTTTACTAGTTTGGCCAGTATGGCTGTGAGCTTTGACAGTGTTTAGTTGCCCACATTTTCCCTTTAGCCCTTATACCTTCCTTTTTTTGACCCGGTGTAACAAAAATGGATTTGAGTTCACACATTGCTATCAGTAACTTGTTTGTTATCCTTTAGTTCCTTTAGAAATCTTGAGCGAATGCTGTCAGAACGCAAATAACTTGTTCATGTAATTGTTCTGTAACCTCTCCTGCTGGTACTTCATTTTGAGGCAGATCTTCTGGTAGGTCTGTCATGAAGTATGTGAACCTCTCCAGTTTCTTCCAGTCCAGATGCAAGAAATTCATCTGGTTTCTCTGTTAATAGTTAGCTTGAATTTCTCTCAGTGCTCTCTTTTTAAACTGATCACATGATAATCTTAAACTTTTTGGTAGGTTCGTTGCCATGATATTCACGAAAGGAACTTGTTATTCATTTTGATGTCTGTTCCAAATTGTTCCTCAAAATTCTTCTTTCTCGCTCTACTGATTATCTGAGAATACCTTATATTCATAATACAGTGGTGTACATAATACTGTGTATTATGTATGATGTACGTAATACAATGTTGCAGCAAATAGGAGAATGAAAGGAGAGTGACAGGCTTAAAAATTTAACACTATCTGGCAGAGCAGCTCAGTCACAAGGACCATTTTCTCCCCCATGGTTTCAGATTAGAATTTAGTTGATATATCTTTTTTTCTTCTAGCTGAAGGGAGAGCTATAGCGTATGAAGGTACTCTTGTTTATGTTTTCATATATTTATGAAATACATAACACACATGAAGGACTGTCATTTGTACAATAATATATTAGTAAACACTTCAGATTTTTAACGGTTTAGTTGTTAACAGGACTAACAGTTTGTACTTAGTTAGTTCCAAGCAAAAAATCATCCTGTTATGTGGTAGCGTTGCTGTTCAGACAGACACAGGCAGGCTGGAGGAAGGGGCTGACAGGAAATGCAGCAAGGACAAAGGCGAAGCCCCGCATCTGGGAGGGAAGAGCCCCCTGCGCTGATGCAGCCTGAGGACTGAGCTCTGGGGAGCAGCCCTGGGGAAAAGGCCCTGGGGTGCTGGCAGACAGCAAGCTGGACATGCCAGCCAGCAGTGTGCCCTGGTGGCAAAGGAGGCCAGCAGCGTCCTGGGCTGTGTCACCAGGAGCATAGCCAGCAGATGGAGGAAAGTGAGTGTTCTCCTTTACTCAGCACTTGTTAGACTACATCTAGGTGCTGCATCCAGTTTTAGGCTCCCCAGTACAAGAAATTGGTGCGAGTTCATGGGAGGGGAGTCCGAACAGCAGCCTCCCAGTGCCTGTGGGGAGCATACAGAGAAGACGGAGCTAAGCTATGCACAGCAGTACGTGGTGGGAGGACAAGAGGCAACAGGCATAAACTGAAACAGGAGAGTTTTATTCTGGATATAACAATATAAGCCTGGATATATGCCTTTTCCCCGAGGCAGTGCCACAGGTGCCCAAAGGGATTGTCCTTGGAGATTTCAAGGCTCGATCTCATGAAGGCCCTGGTCCAACCTGACAGCAGAGCCTGCTTTCAGGAGGAGTTTGGACTGGAGACCAGTGGTCCGTTCCAACCTGAATTGTTCTGTGGTCCTACCACAGTGCTCTAGCTTAATAGCCTGCTGACTAGATTGTAGTTTTGGCTGATTGTTATCTAATTGTTCCTGTAGCCTCTGACCTCCAAAGAACAGAAAAAGATGATTCACAAGGGTGGACAGGCATTTAATCAAAACACTGACTCTCTGAAGATGAGCTCAGGGCACGTTTTCTGTGCTTGCCTACAGCCATATTATAAGCACATTTCGCTAAGGCAGCTTGCAAGAGGAGCTTGATACTTACCCGCTACCCAACATCATCAGTGGAGGGAAGGGGGCTGACTGTTTGCATGTGATCATTGCCTTTTTTAACATATTTGATCCCAGCTGACTTTTCTATAAAGCCTTGAGACAGAGTCTTGAGCTTTTAGCAAATCTCAATCTAAAAATGAAAAATTAGAACATTCAGAGATTAGCAAGTGCAAACTAAGGATAAGATAGCAGCATTAATACCAAAAAAGTGTTTAGTATAATTAGACTATAAATATATTATAGTATTATAGAAAGTATAATGTAAGCACAATATGTTTCAGTTAGCATAGCAACTATCAGCCTTAAACAATTTTTTTTTTTAAATCTCTTGTGAAAGCATAGGGTAAAATTCTGAGCTCTAGCACAAAACCACTGGTTAGAAATAAAAAGAATATACTGGAGAGGGAATTAAGCTTCTTGCTTTCTCTACCTGTTTTAAGTTGTACAGGTGTTTTGGAGGGTCTCTTTGGGAACACAGATTCCTAACCTGTATTATCATGAGGGTTATATAGTGGCACCTGTTCCTATCTATCAGTGTGAATACACTTATCTGAACAGTGGTAATTGCCTGAGAGGCAATTAATTAGCGGTAAAATGTTCCTGTGTAAAGCTGCAGCTTCTGTCACCTCCCCCTGACCTGCTCCTAGTGCCTGCTGAAAGAAGGCCCAGTGCTGGGTTCTTCACTTCCTGCTCAGTGCAGAGGTGAGGGGGACAAGTCGCATGGAGCTAGAGATCGCTGAGCAACACGGGCATGTTAGAGAGGGGATATGGTGGTGACTGCATGAAGGATAAGGATTGGTTGCCAGTAGGTGGAAATGAGATCTTAGTCTCCTTGCAGAAGCATGTGGTAGGAGGCAAGCTTCAAGAGGCTGAGTGAGAGGTATGGTGAGGAAAGATGGGCTTTAGAGGCACACCTGGAACTTATGTGTGATTTGATAGAGAACTGGTTGCTGGTACTAAGTAATGCTAGTCCTAATTGTTTGAATACTATCACCAGCAGTGGTAAACTCTGTTTGCAAATCCCTGGTTTAGTTAGCCTTGAGGGATGATCTGAATTAGTTACTGTTATGGGAATGTCTGTGGACTGCTGCAGCATGTGCAATTTTTACAAAGATGGGGATCCCCTACCTACTGCAGTCCTGTTTCTAGCCCAGCACTACTTATTTCTTGTATCAGGATTTAAAAGGACTCTGCTGTGGTGCCTGTGCTGGGGGATTCTTTCTGGAGCAGGAATCTGACACAGATGCTATCTGACCATTTTAACCAGTAGAAAGGGTTTGGAGTTGGCAGGGAAGAAGAAACAGGGAGATGAGGACCACCCCTAAAGGTGTGGAGATGAAGAAGAATTACAATCTCGAAATGGACAGAGAAGTAGCCTGTAGGACTGACATTCTGTTTGAAGCTTGCTTTCTTCTTAATAAATAAAAGGGCAAACTACATTCAAAGTATCCGTGTAAAACCCAGAGTCCCTCTTGCACATCTGAAACTATCCAGAGAGAGCCTAGAAGTAGCACTTGTGCAGTCAGTTCCATTTCTTGAAGGCAAGATATTTTAGAACTAATGGAGTTCAAATAGCTGAGCACTTAATAGGAAGAAGGGTAGCAGTTAGGAGAATTTAAGCTGTAAATTTTAGATGATGTTCAGAGAGCTCATATCCAAGACCTTTAGAGCATGTCTGTGCTTTCAAAGAGAACAAAATAATTGCTTTGGAGGCATTTACTAATGTCTCTTCTGTTTTCTGCTTCTTACTCCAACTCAGATGTAAGAGCACATTGTTTTAATAGATCAGAAAGATCAGCTGGAAACTGTCAAATTCAGATTTCAAGCCTGTTAATGTTTCAGCCTATTGAAATTCCGTGAGTTTAAGTTTAAAAATTGCTACAAATAAAGAGGCAGATACAAAATTCATCTACATACTGTTGGGGTTTTTAACACTATAAAAGTTCAAGATGCTTACTGCTCAAGGGATTGTTTTTTGTGATCTCTGAATGCTTCCCATATAAATTAAAATCTAGTTTCATTAAATAAGTAAAAAATCTGTTTTAGAATAATAGAACCCAGTGATCTGTGATTGCCGGTGGAGGAATCTGTTCTATTTTTCATGTTCCTTAATACTTCTATTTATTCTAAGGACCACTGCTAAATTTGAAAATTACTCAAACTAGTCAGACAACTGCAAGAGTTGTTTAGAGTGCAGACCTGATTCTCTTGTCAAACACATATACACTAGATTATCTATATTAGTTTTAATGTAGTTGCAGTAATTTTATTCTGTTGCGAGATGAAAAGAATCAGGCCTTTTGAACCAGGTCATATGAAATGATTTTAAAATATTAAGTATAAAAATATTTAAGTATTAAAAATTGGAGAGCCATACAATTGTTAGAAGAATCTGAAGACAGATGTGTTGTTATAAGAAATAACAGGATGAACTTAAATCATTCAAATATTGCATCTTATTGTCCTATCCATGTTTAGCACAAATTATGGGCCATAATTTGTGCTAAGTCATCAGTTTCATGACATTCTCAGAATATGAGAATTGGGCATATTAATACAATAGGTAGTTCGTAGAAAATAAAATTCAGTGGTAAACTGGTCAACAAAATATTTGCTCTTTTCTTAGTTCAGTATTTCACAAAGAGTAAATGTCTAGCCTTGCATCTTTAACTGGCTTGAAGAAATCATCAGGGTTGATGATTTTGAGGGTATGTAGTTCTGAAATAGTTAATGCTCCCTTTGTGAAAACCAAATTGTGATTTCCAGAATAAATTAGTGAATGTAGTTTAAGTCCAGGGTGTCTGTGATTAGTTACTTGGGTACAGTCATCAAAGAAAGAGTTATTTTACTTGTGCACACACAGAGGGACAGCAGTGGCAGCTTTAGGCTCTTTGATGAACAATGTGTTAGTATGGGAGAAGTTTCTTGTGGAAAAAGCAGTGGACTGTAAAATACTTTTTTGGATGGGGTGGAGGAACTAGCTTGTGTGCTTCTCGTATTCTATGTACAATGGTTTGGGAATCCCTAGTGTGTTGTCTAAAACCAGATGTCCCATCTATTCAAAAAGACATGAGTGGGATCTGGATGGTGGAAAGCAAAGCTCAAATTCTGATACCAAAACCACCTTCAGGAGCAGCTATAAAAGAAAGTGTTTATGCCTAACTTACATTTGCTTCAGTAAGATGCCCAGGAATCTTGTAAAAATCTGCTCCACCATTTTCAGTGTGAAAGACAGTGAAGCTTCAAAGTTCTGGAAAAATAAAGGAAATTTTCAGCAAAATAAGTGACAATTTCAAAACGTCAGTTGGAATAGGGCAGCTAGAAGCAGAGAGAGATCTTTGAGGACCACTGTTTGATGCAAGCAGGAGATAATAACTAATAATTTCTACTTATGTTTGCTCAAGTAAATTCTGTTCTCAAGTGGAGTTTTGTTAGTTACATTTTTGACATCGAGTTAACATCAAAACATTTTCTGTAAGATCTTCTAAAGAAGGAGCTGTTCCTTAAGGATTAGCAAACTTATCTTGGTCTGATCTGAACATTTTTTTTCTTGTCATTAAAGTAAGTGAAGTAAACTTTTTGTAATTAACTGTCAAATACATGATTGGCATAAATAGTAAAATACTCTTTACAATGTTGACCATGTTAAATTTTAGTAGGATTATAATACTTTTACAGCAGGTATGGCGGTCGGTCCCTCTTCTAGGGAGTCGAGTTCGTGATTTAGCTGCTGAGCAGTTAAATGTGTGTATATAGACTTTTATCAGTTTTACTATACATTAAACTCACAAAGCAAAGGTTAATGGCCTGTTTGTGTCCGTTTTCAGTGAAGACTTAATTTACTTTTGCCTGACATTGCAGATACAAGGGAAATCTGTAGTTTAGGGTTGCGGCTATATATGCTATGGAAGCTCTATTAAATATTGGGAAACTGCATTATAAAACATAGTGTGTTTTGAAGTCTTTTAAATAATGTAAAGCAAAACAACATTATCACTTGATTATAGATACATTCTGGTTTCCAGCCTCTCTTTTAGGTTACTCATAGTCATTTCAAAATATTTTTTGCATTTTGATACAATTCTGTGAGGTAAAAAAAAAAAAAAATGTATGCGTGTGTTTAATCAAGCATTTCTGTGGATTGACTTGGTTCTTTTCGTTCTTATATCTGCAAGCATAGTAATAGACATTTCTGAACTGGAATGTTCTCAGACCATTCACAACTTCAAAGTTGACAGTAAAGTGATAAATTGGAGGAGTTAGAAATTGTGCTGTTTAGCAATTACAACTTATAAAAACTGTTTAACAGTTTGAAGGGAGTTGTTCTGGTTGTTCTGTTGAGGGGGGATTATTGAGGTAGTGTTTTTCTCTCCTTTGTCCCCTCTTTTCCCAGTGACCTGAACTGTAAAACAGGTCTACCATTCTCAAGGTTTGCTCTATACTTGAAGAGAAGTCAGCTGGAGTTGTAGCCTTCATATCAGGAGCCATGATTTCCTGCTGTCTTTATCAATGCATAAGTCTCCTTAAGCAGCTATTCATTCTGTTCTTGCTTTTGTTATGGACCTCCTGTTTTTCAATAACTTGAAGGAAATGGTTAAAGTAGCTATCTTCTCTTTTGCCTTTTGGTTGCAATGCAAGACTGACAGTCTTTGCTGTGTTCTTGGTGTGGAAGGTAGTGCATCGTCATGATTGTAAAGATCTCAATAATAGCTATACAGCCTTGTCTGAGGATTGTTCACATCCCAAATGAGTTCTGTCTGAAGGTCAGCCTTACGAAGGATACGCTTATTTGTTGTACGTTAACACTGTGTGCTCTTATTGTCCAAAGTAATGTACTGCAGTGAGCACTCACAAAGTGGCTTTCAAACAGCAACATCTTAGGGCTTCATCGACTTTGCTGTATTTTTCTACCTCAGTAACTTTGCCTAGGTGGACTCATTGTAACTTCAGCTTTTTTTTTTTCCTTTCCTGTTTTACAGTAACGGTTTTTAAAAGATGGATTTTCTTTCAAGTTACTCTGTAGAAGATGGAAAACAAATGTCAGATGTGGATGAAATGCATTTTTACACTTGAATAATTCAAAATGCATTTCATCTTAAGGCAAAAATTCTCCTGTGAATTTTACATTTGTTTAACTTTATGCAGAAGAGTAGTCCTATTTATCTTTAGAATACTATAGTCAAAGGGGTTTTACATATGTAAAAAAAAAAAAAAAAAAAAATTGCAGGACCAGAGTTTTCATTTTAACTTAGTGGGTTTTTTTGAAAAATGAAATGTTTGTGTGTTGTGGTATCACGCTTTCCAAAACAAGTGTTTTAAATATTGTTAATATTTATATACAGTACAGTACTGTTAATATTTATATACAGTATCTTTTTGCATTGTGATTCCCTGGAAACCATATTACCTCATGTGTTCTTACGTCAGGGATTTGGAAAAACTGTTAAAGTCTTTTTGCATTCAGATTGGAGTGCATGGTAATCAGAAATGGCATAACTGAGGAAAACAGAAATGAATAGAGAATTGAAGTTTGATTTAGACAAAATAATTTATTAAGAAATACAAACTGTTATTTCCTTACGGGATTGAACTATTTAAATAAGTATTAATTTAAATTAAAAAGTACATTTTAATTGTAACAAAAATTTGAGAGTTTTATTAAGTACCACTAGTGCTATACCACTACACAATGTTAAATATAATTATCAAAAATAACAGCTAAAATGGGGGTAGAGGGGAATCTTGGTGCAAGTCATGCCATTTAGGGTTATTCAGAAATCACAGGAGGATAAGAAACCAGTTCCAAAATAAAGGGGAAGTTCAGGTACCTTTTCATTACTTGAATACTTCTTGAAGGTGACCTTGTAGTTTTACATGTACATGTATCTAGGTCATAACTTTTAGAAGTGTTGTTTAAAAAAAAAACAAAAAAACAAAAAAAAATGAGAGGACTGACTTATTTCAATTCTGTAATGTTGGAGTTTCTACTTCGGTGTAGCTTTATTGTAAGGATCATCAAGTCAGGAATGGTCTGTCTCTAAGGCATGATACCTCCATTTTCTTAGATCTATGGAAATTCCCTTTTGCAGACAGTTCTGCAGGGTTTTGAGAAAGAGGCAAGATGGTTCGTTCCTTTCTTTCAGCACTGCACATTCGCATATAGTGTGTCCTTCTTGATGCAGCATTATGGAGAAGTTGGCCATTTTTGCATGGTTCTGAACCCAGCTGTCATTCTTTCTGTTTATTTCTAGGAATTTAGAACATGATGAATTAAAACTCTCTGAGGGCTTTGTAAAGTCTTTTTCTTTTTATTGGGATGATCATATCTAGTTGATTTGTGCAAGACTGAGCATTAATAGAGTTCTGAGGTCTTTGGAGTTGGAGGCAGTCTAATCTGAAGGGTTTTCAAGGGGGAAATGGCTGGCCTGGAACCGTAGAGAGTAGGATGTGATTGGACTAGACATGCTTTATTGGCTTGGAAAATGTTCAGCAGCTGTTTAAGTAGCCTACTGTAGAAAAATGGTGGGCTTGTATCACCTGATATCTTTCACTTATAGTCTCTATGCATGTAGTTTTTATACAATCTTTATCTTTTGCTTGTAGTCTTTATAAATGTGTTATATTCATATATTGAGTTTTACTGTAAGACTTATGTAAATATACAACTCCTTAACTGAACTGAATGATTAATTGAACTCTTGGATATACTTCTGTCAGACAAAATAAGGGCAGAGGATTTGCTCTGCAATTGAAAGGTAGACAGATCATTTTCCTTTTCTCCTACATTTTTTAAATAATCTAAGCTTTCTCATGTTACTTTAATCAGAGGAGTTATTTGCACATAATTTGGTTTTATTTTTTGCAGAGTTAAGTGTAAGTTTTGGATATTTTCCTGGATAATTTTTGATTATTAGTACTGGTGAGAATCATAATCATTTTAAAAAAAAAAAGTCAATCAGATAATAAAAATTCTATGTCTGCAGAGCATTTATAGTGAGAAAAGTTCTAATTTCCATTGGTTAAGATCAGCGGTCAGCCAGCTGTTTACCACAAATTCAGTTTATGCAGAATTCAACTCATTAAGTGTCAGCAGATAAAGTATATCCATCTGGAAGATGTTTTTCTTCCTATTCCTCATGTAAGACTCCTCTTCCCAGTGGAAATAACTTAGTTTGTAACCTGCTTTTTCAGTTAAGCTTTTTAGCCCCCACCCCCTACCCAGTCAGTTGTTTGCAAAAAGCTGTGTGATATTTTGTAATAATTAACCTCTGTGTATGAATGTATAATTCATTTTTTTTACAGTAGAAGTATGCTGAGTGTTTTAGAGGGTAACTAGTGAATTGCTCATTTGAGGAGAAAGTTCAGATTTTACTTTAGACAGACAAGCTTAATGTCTGGAACTTTGTTTAAAGCTAGACAATAAGACAAAATAAAATGTGATACTGTGTATTTTTTTTTTCTGTAGGATAGAGAAAAAGTTTGCAGACAGTCTAAATACTAGTATGTGAAGATGGTTTATGAATTGATATCTCATTTTAGTGATTAATTGCCTGTTTTTGCAATATTATATAGCACATGAAGCTATGTTCGAAAAAGACATTTAGGATTACCTATGGCTAGTATACTGTCCAACTGTTTTGACAGAAATCTGTTAAATTAATTGATAAATCTGATCCTGTATTTTAATAATAGAAATTTCATTGTGGTGCGCACTGAGCTGGACTAAGGGAGGATAAGAATTGATAAATGTTTCTCTTCCATATTCTTGCAATGTAGCTAAGAAATATTGTTCCCATTTTACAGGTACAAAACTGAAGCAAAAAGACTAAGATACCACTGAGATCAATTTTTAGATATGTGCCAAATATTAAGAATATAACCATCTTCAAAGGCTTCCATGTTTAAAGTTAGGTATATGCTTAAGTGTCTAGCTGAGTCTGGGTAGTTACGGCCTGAGTCAAAGCTTCTGGTTGGTAACAAAAGATTGTATCAAGCCCTGAATGAATTTCCCCAGGCCACAGTAAGAGGAATTCTGTGGCACAAACTATTGGCCTGGTGTCTGACTGTAGTCCATAGTTACGTCTGCCTTCTCACTGTGTCCAAAAAAATCGCAGTCACAGATTTTACGTTCCGTATGATAAAGGAACCTGCAGCTGGTACCTCTCTTTTGCATGTCGTGAAAGGTGGATTCACTCAAAGCTGAGCACTGCAGGTGCTCAGTTTATGTTTAGATTGAGGTGACTGCAAAATGAATTTTTTTGGGGGGGAGGGGGGGAAGGGGGATTTGAAAAATAGTGCAAACTAAAATACAAAGTAGACAAGTAGAATCACTAAAAATTGCCCTTCTGGCTATTTTTCAGTCAGATACCTCATCAACAGTCTGTCTTAAAAAAAAAAAAAAAAAAAAAAAAGCAATTGGCATTGATTTTCCTGAAAAATAATTAAAAAAAAATTAATTTTATAGATTTTATATTTTTGGTTTATTAACCATTCAGATTTTTTTTTTCTTAAAAGGATAAATATTGCAGCATTGTGATATATCTCTAAAGCATTCTAGGAAAATGTTAATGGATTGTATTGCAAGTTATTTTTTCAGTTGGACATGTCATAAGAAGGACATAGAATCATGCTGGATCTAATGTGCTAGTTACCTTGGGGGTATTTATCTGCAGCAAATGAAGTCTAAAAGATTGATATTGACTAGCTAGATCTTTAAATTCCTTTACCTCATCTTAAGCTTCATCTTAACTTAGCTTAAGTTGCGTTTGTTCTACTTATGTGAAATTTTTCTTGGAATTGTTTTGTGGAGAGGACGTGCATCTTCTTTGTTTAAAATGACCAGTTGAAATGCAGAACTTAAGGGGGTTTGTTTTTTAAGAAAACCTTATGTTTTGCATTTAACAAAAAGAGAAACATGAGCATTAAGGCACAAAATGACTGATGAGGAGAACAAGATGTATTTCTGGCCATCTACTAATGTTTTCCAGTAAAATTAATCTTCAAGATTAGACTGGCTATAATAAAGTTATAAGCAGTGCTTGAAATAAATTGGATACACTGGTATGTCATACCAGCCATTCAAAAAGATAGCCAAGTACTTCTCAGAAGCCAAGGGAGATGTTTGATATGTTGCTGTTGGCAACACTTTCTTACACTTGTGCGAAAAAAGTTGAGAACCTTCTCAGATGCAACATTGAAAATGTTTACAGTGAAACTCCCGCATTCCATTTGTGTCCTAAACTCTCCAACTGTGTGCAGTATGAGGGATGAATATTATGGCAACTTTGTTGAGGAGTACCTGTTTGCTTTGAGTATTTTATAAGTGTCAAATTCAAAAATGTAAAAGGTAGATAGAAAGTGTTAACAGGGAAAATGTGTTTTAGCTTTGAAGGGGCCTGCCAAATAAAAAGAATCCTATAATACAGGGCAGATATGACTAACTGAGGACAGTTTAAGGAAAATTGTTATTTTTTTAATTATTATTATTTTGAAAGGCCTGTGTAGTTTTCTTTTATATCTTACATGATCTTCCTACGCTGATTTACTCGCACATGTAGAGGAAGTGAATCATATTTTTATTCCTGAAATCAGCTTTTAAAAGACCTTTACTTCAACACTTGGCTGCCTCCATGATTTGATCTGTTTAGGTTCCTTTTCTCCCTGTTTAATTATGTGACAATATCCAATCATCTAAGCAGAAAATCAGGAATGAAGCTCTTTTTTAAGTGCGGTTTGGCAAAGACAGTGTATCCTCGGAAACCTCTCTGTCTACAATTGTTGTAGTAATACTTAATATTGCAAATACTGGATTATATGTCTTTGGGTTGTTTTAGCATAGATACTTCATTGTTTGTATTGCTATACATGTCTACTGCCATTACAAAATATAGTTTGGCAATTTTTCAGATAATTACCTTTATTAACAGATAAAAAGATGTTTCATAGTAATGAATGTTTAACTACATCTAATTGAAAAAGAGGTGTAGTATTGCAATTTTTTTCATCTTATTGCAAGCTTTATTCAGGAGAGCGACATATTCTTGGCTGAATACCTGAGCTATGTTTCTGTGATATTTTCCTCTCTGTGAGAGACTTGCCCTGTATGAGCATTGCTTTGCCATGCTTCTGCAGTTGTGATCTCCAAGATATGATGTCCTGAAACAGTAAAGTAACATAAAAGATGTTTAAAAACTACTTATTAACAGATTGAAACAAAGTACTCTTAGGTTATTTATAAAATGTAGAACATCACCCACAGTGAGTCTGTCACAGATGGAAAACATGAATTTATTGACAAGTGTGTAGTCCATTGGATAAGTTTATAGACATAAAATCCTACTGAAGTGTGCTAGAAATTAACAGTTTGTCTCTAGTGTTGGATGTGAATTAGCTTAAAAAGAAGCATAAAATTACATTAGGCAGGCCAATCTTACTGCCTGTGTATCAGAAGAAAGTCATTTGCCTTGCTTTTTTCTGAGAATGTGCTTGTGATTTTTTTATTTATTTTTATTTTTTTTTCCTGAAACATTAGCCAGACAGCATGCTACAATTATAACTTGTGTTTTGGGGATAAATATATACTATATTTTCATTTTCTTCCAGAATGAGTGTGCTAGAGAAGCTTGCCATATATAATCAGATTTCAGAAGAGCCAGTAATTTGTTTGCAATCTGCTTCTAGTCTCTTAAATGTACAGGTTACTTCATGTCTTGATGCTACGATGCGTGTGTAGACTGGCTCTTGTCATTAAGCCATAAGAAATAATATGTAAACCAAAGTGATTTTTTGTATACCCAGAGAAATACCCACGCAGCTTAGCTTTTCAAAGCAAATGGAATGGCTGTATTTGGGAACAGGTTTTTATTCTTGCAATAGCTCATAAAAGTCGGGATAAGTACTGAGGGCCAGCTAAACACTTGCGTTTGTCACACATTCACTGGAGGAAGAACGTGCTCATTTTCTAAAATACTGAAAAAAAGAGAACGATTCTGTAACTTTGCTCTTGTCATTTGTTGTGGTCCCGAATCTGTTTGCCACATCCCATAGATAAATCATCTTATACTAGTAGAATGTGGGTTACCTAGCTAATTACTACCTTGCCTCTGTTATGTGTTTTCTCACTGTGAATGGAAATTACCAGTGAGGAAGTCAAGGCAATATTTAGGCTTTCATATGAGTGTCATCATTGTCGTATCTTTACACTTCACTGTTCTTCCAAGCAGTACAAATGCCATACTCTTTAATAATGAATAGGAGGGCAAATTAAATTTCTGAAAACACCACTGTTTCATCCAGGTGCATGTACCCAAATGGCTCTGCTTAGACAAATTCAGTTTGGAATTGATTATGTAGTATATAGTAACTTTCTTGTGCTGTTGCCTTATAAATTGCTTTATAATAGGTAATAACTAGTTAACGTCTATAGTGATTTTAATAGAATGGTTAGTTTTAACAATATAAATAATATAGTTGCTGAGAGCAAGTGTTGAAAAAGAACTAGCTTAATAATTAAATGTAGCAGATAGCATTGTTTCATAATGATTTCTGTTTTGGGGCCTATTCAAAATACAAATTGAATAGCATTTAATTGCTAAAGCTGGTTAAGTGTAAAACTAATTTTAATATGGCTTAAGTGAAATAGTAACTTTGATGTAGTTGAGAAGCAATTTAAAAAACCCACTGGTGATTTAGGCTTGTAGCTTCAAGTTTATAATCACATTTGATTAAAGTTCTCTGATACTATGCCTCCTAAGAGTACTTCCTTAAAACAAACTAAAATGCTAATTTTAAGGGAAGATACTTATTTAACTGATGCTGCAGTATGGAATTTAAATGGATAACTGCTGTATTAAGTACTCGTGTTTGTTTGTGTATATATATCTATATAAATAAATGTACAATGTCTCATTTAAACACAGTGTAAGAAGTACACAGAGAAAAACATTGTGAGTAATAAGTGTTTTGTCCCGTCTACCTTTTGACAGGAGAATTAGATGACAGAGAACAGGCAAAGCTGGAAGTAAAAGTATGGGATCCAGATAGCCCCCTTACTGACCGTCAGATTGACCAGTTTTTAGTTGTAGCACGGTAAGATTAAAATCCTCTAATAAAAAAATTTCCTTTTCCTTTTTCTACTGACTATTTATTCCCCTATATCGTGTTACTCAACTTGTTTTCCATTTTGTGCCATTTCCCACAGTTAGCTAAGAGAGAAAATCAGACCATAATCTTCTGCATATTTATGGAAGCTAGCAATACAAAAAAGAGGAAGAGAGATTTCTGGAATAATACCAGACTGCCTGCATTTCAGCTTACAGCAGAATTCAATACTTCAAATCTAGACATCATTCCACTTTCCCCTCCGAGTAATTGAAATAGTATTTCTTTGCTCGTATTTCAGACTTGTACTATCGTACCTGAAATTTCAGAGTGCAATATAAACTTAAGAATGTAATTAAAGAAGATGTAAACAAATTAATGATTTTAGAGTTTGTCAGATTTGCATATAAGTTGACTGTAATATGCAGTGCAATTATTTTGGATGAAAGTTGACATAAAGGTTTCAAGTGATGGATTTCATTAGTGAAAAAATCTGTCCAGTTCAGTTTTATAAGTTAACATATGATTATGCAGATGGAGAACATCAAAGTCTTTTAAAAATAATGTCTCTACTTTCAAAAATACTCTTTCAGATTACTATCATCTTTTTACTGAAGGACAAATCTCCCTTTATAAGATACAGCATGTTTCCCTCTGTCCTGTAATTCATACTTACAAATACATTGCTGTTCTACCTTAAAGATAAAAGATGGCAGAGAACTGTTAATCACAGCTAATGCAGGGATGTTATCCTGAATCATTCAATCTCCTTTCTTTCACCTGGATGCAGAGCGTAGTCTCAAATCTTGTCAGGTGAATAATCCTTTTGTGTTGTATCCAGGTTTTGTTTTTTATTCGTGTCTCCCTTCTGAACAAAGCATTACAGGAAAGAAAAAGAAAGAGAGAGAAACTGTGCTTTATGTTTTCCAGCTTATGCGTATGGTGCAATGGGTTGCTGATTTATTGTTTGACAGTTTAGATGCTGATCTACCCAGGTTTATCTCTTCCCCACTTAATAGTGGTGTATCCTTTCTGTACAGCAGTAGAAAATGCCTATCCCTATTAAGTTTCCAGGCAAGCAGGAGAGAAGCTTGAGCATGTATCCATTCAAAAGATCATGATGTGTGGTAGATGCTCCATAGAGCAGACCTTTTAGTGGTGCTGCAGAGATGTAAGCCTGAGATCTAAGGAACCAAGCAAACAGAACTGTTCTATCACCAGCAATGTAAAACCTGGAGATGTATGGGTTGACCATATAGCATGCCTGCAGAAGATCTGTGTGAAGGTGAAGAGTTGCAAAGCTGATGCCAAGTATTTTCTGAAGAGCTCATTCGCTACCTTCACATATCTTCTCTTCCCACTTTGCAACTACTCTGGGGAGCTGAAGAAGTGCACTAAGAAGCTGAAAATGTTCCCAAATGAGTATACCAGCCAGCAGTGTACTGGGAAGTGACAGGGATAAATGGCTGAAGTCTCTAGAGAAAAACAAGCTTTTTCTTTTTCCCCCTTATCTAAGAAACCCCGTGCAATGCTGCACAGGCCCTAACCATAACTGCATTCTTCTAGAAGTTGATAAATTTCTGTAAATAAGGTTTTTGATATGACAGGAATGTGTCTTGGCCATCACTTACTAACTGTAGCTATCCAAGATCTTGTGGTAGACCAGTCACTAATGGCCATCTGTCATCAGATGTTACTCAGATGCTACTTTCTTAATACTCTTCCCCAAACCTCCACCCATCTTTGTATGCTGCTTTCTAACTGACAAGAGCTCTTTCCAAACTCCTCTATACTTGGGCTTACAGGTTGCAAGATCAGATCTTTGTTGCATCAAGTGGTTCTGTGACAAAATCTCATAAATTCCTGGAGAAACAGTTCACCTTAGATCATTGTGGCAGCTTTGGATTAAGTATGTTGTGTGCTTTACTATGTGGTGGACCATTAAAAGCCGCTTGAATAACAGCAGTGCTGCTTCATGACCTGGTAAACACTGCTTAAAAGGTCAGAAGGTCTTTCTGCCATGTCCTGACTAAAGTTAACTGGGCATTTGCTGTGCCTGCTGGTTTTCCCATGGGAAGGGTATTTCTCTGGTTTCTGGAAGTTATGTTTGATTTTTATACCTGCAAATTTGAAACTTGGGCAATAAGAACTTTTTTCTAAATGTTTTCCTCTATGTGATTCTGGTTAAGTGTGCGCATGACACCTGTATTTCAGCTTGAACAAGCTTTCTCACACAAACCTTGTATATGCTGCATCAAGGGCATAAAGTATTTCTTCTACGTTTTTTTCAGTCTGCTTTGGTTGAAGGAAGTTGCTTATAGACTTCAGCTTCTTCAATCTCACAAGCACTCTTCGTGTCTTTGTTCTTTAGAAGGTGTTTAGTTACTGTCTTGTTCTATTTTGTATTGTCCATTTGCAAGAACATTTGTACTTGGTGTTGGCCATGTAGCTTTCTCAGTCTTACAAGACTTACTTACTGTATCAGGAAGAAAAGGCGCTTTTTCTAGGTTTACCTGCATGGTAAATCTGTAGACCTGTCATTAAACACTTACATGCAACAACCAGCTGATCCTAAAGATATAAGAATATGCATATCCTGTCCAGAAATCAGAGGTAGCAGTTCCAGAAAAATCTACAGAGACTTGCAAAGTGTACAAGGACTTGAGGGGAAAGATTCTCAACCTGGAGTTCCCCTAAGTAGTTACTCCATTCTGTGGACTTTGCAGCCTTTTATAGTCCCAACAGATATTGAGAGTGCCTTACTGCTGCTAATGAAGCATGATTTGGAGAGGGGCTCTTGCCTGAAGTAGCAAAGGCACCTCTTAGGAGGAGCTTGAGGCGTCAGACTACATTTCCAAGTGTTTTGTTGGATGATGCACCACCGCTTCTGCTCTGGCAATGAGAATTCTGATGTCAGCATCTTCCACTTATTTCAAACGTGATACAACTTCCTTGACCAATTTTTATTGTATCTATTGGCAACAGTTCTGTGTCTACTAGCTTCAAAGAGGAATAGGACTCTGAGAAGATGCAAGAACAGTTGTCAATATTATAGGTCTGTTGATGTTAGCAAATAGTATGGCCCAGTAAAAATGGATTTGCAGAAAGAAATGTTTGGGTCTGAGCACCTATCCACACTATGCATGTTCTGAGGGATTTTGTTTTTGGACTAGCTAGTCTGGTCCTGTGGACTGAGCTACTAGTATGTGAAGCACGGCTTCTTAGTTTGCTTTAGCAGAAATCCAGTCCGTATGTTCCAAGACAGCTTCATGACGTTGGCCAGAGTGCGGTAAATAATGTTGCTGGGGATGTTTGCTTTGAAACTCCCTTCCTTATCTGAACTAAAACACTAATATAGATTCACTCTGTCTGCTCCACAGTCATGTCTTTATCATTCCTAATATACAAGGAATACTTTATTACCTTCTGAGATCTGACTTTCTCTTACTCAATCTGTTCCATGTTGCATAGCACTCAGGAATATAAGATTTCCTATTGTGCATATAAATTCGTAATCCTGTCCTTTATTTGTCAAATGGTCCAAAAGAGTCCTGACTAGACTCAAATGTAGTGGGAGATGTGGGTCCAGTCTGGCTAGAAGCTGAGAGCCATAGACCTGACCCATTTCTTCATTTTCTTTCTACCTGTTAGTTTGGTCTAAAATTCATTACAGGCTAAGTTTTTGGTACAACCTGGAACTATTTATATACTTTATGTTGCAGTAAAGCTGTTAAGTCAACAAAATTCACTTAATTCTTATATTTGGCTTTCTCTAACTAGATTATCAACATATTTCTTTCAGAAGATTTCTAAACCAATCTCTTTGCCAGACATTTGTGGTCTTGGCTTATTTCTAACTAAAACAGAGTTTTGAAGATGAATTAAAATAGCCTTTAAGCATTGCATGTGTATCTCTACTTCAAAATTTTGTTCTTTGACTTCTATGACATGAAAATCTCATTGCTTACCTCTGGTTAACATAACATATCTCCCTTCATTTGAATGCTTGCTTATTTTTTGATGTAAAATCATAGAAGAATGGATAACTATGTGCTATTCGTTTTCAGTTACAGCTTGATCCTTCCTGTATTGTTTCCACTTTTCCATTTTCTTTAAGGCAGTGTTTATATTCATTTTCTGTTAGCAACTATTGATTTGGTTATAAGTGCTTCTGGTAAGTGGGAATGTATTTCTAAAATGAATTTATCTTACTGTGAGGAAGGGAACAGAGTGCTGCTTCAACAAGTAATGTTTCTTTTATTGCATTCAGGAAAAGAATCCGCTCATCAATAGAGCACAATAAGTAAAAATATTTTTAAATGCACTTAAACAGTAATAGTCTGTAACTCTGTTCTTACAAAATAATTCAGTGTAATCAGTGGAAGTACACAAGACAGCCAAAGCTTATTAATGAAAATAAGTAAATAAATATTAACTAGTTAGAAACCTTCAATGTTAGTGTGCTTCTGAATTCTCTTCAGGTGGTGAGAAGTGACAGGAATTAGAGTTCATTAAAGGGAGAATTAAACTTAGTGGCAGAGTGGCAACATAAAATTATGTGATAAAGATGGTGAAAAATCTTGAGGCCAGCAGCATTGCAGCACTTACAAAACTAGGTTTTTGTTAGCAAGGTAAACTATTATTTAATGATAGGCAAATGGACTGGAAATTGAAAAAAAAAATGTTCACAGGCAGTTTGCTAGTATTATAAAAAATACTGTGTTTCTGTCTGTCATGCCTGGCCAAAGCACATTTATTCCTTTGTGTATTTTGGGTGGTTATACTTCTTCTTGACCATGTTCATCTGAAAAGAACTAATTCAGACTTGGAGCTGAATTTTGTTTTGCACCTTTTTTTGTGAATTTTGATCTATTGCCTCCTAAAAAAAAAAAAAAAAAAAAAAGTTCTGCTGCAGCATTTTCTGCTTTCCTGGACTGGTATTGTGGGGTTTTTTTGTTTTTGTTTTTTTTAAATCTCCCCCTCTATGACTATGAAATTTTGGAAGGGATTACAGCCAAGATGATGGTTTAGGTAATATCTTGTGAACTACTTATGTGTATCAGATTATTTTTCTGTTGAATAATAAAGATTTCACATATGTTCCATTTTTATTCATCTAGCAATGCAAGTGAAGGTTAATTGTAATGCATAGGGGTATTACATAGAATGTTTCCTCTCCCACCCTAACTTTGAGAGTCTTTCAGAGAAAGAACAGGGGCAGGTCACTTTTCATGTTCATCATGTCATGTGCTCTAAATTTCTGAAGTGGGTATAATGAAGCATAGCACTGAACAGGCAGTGGCTTAGAAATGCAAGGAAATTGTGTCTTCTGGAACAGCATCATTTTACTATCAGTATGTTCCTCATGTCATGTTTTACATTATCCAGTAGTAAAAATCTCGGACATTTTTCAACTTTAATATTCTGCTAGTGGCATGTATCTCCATTTTTAAAAGTATATTTTTCTTCTTTTCAAGAACTAAATAGCATGAGGCTCTCTTAAGGAAAGATCAGATATTGACTTTAAGATGCTGTTGTTGATGGCAGTCTAAGAGGTCATCTTTTTAAGAACAGTTCCAACTCATAATGAAGGGAAACACTGATGTAATAAGAAAAACAAAAAAGCTTTCCTATATATAGAAAACCACCAATGATCCACCTAACTCAAATTATTTTGCTCAGAAACTTTAACTCTGAGATGTGAGGCATAGGTCTACTTCATTAGAGGAAAATTGTTGTGAATTTGCAGATTCTTGTATGCCCAGAAGCGTATGCACCCAGAAGTGGTTTGTTTTAAACAAATTTGTCAAGAGTATACCTACTGTTCATCTCGTATCTCTGAAAGAGAGAAACAATATATGTAAGTGGACAATTTGAAGATAGATACACTCAAATTAAAAAGGACCTTTGTGTCGCCTGAACTGCTGAGAATGCAAGGTAGAAGAAGGATAAGAGCTTTACTAGCCTGGATCCAGAACTTTCTGGATCTGATTTGATGCTGGAGTGCTATTGCTACCTGTGAGACTAGTAACTATTTTTATCCTGTTGTACAGTTACAGTGGTTCCAGGTTTTTCCTGGTAAATAATAATCCTTTTCAGAACTCATTGTTGATGAAAATTGGATCTTTAAAAATGTATCTTTCTTTTGTTACTTGATAATTTTGTTGCCTACCCACTAATCCTAATCTTATGAGAAAGGATGAACAATTAACTTCCTCTTTGTCTTCTCAGTCCCATTTATATTATTATAATAGCTTCCCTGTTTCATAGAAGGAGAGAATCACAGAATGGTTAAGGTTGGAAGACATCTCTGGAAATCATCTGGTCCAACCCCTTGCTCAAAGCAGGGTCAATTAGAACAAGCTTCTCAGGGCCATGTTCAGTTGGTTTTTGAATATCTGCAAGGGTGGAGATCCACAACATCTCTGGGGAACTTATTCTGGTGTTTGACCACCCTCAGAGAAAAAAGGTAATTTTCTTTAGCTTAAGTGTAATTTCCTGTATTCAATTTGTGCCCATTGCATCTTGTCCTTCCACTGGGTACCACTGAGAGAATCTGGACCCATCTTCTTTACTCTTTCCCATCAGATTGGCATTGAAAAGATCCCCCTGAGCCTTCTCTTCTCCAAGATGAATAGTCCCAATTCTCTCAGCCTCTCTTTGTATGAGGGATGCTTCAGTCTGTTATTCCTCTTAGTGACCCTTTGCTGCCAGTAAGTCCCTGTCTCTCTTGTACTGGGGAGTCCAGAACTGGACTCAGCGCTCCAGGTGTGGTGTCACAAGGGCTGAGTAGAGGAGAAGGATCACCTCCCTTGACCTGCTGGCATCATTCTTCCTAACGCAGCCCAGGGCGCTCTTGGCATTCCTTGACGCAAGGGCTCATTGCTGGCTTGTGTTCAACTTGTCCACCAGAACCCTCAGGACTTTTTGGCAAAGATGTTCTCCAGCCAGTCTGCTCCCAACCTGTACTGGTGCCTGGGGTTATTGCTTCCCAGGTGCAGGACTCTGCACTTCCCTTTATTGAACTTCATGAGGTTCCTCTCTGCCCATCTCTCCAGCCTCTTGCGATCCCTCTGGATGGCAGCACAGCCCTCTGGTGTATCAACCACTCCTCCCAGTTTTGCATCATCAGCAAACTTGCTGAGAGTGCACTCTCTCCCATCATCCAGGTCATTAATGAAGATGTTAAGCAGGATTGGCCCCAGTATTGATGCTTGGGGGACACCACTAGTGACTGGCATCCAGTTGGACTTTGTGATACTGGTCACAACCTTTTGAGTATTTCAGTTCAGCCAGTTTTCAGGCCACCTCACTGTCCATTTATCTAGCCTGTACTTCATCAGTTTGTCTGTAAAGATGTTACAGAAGACAGTGTCAAAAGCCTTGCTAAGGTCAAGATGAACAACATCCACTGCTCTCCTTGTATTCACTGAGCAAGTCATTTCATTGCAAAAGGCTATTGGCTTGGTCAGGATTGATTTGCCCTTAGTAAATCCGTGTGGAATCATCATCCTTACCCAGCTGAAGAATCAATATCTTTAATGTATCTTCATCTGGGAGCTGTTCTGTGCTCCTGATCATCCTTTGGTATTGTCCTCTGTATGTTTTCTTGTAGTAATAATGAATTTTGAGATGGAGACCAGAACCATACTAAGTATTTAAGGTGTGGATGCACTGTAGATTTATACAGTAACTCAAAAATGTTCTGCTATTTTGTTTTCCATTCCTTTTCCAATAATCTCTAAAAATAAGAATAAAAATATATATATATATATTTTTTTTTTTCCTATGATTCACTGAGTACTGAGCTCAGGTTTTCACTATACAGTCCATAGGGAATCCTGCTTTTTCTTACAGAATGAGCATAAGTAATTTATTATCATCACTCTCTGTGTTGAGTTGAGTGCATTTTCTCAATGTTCGCTTAGTAACATTGAATTTCCCTTGCCATTGTGTCATGCAGTAGTATAGTACAACTCTTTGTGATTCATTTTAATTTGTTTTAGATTTTATTTCCCTGTGCATGCTGAACAGCAGAGATATCAGTGCAGTTTTTGGTGGGACTTGCCTGATATCTTTCTGAAAGGTTTTCACTTGTTTGGTTATTTACCTTTTTTTCTTCTCTTCATGATTTTTTTTTTTCTCTTAGGAGTCCAATTTTTCTATTTGCCTTGAAAGTGTGGTTGTAGCTCATCTTGAACATATGGAGAACTGAGGTTTTGCAGGACCAGGAACCCCTAGTAATAGCTTTAATATTTTTTCTTTAAATGGACACTGTCAGGAAATTATTTCCTCAAAATTTTCACCAACTCTAGTTGTAGAAATATTTCAGAAATGACTGTACTTCTTGTAGGAGCTATTTGTGCACAGTGTTACTTTTTATATGGTCAGTTTTCATTTTTTCCTTAAAAGTGCAGTTGTTCATTGCTGCTTTGTGCACAGAGAAGCAGAAAAGAAGGAACCGTTTTAATAATAGGAAAAGTGCTAGTTGACAGGGTACAACATTGCCAAATTTGCCTGTCATATATGAGTTTATAACTTGTGCTCTTTGTTCATCTTGGACATCCCTGCAAATCCTCACACCACAGTGTTCTCACATGCATGGATAAGTCTTTACACAGGCTGTGTTTAAATCCTGCCAGCTCTTCCTATATAATACCTTTAAAATTCCTTATCCAGTATGGCCACAGCCACAGCTTCCATCCAGTCTCTCATTATCTTTTTTCTTGAGTACTTCATTTCTCTGACTGTCTTTTCAGTTCTATTTAAGATACTGCTATGAAATTTATTCTTCACTGCTTTCATCATGCCCCTGTACTCTTTGCCTACTTCCCTTCAGTAATAAAATACTGAACCTGCCTCCAACTAGCCAGAATTGCTAACCTCTGGCACCCCCTTTTCTCACATTCACCCATGCTTACAAAACACTATGTAAACCCTGAGCTAAGGCAATACCACTGCCTATTATACTGGACAATATTCCACTGTATGTTTCTAAATACATCTGTATCCATCTCATATATTTTAAATGTCACAGATTTGAGTTAACAGAAGTTTGGGGCAATGTATTTTCAGTGCTACAGAATATCTGAAGTTTTGTCTGAATCCAGGGCTCTGAGGCACAATAAAATAATGATAAATGGAGTATTTGACACATGCTTTTTTTTGTTTGTTTGTTTGTTTTGTTAACTTAATAGTCCCTAGTTTGTTTCCTGAAGCTTGTGAAACTGTTTGGAAGTGGTACAAATTTTAATAATAAAATAATAATTTATCAGTTGAATGGTGCCCATAAGTTCCGTTTTTGGAACATGGCTGTGTTAGGAGTGCTTTGGCAGGCTAAATCTTTGAAGCTGTACTTCTGGATCAGTGGTCAAAAAGTGGACTACTTCATCCCTAGAAAGTTCACTGTCAGGTTTTGGGGGTTGTTTTTGTTTCTTTTTCCATGTAGGTATTGCTGAGTTTTGCAGAATTTGTGGATTTATTTCATAGTCTTAGATTCTGGCCCCAGATTATTTTGATTTGTTTTACATTTGTCAGCTGCAATAAGGCCTTGAGAGAACTTTCTTGGTTCAAGTGTTTAAGATAATTAAGATTACAATTACCTAATTAAGGTAACACTGGATCATTTTGTCTAGTTCTTAAAGCCTGCTTGCTTATAGAATCTGTACCAAGAATGATCTCTGTTGATACCAGCAATTGGTATAAAAGAGAGTCCATCTAAAAGAAAAAATGAGTAGTTAGTGTCCGACTGTTCAGTCTGCATTGCATGAGTAGCCTAGAAAGTCTTATAACTTTATTTTGCTAGCAGACAGATGAAGACAATAGTGTATGTTCTGGAGATGGGCATTGCTTTTTACTTCTAAAATTTTAAAAATCTTTCTTGGTCTGTATTATTGGAAAAAGTCATGCAAGCAAAAATCACAAATGAAATGCTTGAGCTTTATATTGATGTGTACCTCCTATCTGTATTTTTAAAGAAAAATATAAATATTAAAGTATTTTTAATACTTCCTAAAATTAGTATTTAAATTTGGATCATACAGCTAGATTATACAGGGCACCTACTATCACTGTGTTAAGTTTTTTAAGCCAAATGCTCCAAGATTCCTGTGCTTGCTTGGGTTGTCTGAAAAATTCAGTTTCCTTCAAAAGTTTCCAGGGAAAGTTGAATTGGAAGTTACACTGCTTTCAAGATAGAGCCTCAGACCCTCCCCCCCCTTTAAAATGACAAACTGCCTACATTTTGTGGTGGTTTTTACCGTTTTGCACTCACATGCCCCCCATTCCCACGCAGCGTTCCAGTGGCAGTTGTGGTCCTTCCCTACTCAGTATAACATTGGTAGTGATGTCAACTAGTGCATCAGTTCTTACTTCTTTATCACTTATTCAAAGTAAACCTAGCTTTACATTATGTCTTCATTTTGACTTGTCATACTAGACAACCTAATTCACGTTTGCCTGGAAAGTCTTAAGGCAGCTTGATGAGTTAGAGTGAGTGGCTTGTGAGGACATATTCTTTGCAGACTCCATAGCATACTCTGATTTTGCTTTAGAAATATGGTCAAAAAAATAGTGTTAATTATGCAAAAGGAAGATAAACCAGTAAGTAGCAGCAGAAGGGAAATACAGTCATGCTGCATGCTGCTTTATTGGTTTGAGCAGTAGTGACAGAAGGATTAAAGGAAAGACTGTTTAGCTACAACCTTTATCAATGCCAACATGTTTAAAGGGGTTGACTGACTATCAGGAAATGTGTTCAGAATACAGCCTTATTCTTAGGACTGGTTTGTGGACAGATATTGTTTTATGTACTGCCAAACTTTAAGTCACATATTTGTTGCATATTTGCCATCTCTGTGAAGAAGGAGCAAAGGTTGTGGAATATAATTTACTTATTCTGCAGCCTGCAGAAATTTAAATGGATAATATCTGGAGTGTGAATCACTGCTGTTTAATCTTAACTCTGTCTTAAAGTTTTTGGCAGAAAGTAGTGAAACATGCCTTCATTATTAAATGTTTTGAGATTTAAGATTAAATTGTAATAATATTTAAATGTTACCAGTTTCTTCATGATCAAAAATACATCTTAGCAAGTAAAACTCTTGATGCACCGTACATTATTTTATCATTGAGTATAGAGGCTATAGTATGCATTGACATGATACTTTTAGCATGTTTATCTCTGCTAGTGACAGTCCTAATTGGTATAATTCTGCACTGATACCTTGCGTGGAATGTAATTGCTGAGTGAAGCGCCACTCCTTAGTCAAAAGGCTTCGAGTGGTATTAAAAATGTTAGGTGTTGTAATTATGTCCTTGAATTTAGAGGGACTTGCATCATGTCATAACTGCAACAAACATTTTTTCTAATATCATATTGATACAATACATCGCAAGAGTCATTATCTAACTCAGGGTACTGGAGCAGCTTTTTTGTTTTATTAATTTGTGCTCTTTCTCATGTTTCGTTGCATCTTTACTGATTTGTCCTATGATCTGCTGAGCTCAGTAAAATTTGCTGACTCATCTTTCCCTTCACAATGCATGTTATTTGATAGATGTGCTTCCAAGCAAAGTTTGCAAATTAGAACAGTTACTATCGCACTTATCCTCCATCCTTATGCCTTGTCTTTTGTTGCTGTGGTTATATTTGAAGTCTCGTAAATGCCATGTACAATCCATCAACAAAAATACAACAAAAAGGTAAGGTTCAGAGAAAAACTTGTACATTTCAATAAAGTTTGAATGCTTTTATTGAGGAGGTTGAGAGAGGCATTTAGTTTATTACTACTTAAAACTTGGGACAAAAATACAGTTTTGGAGGTAGTAATACTAAGGTCAGTATGCTTTCGTTGCCTTACTAGTGGAAGCAGTAGACAGGCATTACTGAGGTGAATCAAATGTTAATAATTTCCTGTTATTTACCTGTAATTCCACTAATAAAGTCAGTTGAGGAACATGGTAGTCCCCCTTTTTAAATTGTATTTTAATTTGTTAAACAGTGTTTAGACTTTTTAATTTTAAGAATAGTAGTTATAATTACAAAACCCAAACTGATTAGGGTCTTTGACTTCATAATAAATTGAAATTTGGTACATTAGAATTCTGTGGGTGTCTTTTGTTTTCATGCTGTTTCGAGTCAGTAGTTTTTTTATGCAGAATATTTTTACTTAGGGAGAGGATCAGAATTTTTACTTCAGTGCTTGGTGGTTTGTCTTTATCAAATTGTCCTGAAATCTTGGAATTATGATATGTGACTTTTATTTTAAAAGGACACTTTTGCAGACACAACAAAGAGTCTGGTTTAAAAAAAAAAAAAAAGAGGTTAAATCTTTTTATGCATTTACTGTCTACTATTTCTCTATTGCAGTGCGGTTGGCACATTTGCTCGAGCACTGGACTGCAGTAGTTCCGTCAGGCAACCTAGTTTACACATGAGTGCAGCTGCTGCTTCCCGAGACATCACATTGGTGAGTGGCTTGTTAAAAATCCCACAAAGTTTTTACATCTAGAAATTCAATAAAATCTACTACTCCACAATCTCTGTCCTCCAGAGGTCTGCTTTCCTCTAGGTACCTGCTTGCAAGGTATCTATGTATATAATAGATAATCCTGTGGGTTTTCTATAAGGCTGTTGGTGCTGTGCCTTGGGATCATACTGTAAATCAATTGACTTCAATGAAATTGTACTTGTCTATAATATCCTCAAATGTGACAATTTGCACAGTAGCAGTGTGGATAATACATGTTGTGTAAAGCTTCACTCAATATAACTGATCAATAGTGTGATTTAAAGTATATTGGGATAACACTGAGCATTGTCTAGATAATATCATATTATATATACTTATATTCATGTGTCTGTAAATTTTGTAAAGAGTATAAACAATCAGACTTTATAAGCAACTTTTTGAGGAACATTTTACTTAGGATGTCCTTAGGATGTTTCCTTAGGATGTTGGAATATTAATTATATAAGTGACTGCGTCTTTTAGAGAAAGTTAAAATATATATATGTTACAGAGCAAAGTTTTGTCCCTGTATATTTGCATTTGCTGAGATGATGAAACATGCTACAGTAGTAAAGCAAGCCAGGAAAACTATGTGAGAGCAAAATCTTACTGTTTGGTAGAATCAAGTTTGATTTAGCTTTCCAAAGACACCAGTGAAAAGAGTTTATTATTTTAAGAATTTGTGTGCATAATTATATAATGGGTAAGGGTCATGTAGAGCTGTTATTCATCAAATACCCAAGTATTACAACTCAGGGGCATTCAATGAAGTTAATGGATCAGATTAAAATAGATAAGATACTACCTTACTCAGTGGGTAGAGAGCCTCTGGGATTTAGTGCTGTAAGAACTGACAATATCAGCAGGTTAAAAAAGAGGTTAAAAATGTTATGGACAACAGGTCCATAAATGGTTACCAGTGAGAATGGGCAGAGGTATACCATCTAGCATCCCTAATTCCCAAGGGCTGTGGATGTTCGAGAATGAAATGGGAATGAACCTCAAAACGTGATCAGACTTGCATGTTCTCTCTGAGTAACATCTCCTGGTGCTGCTGTCAGAGACAGAATATTTGGCTAGATGAATCATTGGTCTGACCCACTAGGGCAATTTTTGTATTTCAGATAAAATATATTCATTAGTATGATGAGAAAAATATTTAACTTACATTTTGCGGAGTACTTATAGGCTATTAAACAGGAAACTGACTCAGTCTGGACTACTGTAGTGTAATAAAGACAGTGGCAAAATGTCATGTTTTCAGTAATACTCAAGAGAATTTCTTTTATATTCAAAAGATGCTTTTTCTGTTTCATACTCCCTGATATGACCTTAGTGACATAATTCCATTCACATTAAATGTTTTATACTTTTTTCCATCCAAATAGTTCTCCAGTTTAACATTTTTCATTTTATTAAGATTTCATTAGATTGAGAATTTCTAAAAATTCCCATAGAATGCAGGTCTTCCTTACAGTATTCAGTGATTAACATAGTAGATTCATCCCTATAGCAATTTCTTTTTGTTTGTAAGTACATGTGCAGTGCTTCTAATAAAGGGATACGTTTAGTGTTTGAGTGCCATATAAATGTTTCTCCCTTGCAAATGATCCATTAAGTTCCATTACACTTAATGAAAGGCATATCTTATAATGAGACACCAGAGGAACCACCCCAGGTTTAATTATTGTGTCTGTTCTTTCTCATTTTCATGCCCCCTCAGCTTTTTAAAACCTTTCTCTTTTGCTCCTTGGTAATGTACTCCCTTCTAAGTTAAGAAAAGACATATATACTTTATATATACATATATACTTTATAGTAGTTATTCTTTCATATGTTCCCTTGTTGATTGGGAGCGTATTTTGAGCAGCACTTAGTACAGACATTTGCAAAAGTGGTATATTTCATTAATGCTTTGGAAGTGATGTAGATGCGTAACACTAAGAAAATTGGTGTTTCAGTTAGGTGACTGTAAACAGACTAATATAAAAACTGTACACAGGTTATAAACCTGAGTAACTTGGAGGTGAACGTACACATTAAGGAGGTCTTGCCAGCTTAACAGCAAGTGAAAGGTTACTTTCAGATATCCTTATCTCAAAGACGTGGGGAGGGTAACGAGACAAGAAAGGAAACTGCCAAGTCATTTAGAATATCCTACTGAAAGACATGAAACCATGTGGGCTTAACTACTTAGATGGTAGAAGGGGCCAAAATGTCTTGAAGCAATGTGGGATTTCATACTCTTTTTTTCTCTGAAAATGATAAAGACTTGTGAGACATACAGCTACCTGAAACTTATATTTCTCGCCTTCTCAGACCCAATGTTTCCTTTTCTAAGGAAGTTTGATCTCTGAGAAGAAAAAGAAACTGGAAAGACTTAACTGTTTCAGATTCCTGAACACTGCATAGTGCATCCATTGGTGAGAGGCATTAAAGCACAGTAGGCTGACAGAATCACTGTGCTTACTCCTTACAGTGGGCTCCTTCTGAAGAGCCTGTGTTATTTTACCATAAGGAAGTAAGTTTTATTCCCTGATATCTCTTGAAAATAAACAATATAAACAGGCTTTTCCTTCAAATTTTATATAACAAAACTTTTTAATGAATTGCATAAGATTTCTGTGTAGGTAGCCCCTGCAGCAAACATGTTTAAAATATTGTTATGGTATTCAGACTACTGAAATGGCAGCTTGTTTTTGGAACCACACGCTACAGCTTGTTTGCAGTGTGCCCTGCCACTGCCTTTCTCCCCAGATCCATGCTGCCTTTCCTTGGCTTGGCGAATAGCATCTTCCCACCTGCTTAAGTTTGCAGTTGAAGTTCCCTCTGCCAGCCTGGCTCATCCCTTCCCACCGGCGCAGGGAAGACCTGGGCAGGCCCTCTTGGGGAAGGGCCGTTCTCCAGGGCCCACTTTGGGAGAGGCACTGGCAGCTCTTCCCAGCCTCCTGCTCCTCATGCAGCGTGTACCCACTAGCAGTTTCTTGGGGTCCTCAGATCCCTGGGAAAAGCAAAGAAAAAGGACATACTCCAGGACTTTTAGTCTTGGGCTCCAGTTATGTCTTCAGGCTGCTCTTGCTTTTGCTAGTATAGTTCACTCACTGCAGTGTGGGAATCTGACTGAAAGTGGGGGCTGACAAACCTGCAGAAGGCAAAGAGTGTTATTGTGGGAACTTGTCAGTGATCTTCTGTCACAGACAGCTGAGTGAAGGCAGTGCTTATCTACTGAGTTGTTTCTCTGCATCTCTTTTTGGGTAATAAAAAAAACTTATGAAAGTTGATGTTTATCATAGATGCAAAATTGAATCTAAGGCAAGAGCAAGATCCTGATTTATTCACTTCTGTTTTTGTTTTTAAGAAAACTGATTATCAGTGAATAGATCTGGATTTAACAGCTGCTTGGAAAATGTGTAGTGTGCTGTTTTTCCATAAGCAGTGAGATTTAAACAGATTTCAACCTTGGTAATGCATTCGCTGTAAGAGTTCAATCTTTATGCCTGGTTTACTGATCAGCTGGGTGATAAGTAATAAATCAGTAATTTATTTTATGTTCTCTAATCTGCGGATTATGTATTTTAGACATTATTATATAGTATCTCCATATTAGAGTTTCTCTTTAAGAATGGCTCCTTCTCAAAGCTGGTGAATCTAACCTAAACCCTATGTAAAATCACCCATCACAGGAAAAAGGCAAAGTTACTGGAAAAAGGCAAAGTTGCTTCTTGCAGATGAAACAGTTCAAGCATCCTGTCCCTGGTAGCTCTCCAAGAGATATACTAAAAGCTGAAGAAAGACCTCAGCCACTCATAGGAGATAGCAACAGATTAAGAGCATTTATTATTTGCGATGCATTTATATCCAGAAACTCAACTGAAATTGGTCTGTAAGTGCTATACTGACACACAATGCGAGACCCTTCCTGCCCTGAAAGGTTTCAGGTGCCCCCCCTTGGAAGGAGCGTTTAGGCCTGTGTTGTGTGCTGCAGTTGCAGCTAATGGCTGTGGTGGGTCACCCAGGTTGGAGCCCGATGTTACGCGGTTGCGTATTTTGCAGACGTATTGTGCTTTGTACTTCTAATACCTCCTTCAGCACAACAATTTAAGGTTCTGTAATAGGGGCTTTGGGGATGCTGAGTCAGAAAGGCTCCTTAGATGTTGCTTATCTTCCTTGCGGGTGGATCTGCGATGTAGCTACTTACTTTGCACATTCCCCATCATTTGTTGATGATGTGAGTATTCAGAGATGGCTCTAAACAGGCTGAGTGAAGAATGCTGTCACCTGTTCGTTTTCTGTTTTCTTCTTTTATACAGGAAAGTGAAATAAACAATGAAACCTCATTTAGTCAGCTGCAGAAACAGTGGACAAAAACCTTGTTTGTTTTTCAGTATGATGATAGGGAAAAGAATAAATGAGGATTTCCTTCGCCAGCAATGAAAATACTGAGCACATAGATGTCTGAGTATTTAGCTACTATTTAGAACTTTTGTTAATTGAAAATGGCACCTCAGTCTCTCCTCAGACAGTATGCCATTTTCTCTGTTGGGTTATTTGAAACCAGTTTCTACCAACTAAAGCTTCTTTAGAAATATTTGCTAGTAATTTACAGGAACTAATTAACTAGTGTCATTTTTGATAAACATTTTATTAAGGCATTTCCTTTCCCAAGTTAAATAATAGAACAATTCAGATTTTCCTTACATTTCATTACAGGAAATGTATGACGTCAGGATAGATTCTAAATCTAGCATTAGTTAAAGCTTGTTGCATGGCATATATAGTAAATAATACATTGAGTTTGCATTGATTAAAATTGGCTGCTCTCTAATTCGACAAGTTTTCTTATTGTGTCCTTCTCTTTGCTAGTTTCATGCAATGGACACCTTGCATAAACACAACTATGATTTGAGCAGTGCCATCAGCGTTCTAGTGCCGCTGGGAGGGCCTGTCTTGTGTAGAGATGAAATGGAAGAATGGTCAGCATCAGAAGCTAGTTTATTTGAAGAGGCATTGGAAAAGTATGGGAAGGACTTCAATGACATTCGACAAGACTTTGTAAGTACTGAAGTAGTGCACTTTTGTGTTATTGTGTTTTTGCAAGGGTGAGCATAACTGCTTTCTGTAGGCTTGAAAGATTAGCTAGAGGAGAAATCTGTGCATTTGTTATATGTAATTAACATACATATACACACACACACTTACATGTGTATACACACACACAAACACACACATATAATCCAGATGAAAGTGAATATTTTTTCTTGTTCAGTGCCATTCTTTGGAAAGATGTTGGCAGAAGATAATCTGTTAAATGGCTTAATACCAGGTAGGGTGTCTCATATGCTAAATTCTCATGTGTTTTGATAAGGATTTTCACAAGATTCTGAAATTCCAGAAACTTTTCAGAACTTTTCCACAAGCTCCATTGAAATTCATTAGCAGCTACACACCTCACTCTCCTGAGTGCTTTTGGAAACTCCGGGGTTTTCTTCTATGATTAGCAGAGAGAAATCCATACTCAGATAGCTTGCAGAGTGCACTACAGGGAGTTATTTTGACACATTCATTATCAAGGCACTTCTGAAAAGTAAAGGAGATGTTTTCTGATACCTTCTAACTATGCTGGTTTTGATTCTGAAGTATCAGACTTTACAAAGCTTTAATTTGCTGAATTCTAATGCAAAGTAATGAAATGGAATTGAATTTTAATCACTCGTTGCTGGGATTTTCAGCAAGTTTTTGGTGATTTTGTTGCATGTTTTTTGCAGAGTCTTCTTTTCTCTCATTGAAAAAGACTTATTGTGTACAAGTTTTTGTGCAGATTTCATTTTGATTGACTATGAAAGCTCAGTTTCTTTCTTTGCAAGTTGAAGTCCATGTTGTATTAGCAATGGGTGGTGTTATTAGCAATCTTTGAGAGGAAAACCATACTGATTTAGAAGATGTATGATATATGTACATGAGCTGTAGAAGTCCTTCTAATAAAGGTGTGTGGGACACTGGGAAGAAGTTTAGAACTGAGTGTTGGTGATATCTGTCTTCACTTTTGCAATTCTAAAATGAAAGAGATGTAATTGAATGAAGGTGGGAAGGGAAGGCTATTGTTTTTCTGAAGAACTGACATTTTAACAGGTGTGATATCTGTGTGCTTCATTCTGAGATTCCTAGGGAAGAAAATGTTCACTGTATTCATCTCATAAGGATGAAAATTGCATCGTGGATGGAATAGCTCTGTTTAAGATCAAGAAAATATGAGTGAAAAAGAATATTTTAAGGATTTTAGAGCTGAAATCTTAATATAGACTGCAATCATTTATTTAATGCATAGATATTTAGATAAGTGGCTCCTGATTTGTTAGTTCAGTATCTTGATTGTAGCTATGACTTCTAATTATCCACAGTATGTTCTGCTTATAATCCTTTGTAGTGTTTAAAATGCCTAAACATCTATTGCACATTTTATTCACTGTTTACAAACTGAATCCTAATACGAATTGTGACCAAGTAAATCTAAGCCTTGTTGCGTGTATTTCTTTTATTTTCTCTATCATTTTTGTGTGGTGCTACATGTAGTTAAGTTCTGTTGCTGTTCATGCATTGCAGTGCTATAATGAGTAATGCATTGTAGAAATCGCTTTTACATGTGTAATGTTCGAAAGCTAGATATTTGAGTGAGCCTAATGAAAGCTATTTAAAATGTTTAATTTTTCTCAGCTGGACTCTAATACCCTCTTCCTTTCACTGCATCTTCCTTACCAAAACACAGATTTTTTTTTTTTTTCCTTGTCCTCCTCCCAGAAGGAAAGAGAGAAAAATCTAGAGGTAGAGTTGGGTAGCCTACTGAGGGTATGTTAACGATGACTCAAAGTAGAACACAAATGGATATGGAGTACTACTCAGTTATAATCTCTTTTAGTTGAAACAGGGATATTGTCTATCCATAGTCACTTTTTTACCTTTTTGAAAAGTGACATTGTCATTTTTAAAACAGCATTAGAACATCTATTTTACATATCAGTTTCTATAGTATTAGTAGCTTAGAGTTATATAAAGATTGTGTGCTATATAATTTGGAAGCTCTCAATCCTATTAATGTATATGTAATTTTGAGGGCTGTCTTCATTTCTCTAGGGTAAAATTTATGTATTCCCACTTGTTATGTGGTATTGTAAAGGTATAGACCTTTAAAAACAAACATTTAGTTAAAAGTGATCATTTAAAATAACCCTTTCAAGATTTAGATCATGCGTATATGAACAAGTTTCTGCAAGGTGAGGTGGGTGTGAATTTATAGCACTTAAGCTGCAATTATCTGTGAGAATACTTTTATCCTGTAGTAAATGCAATATGTTTTCATCCTTCTTTTCACTGACTAGTCACTGAAAAGTAAGTTACCTTTATTTTTGTTGTAAAAGCATGGGCAAAGCAGCTGATGAACTAGTAGTATACATGCTAACTTGTTTGAGCGTCCACTTAGTATTTAATGATAAAATTAAATCCTTTTGGTTTTATATCTTTTGACTAAAAGGTAATGTGATAAAAACACACTGTGTCTGAGTTTAAGTTTGAGTCTAAGCAGGCAGCATGATGGTGCCACAGCACTGGCAAGATTTGTGTGTGGTATGACAGAAAGTGATTGGTAGCAATATTCTAAAGCAAAAGACTTATGTAATACCCACTTGAGTCATTATATGTTACAAGAATTGCTCTTTCAGAATGATCCACGATTTGCAAGACACAGTAACTGCAATCGCAACCCTTACATTATAGTTCTCTAAAGGGCAGGTTCATTTACTTTTCCAGCAACTAATAATAACTGGCACTATTTGACATTCAAAGTGCAGCTCAAGCATTGAGGTATAAACATTAAATATTAGTAAGCAAGATAATAAATTAAATGGTGTAAAGGAGTTTAGCTTTTTTAATAGACAGGAGAAGCTTATCAAATTACAGCCCAGCCTTTGAACAATCACTTTCATCTGCTGTTGACTCATCAGCTGCTGTAGGATCTCATTTACTGAGGTACTGCAATCTGTGAGAACCTATGTAAATCCTAATGAACCTAAACTTTTTAAGTTAATTGAATTAACCTGAGTTACTTCACATTCCAGGATAATAGAATGGGAATAGAGTGAATATTTTATGTGCTCTAAACAGAGCTGTTTTCCTCATTCCTAGGGACAGTTGTTGTGGTGTCTTCTATACTGCTTGTTAAAGTCTTAGTTTTTCATTATCACTGTTTTTCACAGATTTGTAACTTTCACATTTCAGATATGGCAGGAAAGGCCTTGGGAATCAGACTCAAGCCGTTTAATTAAAACAGGAGCAACTTCCAACTTCAGAAAACTATGGAAACATGCTTTAAAGTTAACATATATACATTTTAAAATGCTTTAAAATCCTAAGTTTGTCGTACTGGACTGATTTGAGTGGTCCATTTTTACCCTGCAGAAAGTAATGAAATTGAAAATTGCCTCTTCCTGGTTTTGTACTGCTGATACCTCAGCGTTAGTTCCCTCCTGTAAAATGTCATGCCATGTATGCCATGTCATTTGTATTTCTTTCAGTCAGTGTTTAACAGAATTTGATAATGAGAGTACGTTATTCTGTGGCTGTTTCCAGCTTCTGTGGCCGTTAAGAGCAACCTCTGGAAGATTCATGTGCCTCCACAGGGTTTTATCTTTTAGGAGTGTAGGTAAACACTTAGAATATAGAATATTCATACTCAGCATGTCAAACAAGTTTTGAGTTGTGAATCAAATTGTAGAAGGATTATGGTTATCTAATCAAAACACCTTATTTATCTGTAATTGATTGCAATTGCCTACTGACTGCTGATATTGTCACAATCATAGTTAACTTAAAAACAGATAAAAGTATTTTCTGGAGATAGAGCCAATATATCCATTGTACTAATGTATCTGTAGGAAAAGTGCTCATGTTACTAATGTGTTAATAGGAAAAGTGTTCAGAAAGGAAAACAAATACAGAGAAGCTAAAATGGACTAATTGGCAATGGCAGGTTGTTGGGGTGACAGTCTTTCAGCTGGATCTCAGTAAGGATGTAGATTTAGGCACTGAGAAGCAACTCACCTGTATTAGTCCACTGACACCAAACACTCAGTCTCAGCCTTTTCTTGGGCAGAGTTCTCTTAAGGCATGATTTACCCAAGAAAGTGAAAGGATTTTAGTAAACTGAATTGTGTTGCTACTTATTGCAGAGTCAGTTTATACATTTGTTATGCTGCTGTTTGGTATGGTTAAGTTAGATTAAATGCAGATGGACAAAACTGCTATTGTTTAGACCAGAGGTTTACCCACTGTGGTGCATTACCTCAGAAGTAGTACGCAAGTGAACCTGTATCTGAATCCCAGCTCCTGAAAAGCAGAAGTCAAAGCAAAACTCAGTTCCTCTAAGTGTCTGCCAAAAAACAACAAAAAACCCCCCCTGTCTGTGAGCTCCTGCATGCTGGGAGAGGTAACTTGATACAGGGTTCTTCTGTTGCTTTAAGGAACTCGCTTAAAGGTTCAGGAGCCTGCACTTTTGGCTTAGGACATGTAGAAAGCCCCAAAGTGGGGTCAGTAGAGTTGGAAAGATAAGTTTCCATGTCTTAGATTTCTGGGGCTTTCTAACTTTCAGCTTTATCTCTGGAAAGCAAAAAATATTGAAGTTAATGCATGCTTCTGTAAAATACCATGCGCTGAATAGTGGCATGTTTTCAGGTTATGAAGAAAATTGCATGAATTCTGTGAGAAAATAACTAATTTAAATGATTGAGATAATTCATGCAATGGACTAGATAATTCTATAGCAATTACAAATGGCTGCTCTATGGTTCATTTTCTCCCCTAAACTTAGGCTTACACATCTTTACTTTTCCAATGAACATGTGCACACAACCTTGTAAACTGGATTATTATAGTAATAATAATAAAAAAAGTTCCAAATGTTTATGGAAGACAAGCTGTGCTATATGAGCCATTTAGTTTTTATGGGACTTGAAGAACTTGTGAATTAAGTGCTGTGACTGATGTATTTTTAAGCGTAAAATTATCGTGAGACTCCAAAACATTCTTGTCAAGATGATTTATTTTAGTTCTGAATGTTGTTCTTCATCTGATACGTTTTATAATAGAGATGTTACTTTCTGTGTTTCCGATTGCACTAGATATCATTTAGTTTAAACGTATGATTTACACATCCATATCCAAACATAATTTACTGTATATAGTATAGCTTTAATCCTGCATTTTTGTTATCCATAAAGAAGGTTTCTGTATTTTTAGTAGTATATTTATTTATATGTATATGTATTTTAATGTAGGAATTTAATGGATATACATTCTAATATTTATATATCAAATATATGAGATTTTAATATATGTTTAATAAGATGTGGACATTGCAATTTCTTGGAACCCCTTTAATCTGTAACAAATGTTTTTCAGCTCCCTTGGAAGTCACTGACTAGCATCATTGAATATTATTACATGTGGAAAACCACTGACAGATATGTGCAGCAGGTAATTTAATGCCTAATTCAACATGAACAAGTCTTCTGTATTCTTAAAAAAGAAAGGAAAAAAAAAGCTTGTTAAAGCATAAAAATTTGTTTGTGGTCTTAAGACATGCGTTGGGAGGCCTATGTTAATACTTTTGGCTGTAGACCAGTAGTTTTGTGTGTTCACAGGATACATTGCCAAATCCTCGGGTGCCTAGAGCTCATCACTTAGCTGTGAAGAGCCTTTTTTATTGTATGCTGGTTTATAGCAATGCAATTCCAGTTCCTTGCTATAGATAGGAAGGAGATGGGCTGCAGAGCAAATGTAGTAAGCTTTGAAGCTGTACATAGGATTGAAGGAAAGGAAGAATATGTTGTGTTAAAGATAGTTCCTAATGTTACGAACCTTTTCTTGATAGTCCATGGTAAGAAGTTAGTTTGGTATCATCAGGATTTGAAAACGAAAATTGAGAACATTCTGCACATAGTGAAGGTGGCATCCTTCTGAGTGAGTATTCAGCTGCTTGGGTCCCTGTGCAGCAAAAATATAAGACCACATTGGGTAGCTACGCTAGGATATTTGAAGCAGGTTTAAACAAAACTTGAGTATTAGTGTTTTTTATGTATTGTACTCTGTTTTATATTTACACCATGATTTAGATACTCAAAAGTTTTTTAAATACTCCAAAAATTTTAAAATCCTCCATTTTAATTTATGATTTGACACTTAAGTTGGTAACTACTTATTGCCTTACAGTTAGTAGCAATGTTGCATACAGAATGTTTAAAGTAAGTTTTATGTTGTTGTGATTTCAGCTGTGTCCTTAGGTAGATTTTTACAATTATTCCATATTTAGTTGCAGTGTGTGCAGCTGAGAAGGGTGGTTGCCTCAGATTGTTCTGGGTTTTTTTGAAAGGGTGTCTGCACCTTCTTGTTAGGGTATAAAAAGTCTTGTACCACATAGTAGAGTCTTAGACTATGACAAGGACCTTCTAGTGCTGTGGTAATACAAATAGAAAATAGTTCTGCTGTGTTTTAAAGAATGTATTTTCACTTTGTCTTCATTCATTTAACTTTTTTAACACTTTCTTTGCACTATTAATCTTTGTCTTAGGAAAGGTATTGCCAGCAAAGATTTGCTGTGCTGTTTTTCAGCTCTTAAGAGTTGCTCTTAAGAGAGCAATGGAGGGTCTTGAAAGATCAGATAAAAAGGTTTCATAGATACTGAAAGCCTTGGAGTAAAGATAAAATCAAATTGAAAATTGACTTCTGTCAACCTGCTTAGCTTGCTCAGAGACTGATCTCTGTTTTCCTGTGAATTTTTTTCTGAAATACTTGCTCTAGAGTGGTTGGCAAAAGGTGCTGAGATGGAATTTTTTTCTAACATTCTCCAGGGTTTCATTATGGCTCTGTTGCCACAACAGTCAAGGTGCGTGGCATTATGTTGAGTTCGTGTGTCTCTCTATAGAATTAGATTTTTAGCTTCAGCTAGAAAAAGATCATACAGAAATACTGTGAAGTGCCTTATGGTTATCCATAACTTGAATACTCTTATAGACATAAATGTCTATTTTTTGCTTATCCCTAAGTAAACTTGTAACATCCTAATTCTCAACATGTCATTACATCCTGGGATCTAATGCTGTAGAGATGTTCTTTCAGGGTCATGCGTCATCATCAATAATAAAAACACTATAGGCCAAATTATTTCATTTCTCTCCTGGTTAACATTTCTGTAATCCTCCCTAACAAGAAATTAGGGAAATCCAGCAGGTCAAAACTTTGTCCTACCCTTGTTTAGTTTGTTCTGGAATGGTAAAAATAATACAGTTCAGTAAAGATAGTATCTATGGTTTTTTTATACCAGAACAAGCTGTGATGATTGAATGCATGCTGGGAGAAAATATGTTCAGTAAAAGCGTGGCAGTTTCAGAGTTATTCTTCTCTAAATGTCATGCCTGAGAGGTAGGACAGCTTGGGAGAATGGAAAAAGAAAATGTTGATATACATACTTGAATCTTATTCATGCATAAAATATAGTCTTTGAATTTTAGATCAATGTGATTTAATATGAAAATTTGCTATTTAATTACCTGCTTATTTTGTCTTGTGAATTGTCTGTATATGGGATAGATTTCATTGCCATAATTGTCACTAAATGGTGCTCTTGCTCTTGCTCAGCTAATGGGGATGTTTTAATGGGGATGGAGATGTTGCTCCACCTTGCCTTCAGAGCATGACCCCTTCAAGTCAAGGTGAAGGGAAATAGATATGTAATCTTTTCTGCCTGTACTGAACCTGTCTAGCAAAACTAATTCAGGCTTTCAGTAATCATTCTTGGTGATCTGGCACTTTTCATGAACACTACATTATATAGTTTTCTGCTTAAAAATCTAGTTCAATGCAAAAATCTTTTACTAAGGCTTTTCAGCAGAAAAAGGAGAATATGTGCAAGCAAAGGATCCATTTTGCAAAACTACTACAAATTCATTCATTAGGCTAGAGAACAGCTAACTTCAAACTCTTGTACTACAATAATGTATAACATTTCCTTCACGTTTATTTATTTTCTCTGTTGAAAACATTACTTACACAGGGAAACGATCATTTCTTGGGGTATTTGTCAGCTGATAATCATGACAAATGTTCCTGAAAAGAAATACCATTCAATTTTCAAGGGTAGTTGAGTAAAAGCAGTGCAGGCCAAATGAAAAGCTGAGATTCTTTATCTTGACCTCTTCTATAATACAGTCTGTAGGACTTCCTGGAAACAGTTGGTGTTTAAAATCAGATGTATCTTTTTGAAAAGCATCATCTCTCCTGGTTAAATTGTTTCAGTGATTAATTATCCTTACTGTTGCAAATTGGTGTTTTGTTTCTTGTCTCAATTAGTCTAGCTTCAACTTCCAGCCTTTTCCTATGATACTGAGGAGCCTTTTATTATCAGATTTGATCTCTGTGCATAATCATTTCTCATGTTTCTTCTCTGAACGTTTCCAGTTAGCCAGTTTTCATCCTGCAGATTTCAATAGACTCAGGTTTCATTTCAGAAACTGCAATTATTTGTTGATGGTTTTGTTTCTGCATCCTTGCTTATCTTTCCTTACCTAAAAGTTGATTGGTCAGTATGAATTCAAGCAGTGATGTTTTCTGTTGCTTTTAAGGAGCAACGTTAACTATAGTTTTAGTGCATAAAAATATAGCTTATACTAAAATAGTACTGTGTGATTATTTTGCAGAAGAAAGTATATGATTCATTTTAACAAATAAAGGAGGAAAGGAGTTGCTAAAATTCTATTCCGTCCAGTGTTAAAGGTATGCTACAATTTAGTTAGTGTGTATACTCACCTGCCACTGACGCTGCCCGCAGGGCCTCAATACAGTTTCCTACAAATGCCTTTAAATTTTGACACTGCTTCAAAGCTACTTACCTAATTTCTTTTAGTTTATCATATTTTTTTCTTTTGCTGTGATGATAGGTGTGTAGTGAAATTTATTTTTTTCTCTTTGTACAGTGGGCCCAGTTTCTTATGAGTCTCAATGAAATGCAGGTTATCTGCTGACCTGTAGCCTCACCTGTTTATTCAGTTTGAAAACCAAATATATATATAGTTGGGTATGATATGAAAAGGAAAAAAAAAGACGGTTGTGGAAACCCTGTGGCCTGAAGCTGTTAAATGGAAGCAGTTCACTGTTGAGAGCTGTTCTGCTGGAGCTCTAAAGAAGTGTTCTCAGCTTAAAAGCTGTCGGTGTATGAGGCTTGGCAGATGCTGTGCTTTTTCCTTGCTCTTGCAAAAACTGACTTAAGCCAGGCAAATCATACCATGGTTGCATTTCTGCAATGGGCCTGTTGAAGGTAGCGCAGGGCCACTAAGCATGGAGCTGCACCATGTGTAGCTGAGGTGAGAATGGAAGTCACTTCTGCAGCTCAAAACACAAGTAGGAACATGTGAGCAGCAAAAAGCTTGTGAAAAGCCTGTCTTGGGAATAAATGGAAAAGGACTCTCATATCCCATGGGAATTAATTTTTGGTGGCATGGACTGCATGAGTTGCTCCTCAGAGACACAGTGAAAAGCAGTTTTTATAAATGAGAAGTGTGTTGATGGATGACATAGAGGCAACTTTGTCAAATGGAAAGGAACAATAGTTTACATGAGGAAGCCTACTCAGGCTATTCAGCCATTAAAGCTTATTAACCTAGTAACTCATCTCAGATCCGTCAGAGCAAAGAGAATGATACTTCTCTCAACTTGGGAAGTACCTTCCTGGATTCTGAATCTTGCAAAGATTGGGCATCAAAAAACAGGAGTACAGCAGAGGAGAGAATTGGCTGCTGTAGGAGAAATGGAGGTCTGAGTTTTAAACACATGCTGAAGAAAGGAGGAATCTTGAGAAGCAGAGAGATACTGTTGATTTATTGCTGGATATCAATATCCTTTTTAGATTTAGTTTTTCCTTTTAATAAAATTGACCTTGTTCAACCCCTTTCCTCTGTTCTTTCAAGTGAGCAGAAGTAATATCTTGACAGAAACAGCAGGGAAGTAACCTTTTTTCTAGATCTGATAGGTAGAGGCAGATGTTCTGGATAACCAGTAGACATCTGAACTCTGTATTTCTTGTGCCAATGCTGAAAAACATACTGTCATAGCTACTCATGTCATCTCAAATGTTTCCCTGTTTTTGTTTTTTGTTTGGTTTGGGTTTTTTTAGGACTTAGTACTCAGAAAAAATGCTAAGTTTGGTTTCTTGCAGAATCCATTTTAGGTGAGGGAACCATGGGTTGCTGAATGCATTTCCTCTGCCCCACTGTTTACATGGCATGTCTAAGCCAGAATCCCTTGGCTCTACCAGTGAGATTCTGCAGGGCTGAAAAAAACACATGAAGCTTTTGCAATTTTTTTGTTTCCATATAGAGAAGCAAACATTTTCATCATCCTTTTCCCTATCTTGATTAAAAACCTTGTTAATCAAAGGAAAGGGGAGCGGGGAGCTAGGAGCGCTCCAGTGGCTGGAGGAATCAACTGCGACTGAATGTATGGCAATAAGTGAAACTTCTCAGCATTTTAGAAGTTTGTGCCTAAGACTTTTTATTTTAAGTTTCATTTCATCTGTTCTGAAGGTACCAGACAGATGCTGCTCTGATGGCTGGTGTCTCGTATTTTTATGTTTTGTTTAAGTGTACCTTTATATCTAGATTGGATGTTATGTACTTTATAGCTCATCAGTAGTTTTAGGACTTGTCACGCCATCCTGTTAAACTCTATAGTAAAATTTAAAAAATTCCACTCCTTTATGCCATAGACCTGGTTACACATGTGGTTTTTTGTTTTTTATATAAAACCAAAACAAATGAAAAAAAACCCAAAGCTAGAGTTCTCAGGCACCTGAAATATCGTTGCTGTCAGAGATGACAGAGTGTAAAGATGTGAAGAATGACAAAACCCTTGTTGAAATCAATGAACTCCAGGGGTCACCCAGCAGACAGTGACGTTTAACTGGTGTTTTTCAAACGCACTGAAGTGTCTTCCACTGACTGTCAAGATTTTTATGCCTTTGCCGTTTCAAGGTGTTATGTTTTGAAGCTTTCAAAAGAAAATTGTATTCTTTATTGAATATTCTTTTTAGTTACAAATGTGCTGGCAATATGTCAAGGGTAGCTTTTTTGTGTATGATAGATCTGTAAGATCACACCAAATTACATTATCTTAAACTAATAATACTATTTTGAGTGCAAACTGAAGCATGAAGAAAGTCATAATTTAGTAAATTCACAGAATATCTTGGTAATAGCATAGCTTTCCTGCTACTGCTCTGTTCCTGAGCTAGAGTTTTAATGGCATTCAAGGAAGTAAATGTTTCGTTCTTTCTAACAGTCAGTGGACTTGAGTGTTCTAATTCCTTATGTTGCTTAGAAAAGCCTAGCCTCGAGCTTGATTGAACATGCACGAAGTAGTGAATTACTTGACTCATTGTGTGCCCATTCACTAATTTATTTTAATTTAAAGTACACTTCACATATTTTCCTACAAGGGTTAACCACAATGTCGTATATGGCTGTTAGATGTAATTGATATAAATTGTAATAGATGTTTTTACAGGTTTGTCATCATCTGCTGAGGCCTGTGAGCTTTACCATGGAAAGACAGTATACTATAATTTCAAACTAATAATAAAAATAGGGAACTGCAGTTTCTCATGGTTTTCATCTTGTAGAATTCTACACTTGTTTTGGAGACTCTTGTGGAATCACAGTACAAAGTAAAAATAATTTAAAGATGGATTGTGTGTAGCTTTATGAATTTGCCTATATGAATATAATTTAATGTGTTAATTTTTCTACTAGAAACGTCTGAAAGCAGCTGAAGCAGAAAGTAAATTGAAACAAGTATACATCCCCACCTAGTGAGTATAACAGGTCATTTTTCTGAATAATGTACAGGTAAAATTGAAACAGTAACATGCAGTTACATGCAGAAACATGCATGATATTTTCTTAGTCTTAGTTCTTAATACTTTCTCAGTACTTGTTATATACCAAATATAATTGGAAAATGTCATAAATACTTGCCTTAAGTGGAACTTTTGTTCTTGAGTCAGCCCTTTGTCTTTGACCTCCAAACTGTCTGTTTTGGAAAGATGAGAGTTATTACAAAAGCTGATCAGTTAGTTTCAAGTCTTACATGAACTGCTCACATGCAAGAATGGCCTTGTCATTTAAAAAGCAATTTTTTCTGGAGTAATTGCTTCAGAATTTCTGTAGCACCAGCATTTTGTATTTGTGTAAATGCAGGATTTCAAGATAGAAGCAGTTGTTAATGTAGTTACATAAAATGAAATCAGATCTTTTCCCATTTTAGTTAGTTTTATCTTACTGATACTATGTGCTCTTAAACTAGAGACAAGAGATGCTTTGATTATGCATTAAAGGTAGCAAACAGCCCCAAATCTTTTATCTTTGAACAGACCTTACTAATGAAATCTGTTTACTTTTGAGGGATTTTTATCTAGTTTTTTTAGATTTAAACTGAGTGCTGCATCTGCTTTTGTTAACATGTAGTTTATAAAAACAAGATATAATCTGTCTCTTCCATATTCATAATTTCCTCAAGATTATGAGAACAGAAGGGATTACAGATGACATTCTTTTAAACTTTTTGTGGGCATATTCACTGTACATTTATGTGGATTTCCCGCTGATATGAGTGTTCATGTAACAGAAGCCTAGAATACAATATGAAATAATTTGAAAATCCAGTGTTACCTTTTTGATATCTTCTATAAATTACATACAATGGAGCTTCCTTTCTATATTTCATACAAACTTTTGTCTCCTAAACAGATTTAATAATACAAATAGCAGACTGTTAAATTCAAACTTTTAATCTCATCTTCTCTGAAGAAAAAAAGTCTCTATGTCTCTAATAAATGTTATCTTTTAAAAAAATTAACGTTTAATAATGGACTTTGGATAATCGAGTTGTATGCTGAAAACACTGGTATGAGTGTTCCATAACTCTCTCAGGTAAATAGCTGCTTTAGGAAAACTGTGGCTATGGAAGGTACTCATTCTTTACATAATGCTCTGTTTTATTTTCTTGGTCCATATTGACAACTTGGGGCTTCTGTCAATATATCATCTCTGTTCACAATGGGGACTAGTTGTATTAGATCACAAACTCTGTTCTGAAATACAGATTTTTTTTGCCTTCTTTTTCTTTGTTGCTGTCTGTTGCCTCTGAGTCAAGATAAAATCCATAGTCAACGGTAAGAGAGTAGGAATTGTTAAATCTTTTGATAATTGTGCAATCTGGGGCACTCATGGACAAATGGATTGTTACCACTCTTTCAAGATTGAATTCTTGCATTTGAGATCTGAGTAGAGTTGACTCTAAGTTAGAGATGAATACCTTTTCGAACTTGATCATAAAATACTATTTCCTATAAAAGCAAAGTTCTGTCCTCAAAAAACAGAGTCCCTTTCAATTGTAGGTTTCTTTAGAAGGTAACTAAGCAACAGATTTTACGGAGGGAGACTTAATTTTCTCTTGATTTCTTCTCTCGTGCCTTGAGGCCAAGGGACTGCTCTTGAGTACCTTGGGAAGGTACTTGATAAAGAGCATCTGAAAATTGTGAAAGTAAGTCTCTCACTGGATGTATTGAAAAAGGAGAAGAATAGAGACGAACAGGCTGACCTGCATATATTTGGAGTAGAGACTTGATACAGCAAAGGTTTCATGTACACCATACAGGAATAGTGAAGAAACAAGGATAACTGTGCAGGTTTTTTTTTTTTAATTTAATTAGTCATTTTAATTAATATTGTATATATTTTTATATTTAAGATAAATCATGTTAGAAATCAATATATCCGGCCTTGCATTGTATTATCAGTTTTGCTCATCAGAGGGGTAAATAACACCCACAAAATTGGAGCAGTGAAAATACTGTGCTTTAAGCTAGTGTGATTGCACTTATTGTCTCAGAAGTAAAGTCCCACTGCACTGAAGCAGTAGTAGATTAAAAATATATATATAACAAAAAAAAAAAAAAAATCAAGCCTACTCAGAACAGAAGTAGTTTAGGGCATGACCCAAGCAGAACATCCTGATACATGATCATCTGCGTGAGTTTTACCACAGTTATAGGACATTCGCGTTTACTGTGAATGATGCAAAGATACGTACTTCTGCTTGAGATATGGATCAGCAAGCCCCCTTGTACTGTGGAGAGCCTTACACTATTACAGGCAGTACTACTACTCTTACATGTGTTGTACTTCACCCAAAACCTGGCCTCACCATGTAAAGCTTAATCTGTTTTAAACCTGTTGACTGGAACTCCCTTCTTAAATTCCATGCTGTGTTTGGGATTATTGTTATGCTTGACCCGGAGACTTTGTTTTTGCATAGCTTGCTGAGCAACTCAGACCATGTAATAATTTTTGCTCTCGTATTTTACAGAGCTCTGTAAATTTGATTATTGAATCAATTCTTTACATAATTAAGTCTCTTACTGTGTTAAAAATCCTAGAGAAGCATAAAAATTAGTCTTGCAGTTTAGAGTATTTTGTACAGATTTTGCCACCACACATCAGAATTCTAGAACTAAACTGTTTTTATGTTGATTAACTTGCTAATAAAATCACTTCTGAAAGATGACTTTTTATTTTATTTAAAGCAATAAACCAAATCCCAATCAAATATCCAGCAACAATGGGAAACCTGCTGCAGTGAATGGAGCAATGGGAGCCTCCTATCAGGCACAGGCCTCACTAATAGGTCGGGCTTGTGAAAGTTGCTATAGTAAGTAAAATTTCTTGAGCTTTTTGTGGCTCTTTTGTTTCTTTTAATAATTTGTGTGTCATTGTCCAACTATTAGGATTTTTGGCTAATCTTAATATACACTGTTTTTTAAAAACAAATGTACTTTGTTTCCATGCTGTAAATAAATTGAAGTTAGTTTTTAATGAATTGTGTGGCGGAAGTAATTTTAAATTAGAGCTACCTTTAATATATTAATTAAACATCAATATTTCAAATCTAGTTTGATTTTTTTGAACAATCTAGAAAGTTATAGAAAGGTAAAGTAGTGTAATACAATGACAGTGATATGTTGATCTTTTACCTTTAGAATTCCAAAATCCAAATTTATTTTTATTTGTCCAGAAAGATTGCAGAGTTTTTGGAGTTTTTTTGTTTTTTGTTGTTGCTTTTTTTTTTTTTTTTTTTTTTTTTTTTTTTTTAAGTATTTTGTGGGTTTCCAGTGATCCCTGTTGGACCAACTTTGTCTTGAAATACCAGCTTTGATATTGTCACATTTTCTCTCATATAAGCTAAAATCAGAATTGGAAAGAATAGAAAAGGCCTAGCATATGAAAGTTCTGTACTTATCATTGCTGTGCCTTTCTGTGCCCTAAGCACTGATTAAACTCAAATTGTATTTTGTATATAGAAAGTTCAAGCAACATACTTCCGTTGCTTTTCAAATTACATTTTTCAAAGAATAGTTTTCTTCTGAAAGATGACAAAAAAAAAGAGGAAAGAAAAAAGGTTGAGTTAGTGTTTCCAGATGAGTGTCCCTATGCAAGAAAGGAAAGTAGACATTCATCTTAAGTCTTAAAAGTATGTGCTTATTTCTTTGCTTATATGGATCTTGGCCCATAAGTACTTATTCTGCATGACTTGGGCAAAAACCCTCAAACCTCCAGCAATTCTCATAACTAGCAAGCACCTCAACAAGTGTGTCTTCTGGATCAAAATGAGAAATAGTGGAGTGTTTTATAGGGCCTTTTTTTTTTTTTTTTTTTTTGTGATCCAGTTGGTGACACGAAGTAAATAACAAAGTATTTCTAAATTTTCACTGGGAATTGTCTTTTGTGGCAACTCCCCCATTAAAACACCTTTTGCTTTTTCAAGTTCTTATTTTCGTTATGTCAAATGAATTAAATATTTATCTTTATGATGCTCTTACAGAATACCATTTATTACAGCATTTGGATTTACTGTATTGAATGCAGCATGCATCAATTTAGCTGTCCTGTTTTCTCCTCCTTAGCTCCACAATCTCACCAGTGGTATTCTTGGGGCCCCCCTAACATGCAATGTAGACTGTGTGCATCTTGCTGGATTTATTGGAAGAAATACGGTGGCCTGAAAATGCCCACACAGACAGATGAAGATAAACTGTCTTCCAGCCAACCTACAGAGGTAAGATAAACTTTCCTGAAACAAACTGTGGTGCTTTCTCAAGACTTCTGTGATTTCAGCAGTTAGTGGAATGCTTTTTGTGTCTGTATTCAACATCAGAGTTGCAAAACTTAACTGCTGAATATTTCTGTCTTAAGTAGAACTGAACAGTGTGCAGCTCCTGCCGTGTCTTTATTTGACCAGGTCTTCAATAGACAAATGTCCTTTTCATGCATTTTCAGTGGACAGATGTTGTCATCTTGGTCAAATGGCATGTTATCTGTAAAGTGTTAATAGGACTATACTGTATCTCGTCTAGAATGGCATGAAATTTCCACTCGCAATAGAGCTCACTTCATTGTTATACAGCTTCTTATATAAACCCTAGTTTTTGCATGGTGCTGCTGTATACCATTTGATTAACCCTGTGAATTTATCCAAATTGGGAATTTTTTAATGCTGAAATATGAGGGAAATATCTTTCTCTTGTTCATTCTCTTCATTTGTAGAGAAAGAATACCCATTCTTTCAGCTTGTGGTCACAGTATTTAATAATATTAGAAAATGTTCATTAAATGTGATCATTGTGAACATCTTTTGTCACTGATAGAGAAGATTCAGGTTGTCTATTTCAGATATTGTTTTACGATTTTTGTTTTGTTTTATTTTTGTAGGAGTCCCATGTTAGAACTCATATGTCCCGCCAGGCCACACAGGGAACTCCAGTTCGTAACACTGGGAGTCCAAAGTCGGCAGTGAAAACACGCCAAGCTTTCTTTCTTCATACAACATGTTGGACAAAACTTGCCCGCCAGGTCTGCAAAAATACCCTCCGGCTGCGGCAGGCAGCAAGACGTCCTTTTGTCCCTATTAACTGTGCTGCCATTAAGGCAGAATGTAAGATGTTTTTTTAATTCTTAGTTCTGTGTGCTGTGCTTCCCACCCATTTTTGTCTTTTAATTTTATTTTCTTTTACAATAAACATTTCTTGTCTATACCCTTTTGCTTTTCATTTTTTCATTTGTCTAGCATATCACCAACACATTTGGATAAAGACTTCCCTGAACAGATTTCAGTCTATTTTAAGAACAGAAGATATTTGGAAAGAGGGGGGATGTTTCAAATGAATTAAAAGGGGCTATCCATTACCTTATTAACTAATCACAGATTGCTGTTAAAAAAGAAATTTCATGGGAAATCAATGTTTTGACATGTAAGCCATGCTTCCTACTAGTTAGTGTGAAAGAGGTTTGCTTTTATATTGTTACTTAATTCTTTGCTGAGCAAAAAGTGTAAGTCTATACTTGTTTTACTTTTTCTCAGTGGTGGTGTTCAAGGAATAAGGTGCATTGCTGAGGATGCATAAGAATGTCAGTCTGACCTGTAACCCAGTCATTTACTATAGTTCAGTTCAGATGGTGGTGATAGTCATGTTTATTATTTCATCATAATTCCTTTTTTTGTTCATTTCAGTTTTAAATTTAGCTTTAAATATAATTCTGTAGTATGTTCGGTTTAAAAAAAAAAAAAAGGCAAACTATAAAGAACTGAAGAATTCACTAGTAGTATTACAAATGGTTATGAGATGTTATAGACAGCAATCAGTAAGTTTCTTTATGTTCATATGGTTTTAGATTCCAGCCCAAAGTCCAATGGAGACATTGAACGTTTCAGCAGGTTTTATATCTGTTCTGAGCACATTGCTTTACTGCTCACACTCGTTACATTTCTCAGTCTTCCATAGACAGAGTTCCCAGAGCATGTGCTTGGTATGGCACAACAAGACAAGCTGACATACAGTCAGTTGTATTAGAATTGAAGAGACACTTTTAGAATATTAGATACTGTTTTTATAACCATGTTTCCTAGATTAAAACTAAAATTGGAAAAATGTTTTCCCAGCACAGTGAACTGGGATGCCAGTGATGTCCATGCCGTTATGAGAATTCTCTCCTCTGAGGCTTAAAATCTGTTTTTGAGCAATTGTTTTTTCCTCATGTTCTTTAACACCAACCCTTCTTCAAAGGCAAGCTCTTCATCTGCTTCTGCGGACATCCAGAATTTGATGAATATTTCTGTTCGTTGCTCTTCTCTTATTTATCCCATTGTCCCATTGGGCATTTTCTTTCCTCCTTGAAAGCTATCGAAGTCAGGAACAACTTTCAGGAAATCACTGGATTTAAACCAGTCTGAAAGGAAACCGTATGTCTACTATGTGAGTAAAATAGGTTTATTCTTGTACTTTGATGGAAGAAGTGTCTGAAGGCTGGACTAGACTTACACTTATCCTTAATACACTCTACAGCAAATCATTTGAAAGATTCATAAACTAATAGAATAAGTTATTTCCTAAGGAAATAAGAGGAGAAGATTGTACCTTTTAGTATATGTAACTGGCACTGATTTAAAAAACGACTGTGGAGGAAAATTAATTCTAGAATTAGGCTCCCTGGAACCTTGATTCTTTTTATCTCCCTCCCTATTTGTTCTTACTTGTTTCAGTTACTCAATTTGAAAGAAGATTAAGCTTTTATTTAAGGAGGAGAAAAAAACAGAAAACAAAATCCAACTATTAATCATCAATCTAGAACAAATTTTACACACAGTTCAACTTTTAAAACAAAGAAATGAAAGCTGAGCTTTTCAACAGGGAATAGTCATTCTTGTATCATACTGACAGTGCCGTGAATGCTTCATCTCTGTTCCTTTGACTGAAAAAATGCCACAACAGATTAACATCAAGAGCAGAAAGGTTTGTTTGTTTGTTTGTTTGTTTGTTTGTTTTTCTGTAGCCTCTGTCTTTTGTTGCTGTTTTTACTTTCAGGAAAATTTGGACCTTGCAGTTTTGTCTGTTTGAATGCTGTTGTTTCCTGGAGCATTCAAACATTCATCCTGCAGACCTAAAATAGATTGAAAAAAACCTGCAGTTGTTGATTCTTTTTGAACACAACCTTCAAACTATTTTATAATAGTGGTAAACAGATCATATGTAATTTAATTTTATTCATGTTTCTCTGTGTGTACACACACACGCGTGTGCACACACTCAGTCACTCACTCTGTTTCTGACTGTCTCCATATGGAATCATACAGTGTTCTCAACCTGCATACATTTTGTCTTTGTGATGTTCTTGCTTTAGTAAATCCTGTTAGGTAAGTCTATAAAATACAGTTTTCTGATATTGTTCGTGTTCTTGCACCTGGTGACCTAGGTCTTCAGTTCACTCTGTAGATTTTAATTTTATATCTAAATAGACTATCTCCTCTTGAGCCTTTGAATCCTCTTTTAAAGATAACTTGATGGCAGTCATTTTTACATGAGATATTTAATTAATAGTAATGGTTTTATATGCTGAATAGCACAGAGGTTAGCAGTTACAATATTGAATCAATGTTTACGATGATGTTGGAGCAGTTATAATTACAGTTAGTAACCTGGCCAAAGTGGCAAGGTTACTCATTTGATATGGCATGAAATGGTCAGGACATCCAAGAACTGGTTAAGGATTGAAATTTGTTTTCTACGTTGGTGTGCTGAAACTTGAATCTGATGACTTTTTAGATACTTTTCGAGGCTCACCTGACTCTCGGTTTGTATGTGTGTGTATGTACAGAACCAGTGCTTGGAAATGTAACTGTATTTCACAGTTATATTGCAGTAGGTACCATACCAATGTTATCACACACTCAGAAACCTAAAAATTAAAGAGCAGAGGGTGGGAGGGCACTTACCCCAGCAGTGTACCAGGTTTTATGTCTTCTTAGTCTTATGCAGTTCACTGAAGGGCCAGGTTGTAAATGAAACTTATTCCCAGTTTTCGAGAAGGGAATCTGAACAAGCCAGTTGGAACTTGCTGTAAAAATAAATTGATTATTGCATTCCACCTTGCAGATACCTCTTTTGTCTCAGAGGGGCATGGAAGCTTTTGAGAATGCTAGTCTCAGGCCCAACCCTCCTTTGGAGAAACCAGATTTCAGATGGAGCATTTTGTTTGATTCTTGTAATTCCATCCACATAATCTCCCTCAGTCTATTACATCCATTGGCAGAAAACAAGGTGCTATTGTATGTTCTTCGTTTCTTTAGTCAGTGTAGAGAATTAGATTTTTCTGATTAGTAAACCATGTAGCATGACCTCAGGTCATGCCAGCAGGAGATAACCGAGAGGATGCATTCACGTCTCAGCTCAATTTAGGGATGGCTACCAGAATGCTGAAAAAGCATAGCATCTCCTGCTATGAACATGATACATCATGGAAATCTCAAATTTTGTTCTGCTAAAGGTAATAGGCTTGTATTAGGTGTTGACCCCCCCCAAAAAAAAAAAACAAAAAAACCACCCACCACTTCTGTGATACCACATCAGTCCTCGCTTTTCTAGGCTGAGAACTCAGTCTGTTTAAAACCTTATTGAGAAGCCATTTCATTCTGTAGTTTTTCTAATTGTACTGTATCCTTTTTAGAGTTATGGTTTTCTGAATTACATGGACTTAAAGACATGGGTTTCAAAGCACATGAGGTTTTCTATTTTGTTCCTTCTACCCATCCCTATCAGCTATTCTGACAGGAAATATTCTGAATATTTTGAGTATTTTGAGTGACCACTCTTGAGTTTTGACTTGATACTTTTAGAAAGCTGTTTAACTCCATAAATTCTTTCCTGCATAGTGGTAGTTTGGAACCCATCATTATATATGTATATTATAGTCATTTCATCCCTTAAGAATTAATTTGCATTTATTCCTTGATCCTGCTGAGATCTTTCACAATCAGTTTTAGTTTTGATTATGCTCAGTGATTTTTGCATCATCAAGTTTTGTTAATTCACTAATCATCTCTTTTCCTGTTCATTTATATGTTGAACAACACAGATCCTTTGGGGATTGCATGGAGAATTGCAGTCTATAACAAACGCTGTCTTATCTTTTAATCGAGTACGACTCCCTAAAAAAAAAACACCCTTCCCTTTTACCCCATAACAGGTGGAAAGCAGCAGTCTTTGGTCACACAGTTTGTCAAAAGCTACTTGAAATGCCAAGCAGGGTGCTATCAGCCAGATAGCTGCGTGCATATAGAAACTGATTCCTTCAGTAAATCCTCCTAAACCTGTGACACTTGCAGTAACAGACTCAGTGTTGTGGGTAGGAAGGTAGAGAAGTAAGAAAGAGGAGGAAGGAGGTAGAAACGTTTAGAGATTTCTAGTTCCACCCCCCCTGCACAGAGCTCAGGGTGCTCAGGGCCTCTTGTCTAGCCGAGTTTTGTACATCTCCAGGAAAGGAGACTCCATGACCTCTCTGGATGCGTGTTCTAGTGTTTGACCACCCTCATGGTAAATAAACTATTCCGTTCATCTAACCAGAATTCCCCACTTTCCAGCTTGTTTCTGTTGCCTCTCGTCCTGTCCCTGCATACCTCCGAGAAGGGTCTGGCTCCATCTTCTCTATGCTTTCCCACCAGGGAGTTGGAGGCAGCAATAAGGTCTCCCCTTGGCCTTCCCTTCTCAAGGCTTAATAGACCCAGCTCCCCCAGCCTCTCCATGCGTGTTGTGTGCTTCAGCCCCATGACCAGCTTAGTGAGTCTCCAGTAGATGGACCTGCTTCCTAAGTCCATGTCTCTCTTGTACAGGAGAGCCCAGACCTGGGCACAGCATCCAGATGTGGTCCCACAAGGGCCGAGTAAAAGGGAAGGATCACCTCCCTAGACCTGCTGGCTGCACCCTTGCTGATATGGCCCAGTGTGCAGCCGACCTCCTTGCTACAAGGGCACGCACACTAGTGTTCACTAATGTGAACACTCTGAATAGATTTTCCTTGTACAAGATCTTTGACTTTTTTGGTGTTTTCATATTCAGCTGTGTGCCTTTATTAATAGTTCAACCATTTTGCCATTATACAGATCATACTTACTCAAGAATGTTGTTGTTTGTCATGTTTTTGTTCTCTTGCACTGAGACCAATTTAAACAATAGGTTAAACATCTGTAGTGTATGAGTTTGTTTGGGTGAATTCCACCTGGTTCTGGTAACTTGCTTTTATTCACTTACCAGTTTGTTCTGAAATATTTCCTATGGACACTTTGATATGAGGTACTTCTCACACTTTCCTCATAAAAGCATTTTGGAGGGGAGCTAGTTTAAGTTCCTCTGCAGTGAACAGTGATATGACGAGTTCATTCAGCTTTTCTGCCGTTTCTTCATCTTTTTTTCTGTACTTTCTTCATGCCTTGATCATCTTGTGTTGCTGCAGGCACTGGCGTGCTTTCTGCTTTTGATGTGTTTGGAAAGTACTGTCAAATGTTATGCCCTAAGCATAAATCAAAGTAATTTTGGCATGCTTTATTGTGGTTACAGATTTAACTTGCTAGAGTTTGTGCTCTTTTCAACTCCTTTGTAGAATGTCTTTTTTCAAAAAAAAAAATTTTTTTTTAGAATACTTTTTTATTTCTCATAGCTTCCTGTATTTCACTGATGTTATTAATATTTATAGTGTTCATGTAAAAGTCCATATTTGATTTTAGAAATTTTTGGCGGAATATTTTTGAGACCGGTTTTTCACAACTTCCTACCTAAATTTTATTCTATAGTTATACACTTAAGGATGATACACCATTTAACTTTGTGTTTTTCTGTATGTGATGTATAAAGATGCTCATCTTTAATCCACAGTATGGTACTCTATGAAAAGTATAATCAATATACCATTATTAAAAATATTTTTATGAGATAGCTTTGCTTTAGAATGCCCATCTTTGGTGAACATGCTTTTCTACAGCAACAGAAATTGTGTTCTCTTTCCAGTCTGTGTTTTCAGTCAGCATATTAATATCTCACCATGATTCAGTGTCTTTTTCCCAGTGAAGATATGTAGATGGAAGTTTCTTGCTAATTATTTCATAGTGGTTGCTTTGCTTTTCCCAAACTGACTATAAAATATTCTGCATAGTATAAAGTATTCTGTGTAGTCTGTTTTTCTTACACAGGAAGACAGTGGAGATGCATCTTTCTACTCTTTCATTTAAAATACTTTAAATGTTGAGGAATATCAAAAATATTCCAGGCTCTAGGCTCAATGCATTTTTTTTCCTCTGAGAACAGTATATTCTGTTATTTATATTAAGATAAAACAAAAAAAAAAAGTACGTTGCATACTTAGCATTAGAGTTCTAGAGCCTTTGTGCTTCCCAGGTATCAGCTAGGATTTTTGCTTAGAGCATTTAAGAATTTCATGTAGATTGCTTAATATACTGAAATAAGTTGTGCATTGTCTACTGGGTTAAAACATTTATGACTTGCATGAAAAAGGTAAATACTGAAAATAAATGAAATATTTATTTCAGTCATTGCTGTGGTAACATGACATACATGGTTTTTTCACAAATCTGCATAGAATATACAAAAAGATTGTGGATTTTGTGAATTTTATGTTTTTTGTTAGATATAAGTTATTCTGTGTAGTTTCTTTTCCACTTCATGTGCATATGTCCTCATTTGTTTATGCTGGAATGAAATAAATAGGAACTTTTTGGTAAAAACAAAAACACAAGGTGGAGACAAAGTGGAATTATATTATTATAATCTAATTATAATATCTAGCTCCTATAAAGCTTGTTAGAAAGTGCAGCCCTGTGTGTGATACCTATACAAAGAAACACGTACATGTATATATGTATATGTGAGAAAAGGGAATTCTAGACATACAAAATAAAAGTATTTATGCAATTCTGTACTAAACAAAATACCTGTGTTCTAGGGATACTGGAAGTCCCATATTAGGATTATTCCTGTGCTTTTGGAAAATAGATGACCCAATCATCCAAAGTAGTTTAAAAAAGGTAGTTTAGTTCCAATAGTCTTGAAACTACTTAATGAAAACTAATTTCTTGTGGATTTTGCCTTAGGTTGATTTGCCTCTGGTGTTTAAGTGTGAATCTCTTGTTAATAACACTTTTTCTGTATTTGGGGCATTTAGAAAGACTGTGTATTCTGAGTGCCTATAAAGATGTCAGTCCATAGTGGTAGTATCAAATTCAGGTAGTTACTGAGCTGGTTTTCAAGTACATTTTCATGTACTTTGCAGGAAGTTATTATCGTAGACTTTTGGGCTCTACCATATTTGGTTAAAATTGGCCAATTTGTTCAAAAGTTTTTACAAAGACTTTTTTTGTATATTTTATATATAGTGTGCGAATATATGTAGCCATATATGAGTAGTGCAAGCTTTATATTTGTAGGTCATCAGGTCAGAAATATGTGTATTTACTTTTCATAAGAAATTATCTTAACTTCCATGTGATCTATTCAACTTTGTTAGCTAACTTTAAGAGGCAAATAAATGAGAAAGTAAAAAACACACAATAAAGCAAAACACCTTTTCCATTTTGTCTTCTGCCTATGTTAGTTCCCTAACAGACTTTTTTTTTTTTTTTTTGGATGAATAGCAGAGAAGCTTTGAATCCCGTTATTATCCCGGGCACAGCTAACTGTGTTGTATACTTTATTTTATCTTATATGGAACATCTTATAATATGCGAGCAGTCTGAGTACTTTTAGGAGTTAATAAACCCTCAGTTATCCACCATCACCACTGTGATTCTATTTAAGTTGCTGGATGAAATTGCTGATTGTTACGATCAGGTAACAATTCAGGTATCCCATACAAAAGTCTTTAATTCACTAAGTACAGGAAATACTACATACAATGGGAAGTATTATATAATAATGATGGACCACTAATGTAAATGAAAAATTCACAATGACATCATTGAGGACAGGATTTCACCATAAGCTTTTTGTATCCAAGGCATTCATAAGAAGAACATACCAGGATGGAAATTTTCTTAGTTGTAAGTGTATAGGGTTTTTTCAAGATTCAGCTTGCCACAATCAGCCAGTGTTCTATTTTACTTAAGGATATGAATCACTGTACCATGGGAGTAATATGATGTGACGGAATTCAGTAGTTCCAATTTTAGACTCCTTAGCACTTTAGTTCCCGATTTAGAGATTCCCTTGTAGAAAACAATGAAGAATTCCATGTAAATCCTTGTTAATAGAGCTACTTTTATTTTAATACTCATGTTTTCATCTGTTTCATTTGCATAGTTGTCTATTTCCAAAAAGATTTTGTTGATACAAAATGTAATCAAAGTTGCAGTACAACATACATTAGCTTTTAACAAAATTAAGAATCATAAACTTGCTTACTTTTGCATAAATGAGAACACGGCCTGCCTTAAAATCTCTATCATTATTAGCATTGATGAAAAAGAAGAAAATATGCTAAAAGGAAAAAAAAATCAGTCAAGAAATTTGTGGTAAGAGTGTAAGTGGGAAACTGGTAGGTGCATCCTAATTATATTTGCAGTGGTATAATATTTAAACTGAGCTTTACTCTTTAAAATTCTCAGATGCAGATCGACATTGTGAAGTTGTTGGAAATCCTCTGAAGATCAAAAGCACCAGAAAACCACTGTCATGTATCATTGGGTATTTAGGTGGGTATCTACCTGGAGAAAAATGAATGTTCACTATTTAATGATGTTTAAAAAATCCTACATGCACAGAATGAAAGATTTATGCTTTTATTAACAAAAAAAACTATTAAGATAAATTAATAAAAATTCTGGTGGGCTACTGTAATTGGTTGCAAAACTGCATGATTGATCTTGCAGATTGTAGGCAGAAAGCCTCCTGATACTGGGTTAAAATGACAGATTGTAGCCTGCGGTAATTTAGAATGTGAAAAAGAGTCTGTTAGTCTACATGAAAAAACACTCAAAGAGCAGATATTCAGTATACTCAGTGCTACTCTACATCTGTATCCCCTGAATCCACTTGTAATACTCATGCACTTAAAAGGAGCAGACCTCTGCCACACTGGATGCTGATATTCTTTTAATTGATGGCATAGTTTAAAAAGATGTGATGAAATTCTGTACTGAGATCATAGCCAAGAGGACTCACATGACAGTGGAAAAAAGGGCTTAAAGGAAAGTTTAGTACTTGTGATTCATTATTAAAAAATCCAAAATGGTCCTCTTTGCAAGGAACCACCCCAGACTATTAAATATTTACATAATCATATAAGAGGCGAGATACCTCAGAGGCTTTTCATTAATCTTTAAATGAATATAGAAATCAATCCTTTGATCAGAGAAGCAGTGAATAATTCTACAGCATGTTAATCCCATTTCACAGAAGTATAGCTGAGGGTAGACCTCAATCCAGGTGTTTTGCTTAAAATTTCAATCAACAGGAGTTCATTTATACTAGGACAAAGTAAACAATAACAACCTCTTGATTTGCTAAAATAGAGATCAGCTGTTAATGTAGTTATAACTGCTCTTCCGGGACCTCACATTTAGCAAAATCTAAGTTTCAGAAAACTGGATAAGGAAGAATTAATATTTACTCTCACTGAATTTTGATTCCTCCTACCCTGAAGTTTAAGAAAAAGAAACTAGTGGTAGTTTCCTATAGGTATTCCAGCTGTATGCATTATAACAGCCATCAGTAGACTGAACGGAGAAGGGGCTGGTTTGATTTACTTGATGCAACTGTGGTTGTGAGATAAGGCAGTTCGGCAGGAGATGGTTGATCTGGCTGACCCCATTTGGGTAGTCAAAAGCAGAAACAACAGCACGTGTATCTTGGAAGATACTGTGTGTCTTTAGTGCCTCATTGTTGAGCCTGTGAAGGGTCATCTTGGTAACTCTGCGAGAATATGTCTGCAGGTTTAGTGGCAGTAAATGGATGAACAGTGTCAGATATCATTATGTGTACTTAGGTGAGGGTTTTGTAAGAGGATTAAGAGTTCTAAAATATACCAGGCATCTGCAGAGTCAGCCTAGCATTTGGTTGTATGGGAAGTGAAGGTATCTCACTACAGTTTGAAGGTAAATAATATGTGCTACAGGGATATGAAGTATATCCAAAGTAGTTATAGATATGTGTATAAATTAGCTGCATGAAGATTGCTAGGAAATGGTTTTTAGTTTGCTCATCCCAACGTATTACAGTAAATAAGTAATGCTTACCATATTTTCATCTTAAAGTCTATCATTAAATATCAAGTCATAGCGTGAGGTTTTTGTTTTCTTTTTAAAATGCCTTTCATGCCATTCCCACAAGTAATTATTGGAATACAGTTAATTAAGTCTCACAGGGTACTATCGTTTTCAGCCCTAGTTGTAAGGCGGACAGGATTTCAACTCTCAGCACTCTCTGCGTCATGGTTTCCCTTCATCCCTGTTCTGCTGCGTAGCTGCCCGTTCTGCAGGTGAGGCAGATTAAGCATTAAAGGTAGGCCCTGTCCTTGTGGAGAGCCTAGAGCCAATCCCCTGTAACCACTTCAGTCTGCACTGTGCTTACTAAACGACCCCCCTAAGGTGAACCTCTGGCTACCTGAATGCCCTGTCTACCTCTTAGTCATGAGGAAACCAGGTGAACATTTCCAGCTGAGATGCATGATGCAGCTGCCTAAACACCTCTAGAATTCAGGCTGCTTATGTAGGTGACTCAGTAGGACCCTTTGGCTCTTCTTTGTTTGCTTTGGGTGTTTTTTTTTTTTTTTTTTTTTTTTTTTTTTTTAACTTTAGTGACATTAGTGGAAATGGAAGAAGTCTTCAGGGTTGTTATTACTGTTAATTACATGAGGCCGCAACCTGGGTTTATAATATAAATGTGCTTCAAGTATTGTTTCTTCTTCCTGTATTTTTTATTTTGATTTCAGAGATGATCGTATAACGTGAATCTGGCCAACTGGTTATTTGTTGCATAGCTAAAGGGGTAATTTGGGTTATTCAGATGTTATTTTTAGTTTTCGGAGTTAGCAGAAGCTGCAAGTGGCTAGGAAAATTTCAGTGAAGAAAGGTGCCAGGCAGTAGAACAAGGATAACAGCAGCAGGAATAAAAGAATCCCAAATTCTATTATTCCATAATATAATAATACAATGGGATAACATGATTCACGCAGAAGCTCTGAAATACCTCATTACCTCTCTCAGATGTGATAAAGCAGCTAGTTAGAAAGGGCTGTAAAGCGTGAAAATATTTGAAGCAAGCCTATGGGTAGAGGATGAGAGCGTATGGTGTGAAGACCCCAAAGTAAGGGATTCCCAAAGGACTCAGTTGAGAAGTGGTCCTGGCTGTTTAATCAGGTTCCTCTCCAGAACCTAAAGGAGAGGGTGGGCCTGGCTCCTGCTACTTTCCTCTACTGCAGCAGGAGAAAGGACAGCCTTTGTGGAAAACTAACTGAGGCTTAGTGACCTCTAGACTGAAGAAAAGTCGAAGGAAGGAAATGCCTCCTTCCTTGACTGTTAGCTATCCCTGAAAATACAAGAATTTTTCTCCCACACTGCAAACAAGGGATTTACGGGTTCCTGTCTGTTGACCTAGTGCTGGGATTACTGTGGTTGCTGCTGGAGCCCTTTGGCAAATAAGGTAATATTTATGTGATGTTAGCCCTGAAGATTAATTTTTTCTTTCAGAGTATTGAAAAAGATTGTGAAATGAGCATTTTGGGATCCAGATTCCAGTTGTCTTCAGGAAACGGTGCAAACCTTTCTATTGATTGCTAAGGGAAAATTTTAAACTGAAATAGTGTTCATAACATTAAGCACGCCTCCATTCCTCTTTTAGTAAAAAAAAACAAAATAGACCCTTGTTTTTTCTACAGCAGGAAAAGTGGGAGATGCCATGAAATTAATTGGGAGCTTGATGATCCTAGCCTTTTTTATATGAAAAGCAGATGAATACTGCAGTGAATAGCAGTAGAAAGCTCTGAATTAAATGTGGTGTGTGGATCAGCAACATCAAACTAGCCTTTACACCCCCTCCCCCAAGTGCTGTCTTGAAGCAGTTACCAGTTCCCTCATTTTATGTTATTCCAGTTTCTATTAACAATTTATAGGTGTATTATCCTACTCTACTCTTTTAATGTGACTCTCCTGAAACATCCTGAATGAGGATATTTGTACTTTAAGAGCGCGATTGCATGCACTGACCAACCCATTGAGTAACAGTTAAGCGAAGTCTTTTCAAATGTGAGAACTGTTGGTGTTATCTCTTCCTGGCATGCTGTTCCCTGCTTGTAGTCTGGCCAAGTCAGTGCGGCAGTCCTACTCCTTTCTACTTATTTGGATATTAATGAAACTGTTCAGCTATCCTGCCTTTCTATTTATGGCATATAAAGGTTATAGTGACCGTAACAGTGTGTGTGTCCACAAACTCCCCTGCAACCAGCTACCTGCTCTGAAGTGCACTGGGCAAATGAGTTTAACGGCCTCTTATTTAGCTTTCTGGCACCAACTCTAGAATAATCCTGCTGCATGAACTGTCTTAGAGACTCTGGGATATTTGAAACTCTGTAATAATGATTCTGTGTTAGAGTCTGTCAGCACATGGGGAATCCAATACAATCTTAATGTATTTTTGGTGTTCCTGTCACAGAACCTGCTACTCTGCAATTTTGGAGTAGTTTCAGCTTCAGATTCCTGCTCTAGCTTGCACTTTTGCCATTGCATCTAATGATGTATGGTTGGGAAGATCCCTTAAAGCTTGTTATTGTCAGAGAAAATATTAAATAACTTTAGGTATTAAGGTGATTTCAGTATAGTAAAATGCTTTTATCTGCTTGCTTAAAATCTGTACGCCCCAACAGAAAACTCAGAAGGCTAGGAAAATGTTAATACAGAACTCTTTCAGATTAATTTGCTGAGGTTTTGCCTCTTCACCTGTGAAATCCGTACACATCCACACCATAACAGTGAACTCAGGCAATCCAAAGTGAAATAAAATTTTCTGATTTGGAAGAGCCATAGTTAGAGGTTCATGTTTGAATTGTTAAATTGTTATTCAAGGTCCTGTAGCACACTCCTGCTGAAGAAACTGACTTTCATTTCACTAGAAATGAAATAGAAATGAATGGAAAATATTAACTTTTTAAAAATCAAATATGTACAGTCTCTCTCTTTCTCTTCTTTTGTTTTAAACAGAGATTCATCCTGTGGTGAAACCTAATGTAATCAGGTCAACACCAAGCCTTCAAAGTCCAAGTGCAAAACGACTGCTTGCACCATCTAATCACTCTTCGTTAAGTATTTTGGGAAAAAGAAACTACACTCGTCATAATGGCCTTGACGGTATGTAAAGGAACATAAAATAAATATTCTTTGAGTCTCTGGATTACAAAACTCCTTTCTGTGGGCCTGAAGTGACAAAGTTTTGTGACCTTTCTGTAGGGAATATATATATATTTTTAGAAATTACATTAAATAAGGGGTTATAGGCCTCTAAGAAACAAATGCAACACGAAATTGTGCCACAAATTTAATACTATAAAAAGTATATCTGTAGAGCTAGTGTATTTCCTACTGTCAAATTTTTAAAACCCATTGAAAAGTGTAGAACCATTTCATTCACAGTTTTACTGTGATTGCAGCTCAGAGATGTGTGCTTGTAATGACAGAAATGTAAGATATGATTAGTACATTCATAGTGTGGATTCTTAATGAAATGAATGGTGGTGCATATTCATTGAATATGATAATATTAAGATCATCTCTTATGAAAAACTTTTTTTTGCTGTTTTTGTGACTAATCTTTCATCTCAGTAATGAAGAACAAAAAAGGGAATTTGGTGAAGGGAGAGATGCTGTGTATGCTTGCTTTTGACTCATCACATTGCATTTTTATTTGAGGAAATAGTTTGCAAGGATATGCAAAATGTTGTGAATTATGCTATGCTAAATTACTTTATGCACAGCTAAATAGCTAAATACTTGACCTGCTGATTTACAATCAATCTCTTTGCTAGTATATGAATTCAATACGTGGCTTAAACCAGATTCTCAAAGCTGTGATTGGTAATAGAGGGAAAATAGCTGTTGGCATCTTGCATCCCCAGACAGGTGTTGATTAAAAAAGAAGGAAGTAGTTGTGAGAGCCAGGACTGATGGAAGATAGGAGCTCCTTAGAAAGAGACCGTCTTTTTTTTATTTATGCCACTTACAAAGGAGGAAGCAAAAGGGGTGTCACAGAGGTACCGGCGAGGCTTCCTGTGCACTCCAGAAGTGTGTGTTAAGCCTGGTACCCAGCTGCTGTGTTAGTGTGGTCTGAAGGAAGATCAGATATGAAGCTGTGCCAAAAATGATGGCAATCTGTGGGTAATGCTGAAGTTTCTCAAATCGTCTGTATTTTGTATTCTGGAAAGTGACTGTGTATTATGGAAATTTTTTGGCATTGCCTCCAGCAAGAAAGGGTTTTAACTGGAAGTGTGAGCAATTTTACCTTAAGTACAAATAAGAAGAGAATCCAGCAGGATTTCATCAGTACGCACTGGAGAGAAATGCACTGCATTTCCTGAAGTATCTTTTGGGGAGTTTTAACTTCTGCAAGCAATCAGCTTTTGTTCTGTAATTCAGTATGGTTGTTGAGACTAGGCCCTGAATTTAGGGTCTGAAATAGACTGTTCAAGACACGATCTGCACAAAAGAGATGACTGTCTGTTTTAATGTTTCACAGAATAGATAGAAGTGGAAATGAGGGGGGGATTTTTAGCAAACTAATAGAAACAGTCTTCAAAATACAGGAAGGAAAACAAAGTGAGTTCTTTCCATAATTATCATGCTTCCCTATCATAGTCAACATTATTTGTACCTTACAGTGAAAATATTTGCTGTACTTTAAACAATACCTTTAAATCACTATGTATTTTGACAAAAAATGGTTAGTCAGTATATGCAGAAGAGAGGATCACCTGGACCTTTGCAATATGCAAACAGCCGTTACACAGCAGACAGATAACATGCATGGCAGCAGAAGCCATTCGCTGGACCAGGATGACGGGGCCAAGGTGACAGCCACCTGACTTTTATTTGGATAAAAGATGATTCCATTAATAGCTATAGCCTTAAGTACAGAGCATTTCGCAGACCTGAATTTTTACTGTGAACTTTCACTGTGAAGTTCTGTAGTGATGATCTGGTAGTTAATGCATGAGATTATGAGTCCAGGTGGTTTTTTCCCCTCTCTAATGTTGGCCATTAGACTGGACTCTCTGTTTGATCTTTGAGGGATGAATGACTTCCGTCTGGAAATAAATATGATATTACTTTCCTACTGCAGAGAAAGTTGTAGTGAAAAGTTCAAAGTAAACTTATTTATTATAATAATGTCTATATAAGGATGTATGCATAGAACTTTAAAAAATTTTTGCTCTATTTAGTAAGAATTTCCATTTCAAAGTAAACAGTTTATAAAACCAGTCAGCAGACACACTGATTAGTTTGTATATGTCAGCTAATTGTGTTAAGGCAATTTGCACAAAATAACATCGGATCTGAAAAATTAATATTGGGCTCTGGAAGTTGTTGCTTTAGTAAACAGTTATTTCTGCTAATCTGTTTTCTGTGAAAACATAACTTTAAGGAAAGTATATATCCCAGATAACTGAAATCTGGAAGGTGTATTTCAGTAGTGTAAAGATGGCTATTATGGTTCTTGTCCTAACCCCCTCTTTAATTAAAAGCCTGCAAAGTGTAGTCTGTGCAAGCTGCAAGATAATTCCTGGAATATTGGATGTCATACAAAAGTGCTAATGGAAATTCAAAAGAATAGCTTCCAAGAGAGATCAGGCCTTTTAAAGAGCTGCCTAGAAGTAATTCCCTAAGCAATATCATGTGAAACTTAATAAACTGAGTAGCTATGATAACCTTTCTTTTCTGTGCTCCTAGATTTCCTACCACTTTGTACTATGTGGGGAGAGACCAGTGATGTGAAGAAATAGTTTGATCAGTAGTATCATTGTATACTATTGAATGAAGTTGTTTATAGCACTTGAAAGTGTTACTGGTATTTTTCTCGCTTCTTCAACCTCCCAGTAAAAGAATTGCAGTGGGTGAAGGGCAGGGCCTCTGGTAACCTGGGAGACATGCTCTCACTGAATGGCGTTTCCTCACCATTAAATATTTCAGTATGGGTTTGATCTCCTAAAACAGTTGTTTTTATTAGACAACCCCGTTGGACTAAGTCAAACAGAAGTTTAAGAAATATCAAACTTTTACTGGCCAAAGCTTATCCTTTTGATGAGATATCTTTGAGTTTTGATGACAAATTATTAATAGTTACTATTAACAACTTCTCTGGTTATTGGTAAATATAAAATACTTGTTTGGGCTGTACTATATTCAGCTGCTTTTCAAGACAGAACAACAACTGAGTGACCAGAGCAACTTGGGAAATGGTGGTTTCTGTGTAATTGCACTCACAGCAATGTATGATTTGTGCAATGAAAGGCTCCTTGCCCCTCATCCCCTCCCTGTTTTTTATGTTACTATAAATATACTAAAAAGCTTTTTTGTAACCAAAATACTATTGGTTGTTCCTGGTTTTATTGCATTGTACCAATTAAGAGCACCCAGAAAGCCTACTGTGAAGGTGATATATTCTGTCTTTCAACTCATGCTTTGATGAAACGAGCAAACAAAAATGAGCACAGTGGTCTTACATTAAGTCTTATCTCTTGCTATTTTCATAATCTTAATGCTATTGACATAGAAACGTCTGCATGTTCAGCTTTGCTTTTTTTTTTTCCAGTAGTGTTAGAAAATTGTTTTAAAGAAGCCATAGAAATATGTTTGTTTAAGATATACAGTAATGTAGGGCATTCGAGTAAATGGCACTTAGTCTTGTGTAAATATATATTTAGATTGGCATATTTAAAGGCAGTCTTATTAAGTACATAAGTTGAGAGCTATATTTTGACCAAATTTATTATTAGCAAAATAATTAGTGGCTCAGAAATAGTACAACGTAATATGGCAGTGCTACTTCTTTATGTTTCTATGGGTGGGGAAAGATTATGAGAAGCATCAATAGTATTTGGCTTCATGCTTTTAAAGAGTATTGTGCCTAAATAAGATCATGGTTGCCATTTCTTGAAAAAGTCTTCTGTTGGCTTGAATCTTGTTTTTTCCAGTGCAGCGCAAGTTTCCCTTTCATGTCCAGTGGACATGCCTCCTGCAAAAGTCTGGTGCAACTCATAGGGACGTCTGTAATTTCTAACTACTATTGCCTGATCTTTGAGAATGCTAAGAAGGGAGTTTTTTCCTCTCATTTCAGAAACCGTGGGTTTTGTGCCATGATCTCTTGCTGTTAACAGATCTGAGAATATCAGTCAGCGATGGCTGAGAGATGCAGTTCTAGCTGTATGCATGTTCCCTATATGAGGCATACACCTGAATAAAATGCAGCTATACTGCCACGAACTGCACTGCTTAAGCATTGTATATTGTAACTATTATTCTGGGATGTTGGTGTTTACTGAAGAAAGACTGTGAGCCAGGGCTATTTCTCTCCACGCAGGCAGAAAGATGATGTAGCTGTTTGTATCATTTCTGGTAAAAGGAAGACTTTTCGTGGATGGTCTTAGAAAAGTGTTTTTCCTCCTGTTTTCAAATAATAGCAAATCTTGCATTCTGTATGTGAAAGTTCAAAAGTGAAAGTTCTGTCTTCAGAAAATCACAGCATGGCAGAATGCTACATTTATCCTATTTTATGACTGGAGTGGGTGACGAGAGGATTCAGGTATGACTGTAGAGTACTTTGTAGAAATTTTAAATCTGATCTTTTACTTTACAGTGTCTGAGATTGTTCTGAGCATCTGCTTTCACCCACAAGCTTCTTGACTGTGAGCAACAGTACATCCAAGTAGTTCAGTTTCATGTCAAACTATTGTTTTGGTAGGATGACTAACAGTAATTTTCTATATATCTGGAAAGATAGCTAAAGGTATTTCTCATGAACATAATCTCTGTCTACTGGCAGACGTTTCCTTACTTTTACATGCATCAGAGCCAAAATATCCACAGGAAGTCCAAGATATTTATGTCACTAATAGAGTACAGAAATCATTCTGTGTCTGATGATACCATTTTTGTGACTTATGGGCAGAAATAGGGGAACCACTTGTTCAAAACTGAAGAGACTTTAACCAGCAGTCCTGATGCCCATTTTCTCTTCCCCTTTCCAGACTTTTAATGTTGTATTTCAGACTGAGATGTCCTGATTCCTTCAACAGGATTTTTTCAACAGTCAAATTTCAGTTCCTCAGGGAATCAAATATTGATGTATGCAGCTGTATCTAAGAACAAGACAGCAATTTTTGGTTCATTTGCCTAGGAACTAGCACATCTCTAACACAGCAAGATGAGAAAGTGAATGAGCAATTGGCAAAGCAAGAAAGACCTCAAAAAATGTAATTCCTCTCTTAGATGCTATTTTGGTCAGTCTCCCTCTTTTTCTCTCTCTACTTATAAGTATTAGTATTGGCTACTGAAGAGATGAGTAAGGAAAAAAGGCTTATATGTGACTCCCATTATTCCTGTGGGGAATTTGAGGCTCTTCCTTGTCAAACACGTGAACATACAAGCAGTCTAATTGACAAGCAGTGAGGCTAGAAACTCACCTGCCCAAAGTTTTCTAGAAAGAGAGAAAAACAGTTCTAGTAAGTGCTTTATCATAATTCATTTCACGTAACCCTATGTGAACGAATGTTAGATGGAAGGAGTTTTCACTGTAGGACTGAATTTCTCAGAAGAGGGAGCTGTCTTTTCTGAAAAATATCAGATCACATTATCACAATATTATTTTTCATCAGCGGTGAAGACATTCTACTGCCATGGCAGGCTAGCAGCATGGGATGCATAACAAGAAACATCTTACACTCCATTAATTTTCAAATAAAAGACGTTAATTTTATCTTATTTCCATTATATGTTACTAAACTATACACCTACATAAATTGCTATAAACCTTGTTTTACATACCAAAGATTTACAACTGAAAGAGAGCTAGTGAGACATGATAAATAAGATAAGTGAGTCTACTTTTGCCATTTCTTTCATGCCGAAACTTAAGGTCTGATTAATGTTGAATTGTGTAACACTTTTCCTAAAAGTGAGAAACAAAACCTATGTATCACTGTTCTTCAGCCAGTTTCTTCACTGAAAGTTGCTTTGGACATTTATGTTATGACTTTGATCTTTGGTTTAGCCAGCAAATGTTTTGAAATATTTTGCTAAAAATCTGTTTTCCTGGAATGTGTGTGTTGATGTCAAGGGAAAGCTGACCACGGAGTGGGGGAATAGGTCTCTCTGGAGGCATTGATGTTGCTGTTATGTTTTGGCAGCATTAATTGGGAAAGCAGAGGACTATGAAAAGGGTGGTTATAACTCTTGTTTTTTTTCCCAACATGTATGACTCAGAGCCTTTATTTTTATGATCATAAGAAATACTTAATGGTAAGAGCCATGTCACGCATAGTTCTATACCAAGTCGTTAAACCTTCCCTCACCCTGAAGAGATTAACATGAAAACCTTTTTACCTTTGATTTCTTTGAAGTTGAACTTGCATAAGAACAGCCAATTTCCATACATTTTCAGTGTTGATTTGGAAACAATCATTTTAAATATTTAGTTTAAAAAAAAAAAAAAAGAAAAGAAAATCCTCTGAAGGTTTTATTTCCAAGGTCAGTATATTCAGTTGTTTTTGCGGATGTACAAATAATGATGCTGGACATGATGAACTAATGACAGCTTCCAGGCCCAGATTATGTACCTGGAAATTTCTGCAATCCTTAATTACCCCCAAGGTGTTAGTGCTGACATTGGCTATCATGTAGATCTAAGATGCCTCAGGAACCTGGCAATTCTGCTTGTTCTGCTACATCTCATGTCTGCATTTTTTAAGCTAATTTTTTTGCTGTTTAAATTTTTGCATGATAAAATGCTTTTCCCTTCAGTTCATTTACACTGAGTTGATGATTTCCCCCTCTCCACCTCTGTCTGCCTTCCTCCTCCCCCGGTGATGTAAGTGGTGTTATGACTTCATGTGAAAAAACAATCAACGAAGATGATGATCTTTTAATGTGTGTCCCTTTTAATAAGACCAAAAACCAGCTTCACCATCATTGCCTGAGAAATATAGGAGAAGTCTTTTTTCTGGAATTTCTTACTAGGATGATGATGTCTTAAAATTGAGAATGTTATTTACTGTCTTGTGATGATAAACATATGGTCATCATTTGCTTATGCTGAATTCACATTATAATTATTCCACAGGTATTAGAGATTTTTTGATCACATAAAAGAGCAGTCTTCTGCTGTGTGTCTGAAGACTGCTAAAAATGCAGAGTATTCTCAGTAGGTAAAGGTGAGCAGTGTGGGGTTTTGTTGTTGTTATTTTTTTTGATGAATTTGGACATAGGAGGACTTGGGGCAAGAGCAATTCTGTAAACGGGTATTTCCTTGAGTTTCCTGTGATGAACAACTGTTCCTAAGCATTAGCATAGCGTGTGTGTTTTAATATTGATGTTGATTGCTTTCTTCTGCCTAAGTCAGAACACAATTTCCATATGACCATACTTTTCAGGCTTACTGTATCTTCTGAAATATGAGTTATTTCCAAGGATGAAAGTACACTAGCAGTTGAATAGGGTTTTTTTTGCTTTTATTCCCTTTCTTTCAAAAATGTATCTGTGGATTTGAGGCACATTCTGCCTACATCTGGTTCAGAAAGCCACAAAATTAGAATCATATTCGTGCTTTGATACACCACTTGGAGTGTGTCATACGTCACTTCTGTTTTGCTGTACTGAAGAAACGAATGCTTATGAAAAGAAAATAGCATTGTATCTCTGTATTCACAAGTGTAACTTGCGCTTCTGGTAGCCCTCAGAGAATGGGTAGGTGGAGGACAAGGGAAGAGCTGTTGCAACAGAAAGAGAAAGCTGAACTCACAGATGGAGGAAAGAGGACTTTGTGGTGAACCCCCCCCCCTCGCTTCTGCTGCCAAATCAGAATGTTTCCTTTTTTGTGTACAGGTAATGTGTAGGCATGAAATTACAGCAATAGTGTTTTTTGTAATTGGCAAAATAAATCAGCTCTTAAAACAGTAAACAATAAGATGAACACTGTCATCAAATTATTATACAAAGCACACTGCGGATAACCAGAACCTAATTCCTGGAATCACTACTTTCCCCTGGTGTTATTTTAAGGAATTAAAGTTGCAGAAAGAGAATATTGTCTGTTGGATAACAGGATTAGTAGCATATTACCTCATGAATTACATGTTCTGGATTCAAGATCTGGAGTTCATTCTTAAAGTGCTTCTTTGTGTGATTACTGTCAACTGAACTGATTATTTTTTCTAAGCTATGATTGCAGAGAAGTATCTCTTAACTATTTCATTACATAATGTAATATGGAAGCCACCTTCAAAAACTACTTAAGCACTGTAACTGGGAAGGTGCGGTGTCTGGGAAAATGCTTGGAGATAAGTCTGTATGTTTTTGTGCTTTTTTGCTTTTCTTGTCTGTAATTTGTTTCTCCAGTGTTTCAGATTTAAATCTTGGGGAGATTAAGGGTCTTTCCCAAATAAATTCAGATTCATTCTTAAAATGATTATAAGATTATTTTATTTATTTATTTATTTTGTGATAATACTTTTGAAGTAACACTTAAGGTCATATGTTCCATTGCTACAAAGTGGTAAGAAAATAATTAAGTTTTTTTACTTAATATTCACAACCTAAGTTGAGCAGAAATAATGAAAGTGTCTCCCTTTCTCGGCTTGTTTCATAAGTTGATCCTTCCTGGGTGAAAAGGTCCTTTATAGACTCATTCACCACGATGTGCTGCAAATGTTACTAGGATTGAACACCTCTATTGCATGGCTGTCTTTGTTTTTCACGTGTCTAAAAGACATTATCTTCAAGCTCATTTATTCTGGAAGGTTTAGAAAAGGGCAGCTTTCACCCAGTAATATAGGTGGTGACCCTGTTCATACAAAAGAAAAAGATGAATACCAGATAAGAAATTTTCCTGTCAACAGGATGGCTAAGAAAATAACACAAATAAAGCAAATACACGGACAGCTGGAAAATGATTTAAACGTTATTAAGGAGGTGGATTCTGTCCTAGTTTGAAGAACTCTTCAGGAAAGAAAAAAACGTGCCAGTGGGGAATAATATGTAAAGTTGAAATAATTCTGTCGCTGGTGCCATCCCTTAGCAGTGGGGTCTTTCTGATTTAGCTTTAAATGGTTTTACAGTTTGAAGTTTTATAGTCTCTTAGGGCCTGTAAATAGGAAGAAACAATTTATTGGGCAGTGTAGTCTGTAAAGCAACTTTTTAATGAGAGGGGATTTCATTATACAACTTACTTGATTCTTCTTGTGAAGTCAAAGAAACATCTCATAGAAAGAGCATAGGAGAATATTAGGCGATTTCTGACATTGATGCATCAATTACGCCAAGATACTAAGCTTCTAAACATTCTGGCAGTACTGAAGTTGGATTTGCTATAACTTACTCGCATCAGATTACCAAAACCTCTCGTTAATGATATTGTCTAACCATTTGTGTCTGAAGTGAAGTAATCCATGTCACTAGCACTTCGTCAGCCATAAAGAAAGAAAAGTTTTGTATCCTGGAGTTGTCTGGTACTGAGGAAATACAAGAGCAGATTATTGCCTTGCACGAAATTGTTTGCTGTAAGAATGCACTTAAGCCCTGGTATCCACTAGCACCAGGTTCGCTGAAAAGGCAGAGCCTGGTCATATAAATTCACTAGGTCATTCTAAAACTTGGCAGATAAAAACTGAAAATCCAAAGCGTTGTTCTGTTCTGTGTGTTCTGTAGAACTCCAAGATATTTGCAGTTTTTACTTAAGCTCTGTCCCTCTCAAGCTGCACTGGAGATGGCATTGCCATCAGATTATCCAGTGTGGACCTTTCGTTAAACGTGTCTTTTTGAATGCTGCATGACTATCTTTTTAATTGGAAACAAGGGCTCTCTTTCTTAGTTATCTGACCTAAAAGCAAAGTTTTTCACAAAATTGGTTAGTGCGTTTGTGCATAAATCTTGGACAGAATTCTGCCTAATCAGGTTGCAATTTTTTTCTGCGAGAAAGTCTCACCCGTTCTGAAATCTGAATATTTGGGGGATCAAAGTGGGCAAGAGTTTTAGTATTGCAATAACAGTGTCTTAATTGGTGAATCCTAGAATCTTTTGACTGTGTCTACTTATTAAATAGTTCTGTCTTTTTATTTTATCAATATACTCAGGTCTTTCTAAAAGGTCTTTGGTAACTTGTATTGTTGTTTTTATAGAGTATTATCTCTGTGTGTTGTATCATACAACATAAGCATTCTCATTTTTTGCATATCTGTTTTCTTAGCTTTAACTGCTGTAGATATTAAAATACAAATCTGTCTTCACTTCTTTGCTGAGTTTTATTAATAGGATATCAATATGCTAATATCCTGGAGTTAATGGCTGTTGGCATTGCATTAAGAGTGTCTTTAAAGTATTCCTGAAAAAATGTGATGTTTAGCAACATTCAGGTACGTTCTGCTGTTTGGTGTTCTGGTCCTCAGTTCCACCAAAATAGATAGTCTGTCTTTCAGTTGTCTGTGGAACTGATTATTTTGGGGCATCGGTATTACAATTACGGCTAAGCATAGTTTTATAGTTTTGGCATATAAATCTATGCCAAAAGCATAGCACCTCTGAATAAGAGTGGAGATATTGTTACTGCAGTATCTGAGTATAAAAAAGTGTGACTTTTTTGGTTTTTGTTTTCCTCTTTTGGGGATGATTGGAAGTGCTCTGTAAGGTATCTCCTGTATATTTCAAGGGAGAAGAAAACACTTTTCTACTATTTGTTTAACTTGATATTCTGCTTAATGTGAGGACTTCTCATGAAATGCAGTTGTGCTATTGGAGTTAGTTTTTTTTCTGGGTAGATGTTCTTGTAAAAGCAATGAGTCCTTGTCTCAAGAGTTACTTAGATGGTTGTATTTCCATGAATGCAATCTCCAGGCTTTCTCAGAAACATTCAAGCCCTGAATGTTATTTGACTGGGATGTCAAAACAATAAATAAAGTTATAATAAAAAAAATTATTTTAAAGATATAAATAGTGTTCTTCCCTCTACTGTGCTGTTCTCTTACTTGATAACAGAGTAAAATTGAAATACATTCAGGTATCAGGAAACAGGTAGTAGGCTTGCACAGCATTTCATTATTACATTACCAGTTTACATTTTCCCTGGATGAATGGTGAACAAAATGTATTTCTGTATATGCTTATTTTTGTGGGGAAAATGAGGGCCTTGGAAGCTCGCAACTAAAAGATCAGTGGCTTTAGGTAAGTTTTCACATTACAGAGCCTTTCTCAATGGAAAGTTATTGATGCCTGTCTTGATTTCTGATGAGATTTTATTAAGGATGAAGACTTTTGAAAGTATACATGCAAACTAGATATTAGAATCATTGCTGAATGTGGGACTGAAGTTTCTAAGTAGCTTGGGATGTTTAAAACAGCTTGCCTTTGTTTCTGACCGTGGTTGAAGTCTACCTGCAGACCTGTGGGGATGGCTCATCAAAATGCTGTAGAATAAAAGGGAAAGTGCCACAAGTACCAGTCTGGTAGTGTGATTACCATCTTTCAGGAAGAGATGTGCAGCTCTTCTGTCTCATATTCTTTTAGTCTCTTTAATACAATTCTTAACAATAACAACAAATGCAGAGTATTTTTTATGTAAGTGATGCCAGTTGGGACCCCAGTAAGGATCACTGTCTGGAACTGGGGCAAGAATAAACTCTTTGTGATTATTGTACATTTATCTCAGTTACAGAAGGGAGACTTGGCTGATTCAGCTCTTGCAGAACTGTGTATTTTCCCCAGAACTGCATGTAGTGTTACCACATGTCTGTTCCTTAAGACCTCTGCGAACTATAGCTGATGATATTTTACTAGAATTTTCAAATAGGTCTGTGAGATTGACAGTATCATCTTACATTTTATGGACCAGCAGCAAATTTTCTTCTTTTTTTTAAACTGGATAAGAGCGTGTTTAGTTAATTAAATTATATTGCTTCAAAAACAAACACAGCTGTAATGTGACAAATGTACTGTTTTAAAGCCAGAGGGGAGCCATCATCTGTCCTTGAAAATAAAATAAAATTTCTAATTTAATTTAAACTGCAGGATGAAATCCATGGTAGCTACTGGCCTGGTCATGATTTCTCTGCAGTTTTACATAAATATATAAATTCACTGACTCCTGGTTTCTGTCCTCATAGAGGAGAGTATAATTAAGATTTCTGAATGTTATACTTTTCAGCCTACTATGTCTGTTTAAAAATGAGAATCCACTTCAGAATTCTTAGAAAACAGTTGTCTAGTTTCATATAGCTTTTTCAAATGAGAATCGTGATGGAATTATGCCAATATTGTTTGAACTTTTTTCAGGAGAGCTAATCATTATCCAAGTTAAATGATGCCACCTGTTAAAAGCAAAATGATAAAAACCCACTTCTTGAAACGTGAAATATGAATTAGTTCCATTTCTATGTTTCAGAACTATTTCTGCAGAAGAAGATAATTACGCAAAGAAAATGAGTGCGTTTAAAAGTATACTATGTCTGTCTTATATTTTCAGGATCACTGATGATTCTCGTGTTCATTTCATGAGAAATCTGTCCCATCTGTGCAGTTCTGATCTAGTCACTGTTGTAGCTGAGCACTAACATCTTAGCCTGCAGATTGAGCATAAGAAAATAGGGCTTTTAAGGATAAAGACAATAGTCTAATGCACTGTGGTTCTTTTGTTTTTCAGAATCATCCAGCCATACAACAAGAACAATAATGGTAAGTATAGAGGAGTTATAGGTATAGATCTGTCTATAGATATGATATTTTCTTGGAAAACAAAGTGCATATTGTAGTATTCGATACTGTTGGCATGCTTTCTTGTACAATATGGTATCACTGTAGAGATAAAATGAGTCTGTCTGCCATCACATTTCATGGAAAACCTTGGGAAAAAACGTGAGGTTGAATAACTTAAGAAATAGTAGTGTTGTAGGTTTGAGCACATTAACATCCAGTTACAGTTCTGTTATTGTGTGCTTGAATGATTTTGATTATGTTAAATTAAGGTTGATAACATCTCTTGCATTTTGTGTGTATCACGTGCTTCAGAGCCCAGTTAGAATTCAAAACATGCACTGAGTGATTTCTTGTATCAGTCCTGTAAGGCTGGTTTTGGAATTTACCTTGAGTTTAATAATTCGGGTTTCACAAGCAGAGAAATATTAAAGATAGATACATCTTCAAAAATGAGATTAAAAAGTTCCTCTATGCATAAAAATATCATGGCTTTAGAGTCTATCTTGGGTTTTTATAGGGTGAGAAATTATGTCACTCTCTTTCTGTTTCAAACTCGCATTAGAAGTTGGATAACAGCCAAACAAAAATTCACATAAAGAAAACGTGTCTCTAGCTAGGAATGATTCGTGCCTATCTTGTGGAGATTTGGGAGGAGGGGCATCCACTTTTGGATAAAAGACCAATTTTTGAAGCAGATTTTGGAATTCCAGAATAAAAACCAGCAGCACATGATGTGACTAGAGTCTGTGTTTGTTTTCATCTCTATAGATTTCAGGGTGTCCTTCAAATTTATGGCCTCTTGTGCATGTACGGTATTCATGGGACATGTAAATTCCCACACAGGAACTTGATTCAAATGGGAGGAAAGGGTAAATTTGGTTCATTGCATTTATCGTCATCAGTAGTCATTAATAATCCTGTGCAAATGGATAATAAATTGTTAAGGACCACAGATCATAATTTTTCAAAACAGTGGAGACATTCCAGGAAAAAGTGTTTTGTTTTTGTTTTGTTTTAACTGGATATGATGTAATCCTTGTTTATCATGAATTTGGTTTAAATTGTACTATTTCAAAATAAGATGTTTAGGGGAATTCAACTATATTTCTATCCTCTAAAATTTTGGAAGGGATTGAAACATTTTTTCAATATTTTCCCAGTTCTGCACTGATGTCAGGAAGGGAGCTAGAGGCTAATGCTAAACTGGTGAAAAGTTCACTCTTCATTTCCCTTTACTATTAATTTTACTGTAAAGAAGAAATCCTGCAAAAGTCTTCAAGATAACTCTCATTTTGACGGTCTGTCTTTTCTACTAATGTATCTAAACATCTGTAATACTGATGCAAAGAAATGCTTCCCCCCCCCATATAAGTGTGTCCCCACACCAAAGTGTGGTCAAAATTTAAAGAGATAAGAGAAAGGTTTTTAAATAACTTGAGTTTTTGAGGTGGTTCTGTTGTGAGCCCTTCCAGACCTCTCTGCTGACAGCTCATGGGGAAATGAGAATGCCTGGGCTCCTGTTCTGCAGTCAAAGCAAAATGCAGTCATTGTCCTTGCATTTAACTAAATAAAAGTACAATTAAAAACAAGTATGCTACTAAGATGGTGTGAGAATGTCCAGTCCTTTCTGCAATCAAAACGTAATTGAGTGTGTAATGGAAAATTTCTTACTCACCTGTGAGTAGGGAGAATACATCAATCAGTAAAGCCAGAAAGTATATATTATTCAGTGCATTAGAAATAGTACGAGAATATTCAATGCAGTAAAGTGCAGGCACGTTAAAGCAATACTGTTGAGATCCATTTTTGAATGAGTACTGCAATAAATAATTACTTCGAAATAATTCCACTTTTTTCTGACTGATTATGGTAACTATTATCTTTAGTCATACAGAATGAGAGAAGTATAGCAGCAAATCTGTATACTGCCTAGGCTGCTTTGTTGTGAAATAGCTTTTGTCTTACCAGAACAAAGCAATTGAAATGCTTTTAAGTTGCATTTATAGGTGGTAAAATAACATAAATAAGGCATTAAACCTGATCTTTTCTCTGAAGATACCAGATTTATGTTTAAATCAAAGTCAATGAGGAAAACAGTGTTCTTTGCTTTGGAAGAGAAAATACAGTTTTTCTGAGAAAATCAAATTTACCTTTATTTTTTAAACCCCAAGTAATTCTATTTCTGTATTTAAATATGACAATGATGGCTCCTTTTTTTGTTTGTTTGTTTTTTGTTTTAAATTCCTCTTCATAAGAAATAAAAAACTAGCTGTGTTTGTGTGTGTTGGGGCAGGTGAGGGGAGGAGGCAGTCTTCTAAATTTCAAGGATAAAATAGATTTCCTTTAATTCTGTAGACAAACATCTGGGATACTCTTTCATTACTTACTGGTGTAAGGATTTCCAATAAATATTTACTTCAAAATGCTACTTTTAAAGACATGGTTTATCCAGCAGTTATAAAGCTTTGTGTAGCTTCCATGAAATATAGAGGCTGTGACCATTGTAGTATTTAAACAAAGATGCCTTGGGAAGTCAACACTATTTTATTTTTTGCCCTGCACAGAAAGATCATTGACTTGGATTTTCAGCATTATAACTGTTCTACGTATTTTGTGAAAGGTTAGATAGTAATCAAGAGGTTGATTCAAAAGTAATACTTGTATTCTGTGACTATTTGGTTATTTTTAGTTTCCTGTACATGTTCTAGTGTTTGAAAATATATATTCTTTTTAAATAGCCTTCAGGTTTCCTAAGTGAAATTCTATATCCTAAATAAATGTTTGCCTGCGTACAAGGTCCAATGTTTGTGCTGCAGTGCTGAAGTCTGTGTGGAGACTCCTATAAACATGTTTTGTAATTTTTGCATTCATCTTGAATCTCCGTGAATGAGTAAACCAAACCAAAATATTGATGCTTATAATAGATACAAAGCTGATGCATGATAAGAATACCCCAGGTGTTGCAAAACAGAATCATTACCTGATTCTAAACTTAACATAATTCTAGCCTTGTTTTACACTATGTCCAGTATAATTAGGTCAGTGCTAAACTGAACAAATTAATATGAATTGATACCAATCATTTGAACATGCCTGATTTTTGTAGTGATTTTTTTTCTTTCTCCATATAGACAGCTTCCTTTGCTCTCTTTGATTTGATTTGTTCAAGGATGAGACAAGTGATTAGTCCTGAAATAAAAAATTACTCATCTAAGTCACTGGGATAGTTTTCCTTTTGTAAGCATGGGAAAGAACACAGGATATCATAAATTCAAGGCTACGTAGGAATTGATGATAATCCAGTTTAACATTTTTCCAATCACACATCATAGATATCCCCTGCTAATGTTTACATTACACTTGTAATGCCTGTTAGTGTTATATATCTTTTAGTTCAAGATTGGATATCTTTTTAGAACCTCCAGATGGTGGAAAATACACCGGTGATTCTCAGTGCGTAAATGCTTGGCCATTATAAATTGAAAAACTTGTAGATAGGGAACTAGATTATGATCTGAGATCTGGGTCCCATTTCCAACATTTTTACATGATTCTTCTGTAACTTTGCAACAAGTGTCTTGTCTTATGCTTGGAATTCCTCTGGGATCCAGTGAGGATATGAGATTTACCCTGGAGTAACACTTTCAGCAGACACTTAAAGTTAATTGATGTGCCCTTCATAATGGGGACCATGTCTTACACTGTCACTTTTAACATAAGATGTTTGGAGTATCTTTGTAGGTGTCTTCAGAATAGAATTCAAACTTTGTTGGACTGATAGCTGCCACTATAACATGAATGACATGTATAGTGACTCTGTGCAATTAATTTCTGTGTGTTCCCGGGTTCGTCAAAACCTCAGGCCTAGAGTACCTTGTATTGAAAGCTCTTTATTTACAATTAAATAAATAATTGAATTAATAACTCTGGAATTAATGCTGCTGTTTCCAGAAGATTTAACAGAGAGAAACACATTCTTACGTACCTTCTTTTTGAAAGGGAATATTGCATTCAATGAACATTGGAAATGTCTTACATGCTCAATAGCAAATGAGCATTTGTCTATGTAAATGGGAAACTGAGATACCTTCCAGGTGAGTTTTGATTAGCACCACTTGCAGGCGCTCTTAAAATCTGGCCTTCACCATTTTCTGTGAGTGAAATACCCAAAAATATTGCCTGTAGAGGAATGATGATTTAGCAGGGGACGGGTGAAATTGTGAAGACACTGTAAGAAACAATTTTCTCATAAATTCCTCTTGAAAAACTAGTTGAAGGCCTTGAAAAGATTGCCTTTGGTCTCAGAAGTCTGTGAAGATGTATTCAGCTCCTGCATTTCACTTATTCAGATGTATTCATGCAGACCTGTTTAGTGCATAAGAATGTTCAAAGAGGTAACTCAGTGTTTCTTTAAATATTTGTGTCCTTTATTGGATGTGTCCTTTATTGGACGTAGCGTGTCACATAAAGATCCCCATGGAACAATTTTATATTCCCTACCATAGCTGTAGAGCTAACTGGTGAGTGCTTCGTTTTCTCAACAAGCCTTCAAGATTTAAATTTATAGACAACACCTTAAAGCAATTATTGTCAGGATATTTCTTTTTGTGAGACTTAAACTCAAGTTTTGATGTGAAGATGCTTTTCTAGCCAACTTATATTGCTTGAGCTGAGAAGCATGGTTCAGAGAAGTTATTTGTTGTGGTACATGGGTGTACTCTAAGTAACTACTTCCCAGTTATCTTTAGTCAGCTTTACCTGAACTACAACTCCTGGGTTTAGTTTCTTAGACTTGTGAGGTTTCTCTTTCAAGTGCATTCACAGATAGGTTTCTCCTAATGCCTTTTGGGTGTGGAACAAATGATTCTCTGTAAATACGGAAGATCTCAATGAATGTCTATAGGTTGAGGTGAGGAAAAACTTCTGAGAAAGGAGTTGCTAAGCATGGAGAAAGATTTGACTGACTTGTGGCGAGCGAGGTCTGTATAAACCGCCTTGTCGAGGCACAAAGCAGTGTTGATTTACTACTGGTATGTGGAATCCTAATACCAGCAGCTTTGTTGCAAAGTGACAGCATAGCTAGCTTAGGAACAGTGTAAACAGTCAAAATCAAAATGCCAAAATCAAAATGCGAGTTGCACATGATTAAATTATTGTGGCTTTCTGTATGTATGCATGTTCTTTGATTGAGTAGAGCTCTTGTGGTAGCTTAGAAAGTATTCCGACTATATAACAAGGACTTCGTATGAAAGGTCTGCTTGCTTTGGGTGTTGATATTAGTATGACAATGGCATTGCATCTTCATTTTTATAAAAAATGGTAAATATATTTTTGAGAGGAAGTGATGAACTGATTTTCTACTCCTCAATTGCTCAAGAATTTTGACTGTTCTGATTAAATAGAAATTAAAGGTAATGCTGGAGAATAATGCTGGAGAATAATGCTGGAGAATAATGATCTTATTTTCTCTTGTCTTTAAATGCAATATAATTAATTTCTTCAAATAACTTGAAAGGACTGGGGCAGAAGGGGAAAAAAAAAAGGAAAACTAATCATTACAATGCAATGGGAATGAGATGATATTGTAACCCTTGCACTGTTTTCTATAATGTTATATCTTGCCTGCAGTAACGAGTTCTGTTCTAATAAAAGTAGAAAAAAACAGAAGTTCAGAACTAGTAATGACATCCATCTCTGCCGGGGAAAAGGTGTTATGAAAAAATAACTACTTTTTTCCATGAGACTCAACTATTTTTCAGAGTTTATGCCATAGAAAATGCACTTCTCGTACCTTGTGCATTTCCTGAATGTGTTTTGCCTGTGCTTGCCTGTATCTTGAGTAAAGGAAACATTCAGCGGTGTATTAGAAAGGAATCTGGGAAAAGATAAAAGCCATCGTATTTGAGAACTTAAACCCATTTCTGACTGGGGAAACACAGCAAAAATTTTTGCTTTGGGATCTTGAATGTTTCTCTATAACATATAGTACTGTCTATTGCCAGGCAAAAATAAATAGTTTGGCAGTACTATAAAATCTGATCTATGACAGAGTTTTCCGTGCATGAATTCATATTCTTTTTTTGAGTACTATCCATGCTGTGCACCAGGAGATCATCAGTCAAATGCCTGTATAAGTTTCTAGTTTCATCCAAACTATGTATTTTATCCTGAAGTTATCCTAAATAACAGCTGAATTGCTTCTAGTAGTATGCCCTTTCCTTTTTCCTCCCCACCAAAACCAACACAAAAAAAATCAAAACCAAACTACAGTCTAGACACTTAATGAAAACGTGGAAAAAAATAAGCAAACGTTTAAAGGAACCGCAGTGGAAGATTTACAGCCCTAACTATGTGCAACAGCAACTGAATTCACCATAAACCTTATTTGTCTATGAGACAAAGGAACATAATGTAGGTCGAGGAAGTTACCTGTGACTCACTCAAATTTGATGTCTTGTCACCCTTTATATTGAGTTCTATTCCGCTAGTCTTTGTGCGTGTTACCGGCCTTTCCTCCCTCAGTGACAGTGCAGTTGTTCCCCTAATTAGAGGCTACTCACGTGAATGTGCAGAATTGTGCCCATTTTATGAACTTTACAGAAATGTTATCCTTAATGAAAATACTTTGTTTTATTTCACCAAGAAATAGTACTTCTTCCTAAGAAAATACGATGCTGAATCCATGTTAAATAAAGTAAGCAGAAGTCTCATCGTTATATATTGCCTTCCAACATGTCCTGTTTGGATCAAATAGCATTATTTCTAAATCCTGCTAGTAACTGACCATGTGTCAAGCAAGACTCTAATTTCCAAAATTAATATATTCATAGCTGGATATTCTTCCAAAATGCAACCTATAGATCACACAGAAAACAACATTTTTATTCTCTACCTTTACATATATCAAAAGGCAGCCTTTCTCATTAGATCCAAGTACTTACGGTCTTTAAATCTTATTGCACAATTATTCCAGGTAAAGGTTTAGTGGAAAATTAATGCATCATTTTATGTTTAATATTATCTGTGTTAAAATAAAGGCAGCAGTATTGCAGTCAGCTCTCGAATATAATGATTTGTGAGTGAACTTAAGAACTACAGTGACACCAAGGTAATATAAACATTTGTTATCCAGTTTCCATTTAAGTTAGCAGCAGGACCAGGCCACTTGTCTTATACTGGTTTAGGTGATTTTTATTAAAAAAGAAAGCCAGAGAGAGTGAGGACCCAAGAAGTGAGAAGTGGGTTTTTTTTTTTTTTTTTTTTAATTATTGAAAAAGAAGAGGTGTAGGTCATTGTTGGGATACCGAGTATTTGCTCAGGAAAAGTGAATGCTCTCTCAAAGTCCACAGGTTTTTGTTGTGGAACTGCATTAGTCATGGCATTGCTTTGCATCTTAATTTCTCTTTGTGTAGAATGGCATTAGTAACAGTTATTTTAGTTTTTAAAGAGCTTTCAGAACTGTGGACAAAATAGCTCTATCTGCAACAGACCATCAGAGGGTCTTATCTGATCCCCAGAGACTTGTTGAAGAAGAGTAGCTGGTTTTTTAGAACGACTGTGTGTAGGCTGCCCTTAACAGCAGAATTGGTTGACAGAATTACACTCATTCTCAGGCAAATATTTTTCCCATTTTTTGTTATGATTTCAGCATGCTGCTCCCAATGTCCATATGACTAATGGTAAGGCCTTGCAAGCCAGTGCAAGTGCTATTAAGACAAGCACCATTCCAGTGATCAAGAGACAGAGGCAAAATTGGCTTGATGCTTCAGATGATGGTTTCTTTATAGCTACAGAAGAGACCAGGTAAGAGAAATGAAAGCTAAGCAGGGAATGAGGCTTTACTGTGCACGTGTTATTGATCCACTATTTGAATAACAGTTTTTGTCATTATTACTTGAAATTGCATTACAATGAAGAGCGATGGCACATCAAAACATACACCCAATTTTGCATCTCTTGTGTACTAATATTATGAGCATTACACTAACAATATTTGTCCAGTCAGAGCACTTATCTGTGGCAAAGATTAGAGCTTTTTAATTGTTAATAACTGTAGCTCATATGCAATGAAATTTTAAGGCCTCTCTGATCATTCAGCAAAACCTAGATGAATCTACAACACAGGTTCCACTCTAAAATTTTCAGAACAGAAAAAAAAAAGAATGTATACAGTGGACAATAAAGGAAAATATAGCAGATAGCATCTCTTCCAGGATAGAAATTGCTTTAAAAAAAAAAAAAAAAAAACCTAAGATGATTTTCTTTTTCATTCTCTCATTTAGAGATTAACTGGTAGAATTTAGTGGACTCCTGCTTTTCCCAAAAGGGTTTGATTCCACGGAAGAGTCACTAGCTTTCTGGAGGCCACTCTTTTCCTTTCTTCATCTATTAAGACCTGGCTGTTCTTTAATTAAATTCAGACTAAGACAAGAGGTTACAGTCTATTCTTGTAACCTGTGGTTACCAGGCATATTATTTAAAAATCTTTATAATCTTGCTTAAATTAAAGCAAGAGGATTATTACAGCAAGTAATATCAGGCTGCTCTTCAATTCTGTGATTATTTCCTGAGCCTAGAAAGTTTGGTGGTTGAACAGAAATGTAAATAATAAAATGCAGAAAGAGAAGTAACATAAGTAAATATGCACATTTTCCTTGGTTAGCTCTATATTTAGTTCAGTTTATGGTAAATGCTGCTAGGGAAGTTAAAATACTAGTATGTGGCAATTTGGTGGATATTTCAAGACCAATTAAATATGGTACTTTATTTTTCTTTTAAATGAGAAATTCAAAGATTCAGAGAAACTGCTGGAAGGATGATGAGCCTTTAGACTTCTGCTTCACATCTAGCCAGGTTGCCAGTACTCACTATTTTGAGAATTATTTGATAGCCTCTATCAGAAGAGCTTAGTAATATCAGACTAATCCCTAGTGGCTATTCTATCTAAAAGTGAGGCTGCTGACCTAAGCCACTGGTTTGGAACTTTAAGAATTTGGAGGGTTTTTTGTTTGTTTCTATAGAATTAATATAGAGAGGTGCCTGTTGAAGGATGAGGTGAGCCCCGAATCTCTCTCTCCCCACTGATCTCAGAGGTAGCTCAGATGACTGGCTTAGACTAGATGCTTCTACTCTAGGTGTCTGAACTAATGTGAGATGAATCCTGTCTTTGGAGAACACTCACGTGTGACAGCCCTGTCTGTTCCCATTCTCACAAATCCCCCTTGGTCCCTGCGGTCACCATTTCTGGCCAGGGTCGAGGTGTGGCAGCAAGGCAAGAACTCACGCTGCCTCCATCTGCACTCTAAGTCATTAAAAGTTTAAAGACTAACACTTGAAGTGCCTTTGTGTAGGGAACTTAAGGCAGTTAGACCTCAATGACACCCCTTCAGAGAAGGAGGTTGTTTTAAAAATGGACACCTGGGCCCACGCTGAAGAAGTGCAGCAGGGAATGCTCAAGGATGTGCACTGGTTGAGCAACCCCATTACAACCTCCCCCAGTCTGACAAGAGCTAACACTGTAGGTCAGTGCAAGTACATGTGCATGCTTCTTCCTTCTGTGATAGCAACACACAAGGAGTAATAGTGCCTCATTCATACTCATCTTCAAAACTGCAACTGAAGGGAGACAGCGACTTTTTATCCCTTGAAACACCATGATTCCTTCCACCCATAGTCCAAGATTTATTGCAAGAGCTCGTTCTCCTCTCAGCTCTCACTTGCTTCCAGCCGTTACAGCTCAAAGTGGAAAGCACCGCCTGGTTTGGCTGTTAGGAACATCCCTATGCCCAGGATGACAACTGAATGGGGGAGGAAAGGGGGAGAGGAAGGAATAGGCATTAGTCCCTTACATTCCTTTAATGACAGGAAGTCAACCTGTCCTTGGCTAGGAGCGCCTAGCCCTAGCAGGTGGCCCTGGCAGGTTTGGCTGCAGCGTGACAGCAATGGGAAAAGATACCTGGGGAGGAAGGGGCTCTGAGGAAGCAACACAGAATTTATCCACTCCTGCCATAGCTTGAGAAGAAATTGCTGCCAGTTTGCAGCCATCAGGTGTTTAAATATGTGCTGAACACTCAGCTCAGGAATAATCATCCCATTGAAGTCAAGGCAACAACTTGGGCTTTAAGGCACATGTTTATGTATCGTGCTGCATCAGGATCCTGTCTGTTTTATAGTGTATACTTACCCCTTTAAAAATACATATAGAAAAGACATGCTGATTACTAACAGTCCACAAAAAGAAAAATATTTTTGGATATAATGTTTTGTTTGCAATAATAGATAATAATTTCAATTTCTCTATCCTAAAAACCTTTTGTTTGTGCAGTGAATTAAAGTTTGTGATGCATATTTCTATAAAATATCAGAAAGGGAGGCTAGAGGGTAAATTCTGTCAGATGTTTAGCAAAAAAAATCATGCTGCATTAGCTGGTTGATATTATCTGAAAAAATAACAAAATACTAGGGCTGCTAAACTAAATGCGGTGCTAGTCTATTTTGAGCTAGCCAACCCGAAGATGCACAACACATGAACAGTCTCTTTTCATCCTCTGTGTCTAAGTTTTATTACCCATCCATAGCTAAGATGACTATATGTATTTATGCCTATAGTCCCATTTTAGAAGAGATTTTAAAGAAGTAATTATCCTCCTTGGAATGGACTTTATATAAGTTGTAATGTGCATCCTCACACATTTAAAAGTTGTTTTAAAGTTGTAGCTATCTGAAAGCAGTTTCCTTCCCTGTTGTGCATCAGTGCCTGCATGCTCAGGGGGAATGTCAGCATAGCTCCCATTTGCATTCCCCTTTCTCCAAGCCCAGAGGTCCCTGGATGCCTGGGGGCCACATCAGCATGGTGCTGAGCCTGTTGTGGCCCCTGGCCAGCTTGGAGAGTGGGCAGAGCCAGTTTGTATCTGCCTGCATATTAATACCATGAATGACTTGCCCATGTGAGTTTCTTGCTATACGTATGTCATTCCCAAATGCCCATCGCCATGCTCAGTGAATCTAGCCAATACATGTGTAGGTCCCAGGTTTTGCTTGGCTCTCTCCATCCCAAAACCTTCCTGGTGCCTGCAAGAGTCCAGCTTGCTTGGAGGTCCAACAGCTGCAGTCAGTCGCAGGATCAGGGCAGGGGTTAGTCTTCACCAGAAGAACAGGTGACACTTCAGGAACACTTAGCTTGACGTTACATCATAATTTTGTGTTAAACTTTGCTAAATTTAACATTTTTGTGTAGTTCTCTTTTCTTACCCTTTTTGAATGAAATTCAAATCCTTATTGTGAAATAGCTTGCTCAAGATTTTATTCTAAAGTGCAAAGTCTGTTTACATAATTCATTGAAAAATCACTCTTTAAAGAGCCTTACATTTATCACTACTTACCAAGGGAGTGTCCTTATTTTTTTTTAATATATCTAGATATGAGCTGCTAGGATTCTTCTAGAAGTATGTGTATGCTCTAGGATCAACCAAAAGTCTCATAACTATAAAAGAATTTTGTTCAGGAACATAGTACTAAATCACTTTTGCTGTAAAAACGCTTCTTGGATTTTATTCCTCTTTTTTTGAATAACTATAATGTGGATTCTATTGTAGATCCTGTTGGAGGTTAGTGTTGAAATGACTACATTATGTGATATTAGATTCTTCATACCATATTACCATTCTGGGATTTAAATAATAATGGAATAAATAGGACAGTTAATATTATGGTATCCAGCTGTTTAATAAAAATGTAATATATCAGCTTAATATCTGTTGAATTATATAGGTCATAATCATAATCTGTGAAGCAAATTAGTAATATAATTGTTGGTTATCAAGGAAATGTGTCTGCTGGTTAAAACTTTACTTTCCAATTCTAGGTATGCAGGGTGCATACAGTTCCTATACGCATGCTCTGTCCATAAAAGAAAATATGTGCATGCTAATGATCATACTTGTTTAGGGGCACCTAAGATATTGTGTGGAAAATGAAATTTTTTTTCAGCATTTGCATTATAAAAAATATATGGAAATGTTTGGCTGAATGGGTTATAGCAGCAGATTCCATATGCTTTCCCTTCATGGGCCAAAAAGCATATTTGCATATAGAACTACTGTTGAATGACTCGATGCTTGTTTCCTTTCAGTGCTGAAGCAGTTAGAAACCTTCTCACGGTAAGTGCAACTCCATTGGGAATGAGTTAACTACAACTGTTAAAATTAGAACGTGATCTTCAGTTGTTAACAGCAGACATTGCTTCCTTTTTGCTGATAAAATAATTTGAGAGGCATCCCTGAGGCAGCATTATATAGGCAATTTTCCTATTCTTCACATAATGTTCTTTCTCCAGAATAAAAAGCTTCCCTTGATTTGTTGAGGTACTATGTAAGGATTTCACAACTGCAATGATAAAGTTATCTGATACCACTCATTTTTATTTGTGCATGTCTCCTAGCACGCACAAGAAGCTTAAAACCAAAGCTGCATGTTGAGAAACAAAGAGGGTGTGAGGCTGATATGCTAACTTTGGCAAAATGTTGAGTCTTGCTTTGTCATGTGTGGTCTGGTTGTCTTGCAGAATCAGGAGAGACTAATTCCAAAGCTGACAGCCCTTTTCTGTGCTCCTACATACAGCACTAGTGTCCTTAGCTGTATCAGTGTAAACCCTGACCTGCACCTTTAAAAGCAAACTTAAAAGTCAGGCAAACCAAACTCTGATAAGTATCACCAATATTAATAGTTGTGTATATGCTGCCATTGTCCCTTTTCCCTCCCACATGTGTTTTAGTCTATGCTATGCTTAGAGGGTTTGAGTTACCACATGTGGCATGTTGCTGGGAGAAAAGGAAAAAGTGCAGGAGTAAGGCCCCACTACCTAGGGTCTGTATTACAGAGCGCAGATGCAGCTGTAGGTCAAAGTCAAAATTCCAGCAGTAATTACTCTGTTTCTTCTTCTGCTTCACAAATGCAATTTCATATCACAGAAATGCTCATCGTCATGTTTTTTTTTATTTGTGCTCAACTGAGCACAAAAAATTGTGCACCAAAGTAGTGTTTTTAACAAACACTCAGAGATGACCTCTGCTTTCCACAAAAATGAGGCGATTTGATTTGAATTTTGATCCTGTTTTTGAACTTCACCATATTTGGATTCAGGGCATAGTGCGTTTTCATTCCTTATTTGCATGGAACTGTGGCCATTAGACCCTGATCCTCTAACTGACTTGCATGAAGATGCACGGCTGCACCCTTGGAGAATCAATTGCAAGCTTGAGAATGTTTTATACCAACTACTACCCTCTAATCAAAAAAATCAGTCCCTAAGGATGTACTTTTCTGGTTCCTTTACTTCTGCTGTATTATATAGTTGTCATACATCTTGAAAAGCAGGATTATAGAATTAGAATGTATCCCTTAGAATTATGTCTAATCCTCATTGATAGGATTATAAATATCTCATTCATTGGCTACAGCTGAGTACAGCTGAGCTCACAATCATTTCTAGTCACTGTGACAATACTGCAGATTGGAAATTTGGGGAGGAAATCTCCTTCCTCCAAATTAAGGGCAGTCCTGCTTGGCTAACTACTGTTCAAGATGTTATATATTCATCAGAGTGAAAATACATATTCTAATAGTTACTGTGGGCTGTTATTTTGACCTTATTTATTATTTAGTGTGAACTACTCATGAATGCCATGCATTGTTCACACTCTATAAATTGTAATTCTTCCCTGAGCTCTAGCTGAGGCACTATGATACAGAATCACAACCAGTGGTAGAGAAACCACATCATAATCTCTTGCCATTTGTTCTTCATTGAGCAGTTTTCATGGACCTATATCTGCTTTCTTTCACTATTTATTTACATGTGTTATTCCTCTGGCTCCTTTTACACAACATACTAAATGAAAGTAACACTGCTATGATAATGCTAAAGGTTATTCGCTTTTAAAAGCAGGATCATTTCTTGAAAATAAAACCAAGCTGAGCTGAAGAACATGCAAGATCTTGTTTTTTACATATAAAAAGAATAATAGATACAAACTTGAAAAACAAACCCAGAACAGCAGCATTTCACCTACTCTCATTTAATGCTTTGACAATCAGTTCAGTATAAGTTATACCATTGATTAGAGCTGGTAGGATTAAAGTGTAGATGATGATAGCAATTTTGCTTTTTCAGTCTCCAGAACAAATGAAATACAATCATTTTGGTTTGGAGCTATGTACTAATCTTCTCGTAGTTTAAGATGAAGTTTTACTGCCAAGCTACTCGCCCTGTTTGAAGCTACGTGGTAAGGGAAACTATGTGATAAGCTAGATAAGCACTTGGGAAAACTCGATCCAGTTCCCTGCTCTGTCACAGATTCCTGTGAGAGCTCAGGTAGGTCTTTTAAGTCCATATCTCAAAGGCCTAACTCCTTATATCAAAATGAACAATAATACTTTCTTTTTTGAAGATTTGGGGATAATTCTTTATGTGCCTCTCTTCCCTGTCTGAAGAATCAAATTTAGTAATACTTGATTCTTTCAGAGGGCTGTTGTAAACAAAGCAGGTCAGAAGTCTTATACTGGAGTCATCTTTCAAAGAGCGCTTCTTACCCTTACTGGTAATAAAATCTCAGGGAAACACAGATCACAGGAGCCCAGAAGCTACTGACTGCAACTGGTTGATTTGTTAGTTTCAGAGGTGTCCTCACTCAGCAGCAGGTGAAAATTAATTAGTTCACAGCTTCTATAATGACAGCAGTGAGACTGAAGCTAAGAACAGATGGTTGCAAATGACCTAGTTACTGCTGCCTAAAAAGCCACACAGCTGAATCCTGTAAAGTGGTCTTGTAGGAGTCTCCTGTTGTAAGCAGAAATTCAAATATGCAGACTGTTGTATGGTGCCTTAGATACCAAAGTGTATTTTACTATTGCTTGGAGCTTGGATATGGTTAGTTCACATGACTGGGCTAAAGAGCGCTGACACATTCAGCAGTGTTACTCCACCATTTGCAGTCACCTCTGCTTTCTTTGACAAAAGTTATTTCACATTCAGACAGCAATTGCAGAGGTAGCCAAAGCATCTTATATTTGGGAAGGGAAATCTAATTTCTGAAATGAGACTATTTACAAAATTTTATTGTCATGGGAAACTTGCAAAAAAATTAAATGAAACATAGCGATGATAAATGCATTAAGGTTTGTCTTAAACACAGATGCTGGCGGAAGAAGCTCCTGTATAAATACTTAACTTTTCCAGAAACCTCATACACTTTGTTAGACATTCCAGGTACAATTCAGCAAAGCTTTTAGATGCATGTCTAACTCCCACTGAGTTCAGTCAGTCAGCTAGAGTATGTCGGAAAGTCAGTAATACACTTGATATGTCAGGTGTTAAATTGGGATGTCACACAATTCTTTTAACCTGTTTTCTTATTAGTAGGTAGACAAACTTTGAATTTCCTGCAGTATGGTTGGCCACTTCAAAAAGTTTTCCTTCAGAAGCTATCTTCTGTGTTTGTGCAAAGGATTTGATGTAGCTGAACCCAATCCTCTTTACTGGATGTTTTAACTAAAGGTCTTAGGGCTGAGCTTTGTGTTAGATTGCTACTGAACTTTTTTCTAAATCCAGATCCCCAGTGGGAATGTGTCATCTTGTAATACTTGGTCTTCTATTGTGGCAGTTAAAAGCAATTTGTTTTTGAAAAAGAAATTTTTACTATAAAGAAACATCTCTATGTGAGGCCAGTTTCTCTATTAAAGGTTTTCGGAAACATACAAAATAACAATAAAAATATTAACTTATCAGACAAGTGTAGTTATCTGTCATCTTTAAATATCAAAGAAAAGGTAATTCTCTAGATAATTATGCAGATGTTATCTAGAGCAAAGCATGTTCCAAATACTAGTTCAGGAGTAAAATTAGTCTCCTCCCATTATTCCTATGTGGCACAGAGCTTATCACATTGTCTCAGCTATTTATGATTGAAACCCTCAAATACTGCAGAATATCAGTCTTTTTTTCCTTTTTAAAATTTCTGTACCATGTGAGCAATAATAATTAGTAGAAGCTGGATACAGAAGGGTTAAGAGTTATTTTATTTGAAGGCAGAGAAATACGCAGCAATAATTTACATGTAGATATAGGAACTAGGTAAGTCCTGTGGTCACCACACTGTTGTTGCAATTAAATGCCAAAGAAGATGATAAGATTATACTGTGATGAATACACTGGAAATATAATAGCAGTGAACTTCACAGTCTTAAAATTCACACAGACCTGAACACTAACTTTAATTTACAAGTTGTCCATCTTTTTTGGATTCTTCATTTAAAATTATAACTAGAGGACTTAATTCTGGGCTAGTCTTATATTTTAGTTTATACATTTAAACATTTATTCTTTTGTATTTTTTTATCTGAGAGGTTTAATTTTCTAAACACATTTTTAAATGCACAACCCTGTGCCATTAATGTAAATAAGGCTGCTAAAAAACAAATGGTAGTTGGTCTGTCTTTGTGAAAAGACTTCCATAAGTAACTGCATATGGATTTTAAATGTAAAATACCAAAGAGAATGTAATGTCTGTGACTGTGAAAGCCAATCATAAAGATAACTGTCTGTTCCTGTCACACATTTAAGGAGATGTTGAAGGCTGGTTACCTGTGCTATGGATAGCAGCTAAAATATTTACCTGACAAAATACAATAGAAGGGTTGTGCTAGTGGTAAAGCCACAGATCTGGACTTTGGAGCTCTTTCCTTGCCTCTGTTCTGTGCTCTGAGACACTGGGCAACTTATTCAATCTCTGAGAAGCTCCACTTTTTGTCTGTAAACTTGCATAATACTAATGCATTGTATTACTAATACATTACTAATGTAATGTATTACCTACCCCCAAGGATGTTGCACAGTTTTTAATTAAGCAGTCCAGCATACACTACGAGCTACTGAAATGAAAAGTGCTGTCCATAAGAGTGGAGAGCAGCATAAGTGTCAGAAAATGAACTTAAACAGACCTTCGCTATTTTGAATATTAAAAAAAAAATCTGATCTCTGAAATGATGACGACCATAGTATGTAGCATATCAAATCATTCTGTGGCAAAATTTTCCTCTCCTGATGCCACAGTGCAGATTTCCAGTTCATATTCTGCATAGGAGTTTCTGTATATAAAGTAAATAGTGATTATGGAAGAGATTGATGCTGTGGAGTAGGGCCCTTGAGGACAGTTTTGTGAGGAAACTTTTGCTCTCCATCTCTTTCTGATAAGAATGCTTAATTTTGATTTTCCATTCTTGCTTAATAGCAAATAGACAGAATGCCAAGAAGCTCATCCAAAAATACTCTATTCTAACATATATCATTCCAGGAAAAGTATATGCATTATTGATAAAGAGAAAATATTGTCAATTTTCTTGATCCCCAGGTGATATTATAAGCTATAACATTGTAAACACAGTGTTCAGGCCAAAAACCTCAGATGGAACCTATTCTGAAGTAATCAAACAAGGTAAGAAAAGAAACAAGTAAAAAAGGACTATAAAAAGCTATACAAAAAGTTTTCTGTGTTGAAACGATTCTCATAATAAATAAAATCCTGCCTTAAAGTAGTTATGATGGGGTGGTTTGGAAACAACAAAAGTATGATGAGGTGTTTGAAAGACAACAAAAGTAGATCCTTTTTTTTTCTTTGGAGCTTTTCCCAGAAAAATAGTATTTTTAATATTATTTAATTTCTATCTTTAGGTTTGTTTTGTTTTGTTTTAAGCAAGCTATGTAATTGTGAGCTTACTTCCACCTTTGGGAATAACCTGCTAGTCCCTGTGTCACCAACACACTTGGCCAGTGTGTACCTAAGTTGAAGGACCCACTAGAAGTCAAATGTATCCACATGACTGAAACCAACCAAAAGAAATCTTTCTGAATCTTTATCAGAATGCTGAGACTAGTCGGTTAAGATTTTCTGTCTCCTGGGATTTAGATAAGCATATTTAGTAGAAAACATTATTGTTGAAAATGCTCAACATGGTATTTAATGCTAATGGAGAGATGGCATTGAGTGCTTGCAGCCTGAGGTCAGAAATCAGGAGCTGCATGTTCTGGATCCTTGAATGTTTGGAATGACACTGGAGTTGCGAATTAATATGCAAGATGTTTGGGGAGTAGCTGAAACTGTTGAATTGTGTTCTGCTTGTCAGCCTGTTCTGAAGCATCTTCTCTCCATTTTCTTGCCTGTCTCAGGAAAAAAAAAGTATACTGCCATGTAGGTAATATTTTCATCTAGTAGTGGATGATGTTTAATCAGTATACAGAAGGACCATTATTCTGAAAAGTAAGTGGAATGTAATGAAAATTCCTATAGGTAAGGTAGAGAGTTATGCAGTGTGGGAATTCACCCACGTTCTGCTGATATAATTCATGGGAATAAGAAGAGTTGTTTTGAGATCATCTGGCTTTTGTGCGTGTGAGCTGTAGAAGGCTTTCTGGCTCCTTGGATTCCCAGAGTGCTATGTATTGGCAAATTTGCTGTGATTTTGTGCATGTGTTGATGGGGAGGAGACGTTAAGCAACTTTTTCTTTAAAAGAGCAGGATTCATGTCTTAAAATGTCTGGAAGTCAATGGTAACTAAGGAGAGGCTGATTAAGTTCAGATAAGGTGAAAAGCTGCTCTCCCATAGCTCGGGTTACAAGTCTGTCAAAGCCCAAGCCATTGTTTTGTTGTAAGGAGTATGAATAATTTATTTTTTACCCATTCCTTCTACTTAGTTTTGCTGGGTCTTATCAATTCTAACCACCTCTGCTAAGCTGGGTGCTGTGGTCAAATGTCATGACTCCACAGACAGGCCTTTCTCCCTTCCTCAGGGAAAAACTCTCTGCTCTTGTGAAATGTGGTTTAGTGTATGTCGATACAGTAGTCATTGCTGTATAGTGTGTAAAGTGAGATAGTGTCACTGCTGTGAAAATAAAGCTCCACTCAAGTAGCAGTGCAAATCTTGAGCTAGTTAAACTATGCTGAGCCCTGTAGTGCCCTATCATTCCTACCACATATCGTAAATTATTTTTTAATTGTGCCTACCACAAATCAGAGGAGGATGGGAAGGACATCTGGTAGAGGAAAGGAAGAGAGAAACATAGTGTGAGATGGATGCTAAGGAGAGGGATGAGTAAGGGGAAGAGATCTCACCGTGGGCTGTGCTTCCTCCCCTTTATATAGCGTATCTGAAATTATAAAGGTTCCTGTCCATCTTTGGGGGAGGAGAGGTGGTAAGCTATTATTGCTGGGAAATAGAAATGTGGTTGCTAAGCTGAGGTCAGCGCACCGCAAACCATGCAGTGATCTGAGCTAACAGACTGAGACACCATGGCTGGAGGTAGAGCCGAAGCCAGAGGTACCTAGCTGCGTTAAATGTTCAGCTATAAGAAGTGAGTGGGAAATTTTTTCATTGCACAGCAGTGTGGACCAGGAATGAGCCCGTGGAGATTGGTGTAGGGATAGATGTGACTTGGACATATCTGTACTCTGGAGTCAGGCACATTATCTGCTGGCTTCATCAGTGGGAAGTCTGAAACTGGAAGCAGTGGTGAACTGGGCATAAATATAACTGAACTGGCTGTAACAAGCAGTCTCCAGCACAAGAGTTGTATGGTTATCTTGTTACAGCGCTATGCCCAAAACAGCACAACTGAAAGAGAGAGAGTATTATCTCCCCATCTGATTGGAGCTACACTACTCTATGGACATGAACTAGTAAATCTGCACAGTGCCCCACTGGGTGGGCTGGCTGGTTACTGCTAGCTTGCCCATGCTCTGTTGCATGATCTATACAGACCCCTAAAGGGAGTGAGGTAAGACTGTTGAGGTATAATGCAGACCATCATAATGAATATTTGTGTTTGGTGCCCTTTTATTGAACCATGCAGATAGCTGCAAAACATTGCCAGATGTAAATGCTCAGGTTATCCTTCCTCCTAAGCATCATTTAAAACATTATCAAATATGTAATTGCTCCATTTTCTTTCACATTACTCTGTAAAATGTAAGCAGTGCTCTATAGGACACTTCAGCCTGTGCATAGGGCTCCCCGTTCTGAAGTCCCTTGCTGAAGCCACAATGCATAACTGGCTTTTTGAACTACCAGTAAGCGAGGAGGAGCATGAAAGCTACAAGGAAACAGGAATGCAAGAAATACATAAGAAGAATTAGGTATTACATATTATATTCTGATTAGATTAGGTATTAAGGTATTAAGATATTAGATTTAGAGTCCTTTCATGTTGTTCTTCATTTACCAGTCGTTCAAAGAGACCTTATTTATTAAGTCTGGCTTCATTAACAAAGTAGGTGACCTTAAAAACAAACAAACAAACAAAAAAACCCTTCATTTTGTAGGGCATCTATGCTGGTGTGGTGGTTTCTGTGGAAAGTGAGCAAGTCAGTGTTGCACTAAAACTAACCCCTTGCTCTATCATGCTTGTCCTAGCTGTCTGCAGTAAGTAAATTTAAATAAATTACTCTTGGTAGTAATTATCAAGCTCACAGATGAATTGTGAAAATAATTTCATTGCTGGTTGTTAAGACTTAGACCCTATCATGTGATGACTGCCATAAGAAGCATTATAAATAGATGCTGTCATAGAGGTTAAAAGATAAGCTTTTCTCAGTTACCAAAATGCAGTTAAAAAAAGAGTTATAATGCTGAGAATAATACTTTGCACCTCTTTAATTCCTTCTGTCAGAGCATCCTGAACCACTTCAAAGTATTAATGAATTATGTCATTTTCAGAGAAAAGGTAAGCGTGGAAAATCTGTTGGACAAGGTAGTTTTTCCAAACACTATGCCAGTTATTTGCAGTAAAATGGGATATAAATCATTACAATAATGGGTAAGGGCCCCATTGTTCTAGGCACTATACAAACGCAGACAAAGAGGTGGTTTGTACTCCAAGGAGATTTTGATTTGAGTAGATAAGAAACCAACAGCTGGTAGGAGACAGAGAGGTGGCTTGTCCCATGTCAAAGTGCAGGTCAAGGCCAGCACAGTAATAGGGGTCTGTGCTGTAAACACCTGACCTGGGTTTTTCCTTGCAGTAAAGAAATTCAAGAAAAATATCATTTACTGCTTTATTTATAGAGGGTAGCTGTAAACTGTTGCTCTGAAACACAAAGAACCAGTGAAGCCCTCAAGGTGGTGTAATGTTTGAAAATACTCCGTTAAGCTGTTCAAGAAATTCTGACTAACCGGTGTGTCTGTAAATTCTTGTTCACAGAGAATAGTTTTGCTCTGTAAATATTGATGACAAATTTGAAGATAACCATCGGCAAAGGAAAAGGTTTCCTTATTATGGGGAGAAAAATAAGGCCGCTCTTAAAACAGTTAAGTGACACTGGAGTGCCTACAGCAGCACCTCTTGAATCTCATAGAGGTTGCAGCGTTCTAGCTGCCATCTGCACTAGTTTTACAGTGTAACCAGCAGTGTCTCATGGCAACTGCTTTCCGGTAGCCTGGTGTTTACCAACGCACTACGGATTTGTTTTGCAAATAAACATTTCACCAAGGAGCTTATTTTTAAAAGTCCTATCAGTATTAACCTGCTTTTGCCTTCCAAATATATTTATTCTAGTTACTTTAGTTTGGAGGACAGAGTGAGACTTTAATGGAATATAGATAAGCTTTAGCCTCAGAGTGTGTGGCGCCTATCAGAGTGCCGAGAAAGAAAATAGCTATCTGAAACAGCAAGCCAAATGGACAGTTAAATAAAATATAGCATTCGCACTCCTCATTTCCACGCAGGTAAAAATGTAGGAAGTGCTGCGAGTCATGCAGTCTCTCTCTATTCTGTCTGGTTTCTAAGGGTCTGTGCTGTAGGATCATCCCAGTTAAATTCTCTTGGAGCAGACTCAGCACTGCATGCATTTTAGCCTTTCAGTTTGATTAAAACACCTATTGAAATTAATAGAAAGATCTTCAGCTGGCTAAGATAGTGCCCCCTCTTGTCATTTGATCCATTGAATGGATATGGTGTACCTCTGCATCCAACAAACCCTCTGAGAGAAGAGCTGTAATTAAGGTGAATATCCCCCAAAGAATCATGGTTACTTTTTAAATAGTTGGTTTTGCTAACTGGCCTTGCACTCAAAACTGATATTGCACAGAATTTACATTGCCCTGGAGCAGCAGCAGCAACTTTAGGAATCCTTTTCTGGAAGAGTTCTTCTGTTATCTGAACTACAGAATATGGCAGATTTTTTTTTTCTTTCTCAGTGTCTTGATGGCCACCCTGATTGCAAGTTTTGCATAAAACTTATACCAAAATGCAAAATGATGCCTTGCCATATCAATGTCTCAAACCTCGCTTTCTTCCAGGGTGGCAGCATTTTGTACAACTGGCAAGTTTAAGTTTCTGCTTACAAATGACAAGTCATATCAGCCTACTTCACCCAAATATATATATTAGATGGAATTTCAGCCATGACTGTGTGATGAATCAGTTCTCCCTTATGCCTGCTACCTACCTATTCATATACTTTGCTGCTATCAGCAACAATTAGGTAATGAGATATTTCCACAGCACTAGGTCTTTGTATATAAGGATGCTATATGAATGGTGTCAATATGAGGAAGACTTTGGTGAAAATACCAAAATCATGTAGGTAGAGAATAAAACATGATAATATGCACTTCAGCTTAAAATTGTGTTTATAGCCAAGTTTGTAATACTTCCTTTATATGTTTGTAGTGGAAATAGAGCATCAAAAACATTTCTGGGCTTTGACAGTTTAGAAGAGTTAGGGACATCTCAAAAGTGGGCGTGAGGGGTTCCCCTTCACAGGAAAATGTTTGTTTCCATTCATTTTCAAAACAAGGCTTGTCAGCTCCTAAAATTTCAGTGGTCTTTAGATGCAATGAAGCACTCTCACAGAAAAATCTTCTACCGTAACATATTACTTAGAGTGTTGGTGCTGCTGTGTAGAACAAAGTTGCTCTCATCATCACAACTCTGGGTGTAATGCCAAGGAGGCAAGGCTGATGCACAACAGTTTATATATAGAAGCAGTAACAGATCTGCCTAATATCAACAGAGCTGTAGCAAGTAACACCTTTAACTGTTATTAGAACAGTCTTGAAAAATACATTCTTTACTAACAATGCCTGAAGGTCATTTTTGTTTTATTTAAGTTTAAGAATTGCTGCTTTTTCATGTGTGGCATAATTAGAGCAGGGATCTTTGAGTCAGCTTTTACAGATTAGGAATTTTGTTACCAGCTACCATATTCCTGAGAAATCTGGACATCACAGCAGATTATATAGGCTTGTGCTTAACTTCACCAGATGGTTAGTTACGTGGAATTCATTTAGTTCCTGAGATGGGATTGGTTCTTTGAAATTATTTGCCTGATTAAACTTGAGCATGGCATAAAGGCTGTAGACAGCAAAACTGTTATTTCTACCCTGTAGATTTCAGTTTGTGTATAAAACTTGCAAAGAGAAGTTAGGTCTTAAACAGTGTGTGCTGCTTTTATATTTCCATATTTCCCTGAATAGGTGCCAGGGGTCTTACTGCCATCATTAATTCAAGTATCATGGGGACATGCAGGATTTTAGTCTTATTCCTATGTTAGCAGCAGCGCATCACATTTGACATAAAAAAGAACACAGTGGGCTTTATATATCAATCACCTATTAAAAGTTTGATTCATTTTCATACCTTTGGTCTCAGGAGGACTAGAAATACAATGCAAAGGTTTTTAAGTACTTTTTTAATTAGCATTTCAAATGAAGTCTTTAACGCATCACACTTCAAGCACTAGTACAAAAATCAAAGGAAAAAGCAGGGGAAAATGTCAATTACTCTTTCATAACAACTGCGAATGATGTTATCATCGCTACAGATATTAAAGCCATTTACTTGCCACCACCAAATAAAAGCTCTACGTAATTAAAACATATGGCTGATATTAACTGAAAAGGCACAGGAAATTGAACATTAGGGGTGACTCTGCCCTTAATTCACTCCATTGCAGGTGGGGGATACAGTGTTGAAGTGTTCTGAGTGAAAGATGGACTGACAACCTTATCTCTGAATTTCCTGCCTTTCATCAGTTACTATTACAACCTGCCTGTTCAAGTGTTAAAAAAATGCTGAAGGGTTGTAAAACCTGATTAGTGGCTATTAAAAAGTTTGACTATATTTAGATGCTAAATTCGTCAGAGTAAAGAATCAGTTCCCTTCACCCTCTGTATTTTTGCAATGCAAAGAACAGTTGGGGCTTTTAGTGAAACAATTGTTCAAATATCATGTGTTTTATGAAGTCAATGGAAATTTCCATTCCTCCAATTTTATTTCTGGAAGTCTATAACCCGAAAAGCTAATTTCTGGAAGCACTTGCCCAATCCCATTTAAATAGAAGTGCTAGATTGTCTTTTCAGAGTGTACACGAGATTAATTCTTCTGACAGCCTATATAGAGCTACCTCCATCTATTCTAAGTGAAAATCTGACTTACTGTTTTTATGGTTTGCTTGATGTAATGCTGATAACCTGCTCCCTCCTTTTTTAACCTTCCTTCATGCTAATTTTGAACCAATACTTAATAAGATTAACTACATCTTTTTACTTCTTAAATAAATGAATAATGATATAAAAATACTTTACTGTCCTTGCATTTAGTGTCTGTTGCAAGCAGCTTTTTTAGTAGGAACTTTCTGACAGTTTGTTATGAAGTTGCCATATGAACAGTTCAGAAGGGCAAACTGTTATCAGACTCTAAAAAAATTTTTGTAAGCTGTGGGCTTCTCTCAAATGATTAATGACCACATTAATTCTTTAAATAAATAACAACTTTTGCAAACAAATATATCAAAAAGGGATCCAGTCCTATAAGCATGTGCAGGAATGATCCTCATTAAGATCAGTGTGGATAACAGCTCTTGTCTGTTAACGTGAATTTGCAAAACGTAGCTGTCTTGTTATCTTAGAAATACATATTTATACCAGTCAGGTTACATTTCTATGATCTTATTCAGGTTGCAATTTCTTGTCAATCAGCTGAAAATCTTTTTAGGCCTCAATTAAGATTTCCATATAAAATAAGTACTCAAATGGTACTTTGGGTTTCTATGGGATTGCATTAAAAGCTTAAGCTTAACTTTCTGGTGATTCATTTCCTTTTCTTTTGTCGTGCTTATTATTAAATGATTCTAAATCCTAATTTGGTATTCCAGGCCATGAAATGTTGATGAGATCCTGCCTTCAGGTAGCTAAAACAAACACTTTTCTGCACTTTTTCAATATATTTATCAAAATAGGTGTTTCTTTACTCCTTTAATCTCTAAATAAGAGCACAGAATATTCTCTCTATTTTTGGCTTCTTGTTTTGTTTTTGATTATGTTCTGTTCTGTTCTGTAGCCCAATTACTGTAAGAATAGGTTCCATGGGATTTCTCAACCAGCAACTAAATATATTTGAAAATTGAATATGCAAAATTTCTAAAAGAGCCTCTATTTATTTTAAGCTGCCCCTATATTTTCAGTGTCACATGCCACCATTTTTCAGTTTCAGAGTTAGCAGCCCATTAAAATGAAAAGGACAAATAACTTCCTGAGTCACTGTCTCAGGACCTTGATGCAGATAGACACATCATCAGAATATCATTTGCAATCAAGTCACATTTTCAAGTTGGAAAGTTTTAATTATAAAGCCACGTCTCACTTATTCTTAGAGGCCCTGGCTTGCTGTAATTCATTTCCATAAGCTCAGAATCTGCTCTGTAATTTATAAAACTATCTAAATGAAAACTGGGATTCTGGAACTGAGTGAATTAAGCAAATAGTGAATTCTTCAGCAATATCTAATATTTAGGACTCTGTCCATGATGATGGTACTTGCCATACTCTAATGTGTCCTTATGGTGTTTCCTGCTATTCTACTCTTGATACACTCAGCATCGTGATTATTGATTTATAACAGTACGGAGACATCCGTGGGAACATAAGGAAGCTTTTTGTTTCAGAATTAGTTGTCCATGGATCTATAAGATTACAATAAAAAGAACATGACCATCTGTAGTGAATATGTTTGATTTATAATCCAAAGGTCTAAAATCAAAGTGAACTTAGTCCTCCTGAAATGCACTGGTATAAAAAGCCCAGAGACTCAGGTCATCCATTATCTGCAGAATTGATACAGTGCAAATAACACCACTGAAAATTGCTACCAGCCCATCACTTTTATAGAGGTAACACATTCACTTGGGTGCTAATGTAGTTCAGTCTTCTGTGTTCCTTCCTTCTTGTACTGAAATCGCAAGTGAGAATTCCCCATTTGAGCATTCTGGCCCAAGAGTTCATATAATCAAATGTTATTGTCAAAATATTGTCTAACACCAACTCACTTTTCACTAAGCAATTACCAGTTACTAGATGAATACAACTGTAAGTCATCAGTCAATGGATAGGGCTCACTCTTGTTGCGTACAAGTCTCTCTTTTCCATGAACTAGCTTTCCTGCTCTGGTAAGAGTATTTGTTTACATTTGATATTGGCTCTTGAGCAGTCTTCTGTTAGAGACTGAGATTTACCTCTCTTGCTGTCTCTCTCTCTTCTTTCCTTCTTTCCCTCCATACAGAAAAATTCGTAAGAAGTTCACCAGATCACAGCTGAAAAGAGCTTCCAGAACACCTTGTACTCCTATTATTGCGAAGACAAAGTCTCTCATGAACAATAGGCAGGCACAAACAGAGCCTGAAACTATCATGCACTGAAGATAAGAACAACAGCACCATAACTGTGTCAGAATCATGTTTAATTGTGAATGCAGATACAACAGGACCTTCCACAAGTAGATAAAAGATGGAAACACTGTAAAGCCAGAATGTGGCTGGGTTTTGTATTCTGGGCAGGATCCAATAGCAGCCCTTGTTTTCCCCCGTCTCTGCAAGGGCTACTTCTGGTTAGCTGTGCTAGCTGATCTCCAATTGTCCTACTGTTCTCCCCAACACCAGTCATTAGAGTTGGCTGTTCAAGGAGGGATGGGCACTAAACACACTGGAGTATGGATGCAGAGTACACCCTCCAACATTTGTCTATGCCTTCTAGTAGGATGATGCAAAAATATGCAGCTTTCAGGATGCAGTGTCTTTAAAGCAGTATTTAGCCTTGAGGGGCTGCATTTTCAAAACCAGCTGCAGGCTTTGGGTGTTTGGATTTTTCAGTGTCAGCTTGAGTCACTTTGGATTTGGTTTTCTGAAGTGCTGAGCATCCAGAGCCTCAACTGAGGACAAGCAGTTGCTCAGCAGTTCTGAAACTTAGACCAAATTAGGCAGTGCCCAGAATTAGTGGCCCGTTTTCAAAATGCTGGCCATATTAACTTTGGTTAATATGCTGGAAAGTATCATGTCTGACAGCGAACATCCAGCTGGGCTAGCTGCTTGTGTAGGAACTAGTCCCATTGTCTGTATGTTTGCAAGCATCCATCTGTTTCTTTGGGTATTTTTAGCATTTCTTGAATTCTATTCTGAACAGTGAAAACCAGCAGAATGCCATTCCCAAGAAAACATGAAGAAATAGAATTTTTCCTATCAGAAATGTCTCTCCATAAAATAATTTTTACATTTTAATACATCTGGATGAAAAGGTGTGTCTTGCAGAATGCATTGAAATTCATGATCGTAAAGCTGCAAATGAATACTTACCATGGAGAGATGATGTGCCTTTTGAAACTATTTGTAGGAAACTGTCAGTCTTGCTGGAAGTGGGAATGACAACAGAGGCAGGTCTTTTTCTACTCAGGTACTTACAGGTTAACAAACTCTGCCCTACTTTGAAGTCAAGAAGCAACCAGTGTGTAGTACTGCTATGTAAACTTAGATATGTTGATTATCCAAGGCAGTTTATGTCCTTTGCTAGATTTGGTTTCCATATGGCTTTAAAATGTAGTCAGACATTGGACACATCATAAGCTGAGACAAACTTGAAGACTTTTTTTCTGGTTCTTTATTAGGTAGCTCTAACGCTATTGTGTAGGTGTCAGCTCTGTGCTTAGAACGACAAAGACTCGAGTGCTATCTCATGCCTTTGGGTGGTCCCAAAAGAAGTATTTTTCCCCCATGTGATTTATGCTCTCAGCCTGAAAGAAGTCTGATAGCAGCCAATAGCTGGCCACACTGTCAGAGTACGATTTTGAGTTATTGAAACAAAGTCACCCAGGTGTTTCCTCAAGAAAAGAAAGCACCTTTAATCTCCTGAAGGGACTCGCTGATGATTTTCCTGAGTGATGGATCCAGGTCTTGTCCGCTGTCCTTCACCAGCAAGAAGAATGTGAATCTGAAGGAGACGTTATGATATGAAGTGCTTCTGGTATCCTGAGCACCTTAGTGATTGTCAAAGATTTGGATTCAGTTGGAGAAGACCTGGGATTCATCTGCTTACAATTCCTTTCAGTAGCTGCTAAAGCATGCAGTCCCAGGAGTCTCTTCTATCCACAGAATCTGCTTTTTCCTCACAACAGGAGGGCTTTTCATCAGATAATGAGCAGAGACAACCTATTCTTATTAGTAAGAATTGCCTTTATTAACTGTGACATATGGAAATACCTTCTGTATAATAGCTTCCTCACCCATTAATATAAAGGAAACATGATCATTCAGAAATCTATTTGACTGGAAGTATGAAAAACATGAACAGAAAGAGCTTTGTGTCCCTCCAGCATCACTGAAATCACACACAGCAGACTCATTTTCAGTGTCATTAGATGTAAGGTGGCGGATTTTGTCTGATTTACCCTGCCTTATTAAGCTTGTATTCAAATTCTTTCTTTTAGTCAGTGTACTACGGTGTCTGGCTAGTGTTTTGTAAAATCTTTGTGTACTCTGTTTTCTGCTTTTGACAAAAGTATTAGTATTTGTAATAGTCTGATGTGAAGTCATTTTTTCTTCTTTCCCTCTGAGGAGAGAGAGATTCGTAACACAACTTCCTGTTACGCAGCCAGCTGCCTGATACAGTTATCTTTTGCATCAAATCCAAGGTAAGGAAGCATCCTCCTTTACAGCTTCAAGCTGAGACACTTCATCTGGATAGACTGGAAATTACGCTGTGCCCTGCATGACAGAGTCATTCCACAGGTTGCAATAGCCTACTTCTGGGGAGGGTAAGGCAGGAAGGAGGCTGTTCGTTGGAATAACTTCTGTTCCGTCTTTAAACTGTTTTGCATGCAGCTGCACAGAGACGTTCCATCCCCTAAAATGCACACGTGCACAGAGAAATTATACTCCATGTATTGCACATTTGTCTTTTACCTGCTCTCTCTGAATCTTATCTTTCCTGCAAGACGTTCTCCACAGATGGATACCTCTGAATTTCAACAGAAAGCATCGATGGAAGATTAGCTGAAGATGTATTCTGTTGTGCTTGGGCATAGAGATTTAAGCTTGGTAGAAACTGTCACACTTCTTTCCACAGTGTCATGCAGTTTCATGCTTTCTGTTGAGTTAAAGATTTTTTCACTGGCTAAGAGCAAAGATGACACATTCTACTGTAAGCTATAACAGCATATCCACAACAAACCAGAGCTCAGTACTGTTTTTATCAAGCTTCTCGAGCTAGTTATTTTAAAACTAGCTAACATATCTCAGTCATCAACACTGAAACTGAGTATAAACATAAACCTCAGAAACAAGGACAAGAAGTTTTGTTCTTACCAAGAATGTGAGCAAGAGAATCTAGCCAGCATCATACTGCATTTTCAATATGATTTATTTTTTTGTTAGCTAAATATGGAAGCTATATGAAAAACTGCCTCTCATCTTACAAATATGGGATTAGAAAACCATGCAAGTGCATGATCTTTTTGTGTCCAGAGGTCTCATATAAAAAGTAGGAAGATCTTGTTAAAATGCCTACGTTGTTGATTTCAAGCATATAACTACTTTGCTCTCTTGAAATATTTTGTATGTTGTTTTTAGATTATTTTTAAAGGCCATGATTTAGTGATGGAAGTTTTGGTTTTCTGGATGGAAAAATGAGGTTTGAAATACATAAGATGGCTTGAAATACGTTGGTGATATTAAAGTAACATCCTCTAAATCAGTGTTTTGTTTAAAAGCAAATATTGCTTTCATTTCTACGATCCTAATCTTGTAGCAATGTATGAAAAACTGGGGTGGGGATTGAAACTCCCTCTGAATGATGAAGAACAAACAAGTAGTAAAAATGGTGAAATGGAATTTGCATTTACATAATGTACACTTTTTATTAAAGTACAGTATTAAAGTACTTTATTAAAGTAAGGGTTTTTTTATAAACATGATTTTAACCCAGTACTTTCCTAATTACCAAGGCTTAAATAAACGGAATGTCTGCGTTGTAGTTTCTAGTCACAGCGTAAACATTTCACAGCCTTGTGCAGAGAACGATTAATCCTTCAGAAACAGTTCATTGCAAAGTACAGTGGACATTGTGTCTTTATATATGTGTACCGCTATGGTAATGAAAGTGTTAGAATCCTCTGGAAATTTCAGCAAAACAATATTCATTTTTCATTTTCTCTTGAAGGTCCTTTATATAAACCATGTCTTCATAAACCAGAGTGGGTGTCAAGAGATCTCAGTTTATATAACTGCACAGTTGAATTTTTTGGAGTAAGTCAGGACTTTTTTATTCAAATGTTGCATGTTGAGGGAGGCAACCTAATTTTGGAATAAAGAGGTTTGAGATAAGAGTTTTGAGGTCATATTATACGTGATCAATAAATTTTCAGAATATGTTCCCGTTGCTCATAAAGATTTAACAGTTTGTATTGAAATACAGTATTGAAGAATAAATAAAAAAGAAGCATGAAAGAGCTGTCATTTTTAAAATTCTATTGTTTGCACTGAAAGGGAATGGTAAAATTGGGTGGCTAACCACTGAGTGTTTGAGGATGTGGAGCACCTTTGAACTAAACATAGTACTATTTCATTTACATTAAAGTGTCTTTGTGTACAAACTTTGTGACTCTTGGCCCTTTTTGCAGGAAAACACTACATTGACATTATCATCCCATTTTATAGTAGGCAACTGAACAATCAAAAGACTGAGATTTGATGAGCTGTTTAAACTGCACTGTATTTAAAGAGAAAAGTAGTTGAACTGGGAATGAGGAAAGAAGATTCAGAAGACTGGGAGCGAGAGACAGGAGGTATTGGTCATTGCATTGGGACACTGGAAAATTTCTTAGGATTGAACTGAAATCTGGACAGAGGGACTCATAGTCCACAGAAAATACTGGAAATCACAGTGAAGTTTTCCCAGTGCATGGACCTATCTAAACTTTGTCAGTACTGGTGAAAAAAATTTTGGATGGTGTTAGTCTGATAGCACCTAGAACTGGTGTCTTCCATGAGGTGTGAGACATAATCTAAAAACTTGTCATTACTAATATCTGAAGTAATTTTCCAAACTAAATTGAATGTTTTTTGCAGAGGAGGAGATCCATACATGGAGCTTCTGAACAGAAATAAAGTCTAGTACTTCACAGGTTTTTCCAAGGCAACTCTTTCCATATCTTAATCCCCCCTATCTATCTTGGGAAAGGCAGGACTGACATGGATCCATGCATTATGTATGTGCTAGGGTTTGAGTTGCTGTCTGGTCTACACATCAATTTTTGTTTCAAGTTTCTGCATTTGAACTGATAATTTTTTTTCCTTCCTCCCCTTAAGAGGCCTGTGCAGATTCCAAGTAGCAAAACTCCACTTCTTCTGTAGCGTTTGGATTTGTTTGGAATGATGAGTTACAGGTATTAGTCCTTCTGGGTGAAGAGCGCTGGTATCAAGGAGGGAATAATCTGTCCTTTGCTGGAGGGAAATGGGAATCTCTTTAACCATGCTTACAAGAAACCACAGTCAAAAAGGAGGAGGTCCAAGATGCTCATCAATTCCAAAGAAAGAATGTAAAGCCTTTCCGTTGCTTGCCTGAAATATGTACTTGAGTGACCAGTTTAGTCTCTTTAATTCACTAAAACAGTATTGATTGTAAATGCAAAGCCTCAGCAGTGAAAGGACACATACTTACAGTGTTCTTCTCTCCTGGGTGCCTTTACACCAACATTCTCCAAAAACAAACCAGCAAACAAACAAACAAACAAAAAACCCTGTGCTCTCTACTTAAAAGCTTAAAATAAAAGCATAAAACATTGGAGAGGGTACTTTACTAGGATCTGAGTTCTTGTTTGGTCCTTAATATAAGAAGAACTTTCATAAAATGCTGTAAATGCAGAATACTTTTTCTGAGAGACTGATTTGGTGAGACACTTTTTCATAAAGTCTGATGTATTATGGCTTTTTAAACAATAGAAATCTAGCAGATTAGTGACTGTTCTCATTTAAATTTAAAGAAAAAGCCCTAAATAGGCTTTAGGGCCTTGTATTATAGCCCCTTATCACCACTGTGGCAGTACCAAAGGTTGTTCAAAGAAATGTGGGTTCTTCATAAGCTAAGTAGGGGAATCTTTTGGAAGTTAGAACTATTTGTTACTCTTTTACATTATGATAACAGGTAGAAGCCAGGCCAAAGCATTGCATCTGGGCTAGGGATTTTAAGATACACATTCAGGTCAAAATCCAGTTCTTATAGCTGGGATGTTCCTTAGGCACTAGAATTGGCACTGATATTATGTGATGAGGACACTTGTTTTTAAGTGGTATTATAGAGTCTTGTAAGGAGCCAAGTCTCCTGCATGATATAAATCTCAGTGTCTACTGCTTTGGGCAATAGAATGAGATGAAAAGGATTACGGCCAGATTTCAATGCTGATGCTCTTCTTAATTCATAATTCATAGCTGCAGAACTTTTTTTCCCAAAAGGTAATTCTCAGTGTGTCTGGAGAATATGATGGCTCCCTAATTTCTTAGCAGTCCTGTTTTCCCTGCATCACAGCTATGTTATTACTTTGGAGATTTGCTCCCCAGTAATTTGAATCAGTAGTTTCATTAATGTAGAGGAAGTAGCTTGTATCACCTTTGGGTAAAGTAGCTCTTTTTCTAATATCCTCTGTGTAGGCATGTAAAAGAACATTTTGTATAATAATAGCAAGAAAGGAAGTTCTCAAGTATTTTTGTGAAGATAAGTAGTAACACTAAAGGTTGTTCAACCTTAAAATAGCTTGGCATGGCATAATATGAACATGATTTTCTTTTGTTCCATGGATACAACTGTCAATGACCGAAGGTTCATTGTGTCCCACAGTCCTTTCTGTTCCTCTTCTCTGGACATTGCATTTACTTTTACTGAATTCATCAAACTGTTCCATTTGTGCTGTTCATTCAACGTAGTTAGTCACATACTATAGAAAGGAACTGTTCATACTCTTTTTTTCACTAAAACTTTCAGTAAAACAATTTATTGGGGCAGATGCAATGGAAATTTAGGAAGTATAATATTGGTGAAAGGCTCCATGTTTTTTTTTTTTATTCCTTTATTCAGATGGGCACTTAAAATAAATGATTTATTTCTCAAAGTCTTAATTTTCTGCAGTCAATAAAAAAGAGTCAGAGTAGACTATTTCTGCCAAAAGTTTCCAGAGTTGGAAGCACTGCTCTGTGCAGGGAAGTGCTTTGGTTTGGCAGGAGAGCAGTCTAGACTTCCATTAGAACTTTAATCTGTTTTCAGACAGAGCAGTTACAATGAACCATTGAACCTTAAGATTTGCATTTAATCCATAAGGTAGTTGTGTTGCACAGTCTGCCTGCAGGAGCCTGACTCTGTCTTAGCTGTCTGTAAATCCTGCCCTGTTTTTTATTTCCCCTATTTGTAATAGTAAGTTCAGTACCAATTGCCTTTTTCAAGGGGACTAGACTCCATTCTGCAATTTGTATGTGCACAGTTAAGGTATGGTTAAATGTCTTCTCCTTTTATGATCTCTGGTTACACTCCTGCTTCTTGTGGTATGTGTTCAGAAGAAAGGAGAGCTCCACACTGCTCCCATTCCCAGGGTCCATGGGTTTGGCTCAGTTGCTGCTGAATGCCCAGAAGAAGGGAAGGTTGGATCGCTTCCTACTCTAAAATCATAAGGGCCTGTCCGCTTGGTGCATCCATCACACCTAGTGCGCTGGTGTCTTGTTCTGTGAGAGAAGGCTTCCTGGCACTGCCACAATTTGGAGTTTAATAAGTGGTTCAGCCTGGTTGAGCCCTCTGGAGATGCTGCCATTCCACTTTTGCGCAACTGGAATATGCTGCTACCCCACTTATTTAATGGCATATTTGGATCCGCTCCCCTCCTGGTTCCTTTGCCAGTGCTCAGGCATCCTAATCCTGCCATGTTATGTTTTCTTCACTGCCTTCAACCCTCATCTCCATCAATGAATTTTAGCTCATTTTTTTTTCTCAGAATGATGCAAGAAAGATTATGGTTAAGACAGTAGAAGCATCTAGAAGTTTACTCCACTCCCACCTTCTTCATTTTAAGGCCAGTTTTTTTTCTGTTATTTCTTCCTTTATACCTTCCTTTCTGTTGTTCTTTCCTCTACTGATAACAATTCGTCTTATATGCCAGGATCTTACTTGGAGTATGACATAGTTTTAAAAGTCACAAATCTGTACCTATCAGGGATGAAGACAGTGAACACTTGACATGGGCTTATGGATAAATAAAAGTAGATAGCATATAGGCCAAAACAGTAGAATTCAAGTCCAGATTAATATTTTAAACTTACCCAGCTTCTGAGGTGTTTGGAGCCAGTCTTTGTACTGTTCATTCTAAAGACAGGGACCTGCTGCAAACTTGAGATATCAACCTGTGTTTGGCTTTTTCATCCTTCCCTAATGCTTAAAGGAGTTCTGCTGGAGGGTTGGGCTCAAGTATATCTATTGCACGTGCTTTGCCAACCTGTAATTAGAGATGCTACTTGAATGTTGAGTAGCTTTCTTCTGTTTACTGCATGTATGGATTCAATCTGAAAGATTTCAGTAGAATTTAAATGAACTGACTGTCTAGCTCTGGATGTTCTCCATCTTCCCTTGATGCACTAATGAGAATCAATTGCGGTTGGTTATTATTTTTAAATAGCAGTTAATTGAGAAAACCCTGACTCACTGGCTCTTTTCATTCTACTGATTTGATTTCAGCCTTCTGCCCATCTGGGCCAACCTACATATACTGTTCAGAAACCAGTGTGAAAACTCATTGGTGCACATCAGCAAAGTCAAGGACATTCATCCTGATAATCCAGCAAGGTGCTGTCTGGCGTAGTATACTCTGGCCCCCTGTCTTCTCATAGGTAAAATCCTCAATAAAAGAAGTAGCTTTGCTCTACATTCATTCTCTCTCATGCCTGGGAGAGCATCAAATAAATAACTATAATACTCCTATTCAAGCATTCAGTTTTCTGGATGCTCAAATTTGGGGACAGCATATAAGACTGTATACTTGTGTAGACAGAGAAATCATTTCCTGAGGAGATCAATTTATCCTGTCTAGGGATGTTCTGAAAGAATCTCTCCCTCACAATAAGAACTGTAGAATTAATCTCTGTAAAGCTGCATGAAGCTCCTAGAAGTGGCCTTCTGGTCAAACCCTGCATCTGTGCAAATCCTCTTGAAACTAGCAAAGAATCCTGAAGCAGAATTGTAGGCTAAGCTTATAAACTCTTTAAGTTAAGGCTAATATCCTTATTAAAAGGTACTCTTTAGACTTATAGCTTTGTGTCAATGTCTGTGCTATTAAAAGAAAAAAAAAAAAAGAGATGCAGGAGCTGGTCTGCTAGATATAGGGTCTTCCTAGATGTGGGCACAGGAGAGGATGTCACCACACTAGCTTGTATAGAAGGGGTGTGCTGTTGTCCAATGCAAGGAGAAAAAGGGAGTATCCTTTTGCTCTGAATCAATAGGTGGGTGGGTGGTGAATTTAGCTTCTCATAGTCTCCCCACATTAAATCTGTGGTGATTTCTATTCACAGCTTTTTAAATGCTTTTCCTTTCTTAGGCAGAAAGATAGGCTGATACACTGAAAGGAACGGATGGTTCTGTGTGATGAAACATTGCTGTTTCATTATACACAAACAGGGAAGTTGAAACATTATTTGTAGAGGATAAAGTTGAACTTTGCTCATGATTTTATGAACTTCTTTATTGCACAGTTCTCTTTCTGCAAACACCACTTGACACTCTCTTTGCCTTTTGTTATTTCCAGCAGTTTGGAGTCATCTGTTTTTTTTCTGCTGAACCGTGACGAAGCAGCAGGTGTTGACTGAAAAGAATCAAGATCATTTTCAGATTTTGTGTGAATATTTAGGGGGATTTGTGAAGCACTGTAAAATTCAATTAGATTTGCTTCCAGAGGTCTCTCTGCTCTCCTACCTCCTTTTCCCTAGACCATTGGTTTGCAGTTCCAGAATAACTGGTCATCAGTTTTGCAAAACTAGTTGGTAGCTGGACCAGGCTAAGGCTGTGGGGTTGGTGTTCACATTGCAAATAGCCATGCTGGCTGGAGGTGTCATTCTGGAACAGCTGCTTTCTACTAACCCTCAGGGTTTCTGCCCTCTCAACAGAAAGAATAGCATGGACTCTGCTGTATCTGCTTCAAAAGCTAGCCTGAAAAAGAGGCTTAACTGTATAATATTTTCTGAAATGAATGAATGAAAGAGGATTCATGTGAATCCACTAACAAGGAGGGAGGGAAGTAGAGAGGAACCTCTGATGGCAGGGGAAGACAAACAGCTCAGCTCAGTAACATCTTCAGCTGCACAGCTAGATCTGGAAGAGGACATCTGTCCACAGCCTGATGTAGACTCTGGGTTTACCTAAGGAGTTATTAACCTTGCAGAAATAATTTTGCATGAGGAGTTATTAGGATATTGAAAAAGTAGAAAAGATCTGAAGTTAATCAGTGCAATGTCATCAGCCAGGTGTAAGGATCTATAGCATGTCTGAGTATATTCCTGCTTGTGACCAGTCCAGCATTGCTGTCTGTGTCTGCTCCTCACCAATTTTGAGTTCTTATCTGAGTCTGATGGTGACCAATCCTCCTCAATCACTGCCAGCTCAGAAGGATGTATCAGTCTTCAACCAGAACTGGACATCTATTAAGCAGTGCCAGTCTCTGAATTACTTTTGTTCTTTCTCTCTTTGTTGCCCAAAAGCAGCCTAGTTAGCTCCAAACTCGGAATGCAGCTACGATAAAGGTTAGTGACATACTTGGTACAGTTTATCTGTTTGACATGTCTGGTAATTTGATAATTTTGCCATAAACTAATAGATTAATCCAGTGTGATCACTGAGAAGGAAATAATTCTATTTTCAGATGTTTCCACAGCCCGGTACTGTCATGAACACAGACATTGAATTTCCGATGGCTGGTGAAATGTATTTTTCATGTTGTTTGTAGTTGTGTACTTCTATTTGTGTAATTTATTCAGCTTTCTGTAATGCAGGATGCTACAAGTGACTGTCTGCAAAACTTCCATAAATATGCAACTAAAAATCAGTAGGGATTGTGAGCAAGGCAAGTGAAATATAATCTTAGTAAAATGCATGATGATCAGTACTCAGGAAGAGACTCAGTCACGTAAATAGGCACATTTTCCTGACTTCATGTTAAAAGTATTGCAGAGGAATAATGTGTATTTTGATAATCTCATGCAAAGTTTATCATCAGACTTGCCACTCATTTTTTAACTTGAGCACCATCTAGTGTGCATGATAAAGATAATTTAAAAAATAAACAGCCAGTTAGTCATAGCATTTAGCAGTGGAAGTCCTGGCATGTTTTCAATGTCAAAAGGAGAAAAGCACATCAGAGCTTAAATCCTGTCAACTTTCAGTAACGCAAGCTTCAAGTCACTTATGCATTCGCATGAGTTGTCCCCCTGCTTTTTCATTTGTGCCTTTCTTAAATACTTACTTTCAGTTCAGATAAATACAAGAAATGAAATGCATAAAAACTAAATGTATCTATTTACATGCAGATTGAAAAAAAAATCCTGTTTTTTTTGAAATGCAAATATGTGTTTGCATATTCATACAAACGTGAATGTGGAATCCTGCACATTGCTGTGAGTTGATACTGTCTGCTTCACCAAATCCCTAGCGTTCAGCTAGCTGTATCTTGGCAGATGTTATCTAGATCTTGCCCAGACTTGGAACACAGTCAGAGATGAAGTTCTTCCGGTGTGCCTGGATCAGAGTGGAGTGTATTTATGAGAAGTTCAGTGTGCTGTTACTTTTCCTATTAGCATTGCTTCATGCAGCATGCACTCCATGTCATGCTATGGGAGAAGCCCGTCCCTAGTCACCATTGCTAATGAACTTCATCCCACCATTTGCAATACATTCTGTTTGCCCCTGTGTTGCAAACTCCTTCTGTCAGTAGCTTCTGCCTTCTTTCTAGTCACCTCCCATTCCTCAATATTGCAGGGTTTAGAACAGCTGCTGGTGAGCGTTGCTCATTTTCATGCATTCATCACCAGTGATGGTTCTGTCTCTTGCCATAGGCATTCCCATGATGAAGGAAAGATCTCCTGCTTCCACGTGTTCTTCCGGATTCCAGGGATTAGAAGTAGTTTAAAAATCAGATAAAATTAAAACCTACCATTTAATTTGAAAAAAGCTTGTGATTTGCTCATCAAACAAATGATTCTTTGGGGAGAGGGATAGGGAAAGAAGGGGATCTTACAATGATTTTTTAAATTTTGGGCTTGACATTCTATTGTTTTTTTTTGCTGTTATTTTATGAAATAAGCAGGAACTATGCAGACAAGACAGAATTTTTTGAACCACTGAAAGCCAAATTTGATAAAACCACACACAGAGAATCAACTATTTAATAGGAGTAATGAGAAAAAAGGCTTATTTGGGGCATCTCTCTTTCTCAGGTTAAACAAGGTAGGAGTATGCAGGAGAGATCACTGATCTCAGTGGGTCCATGCATTCTAGCAGTTTAAGAGCTCCTTGCTCTTAAATGTCCCTGTGATGTGCCTGTGTGACCTAACTAAACTGAAATACTTCAAATCAATAACTGAAATTTTTAATGATTCATAGCTGTATCTGGATAAAGCTTTTGAAACTGACCTATTATCCCTGAGTCACTACTCAGACTTGTAGTCTCCAGTGGAGCATGAATTACAAACTTTTCACCAAAGTTACACATTAAATGAATTTTCAGAATTTATTGTCTGGACAATAAATGACAAAAACTACATTATGCTGAGTGACTCCATTGCCCACTGGAGTTTGAAACTCTTCATCACCTTGCATGTGTGGGAGTTGAATGCTGTACAACCTAGGGAATAGATTTAGTAAACATTCATTTCAGGGTGAAACTCTGGTGGGAGTTACCTTCTTTACCCAAAACACTTTTCTCTTTCTTTGGACTGTGCTAAGTATAGACTATGCAGCCTGAGGTAACCTCTTTAGTCAGAGGAAGTTATCTCTTTCTAGCTGTTTGATGCAGTCTAGGAGTGAGATACTAAGTGGAAAATATAGTGGGCTAGAAAGAAAAGGACGGATGGCTCAGTGTAAATTCAGGTGAGTTGGTAGATAAATCCAGAATGCTGCATATTCAGGAAAATAAACAGAAAATGTTGTTAAAACTTGATATTCTACTCTTATGAATGGTATATTTAATATTTGGTGGTTTTACGATGTTTATTTCTGCTCAAATTGTAATATCAATACTATTTAATCATTCATAATGGACTAATTCAATTTTTCTATTGAGAAGGAAAATTTATCTGCAAACCAGATGTTGTGTTTGATCTGAACTTTCATGGGTAAATTGATTACAAAAGCACACAAGTGTGTACTTTGTCAGAGGCTAGAAAGGGGGCAGGAACTGCTTATTTTCTTTAAGTGGAAATAGGTGAAGAGAGCAACAGCAAAGTGATTTATAAGGACTGTAAGACTACCTTATGCACACACACACGTATATCAAAAGACTTGCAGTCTCTTACATCACTATTACTAAACGTTGAGGAGGAGTTGTTGCTGTGTGGTATGCAGCACGGAAAATGCTGCATACATAAGGGTTAACCATGGAGTGTCTTGCCTCCAGCACTACAGGAATTGCTTTGCTTAGCTGAAGCACACAGAGCAGAAAGAGTTCAGTGATGCAGTCTCTTGGAAAGCTCTGCTTCAGTGATTCTCCATTTCTGTGTGTAATCTCTGAAAAGTTTAGCATTTAATTCCTAGGTCTTCCAATTCCTGATCCACCGTCAGCTATTAAAAAATTACCTTCATGGAAAAGAACCACCTCCCATTAGTGTTTTACTGGCAATACAGGATTTCAATATCTCACAGAGGATTTTGCTTTACCATTTGGAATATAGTTTGGGAGCTCTGCCATTCTACCTTTTCTTCCTGGAATAAGCAAAATTGTAATCTTTGATGGGATTGTTAAGTGGAGTTTCTATTTTGCAAGCAGGGTTGTATTCATTTCTCTTCCCAGCGTGTTGTTTTAAAAGCACTTAGATTTCGCTTAACTCCATTCTTCAACAGTAGTTTTGTAATACTCGAGGGCTGGGATTGTGTTAAGTCTACCGCAAACATAAGTAGGTCCCTCCTCCTCTCCAAGAATTTCTTTAAAAGGCAAAATCTAATTGATAGGTGAAGCAACTTTGACCATCATATCAAGTGTGATGAGGAGGGGGACATTTGACATCCCAACATGAATTGCAGTCTGAAGCCAGGCAAAGCTAACACCACAGCTCTCTGTGCAAGTAGTCAGTGTCAGTGCTGGGGCTGGGGTCTGTGCTGAGCGTGTGTAACAGTCCTATACAAAATGTTAAAATGGGAATGATTAAATTCTTAAAGGCAACGAATGAAGAGGAGAGCTGCCAGTCTGACACCAGTGAATGGGGAAGTCAAACACAACAGCACTCCAAGCTTCTTTACCAGCACAACTGAAATGGCTTTGAAAGGGATATCTTGAGAGGCACAATATAATTCTGTCAGTGTTGTCTTTTTTTTTTTTCGTTTTGTTTTGTGGAAAAAATGACAACTGTATCCCATGACCTTATCATCTATCCAGAGATGCTTATGTGCTACTGATATCACCTGTGAAGTGTCCTCAAATGTTCAACTGTTTCTTTGATCATAAGTGAATACTTCTTTGTACCAAAGCCTGAAGGCCCTAGGCCTGCATATTTGCATTTCCTCACCCTATAATTAACTCTTGAGAGCAGTCCCAAGAATACTTAAAATCTTGTTGCTCTTATAAAAACGAAACAGCCAGCCTTATGAGAATTGGTTAGTTTAACAGGCAGGTTTTATATAATGACTCTGAGCAGGGAAATTAAGACCAAATGGGAAGCAGACTAACATTTCGCCTTGGTTATATTGAAAAGTGTCCTTTATGAAAAACTCCATCTTTTATTTTTCATATAGGTCTATTGCATGTTGTGCTTTTAGGTGTAGTTTGATTAAACTATGTTAATCCCTTCCCTGCTCCTGCCTGGTCTTTAATGTGGCCAATAGTTTTTTTAGTCTGTTTGTGTTATTCCCAAAGGTAATCACCTTAGCAATTAGTGAGATAACAGAAAACAGAAATAGACAACAGAACTTGTTCAAACATATGTGTTGTCTGTGGTTCTGCGATGTCTAGAAGAAGCTTTACCATCAGGAGGTCTGTAACCCAATAGTAGAACTGTGCTTTATATCTCCCCTGCTGCAAGCCTAACAGGGCATTTCAGACTGATACAGTCTCATCAAGAGACCCTCAGTGCATTCTTTATAATTTTTCTTCATTAGTGGGAATGCTCTGGCCTGAGATAACCTAAGTGGTTCCATTTCAAGGGTATTTACTATTTTGAACAGTTGCTACTGAACTATCACAATTTAAAACCCAGCATATGAAATTAATCAGAGCTCAGTGGTAGTTATTCTGGACTAAAAGCTACAATTCAGCTACAATTCAGTATCTGCTATATCAACAGCTGAGTTATCCCAGCAGCAGGAGCACCTTTATGGAAGAGGTGAAGCAGATGTGACAGCAGTTCTTGGCAGCTGGCCCAAGCTAAGCCCTTCTCTTTTCAGAGACCTTAAGCAGTTAAGGTTCTTGCTTCAGCCTTTGGTATGACACCTAAGATAGTGGCTGATATACTTCTACAAAATAACTCCTTTATTTATTTTTCCTGGCCCATAGCAGAGAAGGCTTTTTTCTCTCTCTAGTCCCATTATCTAGAGTACTGGATGCTACTGTTTTCAGTGATGTCCAAATTGCTCAGCAGCTCAGCTGAGTTCCTTGTGTGTAATGATTGCTTAAAGAAGTTGTATGGTCATTGCTTTGTGTCTTTGGTGGCTATTTACATCAGTGGAAAAGGGTTGTGAAGCATAAATCTAAATGATTTGCTAAATCTAAATGATGGTGCTTTGCTCAAATTTTACATTAGTGCAATTGGCAGCAGGACAACTGGGAACTGTCCTTTTACAAGGTTTCATTTTCCTTGTGTCATCTTTTTTCTATTAATTCAATGCGTCACTAAAGTTAGTGTGCTATATGCCTTAGGGATGGTTTCTGATTCTGGACGTGAACAGGAGAAAGACACTGGAAAGAATCAACTGCCAGACAAAGATGTGTAAGGGCAGCCCAAAGAGATGACTACTTTGGTCTGCTGTATTTGGAGTCTGAATGGTCATTTAATGTATATGTAAGAGTCTCCCCAAAACTGTCACCAGTCAACACAGCTCAGGTGAAGTGTGTACTTTGCTGTAAGCCTTAACCAAGGCAAATCTCCCTGTGATTTCAGTGGGGATCAGGGATCTGTGGTATCCTTAAGAAACTTGTCAACGACGAGGTAGACAAAAAGGATTCACTTCAGACTATGACCTGAGAATGGGACTGCTCTAGACTCCAGAGATATATCCATACTCAAGGTATTTTTTTTAAAGAATACTCCCCCTTGAAAAGCTGCTGTTTAGAAACCAAAAAAGAAGTTAAGAAAAGGCAGGACTGAATGACCATCAGGTTTCAATAGATAATGCTCCAGTTCAATTTTCAATGATTCAGGCCTTAGGCTCTCTGTCAGGAACTAGATGCAAGCGATCTGAATTTTGCTGCTCAAAACAACTCCTGTTTCTATAGGTTTATCAGCACAGAGCTTTGACTCTATTCTGTACCACCAGATGTCTGTCATTTCAGATCCACGGCTGAGTCCTAGCATCTGTACATCAATGCATCTTTTTTGATTTCAGTGTGAATGTTTCCTATTCACCAGCTGAAGATCAGAGTCAGAATTTGCTAGTCCTTTCCCTCTCACCTGTGTTGTATTCTGCATTTCTAGTTAGATATTTTAAGCAACTGTAGTTTTTCCTGTGGCTTTAACTTGTGCTCTGGCTTTATTTGTTATATTAGAGCTGTATTTTAATGCACTCCTCCTGTTTTACTAAGCATTGAATTAACTTCCTGAACCAGAAAGCAGAGTAATATATTTTTTCATTATTTTCATTATGGTGTGCTCTTCACTGGAAAATGCCCTATCTGCAGAATTATTGCCGATACCTTTCTGGGCTGTCATTTACTCCAAACTCCATTTTTATTTTTTCATCCAGCATTTCAAGACTGTAGCAGACAGTGAAAAACTGGTACATGAGGCTGTGTGAGTCCTCTTTTTCCCTTGTAAAAGAGTATACAGCAGGATAGTGGTATTATGACCTTGTTTCTCAGGTTCCTTTTCACAGCTTTATATAAAATTCTGGAACCTGCCCTTGTATTTCCAGAAAAGCAAATAATTTCAATGTATTAACTTCCAACTCAGTATGGAGCCCCAGATGCTTTTTGTAAAGTTGACGCTTCCACTTTTGGCATGTAAACAGCAGGTATTTAAAGCAATATTTTATAAAAGTTTAGTCTTAGCAAAACAACGCAGAAGAGAAGAGCTCCACACTTCATCGAGAATGTGCGTCTTTATCACCCTTGCTTCAGTAGACGTTTGGCTGGCTCTGGTCATGCTATAGGCCTGAGACTTTGCAGAAAGTTTTGTTAAAACAACATGATTTCTTTGAGAGAGTTATCTGTTGTGAAAGATGCATCTTTCCCACCTATCCATAAGTATAGTATGAGCCATACTCCTCCAAGAGTCTCAAGAAGGAAGGTTGCTATCAGTGCATAATGCCTGCAGTAGTTAGTTACCTATTAAAATTGTTTGTCCAGAACTAAAACCCCTGATGCAAGCACTTTGTTTATCATATGCTGCAGGGAAAATTTGGAGATAGAAGGCTTGTCTCTGTGACCTCATGTTCTTACTGAAATTTTTTTAAAAATCTAAAAATTATGGTTCAAATACAATTTTTTTATAAAGCAATCTCTCAGTAAGTGTTTGTATTTGCAGATGCCATTATGAGTATATTATTAAGCATAGTGATCCACTTAGAGTGGTGATCCCTGCTTCCAGGAGTGACTTCTGGTCTCTCCAAAACTGGATTATGGGCACTTATTTTTGATAGAGGATAAGAGAAGTTGTTGAGAAAGAAGGGAAAGACATCCTTCTGGGACCTCTTTTACCATGAAAAGTTGTGACACTGGACAGAGAGGGTCAAGAAGGGAACATTGGTACCTGTGTGTGCCACTTTTACTGTTCTGTCTTAGGGACAAACTGCCTCCCAAGAGTTTTTTCCATACCAGCAGGAAAGTCTCACTTGCTGATAGTAAACATGAAGCTTCTGAAGGAGGCAGGTGTCCCCTGGCAGTATCTGAGTCATGATGTAATGCTCTCTGTGCAATGTGATGTGCAGTGTCAGGGTGTGACTGTCATGCTCATGGAAGAGGAAACAAGGGAGCTGTGAAAAATACTTTCAAGGAGCAGGAGGTTCAGTTCCCTTCCTGTTGACTGAACCTCTTCCTCCTTGAAAGTAATTTTTTTTTAGCAATTCATTTAAATTTAAAATGAAGTAAGTTGATTTACTATTGTGGAAATCATGCTTCCTGAAATGATATATCTCCTTGGACGAGCAGAAGGAGACCAGGCATTTGCAGTGCCAGTCATCTTGAAGAATGCACAAGCATGCTGTTAAAAATGTCATTATTACCGCATATACTGCATGGCAGAAGCATATTCAAACACTAAAAAATATCTCCTTGTGAAAACTCATTGTGACATCCTCTCATTTCAGTTTGTGGATAATTTGCAAAGCGTAGAATAGGACCTCATTCTTGATAGGCTCTTGCTAAGTTTTAAAATCAAGAAATTTGGTTGAGATTCCAAATATGATTTTTTGGGCTCCACAAAACCTGGAACCTTCCCAGATAAGAGAGGGAATAAATGGCAATTCTTGGGTATGTCTAGAATGAAAAGATAGCTTTGGGCATATGTCTGTACTGGTAGGAAAGAGGTGCCAGCTGTTTATAAGGTCTTTAGAGCAAAGTATTAATGACTTTATTCTCCTCTTTTCTACAGCATGAGAGTTAGTTGGGAGCCTATGACAGTCAAGTCTGTTTTACGTCTTTTCCAGGCTTGGGTATGACACAGGAGGGCAGTAAGCAATCTGATGAACTCCTAGAGCTGTGAGATGCTTCCAGGTCCATTGTTAGCACAGCTTGGCTATCTTTGGCATTTCTAACTGGAGAGTAGATGGGGTAGCTCTGGTGTAATCCATTCCCAAGGGAATGTCTGCTCTTCTTCCTAGAACAGACAGTTCATCAAGTCCCTTTGTATCACGGAGGAGAGGACAGTTAAGGTATCTTAGTGTACTGAGGACATCATGTGTCATATCTGCCCAGATTGAATAGGTAATCTAATATCTGAACAAGACAGAAATATCACTTAGGACAAAAATACGAAGTTGAACTGAAATGAAGGTGAAAAGTTCCAACCAGGAAAACAGCTGTGATTCGTATTAGTACTTTATATTAGCATTTTATATTAGCATATATACGCTGCTGTTTGCTCTGCTTCACCATTTAGGAACCTTATTAGCTTTTGATGGTTTCTAGATGCTCAGTCAATAGCTGTGGCTGAGAAGTGAAAACTGTTTTTACAGATCTGAGTTTACTGTAATGGTACACAGTCACATTTCACCTTTGGGATCCGATTTCTGCAACACACTCTGCTTTGGGACAATATGTAAAGAGTATATGGCAATTAGATTAAATACAAAATACAGCCTTTGACTTTCTTGTTTTGGGATGTGCCACAGTGCTTTGCTCTTCTATCACATGCACTGGCTGCCCGTGAGAGCTGCCCATGGTGTTTGTATCTGTGGACAAAGTATCCATAGTCACTTAATGAGTTCCAGAACAGGTCCACAGCTGGGCCTCACTGATATGGCAAATTTGAATTAACAGGGCAGGAAGGGTAAGGGACAAGCCGATGCCCTTGTTACATTTCTTAGCAACCAGGGAGCAGTCCTCTGAAATGACTATTGCATGTGCTGATAAAAATTATTAGGGATTTTAACAAGGCAAAGAGAGAATAATCTGTGCTCTTTCCCCTACCATACTAGGAGGAGTGTCATAGGGTTATGCTGTGAAGAGACAAGCTTCATGTGGGCATCTCCAAAGATATTCTACCAAGAATATGATATTTTGGTACTTGAGTATATAGGATCTTTAAATACATCTCTCTCTTTTATAGAGGTCTTCTTGTGTTTTCAGGATCAGTACAGGTCTGAGTAGTAATGTGTTCTGCCCCTTTAACCTGGGTTACTTGTTAGGTCAGAGTAGTGAGTTCATGGTGGCCAGGGACTTTACACTTCCTTGGGCCTTCACAGGACTAGAAAAAAAAGGATCAGCACTCTTACCAATGCCAATATATGTTCCACAGAGCAACTGATCTGCCCAGCTGTCAGAGGGAAGTCCAGTATAGGAAACTGCATACTGCACATTCAGGCTGCATGGAGCAGCTGCTCCTCGTGGAGCCCATCTATCAGTGACACATCTGTGCAGTCCCAGAGAGCTGCCTCCAGGAAAGAGCTGCTGTGCTTTCCAGCTAAAGCTGACTTTGGCAGCCACTCAAGAGTTCTGCGTGAATTTTGACTACGACTTTAAACCAAAAGATTTTGAATTCCAGTGGAGTTGTGCTGGTGAAAAATAAGCGAGAATAGCATCTGCTTCCCTCCTGGTTTCAAGTGGGTTTTAAAATGAAGATGTCAGGTTGTATATATTGCAGATTGTTCCATACTAGTGATACAACAACCCTGATGTGTAAATATCATCGCATACAATGAATTAAAGTGAAACACTTTCATGAACTTCTTTCAGTATATTCCAGGAACTAATTTTTAGGTCATATGGATCATGAATTACTTGTGTAATAAACACCACTGGAAAAATTAATACCTAGTCATTTCAGTGTATTCTTATTCTACTGTTGTTTAAAAGTAGAGGATTTAAATAAGATAAAATTTTAGATAATTAATAATCCATTATATAACACATTAAATGGAGTGTCCAAAGGGAAAATTTTCAATTAAATCTCAGTAGCTTAAAAAACTATTAGGGTAAATAAGGAAAATTGGATATTTTTAACCATGAGTGCATGCTACATTTGTCACTGCTATTGAATTGGTTGCAATTCATTTGGATTGCTATTTTTAATTAAATATGGAGCTTATTTCATTTTTTTAATACTTTAACAAAAAGCCAAGGAGAAAGCAGCAAGCAACAAAGATACATATAGGCTGTGTGTAACCCAGATCGACAGCAAAAAAAAATCTTTTCTTGTCAGCACCTAAGATAGTTCAGGAAGACAATAATTCATGGATGCTCTGGAAACCACCTTCAGAGAGAGATTATCCTTTGTTCCTAGATGTGTAAGGGAAAACATCAAAAATGTGGCACAGTGAGTGCCAAGATACTTAAAAGTGAAGCATCTCCCTTCTCTACTTCGTTCCCTACACTTTTCATGGAAAAATTTGTGGAGGGGAAGGGGGAAAGGAATCAGGCTAAGTTCTCCCAGAAGTATTCAGCCATTTTCCTAACTATGTGGAACCAACCCCATTTGGTTCTTGATTTCAGGAGACTTCCATGTCACAGATATGAAAGAATGGGCTTCCAAAGGAAAAATAAACATAATTTAGTACCAAACCATGAAAAAAAGGAATTTAATTTAGGACATAGCTGAAACTAATTGAAATGGTAAAAATCCTATTTTGAAATTCAAAGAAAAAGATGCCTTAAACATAAATTATATATTCTTTATGTTATATAAAATTATAATTTGAGGACATGATATTAGCCCAACAATTTACAAGTTTAAGTTCAAGCATATCCTTAGAAATAAAGCTGTCACAATATTCAAAATCTTATAATCTCTTATTGCTCAAAATATAAAAGTACCCCTCAAAACATAAATGTAGACGAAAAGCTAATGGGATAAAAAGAGAACACGAAACAATCCCATCAGATTTTCTACTTTCATAATACATTTTTAATCCAGAGATCTCCTGTGATCCTAAACTTAGTTCAAGGAAATACCACAAACCTGCAAGTGGTAGGAAGCATTTAATTTCATATGGTTTGATTCTGGCATTTGAAAACTTTATGCCAAACTTTACATATACAAGTTGGTTGGTTGCTCCTGACAGTAAGATCCTTTGGGCAAAGGCTTATAATTGCTTTTGCAGAGTTCTGTAAAGACCCATGGTAGTATTAAATGCATAAAGAAAACAAGTCCATATATTATGTTTCAGAATTTTTATGAAGTAATGATTACTCTCTGCAAATATCTTTGTATCAGTGTAATGAACTCATTTCTTTCATTGTTGGCCACATTAAAAAAGTTAATGTAAACATAACTAAGAAACAGTTTAAATCTCTGAAAATCAATACTAAAAAAATACATTGGAGATAAAGTATTGTGCTGCCCACATGAAATTCCGCAGAAGCTGAACTGATCATTTTGTTGTTGTTAATGTACCAATAAATGTTTCTATTTCAAAGACTGGAAAGCAGTCTTCTACCAGAAAGGGAAAAACACGAATAATTGTCATTACTCTAAATCAGAGTATCTTTTCTGTGTTGGAGATATTCAGTCCTCATATCACATGCTAATATTGTATCCAAAACAATTACTTCACATAATGACAGTAAAGGGATGGTAATGGTTCTGTCATGGTACAAATGTTTCTTCCTTTTCAAACGAGTTTTTTGTCTTTGCCTTGTTTGTTGACAAATGTGAGGGAGATGGTTTATTATTGAATAACATGGCATTCTCTCTTCACTAAATTACAGGGGCCTCATCTAAAGCCACCTTGTGCTCCACAGAGTTTTTTGTGAAGCAAGGAATGGCTTCTCCTGGCAAAATGCTGGCTTGCATCACGCAGGCTACACTCCTACCATTTTGCAGTTTGGGGAAGCCTCTATATATTTGTCTTCTATGGTACTGTTAGTAAATGAGAATTTTAAAGACATGAGCCAGGGAAAAATAAAACTTTTTTTTTCCTTTTTTTTAATATTCATTGTAACAGCAAAGAAAAATTCAAATCCTATATTGCCTGAGATCTCCCCAATCCAGACATAATTTCTTATAGTGATTAACATAGCTGACCCTGTGTTGAGCATGAGGGTGTACTAGAAGACTTGTGGTGCCTTCCAATGTGAGTTATCCTATAATATCTTTTAATTTTATTTTAAAAGTACTTAAAGTCACTTTTAATTAAAAATTGAATAAATATTAAAGTTCCCTTTTCACTCAAAGCTTACTTTATTTTTGGCAGGTAGTTATAGCCCCCTTATGGCTGAAATGCTGGTGATTTTCAGAACTATATGCTGCATTTGCAGGTTTGTATGCAATCTATTTGTGTCCTGTGATCAAAACGGTATCCTGAAATAAATGTAACCAGACAATATACAGTTACGGGTACGTAATCTAAAGATACGGAACATGAAAAATCAAAAGATACTGATCATGATCAATGACAACGATACATGATCATTGAAAGCCTTCTATTGCTGTAAAAAATACAGGCTCAGTGAGAGTTGCTTGTAACCGGGCTCTTCAGCTAATGACATTTCCAGGGGTATTTGGGGCTGATTGCCTGGATGCAGGCCACCACTACACACCGCAGGTGCTACAGGGCAGGTAAGGACATCAGAAGGGAAAGGGAAGGCAGAAGGAAACTTTACCTGCCACCACCCCTTCTGCCCCCTGCTCACAGGTGGGAGCTGCTCTGAAGGCACGTAGACCTGGAATGGCCGCCCTGGAATGGCCGCCCTGAAATGGCTGCCCTCCAGGTGCGTTGCTGTGGAGACTGAGCGTGCTCAGGCTGGTGGCTTGGGATTGCCAGCCTGGGCCTGGGCCTGGGCCTGGGCCTTGCCACTGGTGTTCCTAACGCTGTGCTCAGAAACTAACACACGAATGGGAGCCGTGGTAAAATCTCCAGAGCTGCTGGCGGACTTGTTGTGGCACGCTGCAGAGGTACCTGCTTTGTGACGGGGTTTTCGGTGATGCTGGTAGCCCTTCCTCCCCCTCCTTCCCACCCCTCCCCGTGGCCTTCTGCTTTAGGGAAAAGCTTCTCAAAATCCGAAGCTGGTTCAGTTACTTTAAAAGTTTGGGCCTGGCTGTTGCTATAGCAAAAGGTGTTTCTTGTAGACTCAGTGGGCAGCTAATGGAAGCGGGTAACGTTTTACGTCTGCCCGATGGCCTAGCTCATGACGAACAGCTCTTCAAAGTCCGTTACAAGCCAGCGGAGCAAGGACTGTTGCTTCAGTAAAATGTGCTGTAATGCAGATGGTTTTAATCCTCTGTCTGGGGTGGGAAAAGTGGCCTTTCGATTGCATAGCTCCATGGGACCTAAGCTGTTGACCACCTTAGAAACCCACCTTGAAGCATTTTACACAGACTTCTTTTACGTGAATTAGAGCAGCTAATCAGACTCCCGTAAGAAAAATTTGTCACAACTGACTTATACCTTTAAAAAGCTCTCCGAACTCATTAAAAATCATTGCTCTTTTTAAAAAGGAGTTTTATATTTGCATTCTGCTTTCTGAACCATTAGGAAGTATGTGAAGCATATTCTCAAGCTTTTTGATTCTCACCATACCCTTAAAAAACCATTTTCACGTAATCCCTGGACTCTGGACACTTGGACATCAAAAATTTACTCCTTGTAGTAATCTGGATATAAGAATGTACAGTCTACTGATTAATCAGCTTCTTCCTATATAGCTTTCTGCTGGAGTTTTGGATCAACTACTGGAAATACAGTTAAGAGAAAAAAGATGGTTAAATAGGCTGAAAGCAGCAATTAAAGCCTTTTTTCTGTTTTCTCTTTTTTTTTAGCTAAACCTCTGCAATATGTGTAATTATAGAACACGCTATTTTCTGTGGCTGAGTTATGACAAAGCTTTGAATTAATAATATGGTAATCCATTATTATTTATAAGAACTGTTTTAGACCTAACAAGAACAATGTTGCTCAAACACACATCAAATACAGTAAACGTTCAGAAGAAACAGGAATAATATTGGTAGGTGGCAAGCAAAGACATTATAATTGGCATTGGACTGTCTGCTACAGGTTGTCTGTCAGGTTTTAGAGGGTCTTGCAACCTAGACGCATGTGATTAATCTCACAGAAATCAGTGAAATTTTATGTAGGAGTAAGCGCGAGAGAAAAAGACACTTATTAACTAGGACATGATTCCATTTAATAAAGCACCCCACTTGCGTTTATCTTTCTTCTACATTTCAAAGCTACTAAATAAGACCTACTGAAAAGATTGGTATGTATGTACCTGTATTGTAACTTCTCCCTGCAAGCACAGTATCACAGCAAGCTGTGATATAGCTTCTTTCTCCACCAGTGTACTGCTCGTGCAATATACCACTATTAAATTCACTCTTGCTAACAGAAATAAAAATATTGGAGTAAGATGAATACAAAGTTAAATGGATAAATAATTTCCCTAACCAATACAAGTGTTTGTATTTACATCCATAGGCTATAAGCAGTTGGGCTGATTGTACTTCTTTTAGTCAATGTTCTTATTTCGTAGAAAAAGTATTTTTTAACAAAACAAATATTTTCACAACAAGTATCTCATTTGGGTGTATTTTTTCCCCCCTTCAAAAATCCAAATGGTTGAAAATGCCAATATTTGGCTGAAAATAAGATGTTTCATTCTGGAATTCTGCCACAGTGCATCATGGGAATCATGGTTGCCTTTTCTTAGGTTATAATTCTCTTCTACAGATTGGGATCCCAGGCTCAATTAAATTATTCTTGATGTACTCTGACCACAGACTTCTGTGATATACCTGGCTCCTCTCATGGTGAGAGAAAGCATGTTGCACTGTTGAAAATGTTGTCCAGCCTGGAAGAAAAATGTGTAAAGGAGACTAATAATAAAAAATATTATAACTGCAGCTTCTCTGGATCTCCCAGTTGGCAATATTTCTAAAATATTTTGTTTTCTTCTGAAATAATTTTTGCTGTTAGGTTTTTTTGTTTGTTTGTTTGTTTTGGCAAGGGACAGAATGGCAGTGAGGAAGGTAACAGAGTTCCTTATAAAATTGCTGATAGTTCTTTTTCATTGCTTTTCATTTTTCTTAGCATTTTCCTGGGAAAAGCCCTTTCTTTTCCTTTCCACCAACTTGATTAGTCAGGTATTTAGTAGTCATGATTTAATACTGAAGCTGTGTGACCTGCTATATTATGAATATACGTTACTTAGTTCTTAGACTCAACAAATGAACCTTTAAAAATGCCTTTCACTTGAAACAATTTTTTAATCTCCTTATGCATCTCAGCCATGGACCTGAAATTCATTTTCTGTGAATGTTCCTATGAACAAAATGTCAAACATATGGATGTTTTAAAAAAGAAACAAAAAAGGCTGGTAAAAACATTAAATCACATTTCTAATTAGAAGCCAGTTGAATGCCTTTGGTGATGTTAATGCTACTCACACAGTTGCACTGGCAACTCTTGGCAAGTATTTATTTTTAAAATGGTGACTACTCTGTGGCTGTTGTAGGGAACTGACTCAAAAGTTACATTTAATACTGGCTGAAAGAATAAGACTGTCTAAATTGATGAACTTGTGTTCATGTCTTCCAAGCTCAGATGTGTATTCACTGAACTTTTTTCTTCCCTGTGGGGAGGAAACCTGGTAAAAAGAGATGGAAAGGAGCTGTGGTTCAGGCCACCAATTTGAATGTATCATGGAAAGCATTTGTCCCCAAACCAGCTAAAGCCAGTCATGTCCAGAAGCATTTCCCTCCCTTGACCCTATCTTCAAAGAGGAAATATTAAGGGGAGGGTGTTGAAATATATTTATTCAAATAAATACCATAAATTCACTGCATTAATAAGCCATTTGTTAGGTTTATATGAAACCTGGAGTGACTGAGATTTTGTTTGCAGGAATATTCACAGAAGTTAGTGTCATGAATGCATGTATCAGTCTGTATTCACACTGCAAGTGTTACACAGCACCTCTGTATTTTTTGTGGGTAGCCTTGGGTTTTGCTGAGTAAGACCTGTAAATTAGGTGACATAGCAGCCACATAGCACAAACAGTAAATGGTAAATGCCCTGAAAAATTATAATGGCTAGTATTTTTCAAGAAAACTGTGGTCTATTTATATTCATAGATCTAATTCATTGAATATCTCAAAAAAGAAATTAGTAATTACTGAAAAATCTGCTCATGGATCATTTGCAAAAAGGGAAAATTGAAGCACAGTCAGCTGAAAGGTGGTCTACATTCACTGAACTGAAATGAAGAAGTACTGGGTTCTCATCCTGACAGGATATGAAACTTTAATATGTCCTTGAGTTAGTAGTTACTTTTTGTTGTGGTGTTTTTATCCTATCTACTCCTTGAGAATGGACCTCTTCTTGATCTCTGATACAATGCGAGCTGTAGATAATAACAAATGTATGATCTATACACTGCTCATCTGGCTCTACCCACATTCCCCTGTAAAGGTAATGTCACAATGGCATCTAGAAGGAGAAATCTGGAAATTTGTGCCAGTGAAAGGAAAAAAAATGAAGTCAAACAATAAACACAGTCTATGGAATAGCTATAGCATGGTTTAGTAACATGTGCAACAGCCATCATTTCCAGATTAAAGAGAAAAGGCTATTTGTTAGGTGTCAGGATGATCAATGGATTGTTTTTACATTATGTCAGCACAGCTTTTTATCAATATGTTGCAGCATTGAATCAACATGTTACAGTTCCTGAGCAGTGCCAATGAAGAGAAAAAGGTTGTTAGCCCAGTAGAAGGAACCAATATTTTTCTTATCTAAGAACCTTCAATTGTTACAATGAATAGGCATCCTGGAAGCATGTTTTCCAAAAGCTGGTTTCTAAGCTGTACTTACAGAGAAACACTAAACAGAGAAAAAAGCTTTCCTGACAGCTGTTCCAGGTGAGGATTTGTCTTTGTCTTGGATACACACAAACTGCCTCAGGGTTTTCTCACTGTAAAGATTTAAGTGGTAAAGTCAATGACAAATAGAGCCTGTGCTGAAAGGAGATCATGTCACAGGAGTACAGAAAAAGATAGGTTGGAAGGGACCTCTGGGGGTTATCTGGTCCAACCCCTGCTCAAAGGAGGGCCAAATTAGAACAGTTTGCTTGGGCCATTGTCCAGCTGGGTTCATTTGTAAGCATGCCTATTTTGGATTAGGTGGATCATCTGCTATTTGATCATTTGCACAGGCAATCTGAGTAGGATTTTGGATATTTAAAGTATATCTAGATAATAGTAAATGAGGTCTGTCCAGAGCATGTTGCAGGAACTTGTTGGTTCTGATTTTCTAGTTTCCCTCTTCCTCATGAAGGAATCACAGAGGGAAGATGAAGAGGAGAAAGGGGCCAGGCTGGTTGTCACAGGAGCATCATGACCTTGCCTGGATCCAGAGCTGAGTAACTGAGTGTAAGGAGTCATGGCTGACAGGACGGTGCAAACAAGAACTGAGTGTGTTCACCTTTGTATGGGCCATGGATCAATATATTATACGAGCGCAATGTCTGAAACTCCTGGAAAGATACAGGATGATATCATTGCATATTGATTTGACTGGTGGCCTGTTCCAACATCTGGCTATAAAAGCCCCCATTAATAGAGATCTGGGGAAGTATTGCTATGTTGGATGCCAACATCCAACACTGTGTAGAAACAGAGGACCCAAGGTGGAAAAGTTACATGTTGGTGCTGAGCTGGCGTCCACCGCCTGACACTGAGTCTGGTCAGAGCTGGTGTCGCATTTCCCCTGAGCTAAACTGTGCCAGCTCACTGGAGGGGTAACTGGGGTGGGTCTCAGTTTGAGTGTATGCTTGTGAGTGTAAAGCTTTTCTGGATGCAGCCTATCGCTGGCTTTGTCCACTTAATAATTCAGCTTAGCAGTGGCACGTTGTCTGGTGGTCCTTTTCCCCAGTGACAGTGGTATACATCTGACTCTGAGGATGTCATGGAGTCCAGATGCAGCTGTCTCACATGTATCCAGGCTCAGGAGCTGGAAGGTGCTCTTTGGTCTTGTGTCTTGAGCCTCAGACGTAGGGACTAAGCAGTTTCTCTATGGAGCCTTTCCCTGACTGTGACTAGAGATCCTGTTTCCCAGCAGGTCTTCCTCACTTTGCGGATCAGTAGCTCCCAGTGCAGCTTTTTGGCTGCTGTAAAGTATGACAATGGGCTAGGCTAGTGCAGGATGCTCAAAGCTGAGCAGATGTAGATTAGCTGAAAAACACTTTTGTATGCAAAACAAGCATGCATTTGTGCCCCCTGGTCTTAGAAGCAGTCTGTTTGGCAAAGATGTCATTTTAACATTAGCTGGACTTGCATCCCATAAATCTTTCTTCCTTTCTCAGTTAAGTGGAAAGCTTATAATTAATTCAAAACTCTGAGGATTGTATTACAAATAAGTCTATTCTCTCTGCTTTTAAGTCTTGTATATTTAGCTTTAGATCAGAAGAAAGCAAGGCATGTTTAAGAAACTTCAAAAACAGATTGCTAGTTTGACAGGAATATTTTCTGCTATTGTTTTTAGAGTAATAAATGTTGCAAAAAAAACGCAGGCAAGTTTCTCCATTTGTTGACCAGGACCAGTGACAATAGCTGGTTGTCCCCTTTGTGGGTCCTGAAAAATTGCAGGAAATGTAGGTGTATCCTAAAATATAGCTGAAGCACCTGTCATCGACTGTTTTTAAAGTCTAAATCAGACTGTATGGTAGTGATCTGTAGGCAACAGGAAAACTACTTCATGCCAAATAGATTGAGTGAGTTTTAGTTTTACACAGTTATGTACAACTACAGAGAAGAAGTATTCTTAGCATACTAAGGACAATAAAACATTCAATGAGGAAAAGAAATATTTGGACAGGTGTTTGGCAGAGAACTCCCACTGCCTACAAGAATTGTGATAAACCTGATCAGTGGTTGCCAAACTTCTTGGAACAATACTCACTGCATCTTACTCAGTGCTGGCTGAAAGCCAAAAATACAGGGCAGAGTAACGGAGGAGTTCTCAACAGTTTAAAATACTCCTTAAAAATATATATCAAAAGATTCCATGCCGTCAGTCATAATTTGATTAACTTCATTATACGGCACAGTGTGCAAGATTACAGCAAATGAAAACAGCACTCAAGTCTCTCTGCTCAGTGGCCAGCTACAAAAAATAGTATGAGATGAAATTAAATATTACAGAGGAATCACTTTATCCCCCAAAGAAGGAGCTAATTCCACACACAAATGAAGGTTTTATGGAAATCAGCTGTAGCTCTGACCACGTGCAGGATATAAAGTTAACCAAAAGAAACTGCTGTGCTTTTATTGTGATTTTTAAACAGCTTCTCTTTTTAAAGCATCATGTCTGACTCTAATCTCATGATACCAGCATAAGGAAGATTTCATTCAGCTGGAAGAAGATCAGATCATCCTTTTATAGCAATATGGCATAGCATTTCCTTCTGGAATTTTTAAATGAAAATTAAAGCTGGATGGTAATTCTGAATATATCCACAATGAGCCTCTCTAATAAGAATTACTGCTTATCTGTAGCACTTTTCATCTAGCAGCCTACCAAGGAATTAACTTTGCAACAACACTTTGAGAAATGCTTATAAAAACAGAGTTAAATTACTTTTCTCAACAAATCCATTCTTTCCCACGACAGTTTTGAAGAAGATCACCTACAAGTTTGAAATTGTGCTTACCATCCCTAGCCACTAAGTTCACTTATTTAGCTTTGGAATAAGCAGGTGAAGTTAACTGTATTTCTCCTACTGTTGATGGTTTCATGGTAATGTTTTCAGCCACACAACTATTGGCTGCTCTGTGATAGCTTAGAAATTTCAAATTAAACTTTGAGCTTGGGCCAGCTTTATAACTGATATAATTTGACATTGTTTCATTCACTTTGCAATGTTGACTATCACAAAAGGATGAGATGACACATAATTTCTAACATTTATGAAGGTGAAAAGAGTTCAGCCCTTATAAAAATTTGGGACACTGCAATCTTTAACTGAAGCATCTGTGAATTGTGATGATAAGTAACCTCACCTCTCATTGAAAGTTGCAAGCATGCCCTGAAGAGTAAACATTAAAAAAAAAAAAAAAAGTCAACTGTGTTAATGCTGAGTTAACATAAGGTTAATCAATGTTAACAGAACAGAACTGCTGCTTAGGAAAATACTGTGAAGCTGTAGCTGGATAGGCTGGGGACCCCAATAAAAATCATATGCTCAGCTTGTTTTCTGCATGACCCAAAGAAGATAATAACTCATAATATGATATATGCTTTCTCAGAGAAACTGGCTTTACTATTTAGTTGTTTTCTAGAGGTTAGGTAATAATGAAAACAATGGACTCTGATCTAAGTTCTTACAATCTGCTATTCACTGCGTTGTTGATGCAAAATGTTCCTTCCACACTGGATATTCAGAGCAGTAAACATAGATTTAGGTATTTGATTAAGAAATTTGGCCTGATTCTAGTTTGTTGTAATCAAGTCATGGAAAATTAATTTTATTTTCTTTCCTGAAAAGGCAGAACTTACACTATGAAAATGAAAAGCCAGTTTGTGATCTCATTATTTGACTGTCAGTCTGGAGTGGCCCCATGACTTCAAAGCCTTGCTTCTCTTTTTCTGCCAGTGCTCCATCTGTTTACCTCCGCTCTCACTTTATTATTCTGTTGTCTTCTGCTTCATACCTCGCTGCCTCTTCTGATACATGTCCTGTGCCTGGACCAGCCCTTTTTTTTGCATGTCAAGCATATAAACCACATTACTGAAAGTGCTTGTAAAAAACTATTATTTCTTATACCTTGCTTTTCATCACATACTTCCATTTCACAAATGAAATTTTGACTCCATTGAAGATAATTGCAAAACTCCTGTTGGCTTCTTGAGAGACAGGATTCATTTCCTGTGTCTGGGTTTGTCTAAGAGAGATTGAAAAGTATTTGGGGCAGAGACAACTGGAGATATTTCCAATTCCTGTGGTGCTTCACTGGCCAGATTTTTAATTTTTTAGAGTGTTTTATCTCTTCTGTAAGGATTTTTCTGCTCCTGTTAAGTGAAATGGGTCCATCTGAAACTGGGACTTTTTGATTGCCAGGCACCTTTAAAAAATAGTGTTTCCACTTCTTTTTTTAAGTCCCTGTAAAGCACCATGAAAATCTATTGTGTGATTTAATAGGTTATTGTTCTTATTTATTAAACAACCGAGAGTAGTCTGGGTTTATATATGTTGTTATACTAATGCTTTTTCTTTAAACATATTCCCCTAAAATGTCAAAACACCCCTGCGAGCATGAAGTGTTCTCACATTATGCACTTGGATAATTGTAGTGTGGAGATACTTAACCCAACAATTTCAAACCTGTGCACTTGAAGAGGTAAACCTTAAAGACTCTGCTTTCCATTAGTTTCAGCAATAATAACATTTACACTCCAATTCACCCTACCTACCATCAGCAATTTAGCCAAGGTCACTGTAAAAACAATTGTGTTGTGCTAGATTTCCTTATATTCAGTAGGTAGAGAGAAGCAGCCTAAGGAGATGTGGCTCCCTATGATATGTATTACCCTCTGGATGTGCTGCTGTCTCTGTCCATTGATTACAATGGAGGTTGTGGTGACTACAATCCTAATCTGGGCAATTCAGTTGAGATGAAGCCTTAGTGTCCCAAAAAATCAAACAAAGCATTAGCTGAATATATACAAAATTCAGTGAACCCAAGTTGCTGCTCGACTTGCCCAAAGTTTTACTTGGTGGAAAAGACTAAATATTAACTAAGGATTCCCTCATGCTCTTTTGTTCTCTAAATGGTGGACCGTGATGCCTTACTTATCCAAACCACACTGTGTACTTTCTCTGTACACACTGTCCGATATGCAGGAGTGACCACACACTCAAGTCCCATCAAAGTCATTGTGAATTTTTTGTGAGCAACAGCTCTCAAACTGAGTCCATGCATCACAGCTGTCTCTTACCTCCACATTTTATTGTTCAGCCAACTTTTTTTGCTGAAATAGCCAAAAAGCACCCAGTTTAGTGACTAGATGTCGGGGTAACAGAGGACCTGCAAACACAAACCTGAAGTAGTTCTACCTTCATAACATGAATATTTTGAGAGAATTTTTCTACAATTTTTCTTGAACCCTCGTTTTCATCTCTTACAGGAACAGGAAGCTGTGTGAGTAGATGTAGCATTTTTTGTATCTATTTATGAACACTAGACTTGAAATGCAATACAGAACTGGTTTAGGCACACTGACTGTTTAGGTATGTAAAGGCGATTGAAGAATGGAATAAGGGGACCACAGTACCAAGTTTTTGTAATGATTTCTGCAACACCAATCAAAACAAACAGAACAGCAGGGAAGAAGCAGGTGATATATATATTCCAGAACAATGACTATTAGCACTTTCATATCTCTTTCGACTGTGTTTCTGTCAGCTATAATTCTCTGCTTCAGCATCAAGAGAATGCGAAAGCACAGAAGAAAGTGATAACCTACAAGCAGAAAAAAATTCAAGAAAAAGATGAAGTTCCATACAACTGCTGCTTGTATCTTTCTGGTCAGGTATGTAATTTTGACAAGTTTTGTCACCATGTAAAATTTCCATGGCAATGACATGGAGGTACAGCAGTAATCCAGAACATAATTGTTATTTTTATAGCAAAAGCTACTGATATTTTATTCAACATGTGGTGCAGAGGAACCATTTTAAAAGAACCAATCTAATGTGATGACAGGGAGAAGTATAATGATCACTATCCTATTCTGTAGCAATATGAATAGATTAAAACTGCAGAGTTTGCTGGAAGACCAGTATTCTTTTTTCAGGTAGTAGTGCATATGAAATGACAGACTGATGATCAGTAAGAAATTGACAATAATTAAGCTGAATGAATATATGGTGCTTGGTGGTGAATAAACATGTGGTGCAGTGATTACTGTAAATCAAAAGATGCTTAAAGCAATGCCACTGCCAAGCACAGGGACAAGAATTATCAAAGCTGTATGATGTCCACTTGTCATTGTGCTCGTTGCTGCAGTTCTGGAGCTTTTTCTGGCTTCATTGTTGTTTCTCAATGTCTACTGCCCACAGTCAGATGGTAAATTGAATTGCTTTCCAGCCAAGAGTCTGTGAAGTGAGCTGCAGCAGAAGTACAGTGAAGTTTCAAGATGTGGTATATTTGTATGCAAATTATGAGTCACACTTAGTGTGATGGACTCTTTCAAACTGTTGAGATATCTCAGTGACTAATGAAATACTTGCTCAGATAAAGCATTGCCACAGCATGCAAAACCTGACTGTACTGTTTTTAGGTCTCCAGCAAAGCTACATTCAGGCTGGAACCATTAATTCTCTTGCTTTCTTTCAATCTCATTCAGTAAGAACTGGTCCAGGTTGGTACAAGTGGCTCCCTTTATTCACGATACCAAATCTGTAGGTCTGTGTGTTCATTAGTCAGCAAGCACAACATAATCATTAGGGTCACATTCATCAGAGCATTCAGGCATCCAACATCCTTTTGAAAACACTACCATCCATTAATCTTTGAATATGGCTGTTCAATAATCTGTTTCTAAAGGCGCAATGAACAGCTGTATCAGGGAAGGAACTCTGTAGCTAAGACACCTACTCATAGGGAAAGACTCCTTGTATCCCTCATCAGGTATTTTGGTCTGTTCCCTGAAACAAAATATTTAACCCTTCTATAACTTCTTAAAATTGTTACTAATTAAACTTGTGGGTATTTTTTTTCCTTTTGCTCATTAAAATACCAGATTTTGAGGGGAATCTTTCTAAGCCATTCACTTTTTCTTCTGTTGGGTAGCAGACATCTTTTGCCTGAGTATGGCCTTGTCTCCAAATGGTTGAATTTAAGCATGAGCAGGGGCATGGACTTAAGCTCTAGAGGTAGTCTTGACATAGCTGGAACTATCTAGTAGAAATGAGTTTTATAGATATTTCTGTACCTTGTGTAAAATAATATATTCTTATGTATTGATTTCAAGTATGTTGCCTTGTGGCATACCTCTGTTCTTGAGTTATCAGATGAAATAAACAAGAACAGGATTCTTTATTTTCAAAGTATTTATCACAGTCCTTATTCATTTCTTCTGGATGTCAAGAATTACATTTTTTAAGATTGTACCAAGATTGTACCATATCTGTCTGAAAAACAGAAGAAATTCTGGAGTTGAAAGAAATCATTTTGAAATGGAATAAAAATTGACATGTTCATATTTGTCATATAACATGAATTAAAACCTTTATTTTGAAGAAGAGAATAAAAAAATGGTAATTTGTCATTTACAAACCATTTCTAAAGTTCTCTAAGGTGCTCAGAACCACAAAAGCCTCTTATTTGGGTAGCTTAACAGCTGTGAAAAGCTGGGACAGTGTCCTAGGCTCCGGAGACACCGGGAATAGCCCTTACTGTACTCTGCCTGCTGCCCGTTCTGGGAGCCCAGAGAGCCTGTACTGGCAAGGACCCACGAAGCTGAGCTCTGAAGGAGCTGCCCATGGGATGAGCAAGCGACATTCAGCATGTCAGCCAGATGTAATCAACCCTGCCCCCGTGTCACTTGAGTTTTAACTTCCAGGCCAACCTTTATGTGGGAAAGCAGCATTTAGGGGAAAACAATTTGCCTGTCCTTTCTCCCTGAAGGTATCTTTGTATTTGTGTTCTGGTCTGTTTAATTTTTCATCTTTCGCTCATTGTGACATGGTTTTGTGAGGAGCTTTTTCCACAGTCTTTTTCCAGTGTCTTCCTGTGACCCTTTGGAGGCGGGAATTTGCTGTCTGTTACGTTCGTGATTCAGTGTTACGCATGCAGTCATGGCCCGGACTGGTCCCAAGGTAGTTGGAGCTCAGTACTCCTGCATGGATTTAATTTGTGAAACACTATTGCAATTCATATTCATATCAATTGCTGTGTGAATTTGAGATAACAGTAATGTATTTGACATAACAGCAACAGAAAGATTAAACTGAAGGGTTTCTTACCATAACTCATGGCTAGAACATACAGCAGCATTTGTCTCTCATGCCATGAACACCTTTCAGAACTGTTACAGAAGTTATTTGCTAGTAAAGAAGTTTGCATAATCCTGAAAGAGTTTATCAAGCTTAATAGGATAGTTTAACTTGCACAGGTTTTGACTTTCTTTGAACTGTTGTTGTCTCATTATATTTTAGACATACTGGTTTATAGTAATTCTTGATGAAACTTCCACATGTGCAAGAAAGTTACAGCTAACATAAAATTTCTGAAATATGTAAAAAAAAAAAAAAAGTTTATTCACAGCTACCTTTGGATAACATCAGGCCAAATGAAGCACAATTACAATTGGACTGAAATGTGTGATTGGCAATCCATGATGCTGGACGTAGAAAGCAGCAGTAACATTCAGAACTAGGCTCAATATAGGCATGTATTTACTGCTCACCCATTTAAAACTAATCTTAGGAAAAAAATAATCTTAGGAAAAGTGTAGACGCAAAATGGCATTCTTATGGGTTTTGATCACTCATTTTGGAAGCATGCACATGTGTGTTTATAGAATATATAAAAAACTTACGAGATGACACCCAGAGCATTTTTTAGTAATGGTGTTCTACTTTATTTCTCCTGTTCTTGTTTCTCTTCCCAGTATTGCTGCCTTAGAAATAGTTGTGAAGAAATATATTGTCCTGGAATGTTAGGGAGAGCAAGTGTTAAGAAGTGATAAAACTAGCTAACTTTGGCATATAACTATTCCCCTTCTTCCAGTATTGACAATAAAAGAGTGACCCTAATTAACACAGGAAGTGACAGAAGCAACTGTATAGCACCAATCAATAAGGTTAATTTTGTGCACATAAATCCCAATAAAAGTTTTTGAATGACAAATTGTCCTCTTAATTGAAATGTGTTTGGCTGTGCGAGAGAGACAGGATGATAGTGACCCAAGTAACTTCTGTTGTTTTAAGTTTCTTCTCTAATGCAAATATAAGTACCATAGAAAACACATGATAATCTGGAGTTTTCTGGCTCTCTCTAAGGCTTTTTTTTTAAATGTGCCTGGATAGGGGGAGGACAGAGAGAGAGAATCTTTTCTTTCCCAGTCTGGGAACCATCTGAAGCAGTAAGCACCATTTCTGGACTTCCATGACAAGGCTGCCTAAGACAGGCTTTGAATAAACAGTTGTGGTTTTCATGAACTCTAGAAAGGAAACCAATGTCTAGCAGTATAAAAGTTACCCTGATATTCTGGAGATTCTAGCTGCAGAATTGCTGTGCAGGAGGTGCTGGGGAGTCTTTGCTTCACAAGCCTGTGTGGGCCTTCAGATGCAGGCTCACAGCTGATTCAGCTGATGTGGCCAGGTGGCCTTGTTAGCTTGAAAAGGTAAGTTAGGGTAACCTGGGCAAAGGCTTGCCAGATGTCAGAGAGAAACAGAAGGGTTAGTCTAAAGAGAAGCCTCTGAAATAGGACAATTCTGATTTGATTAATAGAGTTATTAACCTATGAGAGATACTGTAACTCTGTTTTGTGAGTCAAAGGAGCCAGTGAGTAGGGGCAGCAGCCATGGTAAGAAGTAAAAGTAGTTATTGCTTCTTGTACTTAAGGCACGGTTGACTTCTTGCTTCATTTTTTATTAGATGCTTTCTTTTGGGCAACGCAGAAGTTGAGCAATGCTATTCCTAGTTGTGAGAGCTTTATGTTTTGACACTTTCTTTTTTTTAATGACAAGGACTGGTATCCTTTTGGATTGTATTTTTCTTCAACCATACCAGCATAAGGCAGTGTGAACTTAACTCCCAACCACATTGAGGGCTATACACACAAAAAAAAAAAGTTAAGAACATTGTCTCTCTTTGTATTAATTTTGCATTTTAATTGCTTCTTCAACTTGAATTAGTTTGTTCAGATGATGAATTGGAAAAATAGACTCCCTTTTTTTTAGACAATTATGCTTGCAACCAGCAACTAATATTTACATTTTTGAAAAAATAATAAAAAGGATGGATAGTTCCAGATCTTCACAGATTTTAGTAGTTTTACTACTACACCATGCAATGTGATGGATGTCTGACATGTCTAGCTGGTTTGTGTCTGGTACATTCCTCCTCCTGTGCCCAGAGTTGTGTTACATTTAAGTTGATTTGCTTGCATGCGTTTTGTGAAGAGAGGGCAAAGAAAAGCATATGTTTTCCTTGGAGTTTTAGGGACGGAGTTTTTTTTTTTTTTTTTTTTTTTTTTTTTGCTTGTTTTTAGTTCTTTAGTCTTGTGATGTAATTTTATCTGGGACACATATACCTCCCCTAATGTCCTGTTTCAGAGCTCCATCTGCAGGTGACCAGAAAGGAGGAAGTCACTATAGTGCCATCCATCTGTAACATCTTGGAAGCTCTGTCTTAGCTGAATTTCTCTAGAAAAAGAAAGAAATTCAGGAATGTGAATGAATGTAGAGAGGCAATGCCTGCCTCTCCTGTTTAGGGCCTGCCAGAAGAGGCTGGGCCTCTGCTGTAGTGTGAGACATCTGTAGCTACTTGCTGCCAAAATGCACAGAATACTTGTGGCAACTAGATATTGTGAGAGTGTAGGAGACACAGAACTGCACACAGATTTCAACTGCAGTTGCAATTGCAAAAGAGTGAAGGGTGTTTTTTCATTCATATGTGTGTCTTTGGACTGGGGGTATGGAGCTCGTGCTCTCCAAATGCAGTGACTGAACATTTGCATATCCTGTCCCACTTTGCTACACCCTGAGCCCTTCCTGTCCAAGGAGACTCTCTGAATAGTTGGTCATTTTTATTAGGCTTTTGCTTGAGGAGGGAAAACAGAATTTTGGACTGTAGTGTGGCTGTATGTAAACACTGTTCAGTTTTTGTTTCATTATTATAGCTGTTTGCATTAACTGAGTTTTTAATAACAGCCCAAGCAATTCACACAGCTAGTGTTCTCTGAGACTAGTCATGGCCTGAGGTCATTATGGCTTTCACAGGCAATTTTGCATCTTTTCTACTTGTTCCCTGCTGTTCTGTTTTGCTTTCTTTTCTATAGGTGCCCCAGAGAGTAATAATTGTTTTCTTCCTCATTTAGTTGTTTGTAGAAGGACTGTATACACTTCTGATCATTCCAGTACTTATTTCCTCTATGACTCCCTCCTCAGATCATTCCAGTGAAAGGAGTATAATGTGGCTTTTCTAACTGCTGGCCTGCTGATTGCATGTTGTAGTCTATTTTCTGTTTTCTCCTGTTCATTTAATCTGTACTTGAATTTTGCTCCCATTTTCAAATTAGACTTTGGTTAATACAAAACTCTTAGCCTCTTTTTTCCTGCCCTATGAGATGCAGAACTAATCAGTGTAAAAGACTTGACAGACCTTATTTTTTAAGTGCTTCTACCAAAACATCATGCAGAAGCCATCAGACAAAATGCAATATTCCAATTTATTTCTGGTTTCTGGGTGAGAAGCAAGAGTGAAGCACAGCAAGTAACTGTAATTCCCAGGATTCAAAGTGATCCTTAGGACACAATAGCCTTGCTAGCATTTTGACTCCATGGTTTGGTGCCCTACTGGGCAGTGAATACTGTGCACATCAAAAGGCTGCGGCTAGTGCACTGCCACATTTGCTCCCAGGGAATCCCTGGGAGTTCACCATGCATCTTCCAAGGCCTTCAGCTGGTCTGAATCTATCAGTGAACTTCCTGGCCTGCATATTGCAGTAAATTGCAGCTTGTCCCTGAGTTGCTTTTCTGTTATTCATTAAGCTGTTAGTTATTAGTTATCCCTACCTCAGTTTCAGAAAGCTCGATATCACTATTTCAGTTTCCCTAAATGTTTGTATGTTTAGCTGAGCTATGTTGTCTTGCTAGATAACAGCAGAATCCAAATCACATGCTTCAGCATCTAAGCTGCAAAATAATGACAGATGATAGGCAAGATGATGATTAAAAGCATGGTCTTGTCCTTCTAATACTGAGAGTATATGAACACTTACTGAAAATCATTATCTTCCTGTAATAATATCTTCACATATCAGTAAGACCTGAAGAAAATGGCATTCTCAAAGATGTGGATGGCTTTTAGGACCAAGATCTTCATGCATGTACATTTACTTTAATTTATTTCAACAACAACAACAAAAAGTCAAATAACCACTGATGATAATTCCTAAGTGCCATAATATGAATGTTCTGCACACAGTTTTTCTCCTGGCACAAAACTTTTTGTTCCGGGTATGACTTTTTTCTTTTTTTTTTTCTCTTCCATTGTGTTTATTCCAGGTGAGACATTCTGTGAATGAAATTGTACTGATGTAATTTAGTTTGCTTCTTATATTGAAATTAGCCTACAGTACTGCTGTAATTGCATCAGTACTAATGGATGGAAATAGAACAATTCTTCTATGCACAAGCAAGCCCTAAATTGTATAATTCCCCTAACATTTAATATTATTGGAGATTCTGGTAGTATTTCCCTTGAGGGAAGCTAGATGGAGTGAACTATTTCATGCTAAAAGTAGTATTACACTTCTTCCTTCTGTACTGTGACAAAGGCCAGCTAACAGTTAATAAAAATCATACTATCTTTCCTTTTGAAATGACACTTTCTTTCATGTTAAGTCCTGAATACGTGAAAAACTTTAAGTCCTCCAAAATCAAACCTCAGTTAGTTACACTCTAAAGGAGCTCAGGTTCTTCAGTACTATAAAATGAAGAAAAGTATTATAGGAGTGTAAGTGAATTAATCTGAATTTTACAAATATATTGAAAAAGCTCCTATTTTTTCTATAAAATTTTTTTTTAGGCATTTCTTAATTCAGTGGCCTCTATGCAGACAAAAGGGATCATTAGAAATACTTTTTCTGCACACCAACTTTATACCTGAACTACCTTTTCTGCATTCAGAGAGAATTTAAAAATTAAGATTGCTTGAACTGTGACCTTGGTGTAATACCTTAACAACAACAGGTTTTTATCAAAGATGAGCATGGATTTAATTTTTTTCTTTTTTAAAGAATAATTGAGATCTTTGGCTTTTGACTCCTTTTGGATGAGCTAATTTGCATTCCTAACTCCTCCCCTTGGATTTGTGTTACACAAAGCTGTTGTTAACTAGATACTCAATATTGTCTTCACAGTGCAAATGTGAGCGCAGAGCTCTTAGCAGTGGGCAGGGTTGGATGATGTTGCTTAGTCCCAAGATATCTGTACTAAGGATAAGAAAGGAAATGAGGGTGTTCTGATCTCTCTGAACACCATGTCTTGCCCATTAGAACTTTCTTTTTTCCAAAGGACATTGGCATCTGTGGTATGTTTTAGCATGTTTGGATGTTCAGCACAAAAACAGGCCTTTTGGAAGTCCTGAATGTTAGTATTATGCATAATCATCCTGCTAGCAAATCTGTGCAGAGCTGTGAAATAAAAGGCAGCTTATGTTCTAATATATCACAAAGTAAATAGCTAGTGGAGTCCTGGGGGAAGGTCCTGGTGGTTTCATACAGATTCTTACAAATGTTTCCTTATGATGATTTATAATGATTTGGGGTCTGTATTTTCTTTGCTCCAAATGTATGACTGATATCAGTAGGGTATCAGCTGCTGCTTGCAGCAGCATATTGGCCTGCAGGGTCTACAACCCAAGCTGCAGCTTCGCTTTCCATTTTCATTTCTGTTGAATCAAGCACTTTAAGGGGCCTGTGGTTTGGAGAAACAGTGGGCTGCCAAAAGAGAACTACAAAGGAGGCTGATTTTTCTTTTTTTCAAATTAGTTAATTTTTTCTTTTTTAAATGCAGCTTTCAGTCACACACCTGGTCTGTGTCCTTATGTTGCACCTTGTGAGCTGATAACTCACCCCTGCACCTTTTCCCCTCCCACACACTTTGCACTCCAGCTCCTCCGCTGCCCCATCTGGCACTGTTCCCTGTAATAAAAATTGATGACTGTCTAACACAAATGAGAATAGAAAAATATATTTCAGAGGAGATGGGCTCTTGAATGTATAATGGTGTCATGAACTTTAAGTCTCTGATGTTGGATTTTTGTGCCATATGGGAAAAGCAGCATAGCAACATAACTGCTACTCCTAATTATATAATATAAATGTCAAGCTTGTTCAAAATTCAAGGATTACATGCTGCTAGAAGAAACTCGCTCTTCTGTAGACTGAAGCTTTTTGGCAACAGGTTCTGAGGGAAGAAGCACTTACTGTCTATGATCTCATCAGCCTGTTTCTTAAACAGCAGGGAGAAGGACAGAAAAAGGCATTTTCACAATATCTTTGCCAAGGAACGAGATCAGTTCTTGCCTTCAGCTCTGAAAAACCTCCAAGATACAAAAAATTCCCAGTACACACATTTTCATATTAAGATTAAAAGAGTTAACAAATATTGACTGGATGTTTAAGCATAGCAACATTATAAAGCAAAGAAAATTCACAGATGGGTATAACCAGCTGACTTTTTGGTTGCAGCAATGTGAAAAAGGACTTAGAAATGATTAACTGAGTATTTAGCAAATGATTATAAATTATTGCTGAGAAGAGCTTCTAATAGATATTATTTTTATAACTTTAACATAATATGTACTGGAACTAGTAAGAAATACTATACAATGCCTATAGTAAAAGGCTATCACTATTCATGGATCTTACAAGCTTAAAAGTACACAAAACAGTGTGTTAGAAAGGAAATAGTCTTATCCTTATTGCACAATGAAGAACTGAAAGTGAGGGTTAATGCCAGAGTTATAACGAAAATCTTTGGCAATACTGATTACCTGCTAAATGAAGTCTTGGAGAACTTCAGAACTGCCTCTTGTAGAATGGATTGTAAAAGAAAATACCCAAGTAGGTGCTTGCCTCAATTCATATTGGTTCAGAGCAGTTTTTAAGTTATTCATACTCCACTTAATCACCTTCATAATGTATAATCACCTTCAATGTTATTGTTTCATAAGTAGTGACAAGTCATCTGTATGTATGTGTTAAGAAATCTGTTTCATGAGACTGCAAATCAAAGCAATATGAGATATTTTAAAAGGCTATATCGTATAGTTTTGCTTAATAATGGAAAAGTAATTTACAAAAAAACAGTATTTTAAGTGGCTTAAATGACATTGTTTCTTTAATTTAAATGGTTAAGGAAATTCCTACAGGGCTTTTTTATTTATTACCTATTGCAGCTTGATTTAAAGCCAGAAAAACATATAAGTCAAATTTCTGATTTGACCAAGTGGCAGAGAACATACATATGATGTATTTAGGATGGAAGGCTCATCTTGGTGAAGAGTGCTGTAAATTACTTTTGATTTAAAAAAAAATCATCAGAGGAAGTGAAAAATCATTACTGCTAGAACAAGAACAATAAAGCATTAATGCTCTGCATAAAGATTGATGGGTAGTTGAGAAGCTGATTTGTAAAAGTCACCAGTACCACAGGGCATGAGTTTATTAAGATCATGCAAGAGGCAGAGTAAAAAAAATGGGGTCATACTTTAATCAACAGAAACAGAAAATAAACAGCTCAATATTTGTAGGTTTCTTTCAGTAGAACTTTAGTTTGAGGTTAATTGCCTCTGCAACCCTCCCCCCACCTCCCAAAAAGCTTAAACCATTTGAAAACAACCCTACCCCAACCTTGATCTGTCTGAGCATCTAAAGACAGATAATAACGGATTTAGAGGCAGATGGGAAGGGTTGGTACTCCATCTTTCTGATAATTAAAATATGTAAGGAAATGCATAGCAAATCTGTGCATTTTCTTCTCCCCCTTCTTTTCCTATGTGAGTTGTCTTTTTCCTATCTTTATACATTATATGTAGTACCTTATACAATACAATCTCTGTGTCCCTAGTGGGGTGAGCTATGACTCATGCAAACATGGACAAGAGAAGTAGGGCCCTAGATTTTGAAGCTGTTGATGGCTGGAATCATGCCTTCACATTTATTTCTACATAGACACCCTATAACTGTGCTCCTGCACCCTGACCACTCCCATGACATATACACTGAATAATAGCTTTTTCTGCTCAGGAAAGAAGTAAAAATCTCAACAGCTTTGGGGAAAATGATTGGCTAAAAGAGTGATCATTTGACCAGACTTTCATGGTCTCAGAAACAGCCATCATATGTTTGTCACTAATTGGATTTGGCATCCTTGGCTGAAAAGTCAGACCAGAAAGTCCGAGGATCTCACAAGCATAAAATATCTTCTATTTCGGGAGATGAGTCACACAGATAAGAAAGTACAGAGGTGCTGGTGACTGTATGTATTTCTGTGTACTGTTTCCACTGTTGCTCTAGAATAGGAAACTTTCTTGATAAAAGTGTATGTACAGAATTATACTCTTGAAAGCTGCCAAACCGACAGCCTTCATACCGCTGGCAGAGGTAACATGCGTTTCTTATTCTATCTAGCCAATATGCCTATATTTAACTCTGATCTAAAAGCACTGAAATACAGTATAAGGAATATTTTATCTTCTTGCTCATTTATGGTTTACTGCAAGATGCTGAGCTTTTCTGGGAGCTGGTGGGAGTCTTCAACTCCCACTAGCTTTGTGGGAATTTTGGTGTGGTAAATATTTCACAAGAATGCCTGTTGTTGTAGAGGCAAACTCAAAGTCCTTCACCTCTCCTCTGAGGTTTTTATGAAACATTCCAGTAAAAACTCATCAACACATTGATATAATTATCAAACAGAGGCTTCCAGCTATCTAAGTGTTTAGGTAATTTATCTTTCAGTAAGCTTATTTATGTGATTCTGTGTTTGTGTGATCTGGATTTAATCTAAAATTAGGGGCAAATCCAAAAAGGTCTTTCAGTGCCTAAAATGGAAAAAGAAATCCCTTAGCCTTGGAAAAGCCTCAAATTCAGAATCCGGCTCCCTCTTTGGCCTGAAAGGATGAGAAGAAATGATCAGTCTTTTCTAAGAATGCATTCTTAGAATGGCATGGCTTTTTCCGTCTGTGATATACATACAGTAATTACATATATGACTACTTCAGTTCACACATTTATAACATGTACAGTTTATATTACTGGGATTTTTTGTGTTTATGTTGAGGGGTATTCATTACGATCATTTATCTTCCAAGAGTCTTTATATTCAGTATACTGCTGGTTTTTCAGCTTGTAGACTGTATGCTTCTCTTTCTAAGAAGCTAAGTATTTAAAAAATGTAAATGTGTTGTAAATGTGTTAACTTGAAATGAAGAACAATGCAATAATCATGTTTATCAGACAATAAGGGGAATAAAATGAGACCTGGAGAAGAGAGTGTTTTCCTACATTAGGGGGATTCTTGTGAGCTCTAAACTATAGAAAATCAAGGAACAAATTGACAGTAGCAAGGAACAACTGAATGATGTCAGCTATCCAGAAATTAGCTTTCTTTGTGTGTAATAATTGAAATTTTGATAGCACAAAGAAAATTACTGCATGAGTATAAGGATTTCAAATACTTACAGCAGTGAAAATGTATAAGGAGTTAATCTGGGTCAATATGGTGTTCTTGGGGTAATATAAATATTAATGCACAACACTTTTTGTTGCTTACTGGAAATGAGGTAGTTGCATTGCTGTTGCAGACATGATTGTCTGGAGCTCCAGGAGAAACAAAGTTTGTAGGGAAGGTGATACCCTTGTTGGCCCTGTACACCTGGGCAGGGAATAATGATACATAAGAACTCGGGCTATTCCACTCATACTAGAACAGGCAGTACAGTATATTGCCAGATTAATAAAACAATGTGTATTTTATATGGGATTAGTAGCTTTCTATTCACAGTGTTGCTCACCTGGCTTCCAGTTGCAAACACAGGGGGACTCCTGTAAATTGCTTGATGGTTCCTCAGTCTTCAGTTCCCACCTTGCTTGGGTCCAGCCTCAGTTTTTATTAGGATTTTGCTTCCAATTTACAGTATTATTAACATTCCAATGACTGTATTTAAATGCCTTTCTTGTGGAAGAATCTAAGCCAAACTGGTTCTGTCTCATTTTACCTTTTTTTCCCCTGAGAAGTTCCACATCTGCAATGCCTTGTCTGATCATCTACGCTTGTGGGTATGGTAGTTCACTCCCCAGCTCTCTTCTGGAGGGAACTAATTAGTTCCCCTGGGCTCTGTCTGCATTTGTAACTTGGTACGCAAGAGTGGAGCAATAGATTGAAATGGATAGTGCTGAACATCATAATCTCTCTCCTATTTGTGTGCTACCAGGATTGTAAAGGCTGTCATGGGCTGCTGCCCTCTTGTAATCAGCAACCTGGAATTCCTGGTGACATAAAAGTTTGCCTACCTCTCATCTTGCCTGGGGCTATGTTATGGCATGCTGCGATGTTCCATTAGAAGCAATGACATGCCAGCAAATATGACAGCACCCCATTTTCCTCCCCTTTTCTTTCTCCCAGGGGGTTACATGTCCTACAATTGATCTGCTGTCAGCAGGCTACTCACTGAAGCTGAAAATAAAAGTTGTCTACTCTGGGTGCTGTGATCCTGCCAACTCCCCATTCTCCCCCTGAAACCTAAGTGAGTGCTCATGCTGTGTGGGGTCTATGCTGAGGTATGTGTATGGTCAAGGGAAGCCTCAGAAACAGGACTGCACTTTCCCTGCTCACCTTCAGTGACTGACAGAAGTCAGGCAACAGTTTTGATGGTTGCTGGTGTGTGGAAGGAGAGTAGAGAAAGAGTGTAACCATGAGAAGCCACTACCTCTGCCAAGAACAGCCTTCTAAACAAATGGAGACTCCCTCCCACCAACTTGTATTTGTCATTCTCATGGCTGTGTCATTTTCTCAGCATATCAGACTGAACCTCAGCGTGTCAGATGCTGAAGCGGTAGCTATCTCTATGTCAGAAGAGAGTAGAGTTGGAATAGTTATAGTACAACTGATGAAAGAAATAAGGAGTTCTGAAAAGAGGAACTACTAGAGAAAGTATGACAGGTACGTAAGGGAAAGAATTTTTGAACCAGAATTTGGTTGATCATGAAGGAATAAGAGAGAGATGAAAGCAAGAGCTGGTAAATAGGAAAGATCACTTGGCCCATTATATAGCACGAGGAGAACTGAGGCTGCTTTGTGGATGGTGCTTGCTGTTGGTGCCTGTTCATTAGCTGCATGCTAGAGGACTATGCAGTATTGCAACCTGCACATTAGTTTGGAGGCTCTTATCTCTGTTAAGCACTGGAGTGCATTTGCACTGGAGCTTCCTCCAAAAGGAACATTGATGCACATGAAAACTGTTCTGAGAATTGAAGCTATAAGCAATACACAGTGATAATTGGGGGATTTGCCTCAGAAGATATATTAATGTTGTGAACCAAGTTGCTAAGGTAGATGAAGCTTTGGAGACTGATGTGGTCTGGTTCTGGGGCTGGTCCATTCCAGGGGCTGCGTATGCCAGGGAAGTAGAGGTGGGGCCAACTCAGTTTGGCTCCCTTTGTCCTGCACAGTCCTCTAATATTCTCCCAGGAGGTCTTGCACCCTAAAATGCTTTCATGCTACCCCTCAAGTAATGCAAAACATGCCATCAGCATCATATTAGAAAGAAAAAAACAAAAGGATTCTAATGGATTATGACATGCCTCTCATTATTTGGGGCTCTTTGAAATGGAAAATCATTCTCCACTGTTTCCCCAATAAAATTACATTCTAGGGTCACAAGCATATGACATGGGCCCCAGGCAGGGAGTGTGCCTGATACTATGCAGTATGAACATGATGAGTTAGATATAGAGGAAGAGGAATGTGAGCAGAAGATACTGATAGAAGGACCCTCCACCGTTTGGTCCAAGGACAGGAAATCACTATCTTGAGTGGGGGACTTGAAGAGCAGAGCAGACAGAGTTTATCTGTGTTGCTCTACTAACAGATTTTCACTCTCCCTATAAACTTTACTTCTGTTTGAAATGAAAGACATCTTATATGGGATACTGTCAAACTGTTATACTTTGTAGGTAAGCCTGAAGATTTATCTTTAAAGTACTGATCTTAGAGTGGCAGAAAAGGTTCTTAGGTTTTTCAGAAATCTGGATGTTTAAGCAGTTAGTGTTTTGCAAGTTTGGTAATCTTATTAGTGGTGTGCTCTTATCTCCCCTTAGCTAGTTTTTCTCACTTTTTTCTGCCTGTTCAGGGAGTATAGAGTGTCTCTGCAGGACAATATAGTACATCTACTGCAGCATGTCTGTGTGGCAAAAAGCATAGCATGGACAAATTAAAGTCCATTGGTAGTAATGCTTTCTGAAGAAATAGCTACTGAATACTACTCTGTGTGCTTAGAATACAGAGAAGTAGCTTCCAAAAACTACAAAATAATGTCCACAGGCTGAGACAAATTACAATCTATGAAGCTGGGGTGGAGAGCGGGAACGGAAGTAACTGTTACCTTCTGAGCTGCTAAAATTTGAGTCAGACAGTTTATATTTTAGTCGTCTTGACTAAGATGTAATGGATTATACACACAGACACATACACACACACACTCATGAGTGCTACAAACATATATGCTTTCAGGAAGAAGCATTTTCAGAAATGATGTGGCCAGATATCCAGAACATAAATGTAATTTATTTTCAAAAATCATCAGGAAGAAAAAGGTTGGAAAGAAAAGGAAGTCATAGTCAGAGCAGACAGAGATTCATTCAGGAGTATGGTTTTTCAGGGCAGACACTTGAAATGTAACAGAGATAGTGGCAAGTCCACTGTTCCCTGGGCATTAGCAATATTGCATGACTTGCTGTGAAAATCAAACAAAGCACTGGCAGGTAAGATAATAGTACAGAAAATGAGCCCTGGACACGATTGTGAGCCTGTCTGTCCATGTGATTAATGGAATGAGCCCATTCCAGGGAATGAAGAGTGTTAACGACCTTTGCAGAGCTTGTGAAATGAGCCTGCTGATTGGCATTACACGGAGGTGCAGAAAGTCTAAGAATTTGTGTAACTGTCAACATTTCTTGGGAAATATCAATATAAAGTACTGGGAAATTGAACAAGAGATCTGACACATGCACTCTTTTCATAAACATAGCTACAAACCACAGGATCCACCAAGTCCAGCCCTGTGAAATTCTTGGTAGAGGAATGGGAGGGAAAAAAATTAGTGGTAAACTATGTGATAAAATTCTCTGCATAAAGTATGAATCACTCTGTTTCCAGTTAACCAATTTCATTACAGTGAGCAAAAAACACTTTACCTGGTCATCCATGAGGAGACAGATGTGTAATTTTGCAAATGGTCCATGTCTCAAATGATATCTACAAATTAATTTTACTCATTGCTGAAGACAGAGTCCCTGCTCCACAAACCTCATTATCTGCCATGGCTGTTCAGCAACAACTTATCCTTAAAAACTGATCCCACTTTCCCCCTGGGAAAATTTTTAATTTGCTTTGACCTGATCTTTGTTCGATAATACTGGGATTCTTTCCCAAAAGATCTCCATGGGAGTGGAGTAACTAGTTTCTTTTGGCCCTTTTTGAAAACTTTTTTTGTTTTGTTATAGATAGGACAGGCCACCGCTAAGATAAAATCAATGGGCCATGTAGTCTGACAGTGTTGATAACCATTGAATCCAAAGTTCTCCTTCAGGCTGAAGCACAAGTTCTCTTCATTTACCATTCATTGCTGAACACACAAGAAGTTGTTCTTTAGCTTTTGCATAGTTCGCATTTGGTACTAGAGAGACTCCTGACCCTTGAACCAAGAAAACATCAGATGATGGTCATGTGGATAATTTATCAGCTGTAGTTAAGGGGATGATATTTTTCCTTCAAATGTGCCACCGTCTTATTGTCTAAGTTTCGTCATAAAAATCCTCTCAATATACTTTAATTATAAAATACCCATTGGAAATTACAATAAAACGATGTTATTATAAACCAGAAGTCCCTCAGCTAAATGGTAATGTGGAAGCGTTTCACGTTAGTTATATCACTTTTCAATGTTATTTTTGAATTATCTCTGCCTTTACTTCCTACCGCTCAAAAATATGGACCAAACTCTGCCATTCTGCTTGCATAGTCCTAGTGGCTCTTTCTAAAAGCAGTAAATCAAGGCAAACGTTTGAATGAATAAGTGAAATATATATTGATTAGACAAACAGGAAATGGCATAAATCCAACTAAAGCACATTTTCACAGTCAAAGTCCTTCCTCACTTAGATCCAACATCACTCATATCTGTGATCTTGAGTTCCATGGGCTCAGGATCAGTAGAAACCTTGTATTTATTAGCACATTTTTCTGGCACGTGCTGTTGAATACCTATGTTTCTATGGCATTAGAGACTCTTGGTCTATTCTGAAATAGCGGATACGTTTGGCTGCATTGTGATATCATGTCATTCCTATCTGTTAAGTTCATTTTTTCCTACACAACTTTTTCATACCTTTTTCAAATCTCACTGTTTTTTTCTGAAATGCCTCTCCTAATAGTCACTATTGTGGGAATTTTGTTGGTTCCTTCTTCATCTCTGTTAGTTCAGAAGGACATTCATCTCTGTTCATCTTCTTCATTCTGCTTCTTCCCCTTCTCTCTGTTCTGGCTCCTCTTTTTCTGTTTGCCCTTCAGTATCATAGACTGTTCCCATGGAAAATGTTTCCAGTTACCTTTCACAAATGGATGACAAGTGCAAACACAGGAGTGCTGCGTGTCTTCAGTAGCCCCGTGAAATGCAAGACCTGCCTTGAATTGACCTCAGTGATCTCTCCTACTTGTCTGCCTGATGGAAGAGTGTTTGTGTGACTTGAAGTAGCAGGTCTGTTAAGGGCAGGATGTATTATCATATTCTCTTTTTGTGGGGGAAAAAAAAAGACTTTTGCCTTTAACCTAAAATTAAAGAGCTGTTTTAGATTTCTCGCCTGATTAAAAATTTCCTATTGTCTGCCTTCCAGAAATTACTGATAGTCTTTTCCTGCCTGAAAAAAAAAACTAATTTGTGAAAGTCAGGGAATTAAGTTAGAAAGCTTAACTCATTAGTGACAATGAAATGCTTTAAGGTCTGGACAATAGTGTTGAATATCTTTTGCTTCTGTGATACTTTGTTATGACAGCATGGGAATTTTTGTCCAGCCCTGAAGGATGCATAGTTACTGTTACGCTGTCCTGTGCCAATAGAGATTGTGGTAATATGAAGTGTTATATAGCTACAATTTTTTTTCTGAATGAGAGAGAGGCCTGTGTAATTTTGGTGTCACTTAACTCTTGGTTTGAAAAGTTCTGGTCCTCTACACAGTAATTACTTTCACCGAGGAAGTGCATACGTTCTGTTACTCATGCTAATTACTGATAAGGAAAATGGAAGAAAGCTCAATAATGAAACTTGTTTCATGTGCTTCTCTTTCTTGTACTAACCCAAGTTCTGCAGAGTTTGCAGCAATTACAAAGAGTGCCTTTTGTAATCATCCCACTTCACTGTAATTTGAAAATTCCTTCTCTCCTTTCCTTTAAAAATGACAAGGTAAAGGGCTCAGGTCTTGTCAAAACACACTTCACCTACTACGTGGACTAAGTGGCAGGTAGGTAGTTAGGTGAGAGGCCAAGCAGAGAGGAAAAAAAGGGAACATTTCCTTAACTTTGCTACTCACTATGAAGATTAAGGGAACAGATTTTGTTATAAATATGATGAAAGGGAATGAGTAACAGCTTGACTGGATTAGGTACTCAGACATACTAGACATACAGTTTGCCATCTTAATTCTGATAACTGGGATTGCCAGCTCTTCTGATCTTCAGTCATATAAGATTTGGTGGTGGGAAAGTGACTGAGGGATTAATCCAGTATATTTCCTGCTTCCTGGATGTTTCTAGATGATGAGATAATGGAGTTAAATCAATTTTGTAATTTTGATTTTTTTAACGTCTGAGAGTAGTAATATTGACTACTGAGGGATAAACTAATTTTTTGAAGAAGGCCAACTCGTTCCATCTAAGATAATATATATTGTACAAGATATAACAAAACTTTTAAGTGTGTCCTTTTCTTTAGGAAATGTACTCTGATATAACTTGCATATCTGTAAATCAGCACTGATTCCCATGACTTTACCTGATATGACTTTAGATTTACTTTAATAATAGTGAGGTCAAAATTAAATACTTTAAATCTTAGTATATGTCAAAACAACAAAACTAAGAGTATTTAAAAATTGAGGCAGCCTTAATATTTGCAGAACAGTGGCTGGATGTGAAGAGTCTTGTTTGGAGTTCATAAGGTTTTAGAATTCCTTTCAAAAGAAGGCTAAATTGTCCCCTGGGGAATGAAACAGTAATTTATGTCCTCTTGAGCTGCAATGCTAAAAGTGGAATAATTTTACTGAAATTTGATTATAATTCAGCATTAATACAAGCTGTCTTTGGCCATGTTGAGTTTATTTTCCTTTGAGATTCTTGACTTTGCTCAGTAATGTGGTTTTGAAACATCTCTCTTGTCTGTTTGACTTCCTTGGTACCAGTATCAGGGGATGAATAGGTCAAGTATTTCTGAATGGAAGTCTCCATTTGACAAAATGTCAGAAACAATAATGACCTGATACAGAGATGCAGCTTTTCTAGTCTCAGCCATTCAGACTATTGTAAGCCATGCTTAAAACCGTTGGAGTGGTTTAAAGCTCATATGGAAAAATTGTCTGTAACTAATTTATAAATCATTTTTTCAATGTCTGTTTACAAAACCCATATAAACAGGGTTTTTTTTAATCTGTAAATGTCAGGTTTAAGGTAGAGTGTAAGATATTGTGGGAATTATTGAAAGGTGCTTTGCTTTTACATGTCTAACAATTAAACTTCTCATTAGGACTCATCAACAAGTACCTCTTCCATCTTAGTGAAAAAATAATTCATATATTGCATAGTACGAAAAAAGCTAGACTTTGGCTTTTTGCATTTTTTTTTTTTTTTTTCTTCTTGGACAACTATGTAATGCAAACTTTCCCCACATGACTACTTGCTCCTAGTATTCTTATGTCAGGTCTCTTCGAGTCACCCTTCAAGATGATGTCGTCTCTTTCAATGAGATATCTGCTTTGGTGATAAGCTTAACCCTCTTCAGCATTTTCCAACATCATTAGAACCATAATAGTGTAAAACACCTATTTTTCCCAATTGCTTTAAGCCCACCAGACAGTATTTTCATCTAGACTGTGCTTTCTTATTTTGCCTTCCTCGTACGTGAATCAGTATGTAGAGTGTTACTGGCGTCAAACCATGACAGGTACTATTTCTCCTCTATTTATCTTGTTTCTAAAAGGAAATTAGATTGGTTTGACCCAATGTTAATTGTTGGTGATCCATTCAAAGAATTGTAGACTTCTACATTATATATATTTTTATAGAAAAATCACTGTTTTGGTAAATTGTTCTGTTCTGGTTAATAGGACTAATAATGTATAAAAGATTCTTTAAGGAAACCAAAGATTTCTATATACCATACAAATCATCAGTGGTACCCAAAGACAGAACAAGGTGGACCAATCCTGGTCCAACCAGTGGGGGAACTCAAAGATATTTATTAAAAGTATAAAATATCTGGATGGTTTTCTTTACCATTCTAATGAACATTTCCATAGAAGCAATGACAAACAATAAGAAATGGAAAGGAAGATACTTTCAGGAAGCCCAATAAAGGCTTTTCAAAATCACAAAATGTCTGGGAGATGCAAATTTAAATTGTGATGAAACAATCTCATATTTATTTAAGTGGATTCTGTAGCCAAGAGTTGAGTATAGAAGTGTTTTGATATAATGTGAGGTGAGAGGGGGAGAGCCACGGCTACATATGTTCAGATTCTTATGTTCATATGGTTTATTAATTCTAGGAAAAAGAATATGAAGTGCAGCTGAACTCAGGAAAAAAGTAGGATGGCCAGTTGTCGCGGTCCATGGGAGTGACGGGAAAGAATCATACGCACTCACAGAATGCAGATTCAATTCCAACTTTATTCGGCAATTTGCCCATCTTATATATGTTTGTGCAGTCGTACACTTTGCTAGGCCAATCACCATGCAGATTATGTCACAGGTAGCCAATCATGGCACCGATCACGCATGCAGCGATCATGCCTTGTACCTTGCTACTTATTTAGCAAAGCTATCTTACCCTTAACCTTGGTTCCCACTGGCTTCTGCTAGTTTATCTGTACTTTCTCAGGATGTATCATTTCCAGCTGCACCAGTGTCCTTGGTGGACTACTTCAAAGCATGTAGCAGTGGCTATAGCCTGAGGCCTAAGGCTTCAGCAAATTTAGCTACTAATGCTAAGCAAGTTGTGCTAAGCAATTAATCCTAAACAGTGTTAGTTCCATGCTCTATATCTCATATAGATTATTGTTCTGAAGCACCGCAAGGGCCCCAACAGCCAGTCATCCCTGGAGAAGACAGTAAGATAAAATGGGAATATGATGTAATATTGCAACTGGGTACTTTCCTATAGAAAATCTTAACTTGTGTATCAACAGGGTTTTCAGAAAGACTTCATAGTATAGCCAGTTCTTTTAAATCACAAAACAGGTAGTGTTCTTCTGGATTCCAGTAGAAGCGAAGTGCTTAAAGAAATCGTAGCTTTTATTAAAAAAAAAAAGAAAAAAAGTTTTCTAGCCCTTGCCATTGTGGAGGAAAACATGAAATGTAACCAGAGTAAGGCATGAGAGCTCAGGACAAGAAAGATGAATAAAATGAAACCATAAGGACTTTGCATAAAAATCAACATCAAGTCTTTCAGTGCATAGGGTGTTCTAATACTGAAATGTACTGCTAAACCTAAATACATTGCATTAAGTTTAGCAGTGAAAAGAAAGAGTGGACCACAGAGGGCCATATAACAAACAGATGATAGGGACAGAATGATTAGAGAGAGGTAATGTGATATTGATCACTAAAAAGGTTGTCCAGTAAATGTAACTCAATCTTGCTTAAAGTAAAGGCATAAATATTAAGGGGAATTAAAATCTGTTAGTATATAAGGGTAACAGACCAAGGAGAAATAAGCAACATGAGTGGATGATAGAGGAAAAATCAAGTCAGATAAACTTGATTAATATTTTAGAGACTGAATTACAGATGCCTGCAATGGAACAGATGTAATTTATATGGCTGTCATATCCCACTCTTACTGATACAGATGAAAATCCCAATTGATTCTAAGGACATCCACTGAGCTTTTCCAGATTGAACTTGGAGAGGGAACAGACCCCTGGCCTTAACTGAAAAAACATTTTCACTGGAAATATTCATTCAAATATGGCTTTACATATTACCATAGTCAGGTGAATTTATACCTCACAGAAAGAGGATAAATGCATAGATGTGTGGTTCTGGGGGAAGTGGGAAGATGGGCTATGGATAATAATAATACAGGCTTAACTAACTTGAAAACAAGATGGTCTAAGACAGAAATTCCCAAACTATAGTATGTTTACTGAGGGATAGTGTCACACTTCAGCAGCTGAGCACTTCGAAACATGCATTGCTGAGAAATGCAATTGATTTTCCACCCACCACCACCAATGGTGACAAACGTAATGAATTTGGGAATCCTAGAGGAATGGTAGCCTTATCCTATGTGTATCCTGAAAAAAGGAACTATCCCACTCACCTTATGCCATGGTGAAGAGAGTGCTCCTTGGCTTCTGGGCCAACTGAAGTGGTTTCTGGGCTTTCTGCTCAAAGCTACCTCCCTTCTGTAGTAGGATGCAACCACATTGCATATCATTTGTCTTTGTCTTTTCCCTGGGCATCAGGTGTCTTCCATTGACCCTGAAATATAGTTTGTGGTGTGTGTAGATGAGGGTGTATTTTTTCACCTTGAAGCATCTGAAATAATGTGCGGTTTGTTTTTGCAGCCAGCCAGAGCCATGGTTGTTATAGCATGAAACAACAGGCACATGTTTTATGACCTAGGATGAGACAAGGTATATTGGGAGTGATGGAGAATGCAAAGCATGGCGGGGTCAGAGTTCTGCGAAGGGTAGAGGGAGACAAACCGGGTTTAACCTCATCCATATGGCAGGGAGTGGTCCTTAGAGTGCTCTTCCCCCAAAGTGCTCCCTAGATTTGAAAGGAGCTAGCTCAAAAGCCCCAGAGCATGGCTGAGGGATGACTGGGAATCAGCTCCCAGCCCCATTTCAGCACTAGCCTATTTAACAGGATGAACATAGAGGCATCCTGAGTCACTGGGTAGACAAAGACAACTTATTGAATGCACTTATGCCATGCTTACCATGTCTAAAAAGTGAGTAGTTTCTTTTTTTGCAATGGGAATCAAGATCCCCTAGACAATATCTAAACTGCTGATAATGTACATACTCAGATTATAAAGGATATTAAGCTGTGAGGTGATAGGAGAGTAAAATTGTAGAAATTGATCTGATTAAAGTAGAAATATGTGCAAAAATGAAAATTACTTTCAATAGAAGTTATTTTTAATGCTAAGGATTATTAAGATTATTTTGTGAACAATTGTCTGAAACAAATTTCGCTAATGCTGCGTTTCACATTGCCTATAACAAATTTCAGCTGGATGTGTGAGGGAGCCAGGAGCATAGAAACACTGGTCTTGAAGTAGCCTCTTCGTTCACTGACTCCCCTGCTATTGCAGTCAGCCATGGCTACAGTTATCTTCATAAAACTGAAATGCAAGTGATGATAAGATTCAAAGTTATGATGTACAAGGGACAGTACAAAGGGATAGAACAATAGAAATTTAATAGGGTCTATGGCATAGGGATATTTTTAAGTATACTCAATGTGCACTGCACCAAATACTAAGGAAAAGACAGTAGGACAGGAGAGCATGTAATTATTGCTATATATCTGGAAGGAATTATTTGATTACCATATTACTGTTCACCCTGAGAATATTGCTAATTTGATGTTACACATCAAGAGGCAAAATCGTGATACAAAAGCTATTAATTGGCAGAATCTTTTTCTTAGTCAACTGTTCTGCTCTAGATGTCTTTTTGTCAGTCAGACACTTGACTTTTCACAACATACAGTGATCACAGAAGCAAATTCTTAACAGGGTAACTCTTTAACTCAGAGGATTATGCAGTCTTTGTTTCTCACTGCTGGATACTCAAGATAAGCACTGAGCATTCAGACCTACAGAAATGCCAGCTCTCAGAAGAAAGAAACATATGCTGTGGATGAAGGAAGTGGAGGGCTAATGAGGCTTTTGTCAGATGCCTTTCTTTGCTTGTTGGGTAGCTCCCTTCTTCTAGCTTGCTATTTAGCCTACAAGCCTCAGGAAACAGATTGTCTCCATCTAAGTTTGTACAGCTCCTTGCTGTGCTTGGGAGCCTTAAATCATAGAGTATTTGCTTTACTGATCACTCAAATTGGCAGAATTTGCCTTCTGTACAGCTTTTCTCTTCCTTCCTGGTCTCCAGCAATAGCATAAACCTAAGCAGAAAGAAAGTTAATATTAGCTTTCTCCTTGATCATAGGGAATCCTAATGAAAACTCCTCTGAGCATGTAGCAATAGCAGTATCTACCCAAGATGCAAGGAAACACACTGTGCCTCATACTCTTGCTTTGTAGATGTATAAAGTAGTCAATGCAGTAAAAAAAACTGCATAGAACATGTTCAAGAATTCAGATTTTCATCACTGGAGAAGAAATGCTTTTCCTGAACTGCAGGAACAGATAAAGACAATGAGTATATGCCATTTTCCAGCGCCCAACTTGAGAGGAAGATTATATTAACTGTGGGGGGAGTTGGGATGAATGTCCCATCCCACTCAGCTCTGGAGTGGAGTTGTTTCAGTACCCAGTCCCTGGTTTGAGGACACTGGTTGATGGGCAGATATACAAATTTCTATATCAGCTCTGCTTTAGTTTTTCTCTAGCACAGCTCATCCCTTCTTTGTCCCATGTGAATGGCATCCAAGGCAAAGGCTCTGCTGCATATCAGTTCAGTCCTGGGACAAGTCCCTTAAAACCTTGCCATCCTCCTTTTTCCCAAGAGAGTAGAAGTTAAAGTATTTTTCAGTGCTAAAAATAGTCAGGGTAGAGTTTTTCATGCAGTTTCTATGCAGTCTGTCTGTATGTGGCTTCCACCAGCTGATGTGTCTGCAGAGAAGAAATCTGACCCAGTGCTCTTCCTTCATATCTATTTCTCCACCGCTATCATGTCTTTTGTGACCGAGTCTTTAATGTCCTTCAAGATGAAGCATATGGTTTTGCCATTGTTTGACCAGTCAGAGGGCAAGGGGATGTGATGGCATATCACAGAGAACTTATTTCCAGGAGCTTTACTTTTACTGTAAGAAACTGCCTTTGTGAGCATAGCTCTGAAAAATAATCCATATAGAAAAAAGGACATCTGTTCAGGCCTTCCATGAAATGACTGTAATATCAACTTAATGGAGAAGACTTCCAGCAGGAGACTGTTATACTTTCCTGAATAAATTAATGTTGTACAGTTTTAACAGAGGTCTGAAATAGATGTTAGAATTAAAGAGAATATAAAAGCTAGGTATTCTGTGGAGCTTTACTTGAACTGGTATAAAATTCTTTCTTTCAGATGATTGCATAATAAGTAAACTGTATTTTTCAAGCTGGCTCTAATGATCCATCTGTATCAGCTGCATTGTATTGTAGAAGGAGACTTTTAAAATATGACTTTAGCTGATGAATAAAGCTACCATACATCAGCTCTGTGAGATGAATGCATTCAGCTGGATCAAACACTCACTGTGAAGACCAGGGCTGAGAAGAGTTAGTTGGAGCCAAGGGGTTTTAGAACTTGTTTCATATCAGCACCATCCCAGTGCAAATTAGCCTTGAATTGAGTGTATGCTGCCCAGTGTGATCCCTAAAGTGTCTGTCTGCAGGCTGGAATTGTTATTTGGAGTGTGCTTACTTCCTGCCCCTAACTCATGCCTGTTAAAATCAGGGCTACACCTAGAGTGAAGGGAATTAGGTATAAAGGACCAGGCTGCTCAACTTTTGTGTCTGCTAAAGCAGGTGATCTTAACTGCCCCCCCCAACCCCTCCCTACCCCTCCCCCTGGAGGGGAAAGTCTGAAGAGATTATTAATTTAGCTTCTCTCTTTGCTGGTATATTATGCCAGAACTTCAATTTGTTATAACGGCTTCAGTTCAATATACTGGTGAGTACTTACTGTCTAAATACTTTGATTAATGATCACTGAGAACTTGTCATCTCCCTCTTGGAAGCTCTTTGCTGCTGAATTTCAATAGACTTGGAAATGTCGTACAAAATCTGACTTTGTGCTGTTCTGTGACTCTTTTTCATGTAACCTTTCTATATGCTACCTTATGTACTGTATACTAGGTAATTTAAGGAAACCATCATTTCAGCTCTGAGTGTGTGTGTGTGTATAAATACAGACACACATGTGGTTCTTGCAAAAGGTTGACAGATAACATAGGTTTTTTAAAATTTAGGGACTGATTCTGAATTTGGTTTCCACAGAGGAAAGGCAATGTGAATTTATTTGGCCCTGAACAAAAGATCTCTGTTTAGGTGTTTTACATGGAATTATTGCTCTAGCTAATCATGTCACTGGGCTTTATATTTCAGAAATGAACAATTATGTCACTTTAAGTAGTTGCTATGGAAATCCTCACAGCATGAACCTCCTCAATGAAGACCTTATGGAAGATAACTTAAATTATGTCTATTATTTTCCTAAACCCATCAGACACCAGCATGAAAGGGTTTTTCATGCCTTCAAAAAACACACACAAGAACTACTGCTTGACTGTTACAGCATACTTTCCCTAACCTTACTACTTCAAATCAGATAAATGAAAGTCAGATTCTAATAGTGTGTGTGTGTGTGTGTGTTTAATTGAAGAAATAATACAAGGAATTAAAGAAATATCTTTCAGTGGCCTAGTCTTCTAATGTATTTTCAGATGAGCTTCTTTTTTAAAAAGACTTCTTTATGTGGGTCTCTTAGAAATATGAATGTGGGAGACATTACTGACATTTGAATGCATTGCTCTTCTCTAGAGTCCACTCTCATAGAGTGTAGCAAGAAGGATCAAATCTAAAAAATGGAAAATATGAATTGTCTTTCAGTTCCAATTTATAACATAGTTCTTGTTTAGATGATTAATGAGCTAACTTGGAGCTTGCTTTGATTCCACTTAAAAATTTCAGCTGAATTCCAAAGTAATGAGAAAGGAGTTAGTTAACTGCTTTTTTAAAAAGGTGTTTTCAGTGTTCTCCAGTGCTGTGCTCTGCATGTGTCTAGATGTTCATATTTCAGTGCTGCTGTCCTTGAAGCTCTTCCTTTTCAACAGAATGAAGCTAACAATTCTGTTTTTCTAGCATTTCTACAAAGACAAATTCAGCTGCAAAAAGAGACTGGTAAATTAGAGCACTAAAATAATTGTGCACCTTATTCAAGATAATACAACAATATGAGCGAAGCTGCAACTTGCAGAAGATGAGAAATGGCATATGGGAACATACCTTGTATTAAGCAGTCTTCATGTGCTAATGTATTTCCACCACTGTGTCATGCTTTAGCTATAAAGTCTATGTAGAAAGAAGGCCAGATTCTACTTGGTTGCGGAGGTGTAAGACTAGGGTAATTTCATTAGCTGCATATTTGCACAAATACAACTGAGGATTGCATTTCTTCCAATATAGGTACATGAAGAAATGAATAAAATAGGTTCATGCAAAATAGTTAGGAATTAGATATGAAAAATATTTTAATGAAAGAATACACAGGCTGTATAAAATAAGTAGTAGAACATGTTTTCAGAATATTTTTCTACTCTTCTTATGTGTCTTTTTTAAGCAAGGTGAATATTGGTACCTTTCACAAATAGTATTTTTACTAGTTCTGCAGGGCAAGGAACTTGAAGATGACTGTTCATATGATCAAGCAAAATGTATTTATCTCTGTCCAGTTCCCACTGGACTGATGTTGATGTCATGGAAATAACATTTGCAACTAACTTGGTGCCAGCTGTAGCAAAGGCCAATATCATATGCGGGTGAAGACAGCACTAATGGTGAGTTAAAGCACACAGGCAAGCAAGAATAAGGAGAAGCTCAGTTTGCCACTTAACAGCTCCCCCATAGCAGATAAAAGGAGTACTTCATTCTCCTGAGCTTTCAGTCTGTCTCTCCATTCACTATATTCCCTTTTAAAAATGTGTCTGTTTAGCTTCCCCTGCCAGACACTCTGGCACAGTTCCTCAGGCACTTAAATATCATTGCAGATTTGGGCTTCTGAGCCTACATCTTATTTCCCTCTGAGGGGGAGGAAGCTTTGCAAGTAGAGTTAATTTTGCTATAGAGAAAATAAATGCCTTGAAACCTTTCTATTGGACTAAAACTGATGATAAAAAACAACCTTTGTCCTCCTGCCCCACGAGGCATATATGAGCTGCACAGACCCAACTGCCTGGGATGCTGAGAAAAGCCTGGTTTAGGTGGAGCGTTTCAGGTAGTCATCTGCCAGTGATGCCCAAGACAGTTATTCCCTCTTGTATGGTCTTCTGTTTCTTCTCTCCTCTAGCAGTATGTATGGAGTACGTATAACCCATGGAGAGCACAGAGATAGCTGCTTCATAAAAGTTTCTGAAACATCCTGTGTCTGACAAAAATGACCTTTAGTATCAATCTCTTCTATCTCTCTGACTGTCAATAACTGACTAGTTGTGTTACAAAACGCCAAACACAAATTACGCTTTGGCACAAACTTCACCAGTATGGGCAAGATAAGATTTCACAACTAATTACCGCATAAAGATACTCAGAAGGCATATATGAGGTGTGTGTGTGATAATTATACACGCATGCACACATGTACATGTATATAAATTCTCTTAATATATATATGCAATGGTATTTTGGGGGATGAGGAGCACAGAGCAGAGTAATGTCTGCATTATTAAAGTATAGGAGCCTGATTCTGTTTCCATACAGCCATCAGTCAGGGCAGTTGCATCAAAACTGGCAAAGATAAGAGTGGCAAATTGCTTTAAATGAAGAATTGGATGTAGATTGCCTAGCTTATATCCAAAAGATGGAAGAAATAGTTTTTGACAGACTTATTTAGCAGAGTCATCCATACTGGAAATGGAAGACAGGGGGTTGATTAGCTTTCATTTTAAAATCAAAGTCTGGGCTAAGGCAATCTGATTCTGGTGCTGCCATACTGTTTCCTGTCTTGTTTTAAAAGTGAAGCTAATCTAGTTGGTTTTGGTGGATAAAATATTACATGAATTCTTGTCATTCTGCAGTTTGTATGATCTTTGTAGAAATCATTTCAAGATTTATCAAGTGCATTTTAATAGCTGAAAATACTTTCTGAATGTTAAAAATGTACTATGGGAAGTTACATCTGTTTTCTGTGAAATGCTAAAGGTGATTTCATTTTCTTTGGTTGCACAGTGGCTGTATGTCATTGTTTCTTCTCACAGAGTAGATGAGCTGTGCTCTCAAAACTGAAAGCACATTTGAAAGGGACTAATTCTCCCTCTAGTTCTCTTGCTCTTTATCAGGTGTCTTCCCGCTGCTCTGAAGACCTTTGGATCAGCCACTACTTGCATCATTCAGTGTTTTTAACTATCATCACCTCCAACTTAAGTTACTTGCTTATGTCGCACCTCAGGTTCACAGCTGTTAGTCAGTGGGGCGCATGACTACAGATGGCAATTAAAATCCCTGCCAGTTTTGTCTCCTGCAGGTGTCTTCTTAGGTGCTAGCAAGTCCCCCCCCCCCCCCCCCCCAACATACACATACTTTCCTATTCCTGCCTTCTTGTGGGCACTGTGGTCAGAGAGCTGGCGGCCTGTGGAGGAATGGTTAACTGAGAGCGGGCATGCTCTGATTGGGATGAGCAATCCCGTCTTCGGGGTAGAGGAAGGAATCTAGGCCAAGGCAAGCGAACCTGCTGAAAGCGGCCTTATGTAGGCCAAGGCAAGCGAACCTGCTGAGGCCTGCTGAACGTGGCCGTATAGCGGCCTTGAGCACTACAAAAGAAGGTATTCACAAAACTGGTAAACAAGTCTGGACGGAACTCGGTTCCATAAATGTCGATGGAGCATAGTCAGCAACTTTGCACCAATCATGTATCCGCTTTATACGTATGGACAGAGACTGTAACCAATCATGTAACTATTGCTAACGCATGCGTATTGCTTGACGATATATATACTTTGTGTAAGCTCTAATAAAGGGAGAACGACCATACTCATATTGAGACTCATCGTTACTCCGGGGTCCCCTCCCTCACTCCAACAGCGGCCCTGAAATGAACTCTCGTGGGTTTTATATGAATTTCACATGCATGTGCTTCCTCATTTCAATGTCACATCAAACTTTGAATTGTGTGACATCAAAGCCGGATATATTTTTTTAAGCTTTTGAAGCTACTTGGTTTCATTCAGTGTTTATAATTTTTTGCTATTCTCTTCAGAAAGAGAATAATCTGGTGAGAGGACTTAGACGTTTAATGTTTATTTGTCACTCAGCAATAAAGCATACAGGGTTTGAACCACTTGCTTTTTTGTTCACCAGTATTAAGAAGCAACCAGTAACTGTTAACACTTTTCTCAGATTGTCATAAACGATGTTAATCTATTCATGATGCTACAATCTTTGGATTATTTTTCCCAGGTCAAAATATTTTTCACCTTCATTTTGTATTGTATCCTGAGACACTACAGATGGCTTAGCTCTACAAATGTGGTCAGGCAAATAATTCTCTGGAGCAATGGCTTTGGAAGGATATGTGCTTTCTGTCAGAATTGGCTTTTATTTTATAGAATAATATTTTCTGTAAAAACCATGTGGGGAGTAGGAGCTGTCCTCTAGTTCCATACTCTGTTCACTAGCAACACTGCAGGGCTTCCCGTGTGGCTCAGTTAATCTTGCTGCAATATTGCAGAGCTTTAACAAGAGGAGGTGTGGAGTGCCCCTGACAGCATAGCTGGTGATGGGGACGTTCCCGTGGGAGAGGGAAGATGAGAGTCTGAATCTCCACTCTTGCACGGAGGAAACTGCTCCTTTTCTTAGGCTATTGGGTAAAATGAGGTGATAGATCTCCGGCTGTGGTTTACATGGGGGGAATGAGCTTTGCTCAGCTCTTGGAAGAGGTAGACTACAGGGCCCCATCAGTCCTTGGTAATTGGAGGTGGCTCTCTGTAACACCCTGAGAGCAGAGCATTGCAGGGTGGGACTTAAAATGACCCTCTGGGCATTTCCTTGTGGTTTAGCTGCAGACAGTTGTGTCATGTGTGCAGTCCTCTGCACAGCATAGGAGTTACTGTGGAGCCCGTCTGAGGTTGCCCAGATCTCCCTTCCACAAGGAGTCCAGACACTGGACCCTGGGGTTTTTGAACTACAACTGGAGGAAGGGAGAGATACCAAAAAGCTAGGTAAGGTGTATTTCAGGGACAAACCCCAGTAGTTTTTAGAAGTCTTACACTGAAGCTTCCAAGCGTTGGTATTATACATCAGCTCATTGCTTTACATAATTGGATTGTCAAATGTATTTTCAAACTGTGGAGCGTAAAGAGGGCAGCTTATTGTACATGAGTTTACATCTGCTATGAGTGAAATACAAGCTTCATCACCTACCTGCTTGAGTTTTGCCTCTTAAGCAAACTTGTTTTCTTCAAGAAAGAAAATTAAGACCTCTTTAATGTTTTCACTATGGCTGTACAGCACTGCAAAAGTCCTATTTTGCTCTGGCATAATAAAAATGTATCCAGTTTCCTCACTGAAGCTCCAAATATGCTTATGTTTAGTATACTTTTGCATTACTGAGATTTTTCTCAGTGCTTTGTAAGGTAATATAGTATAGTGTTTGTAGAACTCGGATAATTTTGCCCCAACTTCAGTGTAACTTATCTTCTAAACTAGAGAGAAGTGTTCAAATTTCTGTGTGTAAGGGGCATGTACATGTATCTACTGAATGTTAAAAATAGAAGGCAGCATTCAAGCCTTCCATTTTGTGGTTGCAGTGCAACTTTTACAAAATTTACATGGCCAAAGATCTTTTGTGGTGTATTTAATCTAGAGCAACAACAATTCAGAAAACACTGTCCAAGGATCACAGACCCAAAACAGGAGAGCTCTCTGCAGATGGAATCTGATGTATGCATTTGGGCTTGATTTGCCTAAGAACTTTGCCATTTCTGGGCTTGTTTCTGCAAATGTGCTGAACACTGCTGAAACATCAAATTTTCCTCTCGCCCCTCCCCCAGCCCCTTCCAGCTTTCAAGCTTCAATCAGAAGTCCAGTAAATAGGAGACCTCTTATTGACTTCTGCAGTCAGTGACAATCAAGGACTTCCTGAACTAGATTGTTTTGCCATCTGTAGGTCAAGTATTGACTCTGAGTTGCAATATGATTATTAATGTACTTTAACTCTGTCTTATTCACTTTTAATTAAAAAACAGCAGTTTTATTTGGGTCCAATCAGCTATTCTGCATCTTTTGCTGTTGAAGAATAGCTTTACAACTATTTGTATCTTCAACTGGAAACAGTCCAGAAGATGATGACCTTCCTTAGCTTGAAGTTTTTCTTCAAGTGCACTCTGGATTACTAACCAGGAAAAAAAAATGAAAATGTCTGTATCATGAACACAAGCTGTTTTTCTAGAGATCTGTTAAAAAGCTTAAGTAATTCTTTTCCCCTTTACTTATGTGCAATGGTGGTGGGAGGGATGCTTTCTGTTCTATATAATAAATGTGGCTGGAGAGCTGAAATTAGAGTGCAATGAACACTTAACAATAGAATGAAAGTGTTTATTATCATCATACAACAGGAGTGAGATCATTTGTTTTACAGGTGCGACCTGTAAACTTTCTGTGGGAGTTCAGGTGTATTGTAGTAAACTCTTTTCTCAATCAGTTTACTGATCCACCCAGTCTGTTTTTCTGCCGCTGGTAGGGCTTGTTCCTTCAAAAGAACAAGTAAGATATAAAAAATAAAGCAAGCATAGAGGAAGATGAGCTCCTCTCTTGACTTTTGCAAGCTGTCAATTTACACACTGCAACATGAAATGTAGCTAGTATTAGATCAATATCTTGCCTGAATTGTTTTTTGTGTTGATTATCCAGTTGTTTTTAAAATAAAGCTCTGTTACTGATCTTTGATCTGTTTACTACGTGATCTGTAAGGGTCACTATTTTCCTCTTGTAGTTCACTCAGAACCACAAACGTGTTTTGCTTAAAGTTGCTTTTTGTGGGTCTTATTTCAATAGATTAGGAACAGCTGGTGAAGACTTGAGCTTCGCTTACTGTACTAGGATTACTTTTTTAGTGTCATAATTACTTTGAGCAACACTAATTGTTATGAACTGATGGTGAATATAATGGAATCTTGCTAATCAACATATTTTATTAAATGCTAAAACATGGGACACTTACTAAGGAGGAATGCAGTGAGACTGTATTAAGACTTATTTGAAGAATTAGTGTAAGTCATCATGGCTCAGCGTAAGAACATGAAAAGTGCTCAGACCCATCTAGGCTAGTGGCAATAAGAGACACTAATTAGCAAAATAGATTGAAATTAATTGAGCTAATTTACATGAACTGAGAAACTGACTGAAAGCTACAGGTCACTGCTCAATTTTTTAAGTACTATAATAACTTTGATATTACTCATATGCATTTAAATGTCATAATAGAAATTCAAATATATCAATAACTAAAAAACAGAGAGTATTTTACCTTTCTCTCTGTAAAACATACCATTTTTTTCACCAGGCTCAAACATTTTTAAATTGATCAACTTGCTTTGCTAGTTGTTTGGTGCATTAAGGTACTGAACAACCTCTGTTTCTCTTGATACTTAATGTTCCTGTCTGGTTTCTAGTCTGTGTAGGCTTTATTGGAACATTGATTAAAACATGTTTATATATATAGAAAGGCTTTGCTGGAAGTCTTTGAGAAGCTGTTGCAAATAGGTGGACTGTCTATGCAAGAATGTACTAGTGAGGTCAGCACAATCCTGCTAAAAGGCAATAAAAAGATAAGTTTATTAAGTGTGAGGTAACACAATACCTGTATGATTCAGATAGAAAAAGAGTGTCCAAATCATGGTGCAAGTACACCCTATATATAAAGAGTTGTATAGAAGAACAGTCGCCTATATGGAGAGGACATGGTTTGGTTTTGTGTTGGTGTTGTCGTGGACATGCATGCACAAAAAACCTTGTCAGCAGGAGTGCATTCGGGCTCTTTGTAGACAGTGTGCCTAACTCAGCCTTTGCCACTGACCGGTGCCTAAAATCCTTCTCTGAGATGAGATTAGTGTTGGAGTGCCAGACTGTAATCCCACAGACTTTGGTGCCAAAGTAGACTTGAGCTAACCACACGTGCACAGCAAACAGCACCCAACAGCTGAAAGGACTCCAGGGAGCCAACCTGCATCTGGCCAACTTCTTCGTAGGCAGAGGAGCAGGGCTTTTTAGGCACCTAATCTAATGTCCCCCGTTTGGAACTTCATAATACAATACAGAGGAAGTATAAAGCACCTGAAAAGATCTCCTGACTGATCAGGAGCCCCCTGGAGATATCTGATTTAACCCTGCATTTCCTTTCAGCTAATGTTTCTCTGATCTTAGAAATAAATAGTTTGGCTTACTGATAGTTGGAACTGGTTTCGGGGTCCAGAGTGAGTACTTTCAGCTGGCTTTTGAGGGTATTGAGTCCAATTCCCTCTCTAAAAGAAGGCGTTAGTGCTCCAGCCCGTCTGTGCTCACTCAGCAGTGGGCAACCTGATTTCAGTCCCTCTCCAGCCTGAAGGAGATTCAAACCAATAGAAAGTACTCCAGTTGCTTGTACTCCACAGAAAGTTCTCCACAGGCTTGAGTGGGTGAGACACTCTCTGCCAGGGCTGTACCTTAATATCTAGGCCTTTCTACAGACCTTCCTGTGCTGTTTTGATCCTCACTTTGGGTATGTTTATGGGACTGGGCTTCCCTTACCTGATTTTTTTTTTTTTTTGGGGGGGGGGGGGGGGAGGGTGACAGCAGCTCCTCCAAAGAAGCTAACCCACTATCTGCTCAGCTGTGGGTTGTGAGTATTGGAAGCAGCAGGACTGCAGGTGACAGATAGCTCTAGTTTAAGGCTCTAGATTCAGTTTGTTCTGCTTCTAGGCATCTAGAGCTGGGTAGAATTCAGGTTAGACCTTAGAAAAAGTCATACCCATCACAAATACAGCTTGAGTGGAGTCTATATTTTAAATTCTGAAATCAGCTACTTTTAAAGTTGGGAGATATTAGTAATCCATAGGTAAATTAATGTTTATTTTAAAAATTCCATGGCTCGCAGTGCTTCTGAATGTGTGAAGAGCTGTTGATTATTCCAGACATTGTTCTACATGTTCTTATATTTTATCTGCTTATTCAGTGTGAAATACAGAAACATTTCTGTGAGATGAAGTAAACCCAGAACTAGCATTCTAGCAGTTACTTCCTAACTGGTGGATTACAAATTTAACTTTTTCTTACCCTAGATCCCTTAGCCCTCATGTTCTCTCAGGGAGCAGGCATTTCCGTGGACACTTGGGCACACCAATATCATATAAATGATTCACTTGTGCAAGAGACCTTTTCATATGTACATCCATAATTCCCTAAGGACTGGGCTCAATTTTTCTAATTAGGTCCTCTGTTATTAGGGAGATGTAGTCCATCTGAGTTATTCTCACTAGAAGAATGAAAACTTGAATAAAACACATAGACATCTTAATTTAATAAGCTTTGTAGGTGATAGATGTATTTAAGAAAAAACTTTAAAATTTACATTATAATTACAAGAAATCAAGTAACAGAACTATTTGCTTTTTTAAACATGTAATTGGTAACACTTGGAAATATTTAAGCAACCTGTTAAGCAATGGTAAAAACTTATGAAGGACAATATGTAAAAACCCTGAAGAGTTCCTGGAAGAAAAGCAGGAAAAGCTAATTATACACCCTGCTTTCACATTACATTCACACATTGAAGTGCAATGAAGAAACCTCATCCATTTCTTCAGAAAGAAGCAACAGTTAGTAGAAACTGATTATTTTACATCTTTTTTTTCTCTCTTGTCCCACAATACACTTTTTAGGCTACTTTGAAATGAAATTTCTGCAGCTGGAAAACCATGACCAGAATGCTTGTGTTAGTCATAATACATTAGGTTAGGATAGTGTACCACACAGATGACATTCAGTGTGGTATGTGTGGTATGTTATTGATAACTGTCACTGACATTGCACTGCCAGATTTGGTAAACTGGTACCAAGGTACCTGGAGTAAGTACAGGGATGATCTAAGTAATGCTCGCTGCTGTTCTGGCAGCTACATCTTGCCCCTTCACTAACACACCTTTTATTTCCTTTTTTTTTTTTTTTCTTCCTCTCGCCCACAAAGGGTTTAGATCCTCAAGCAGTGCTTGCAGCAGGTGAAAAAAAAAATTTTTTTTTTTTGAAAGGACCTTTTATCCAGATCCCAGAAGTTCTGGAATCTACTGCAATTAAAAGCCCCCCAGCCATGGGCTGGGTAACTAATGTTATGCTCAATTTACTATACATGACAAAACTGAGACAAAGAAGTGAAGATCAGGTTACAAAAGGCACCAGGGATACAAGGTGACTAGAATCCAGGGTTCCTTATCTTAAGTCTTGTGACGTAGCTAAAATATAATCTAGGAAAACAATATTACTCCTAACTCCTTTTCCTCATCTTGCAGCAGAGGCTTGCATTTGAAAAAACCCTTTAATTTATTCTAGATAGGATCATGTATATTACTCTGTGTGTGTGTGTGTGTGTGTGTATATATATACACACAAACTCCTGTTACTTGGATCCATTGTTCATTTGTTTTTGGATAACTATTGTTTTGTTTTTAACAAAATAACTAGTTGTAGATTTTGCTGAAGATTAAACTACTTTTTTTCTTAAGTTTTAATTGGGCACAATGCTTGATTCCACTTAATTCTAGTGTAATCATTTTATTAGACTGTTCAAATTCCATGCAGTCTGACTGATCATTAAGATGAGCCAAATAGCCTAGAATTTCTTTATCACCAAACTCAACTGGCACAACAGCTAGGTATAAGGTTGCTTGCGTTTTGGATCCTGAGCAACGTAAAGAGCCACACAACCTTCTGCTCTCTTCCAGTAGTACCTAGAAAAATGAAAAAACAGATGACCTAATGTGTTTTTTTTATATATTAAAAAAAGCACAAAACAACAATAAAAATATTTATGCTGCTGGAAATGTAGTAGAATACAATGAGGTTCAGTCCTGATTATTTTATTCTCTTTCCATACTGGTATATCCTGCGAGATTTCAGGGAATTACCCTCCACCATCGCTAACATAATTCAAATATGAAACACAGGGGAAGAACATACCTCTATTTATGGGTGAACCCAGGGGAAAGGTTTATATTCTGATCTCAGTCACAGAAAGAGCAAAGCAAAATCATCTCAGTGAGTACAGATATCATTTCTGATGTGAATGTTTAAGAATTCAAGAGTATTTTTGCCTTGTGGCCATCACTTTTATATTAGCTGTTTTTATGCCAATTGCAGAGGTGGCCAGAGATCAATATCAGCATACCACAGTGACACATACAGTAAGAGTGTGCCTGCTGTACAGATCTTATAATCAAAGGTCTTCTCCGGTCTTATAATGCACATGCATTATACCATGATTTTGAAAATATGGTTTCACTGATTGGACTGCAGGACTGGGAATTAATTTAAGTGTTTTTACAGAAGGGGTGGGAAGTAACGGTAGAGGGAGGAGGTGGCTACATCTTGGAATCGCAGTTACAGAGAATAGTTCTGTGCACAGTTGGATGGTTTCATCTCTTCCAGCATTTTTTTTTAAGTGCCAGAAGATATACAGAAGGTGCAAATATCAGAACTACTACTTATTAGATTTTAATTACTAATATCCTGCTAATTATACTAATTTCCTGTAGGAAAGGCTGTCATTTCTATCATTTAATTATAAATCTGCTGCTTTGCATTACCAGTGAGTGTATATCATCCTTCATCTTTTTCATGGTGGGCACTTTATCAACCCATGCTGCTTTTCACAAGAGTTGGCAAATACTTTCCCATTACATTCTCTCTGGAAACTATTTTCACCAGTTTTTCCTTCACATATATCTTGTGTGTTGTGATTATGATACAGCCCTATGCAGTCTACTTCAGGGAGAGAGTTGTGGGCTTGGTCTAGTACCCAAATACCTAATGTATCTATATGTTAAGCCCAGTATCAAGCTTAGAGGATCTTCTGTGACTGCTGATTGGCGTATTATCCCCATCTACCTTTATGTAGGGCCTTCCTTATTCTGCTTTTTCATGGTAGTTTTTATCATTTATTTGTTACCTTTTCGCAGCTTTATCATAGGAGGTGAGTTAGAATGAATGCCTGGCTTTATTTCCTCCTCAACACGCTTCTGCCTTGAGGAATAATACAGCCTATTGCAAATCCTGCATTCACAGAGCCTATGTGTTTCTGCACCAGTGGATGTCCAGCCTGGTACGGCTGAATACACAGAATTTATGTTGTCAGGAGCTGGGAAATCATGCACTGAACCACTGCTCATCTCTACTCACATAGACTGGGCACGGACAAGCAGGCTGTCACCAGCAGCTAGAGTCAGGGTTTTACCATCCATGGTAATGGTAGATGTGCCCTCCTGAAGGGAAAGAACAGAGCCAGCTTTTAATTTTCCAGGTACTGTCACCAGTGAAAGAAAATGCTGCCATTAAGTACGGAAAACTTTCCCACTGAAAGAGTACTTCAAACCTGTTCTGTTTTATGGGGCCTAGCAAAAACTTCAGCAGATATTCCCTGTCTGACAATATTAGCATCAATAAAAACACGCTTCATGGTTCATTGTTCCCCATGATATCGCAGCAACCCATTGCCTGGCTCCTTGGGGATATGCTGCTAACAATCTAACCTAGCAGCCTGCAAATTGGTATGCCTCTCTGGAAGTCACAGGACTAACCTCCTGGAGTATTTCAAGTTCCTCTTTTACTTTTCTGATTCCTAATACCTTTCTAAGTCTTCAAAATCAGTTCACAAGTCAGCAGGGAGCTGACAGAAATTGCTAATAGGAGTCCATCTACATTGCAATGGACTCCTCATTATCTTGCCAAGCAGCGGAGCCAGATTCTTGCCAGCAAGAACAAGGTCTTGCTTCCAGAGGCTGCTGTAAACTGCAGCACAAACAAGTGTCCTTCAAAATGATGTCTTTAATTACTATTTGATTAGTATTAGTGCCTGTGAATCTGAACAGAACAGGAACTGATAGAAATATTAGGCTTAAGCTAGCCTGACTTGTGTAACTGGAAACTAGCTTTCCTCTGTTTGTTTTCCCTCAGGCTGCAAATCTGTTTCCTACAAGGTAGTTGAATGAAGGGCATCTGGATCACCTTCTGCTGTGCTTTTGTATAAACAAGCTCTCAGTTAGATTTTATTAGCTTGGTCTACAGCTTATCTGTTTCCAGTAGAACTGCAGTATGAGGGCAAATGCTTCAAGGAAGAGGTAATAGATAACAGTTTTTATCACTCACAAGAATTTTGTATTTAAAAGATATATGCCAGTAGGAATCAAAACCCTCACCACAACCTGATGGAGGATGGCAGTGGCTGTTTGGAACATACAAGATGATTGAAAAAGAGGGACCATTTTTAAAGCAGCAATAGTTTACAGCTATTTCTAGCAATACTTTGCTGATGAATGGTGGTGTCTGCTGCTGATGTCTTCTGTGAGAAGGAAGTTAATCATTTTAGGTTTTGTTGCCTGTGCTAGGAAGCTTTACTACTGTTCGGTCTACTCTGAATGTCATGGTTAACAGGTGTGAATTGTCACATACCAGCTGCCATATCCAGATATCTGAACTCTTTTTGCTTTTTTCACTCACTCCTGGTCCGTAAGCTATAGCCTAAAAAAAAAAGGAACAGGGAAGAAAAGTAATGGATTCATCCCAGTAGCTGAAGCGTACGTGTTCATCTTCCTACAGCATCTAAAACTTTCTATTTTTAGAGGAAAATGTTCATAGAATATGACATTATTTTTACAGACATTAAAATTCACATTATGTTTGCTATTCTCTTATTGATTCCTGCTGATAAAAAGGGAACTGATCACACCTGCCACTCCTTATGCTCCTCTGCATCCTCACTTATCTATTCCTACTGCCTCCTCCCACTCTCAGCTTCACATCTATATCCTTGCTGGCTTCTGTTCTTAGAACAGGCACTTCCTCCTCATGAACTCTGGGCCCTGTCAGGAGCCTGCTGAAGCCAGAAAGATGTTTCCATTAACATTAGAAGAGCTGCAGATCAGACTTACTTTTCCCATTATTATCTGTCCCTTCTGCATTGATCTTCCTGACTGCAAAGCCAGACCCTTTGTTACTTTCCTGTCAAATGTGTTGGATTGATCAGAGTGTGACTCTAAGCAACCCAAGGAAAGGAACATGTTTCATAAACTATTGTGCATACGGAACAGATATCAAAAGGTGACAACTTCCCTTACACTCAAACTAGGCTGTGCTTGACTAGACTGAGGAGTGCAATGCTCCAACACAGCCCAGGATGCCTGGTGCTGACCACTTCCCTTTGTTTCCCTTTTTCTATAGGTTAACAGAAATAACTGTATATTTACATGTCCATATTAGACTTGGCACCAAGAATGCTGTTCAAGCACGAAGGGGAGTCAAGCATGCCAACATGATGTACATATTACTCACAAGTATTTCTAATTCAGGAAATATGGGGGGGGGGGGAGAGCAAAGATGCCTATTTAAATCCTAAAGAAAATAAATGGAAATAAGGTTCAGGCTGATTCCTTAAACTGACATATCTGAGATAGGAGCTTCCTTGCTGTAAGCTAGTCAAATCAGTGGATGGAGAGGGGCACTTCTGAAAGGCAGGTCAGGCAATGACTGAATTGTTCTGTAGGGATGGATGGTTTTCTCTGCTGACTACCTAGAGGTTCTAGGCCTGGATTCACTCAGCCTAAACATTAGGCACCTGACATCTGTACCTTTTAAAAAATTCGCTCTCAGAGAAATTAAAAATTTCCTACCTCTGTTTCAAAGGTGTCTCCAAACACACTTAAGGATTGCTTCTGCTTTATTTCTCCACGATGAACATTTAACCAGCTTTGGAAGGAAAATGGCTCCATAACAGAAGTGGAATTTAGTGGGAAAGGTGTTTCTTTCAGCAGTTCATCTATAAACAAAGCAGAGAAACAGTGAAACTTGCTTCCCTCGGCCTTTCCTAACCTTTTATTGCTGAATACTGTTTGAAGGGTTCAATTTACAGATATCATCTAGTTAAAAGTCAATGACCATGGCATTATTTGCTATTATAGCTGTAAGAATCTAGTACTTGAGGTTATAAGATGCATGTTGTGTGTGTTTGTCTTGATAAGGTTGCTTCTCTGAAGCTGTTCTCAGAACTGTTGTGCATCCGTGTTTGTTACAAATGTGTAAAACAGTATGCAATAGGCAGTAGTTTCTGCTGGCATATTCTTCATCTTCTTTTACACCAGCTTGTGCGCTGGTGGAATCACATCCGTCGTCTCTGTGTCTTTGCTGAGTCACCCTGACATATCCCCATATAAATGAAATTAGGTCCACAGAACCAGATTACTCTAGATCTTTCATGTATTCAGTACTGGCTTAGGTTTTTCTTCTCCCCCAGATATTTTCAAAGTATTCTAAAGGCTTCATTGACCACAGTGAAACAAATTGGTTATCACAACCTTAAATTTAATAAGAGGCCTTTTTTGTGGTGTTCCTGAAGTAGTAGCTGGATTTAATTTCCAATAATTCTCCTTCATAACTGATTTTCTTTAAAATAGCTGGAGGGCTGAATGCAGTTTCAGTGTAGCTAGCGAAATTCAAGATTTGTGCCCTGCATTGCTGCTATATGAAATAAACTTCTGTCATTCACCAGCCCACAGCAAAGTGCAGAGGCAACACAATCACCTTGGTGGTCCTAGGTAGTTTGTTCTGAGGAGCCATGGGGGAATGCCCCTGGAGTAATTTCAAATAATAATGCCAATTAGATGCAGAAAAAGTCACTAGATGCCTGTCTCCCAAAGGCATTGAGGCAATAAACTTGCAACCAAGTCTTAGTCTCAGTAATAGAGCAAGTTTTATTAAAGTACCAGTGCATTCATTATGTGATTTTCTTTCTTTTTTTTTCTTCTCTTTTTTTTTTTCCTTTTTCCCCCTGAAGCTCTATTTCACTGCTCTGCAGTGTTTTAAATATAGCACTTCATGATTTTTCATGGAAGACTATTTTGTATGTGGTCTTTGAACAGTGTGTGAGGAAGGTCACTGCATGCAAGGCACTGATCGCGCCAGCATCAGCATATAGAATAAGTTTGTGCTGTTTAATGGATCAGTGCACCAATTATCTGTTTTCCTTTCCAGTAGATCTGAATGAGATGCTAAACACTTCAGTTGTAGAAACATGTTTTGTCATTCATATTTCTTCATTATATTAAATTAGATGGAAGAAATCAACAGGTTACAGCAAACTGTTTATCTCGGCATTGCCTCATTCATGAATGGCACATTTTGTATTAGTAATCTTCAGCAAAAGGAATCTCTTTGTTTGAAAGCTTTTTTCCATTGAGTTCTTTGAAAAAGGCATACTATTCTGATATTATTTAACTCAAATATTCAACACATTTTTATTAAACAGCAAAGACCTTCTTAGAAATTAAGGAGCACCAGAAAGAAAGAGAAAATCTTTACATTAGATTTATTCTAATCTGGACCTGGAAGCATTAACAAAACCTAACCTGAGCACTGTGTTTTATTGTTTAATAACACTAAAAAACACTTTTAAGGTTGTTGGTTAGAGTGGTTTATTTTCACACTGCAGTATGTCCGAATTTCTTTTATTTTAACTTTCACAGGTTCATCAAATCTGCTTTGGAGATAATTAGAAATATTTGTACATTTTTTCCTTAAATTATGGTTATACTCAAATATAACTGTATTGAAAAGTTTTTTTTTTTTGGCTAGGAACAGATATTAAATAAAGATCTAAAATATTATTATGATACATATTCACCCACAGCAGAAGAAAGGAAAAAATGAAGACATTGTACCAGAAGGTACTCAGTGCAATTAGTACTCCAGTTGATTTTTAAATGCTTTGTTTCGTTAATAGTAAAAATCTCTACCTTCTGAAGCAATATGAAGATAGCAGAGCTTACTCTGTTATCAGAATAAAACAGGTCATTCTTGAATTTAGAAAGGCCTTTTGGAATACAAGAAAATTACACATTAATATGGCTTTCAACTAAAATACATGTTGTCTCAGCTGAGATTGTAAAAATATATAGCACTCTGTAGGGTAAGAGATAAATATTGAGATGCAATGGGTATCCTGCCTATATCTTGTTAAGGGCATGCATCTTCTCCACAGGCTAAGAATTCAGCATCAGGCTAAGAAATAAGTTCTGGCCCCATATGCTGGAGAACAGCTAGCAACAACTTGAATCTCCAGGGTGGGAATTGTGATGTTTTAGGCAGGCAGAACTATGAGTTCTCCACAGGAGTTAAAGGAATTCAAGCAGAAAAAGCCAAAACACTTGTCTGTGCTCTGAACAAGAAGCAACACAAAACTAACAATGGAAAGGAACTATAAACTTCTTAGTCTGTATCTTAACGTCTGTCGTTTATTCCTAGTAAGTTTGTTGGGGTTTTTTTTAACTAGTTTTCTTCATTCTGGTGTTCTCTGACTCCAGCCATCCTGATCAAAGACATGTCCCATTGCACAGGACCGCTGTAAACAGCCAGCTACACACACTTAGGGCCAATGCAAAGTATAATGCATCCTACACTTACTATGGAGCACGCGCTTCTTTTGCCTGTGATGTACAGGCACATTCCAAGAGTTTCATTTACTTACAAGTAAAGATGGACAATTGCTTTATCCAGGTTGTAACTTCTTTGGGGCAACACCTGTCTTGTTACACTTGTGTCTAGTCAGTGGGCCCTGGTCTGTGATGGGGTTTTAGCTTATTAGAATTCTAATATTAATAGTGCTACTTGCCCAGTGATACGCTAATGACCTCTGAAAACTAGGTCTAGAAAAAATTAACCTTTAGTGAGGTCAAGTATTTTGATTCTGTTATTGCAGAACCTGTTATTGCAGAACAAATAAGAAAGCATGGTGATGATGAAGTACAGCATGGTATGTCTGACACTGTTAATGGCTTACTTGACTGAGTCCTCCTTTAACACTGATACTTATCCCTTGCATGATGCTGGAAGTTGTAGGCATCCAAGTACTTGTGAAATTGAGCTGATGAACTAGAATGAGGGAGAACCAATACTTTGCACTCTGACACATACCAGAGTTGCAAGCTTGGTGCTTCCAAAAGAACTGAGTATTTCTTATCAGCCTAATGGCTTATATTTAGCTATTGCTGCATATATCTATGCTTGGCCTGTACGTTAGCTTTTAATAATGTCTCAGGAGGTGTGAGCAGGTGTGTTTCTGGAGTTCTTGTGTTCTAGCAATACTGTGAGACAATGAGAAAATACATGTGTAATACTGGTAAAGGTAAAAATATGCTAGCAAAATGTAAGACGATAGCAATTCTAAGCTAGTCAGCTAAAAGCTTGATATATTTATGTCCAAGTGATATATCATTAGGTGGAACATCAAATCTAATATTTTCTTACATGTTGTTCTGTTCAGGAGATCCATTTAAAGAGTTCGATAGTTAGGTCCATTTTTGTAGTTCATTACTATTAAATATTCATACCATAGCAATGTGTTCTTTATAGTTTTTATAACTTTTTATCTTTAAATAAGAATGTGATGATATCATGTTAAGCTGAAAAATACATCATGTTTACTGAATGAATTTATAAATATTTTAAAAAAGGAAATTACACTTTTTGGAGGAAGTCAATTTCAGTTAAACAGTAGAGACGATGCTGAGATTCAGAATATGAAGTTGTGCAAAAATGGGTAGGAGGGAGCAGCTTGCAAAAAAACAGCCAGGGAACATCCAGGCAGATCCAGTCTCAGGCTTCCCAATGCATGTGTACAGCCTGCATAGAGACAATGTAGGGGAGAGCTGGCGACTTGCTGGGCTTGCCATATTTCTGATAGCAATAAAGTGGATGGTTAAAAGAGGATGGCCACTAGCCTACCAGGTGTATGTGGGTGTATTTGCTCACCCCCAAGCCACGTGCTTCGTGGAAGCTCCCCCTTCCTGACCCCCTCGTGTCCCTAACCCTTCTTGTCTAAGAACTCAGGTCCTCCCATCTTTTTCCCAATGCATTTCTTGAGCCCGGCTATCCCCAAACTCTTCCAATATCTATCTCTGTATCCCAGAGCAACTCCCTTCTCTCCAATCTTCCCCTTTTTTCCTTTCTTCCATCAGTCTTCCCCTTTGTCTCCCAAATCCCTTCTTGCTCCCAACAAGCTGCTCCCAACTCTCAGCTTTCCCTGCCTTCCTACCTTTTCCTTAGGCCCCTCATACCTGCTACCGAGATCCTTCTGCTCTTCCCTCTTACATGCTGCTATTGCTGCCCATTGCCCCCTGGTTGCTTCACTGGCCACTAGTATGCACCATTTTCCTCCCCCTGCAGCTAGATGAGCCTACGTTCTTGCATGGTTTTTTCACACAGCCTGAGTCCAGGCACTTACTTTTTGCAGGGATTTAATTAAACAGGCTATGCTTAACACATCTGCTTAGACTAAAACCTGCTGGGAGCAAAACTGTCCTCTGAAAACTGGGACTTGTTCTGACCCTGCAGATAGTTGCAGCAGGAGTGAATATAGCAACCCAGGAAGGGAATTAGCAGGAATTACAGACCTCACCCTTCCAGCATTCCTGCCGACACTGGGTACTGTGCGTTGCCTCTGGAAGCTCTTGTTGCTCCCGCCTACCTTCTTGCCTTCTCTGCTACAGAAAGGGATTACACACTGCTGCTCTTTCTCTGCATCTCCCTTCCCCCCTCCACCTTTCCTTTAAAGATGATGTTCCTTGAATTCTTGCTGCAGCCCTGGCAGTTTGGTGCTTCCTTAATTTGTACAACAACATGTGTGAACCATTACAGCATGTTTAACAATAAACAGTATACACTATGCACTAGCACTGGTAACATACTATACACTTGCTACTTGCTCGTAGCATTGCTCTGCCAATTGAATAGGAGAGCTTAGTCTCTGGTTGGAAAAAAAGTACAAAGTCATATTTAAAATTCTAGATTCTAAGTTGCCAAGAGGCAAAGAGTTGCCCCTGGAAATGTTTGTTTCACATGTTACAGAAGTACAGTCACATTTACAAAAATTACTAATGACCCTGGTGCCCAGTTTTTTGAGTGCATATGCAGCAGAATCCACCGTTTTGAAACCTGTAGGTTGAAACTATGAAAGCCGGGAGTTTTATGTGTTCCCATCCAAAACCACGAAGTAATCTAGATTTTTTTCTAAGGAATTATCGGTGGCTCAGGCTTGACTGAAGTCAATAAAGTTTAAATAAGTAAAATCCTGTTTATTAAAATCTGAAGTCAGGAAAAAAGTCACCTGGTTATAGAGATGATTGCAGAAACCTTGTCCAGCTCTGCAGGCAGATCACTCCCTCCAGACCAGCCACCTTAAGGCTGTCAAGGGGAGCTGCATTTTGACTGTACACTCCACTGGTTCTAAAAGTAAGATTTTCACACTTACTCTTGAACTCTTAATATTCAGCAGCATGCTCTGAAATATGTTGTTGTAGCCATGATGGTCTAAAAACAGATGCAAAAGAACAGTTTGAAAGGAGAGGGTCTTTGGTCTAATAAATATTGTTAGCTCTCTTGCAAGTCTTGTTTCCCTGAGATTTGTTATGAAGGAAAGCAGCAGTAGAAGGAAAGCAGCAGTAAAGCACATAAAATACAACACATTGAAATAGTGCCAACTATGAAACTGATTACATGTTGGCTTTATGAAAAATACTATTTTCAGTGGCATGCCATCCTTCACTTCTAGGCAGCACAGTCCAGATGGATTTTTTTTTTTTTTGAATCTTTAAATCACCTTATATGCCCTTTTCATTACAAAAGCCCCTCCAACCTAAGCCACAGTACTGCCTCAGTCTGTCCCTGCACACTGTGGCTTCATCTCTAAGCCAGGACTTGAGCATATCTCTTATGAATACTGTCTCTCTGTAAAAGAGGAAGACATCCTTATCTGAACTGGAGCACTTAAACCTTGTTTTGTGCTTATCCTTTCACTGAGCATAAAATGGTCCAAACTAGGGGTAAGGAGCTCACATTATTTTAGAACTGTATATCCATTTCTTTTTATCCACTTTATAATCATCCCTTCCACCTCTTAAAGGATACTATATCATGATGAATAGTTCTGATATACCAGTTTTGCACAGTTTCAGGTTTAATTGCCAATTCTAGCAATAATATATACCCTGGGATGTTTTTCCCAGAGGTGCCTGCCTAATACTTATGAAAAGCCCAGCTTCATTCTCAACATTAGCAGAAATGTCAATGAGACTAGTAGGAGTTTAATACGTCCACAAATCAAGCCGGTTAAAAGATACTTACCTGTGGACTGAGGGACAAAATTTCAGGCACTTTGGAAAAAAAGAAAAGTTAGCCTCATTCCATACAAAGGCACTGAAAATGACTGATTACTTTGGGGAGAGTTGGTCCATTTCACTGTTGCTGAGTATAGATGCTGAAAATGTAGTGCTCTCTTGGTGTAATTATACCTTTCCCTGTATAACTGTATTTGTTTTTGTAGCATGCCCTGAGAACTGGTATAACTGTTAATTTATGAATTGTCCCTGTAATTATTTTTTTGCACATTTTTCTTTGTGTCGTTAAATCTATGGTGGAAACTAAACATTTTTTTCCTGATTGAAACAAAGAAGTTTGATGCAGAAAGCTTTGAAAAATATTTTTGTAATAAAAAAATACAGCTTCTCCAAAAGGAGACATAACCATCCAGAAGAAAGGGAATACATTAGAACAGCCAAATTGCAACTTTTTTTTAAAGGCTCTTTATGGTAATAGCTAGGTCATTGTAATTAAGAATGCTAAATTGCATCAAGGGGAATACTGACTAGTGATCAGAGCACAATCCTAAAATCAGGACCCCTAGCTTCTGTTTCTGAATCTTTTTATGACTGTGAGAAATTCATTAATTGTCTTTGTGTCCACCTTCTCCTCCCATGAAAGAGGAATAGGATACTTCATTATAACTAGTGCTGTGAGACCTCACTGCGTTTGTGAGGCCCAGTAAGGCTTTGTACAGCATATGTATGAGCTCTTACTATTAAATAGCCTTAGAAACACTAGTGAAAATGTCAGACTGACTCCATTAGTGAGCTGTCTGTTTCAGATGTTGCTGTCTGGGGAACATTTGAGAAGAGCATAAGGAAAAAAGAAACTACCTTATTAGAGAAGACATACATACTGAGAAACTGCTCTGAGCTTTACAGCTTTTAAAAATATTATTATTATTTTTTTAATAAAGTCTTAACAGAAAAGGAAAATAATTTTATATGGCATTTTTTCCAGTTTCCCTGACAGGTTTATTATATACATTATGAACTAAAGGTCAGTAGTGGCTTCGTTCCCATGGTGAAGAGCTCTCAGCTCATGGAGAGCTCTCGGCGATTACAGTTTGTGTTCTGCCTCTTTGAGGATGCTCAACTGAGAATATTGCAAGAGAAGCATTTTTCTATCTTGGGATGGTTTTGTTTGTTTAGTGACTGTAGCTGTCATTAATGTTCTGTGCTCCAGGTACCTAATGAACTTCTCGAGGAGTTATTGGCTCCAGGGAACAGAGTGTCATCAGTCCTGACTTTTGGATGATACATTTAGGTTTGGGACTGAGAGATTCAGTAGAAGTTTTCACATGGAAAATTATATTAGCCAATGTACTCCAGAGGTTGTAGTTCCTCTTTATTTATGTATTTAATATTATTAATTTAGGTAGGGGGTGGCCTACCTGGTTTGTCTGAGCTCTTCACCTCCAGCACTAGCTGGGTATATCCAGTGGGAACCTTTGTGGTGGGGACAGTTAAGTGTGAAGGGAGGGGTGATGGATGAAGTCAGTGAGAAGGTTGCATGGGTGTTTAGGATTGTAGGTGTGTATTAGATTAATCGATTCCTATCTTCCACCTCTGTAGCCTTTGCAGTTCAGGTGAGCTTCAGGAGAGATATGAATGTGACTTGGAAATTGGCTGGCTTACTGGACTTAGGTAGGACAGGAGAGAAAGGCTGGTGGGAGAAAAAGATGAACAGCATATTGATATGGGCATCTTTGCCAGAATAGAGAGAGTAAGGAAGATATGAAAAGGGAATTGATTCAAGTTGTGGGTAAAAGTTAAAAAGCAGTCTCTAAAAGAACTGTATAATTATTGTGCATCCAGACAATTTACAAATTCTTGACTATTTGTGTCGGCTTAACCAGGTCAGAGTGAATGCTCTTTTGTCCTGGAAAATTTGTAAAATTCCTGGTGGCTGTTTGCAAAATAAGTTCCCAACAGAAACACTTTATATCTAAAGGCTCATATGCTGTTTCTTTTAATACATAGACTCAAAGCAAAAAGAAGTAATAAATTATAGAAAAGAATGAGCGACTAGATAGGTATGTTGGAAGTCCTTAAAAGATGAGAGCAAAGGGAATCAAGTATTTAGTTTTCTAAATAGCTTCACAGCTAATGAACCTTATTTCCAAAATGATCATTTTTGTTTAAAAAGGATACTGATAGTATCCTTAGGTTTATTTTCAATGTTCCTACAACAGAAAAGTAAACATATATACCATGCCCTAGGCTGTATCATAGTCCTACTCCAAATGATTGAATAAAACACTTAATTTTTCATAGTCATTCAGATAGTTGATTGTTATTATTTTTTTTGGTATACTCTGAATAGCAAGCATAGAATTATGTGGTATTTTAACAGTACTAACCAGATACGAGGTTCAGACTGTAAATTGCCCTGGATACGCTAGAATTAATTGAAGTTTTGCAAATGAAGTCACTACAGGACTGGTGTTTGTATTAAATTTCTGTATGCCCATTAGTGATAAAGTTTTTATGGGAATTAAAATGTCATTAATGCTTAATATTAGTATATTATTACTTAATGATGATTAATTAGATTAATCAATTTGCTTAAAATGAAAGCTGACATCCTACTTTTCCTGTTAAAAAAGTCTTTGTGGTTTATTGAAATCTAAGAGATTTCCCTCATTCCCTTGTTCCCCAAACTGGAAACAAGTATCAAAATGCTCTCAAAGATCATTATAAGAAAAAAGTCTAACTTAGGAAAAGTCTTTTCCTACTTTTTTTTTTTCCTTCAAATTTTAAATAAAAGAAGCCTGAATTATTTCAGTGAGCACTGGCAGGATAAAGTTCTGAACTTTTGGATCCTTTTGTAAACAAGGTTCAGTCATCACTGCTTATTAGAACTGGGGTTTGTGTCTGTCTGAAGTGTATTTGAATGTCTCCCATCCTCTTAATTATAAAATGGAGATGAAATAGAAACCTTGAAAGAACCTTGCTACCAGTCTGATTCAACTGAAGTTGTTTTGATAGTTGTGATTCCTCATGTCAAAAACTGTGGAAAGCAAAACAACACCTCCCTCCTCCCCCCCTCCCCCCCAATCTTATGTTTTCCATGTTTAAAATATATTCAGTTCAGCCCTATTGATGAAGGAAGGGGGAGTTTTCTCAGCCCTTATTTCCACACACGGTAACAAGAGGCTAGCAATTTATTACAAAACAGTTCTAAGGAAGATGCCTTGCATAAAGTTTCCATGGAAAACCTGTTTCTGATTGTATTTCTGAGTGTACTTGAGATTCACTTTCCTTTAAAAAAAAACAAAAAACTTTTAATAGCTAGTGCTGCTTTTTCATATATTCTGAGTACGCTGCTTTCAGAGGTACTGCCCTAGTGTTGGCTGAGCCAAAAACTATAAATAAACCAAGAAAAAGTCTGGACTTAGTATAAAGGGGGGGGGGGGGGAAGAGCTTGATTGATTCCATTTATAACTTTCCTGTATGAGTGAGCTGCAATCAAAGTTTTCTTTGAAGATGCTTATCTTCAGTTTTATTCCATTTCTCTCTAAGAAGAGGAGGGAATAGTTCAGGCTTAAGTAGAGATGAACCTGGCAGTGCTTTGCTTTAAAACTGATGGGATTATGGATTTACAGAATAGAAATAGTCTGAAATCCAGCCCTCTGCATAGGCCAGCTCAAATCTTAATGTTTCCCTCAAGACGCATTTGAATACAAGAAACTGGTGGTGGCTTGTTATACAAGTCCCGTGCTGGTTGTTGAACTCTACTTTTTAAGGAAAAAAAGAGAACTGCTAAGGGAATAAATCCAAGGTGTTATTTCTCTACCAATGGGATACGACTCGAGGAAGAACATGTTACTAGCTTACTCATATCTCGGTCAAACTTTGTTTGATTTTATACACAAGTTTCACTGACATTTAAAGGAGCTGTTAGCTAAAACTTCTGCAACTAAAAATTTGGGTTATTTTTCCTGTGTACAAAACACCACTGTGACTTTGAGCTTATTATTGTCCATGAGAAGTGAAAATTGGAAAAATGGAGCTGTTCCCCCATGCTGAAATCCTGCCACATAATTTTTTTTTTTTTTGATTGCCTTTTGCTTGTTGTAAGAGTTATGGCAAGAGTTAAGCCAAGAGCATTTCAAATATTTGTGGTGTAGTCTCAGAGGTTAATCCAAGGGGGAAGCCATTCAGGGAAAAAAGATGTAATGAGCTCTGAGCAAAATAAGTACGTTTATGTGCCTTATTGTTTTTCTCTTGGAAAAAAAACCCTTCTTTCAGCTTTATTAAAGTCTCTCATGCCTAAAAAATAGAGCTTCTCTACTGGATTTATCAATAAGAATTTCTCCAAGTTCTCTGTAAAAAGTGTAAAGATGTATCATAATTTCTGATTGATTGTCAGGTCTTTTTTTTTAGCTCTGTTCTTCTGCAAAAATATTGACAATATAAATCTTTGTTTTCCTCTTTTCTCTACACTGATGTAATTCATTTGTTATTGACATATAAACTCTCAGCTTAGACTGGTGAGGGACATTTATTGGAAATCGCTGCATTGAACAAGGATAATATGTATGAGAAAGGCTATTTTTTTTTATTACAGCAGCATCTAGAGGCCTCATCTGAAATTAGGTTTCCTGTGCTAGACACTGGAAAGACAGCAGCTGCCCTAAAGCAGTCCCCTCACCCCAACAGGACCCGAATGCCCCCCCCCCCCCAAAAAAAAAACAGGTAAAAGACAGGTGAAAACAATTATCATTATTTGCTTATTGGGATAGTGAGGCACATCACACAGGTCACCTAGATCTGTGAGTGCTAATCTAGTGCTTTACCCACAATCATGATTATCCCAGGTGGGTGAGATGGTAGCTTTAACCTTTTGGAAGGCCAGAAAAACTCAAATTAGAATAAACATGTTTGGTGCATATAAACAGAAGTAAGATCTTGGGAAGGACAAGATTTTTCTTCCTGAGAAACAGCTTTTTTCTGATAAGTACGTTTGCTAGTCAGGCAAAAACACAATGCCAAAAGCTGGTTTAGCTACAAAATCTTTCAGACAGGCTTTCTTTCTGGCTTGCCATTTCCTAAGCGTAAAGGCTTGTAAATTTGTTATGCTATATACACAGGACTCTTCTGTGAACTCTTACTTCACTTTGAGGATTTAGTCAACTAGTTTGATGAAAGGTGCTGTTCACGCAGAAAAGCTTTCTCTAATTTGGATAAGAACTTTGTTCCAATAGCGATTGAGACTAGATAACTCTGCAGGCAGTGAAGTTTTCATGATGACTATCAATCTGAGAAATGGGATAAATGTTGAAATAATGTTTCATTAGGACTTTTATCTATACCAGTGTAATTTATAAAAATGATCCTATATAAGAAATTCTGAAATTATTATGGAGGTTGAGGATTACTGATCTCAAAAACTTCTTAGAGAAGGGAACTAAAATTTGTCTTTGGCTTGTGGCATAGAGCTTTGAAATTTAAATTATAAGTGTGATTGAAAGATGAAATTCAAATTTGTCCTACAGCTGTAATTGTAGTGTAGAGTATCAGGGCTGTGTTGTGTGCGCACCCAGTGTACTTAAGCCATTAATCTTCTGGCTGTTCCAGGAACTCCCCTGTTAGTCATCTGCATAGAGGAGAATATACTGATCTGAAACAGTAGACCCAGTGGAGACAATGTGATTGAACTTGTGGCCTTCACAACAAGGTATTTGACTAATTGGTGCAGGAACTCTCCGGGTGGGAATTTTGGAGATCCTGCAGGTAGCTCCTGCTGTGCCTACACCAGTTTGTACGTTTCCATGTGATGATTGAGAATCTGGCCATCCCAGAGACTCTCCAGGTGGTTCCAGCAGCAGAACTGACCACATTGTACTCAAATAAGACACTTACAAATACTCAGTAGAAACCATTCCTGCAAATGCAGAAATGGTCACATAGTATAGTCTTTTGTACATAGTTAAGCCAGTTGGGAGATATTCTGTATGTAATTAAAATTAATCAATAGCAGTGGATCATGCATATACTAAACAGTCACATAGGACCACAGGCCAACAGGATAACAAGATTTCAGTAGAAAAACAGTTTGGGGGAGTCTCACCCAATCTCACTGAAGGTACCGTTGCAAAGACCCTTGCAACAGAGACTTCTATTGCCATCTGGACAGTGATCATCCTGTTTGTGAGATTTGATTCCCCACATAAGCATCATCCTATGCAAAGATTCCAATAAATTAGCTTTTTTTAATAGTCACTTCTGCCCATGTTCTATGTCTCTGTCCAACGAACTCAAGAGTAGAGTTATAACTTGAGTATCTACTCCAGCGTGGAAATTGCAATCACTATCCACAAACAGTGGCAAAATAAAAATAGTGAAAGACAGCATGGAAGTTAAATGGATCAGGCCTCACATGAACCAAAGGCATGTGTCCTTACCAAGTATCCTTTCTTCCCAAGAGCAGATCACTTTGCACAGTTACAGGTAAAGGAGTATAAATAAGTATCTAGCGTGTAGAGTCAACTCACTAAAACCTCATTCTGCACAGTTGGAAATGGAATTTTATTTGTACAAAACTTGAATGGTATGGGAGGATAGAGATACTGAGATTTCACTCTGTACAGTTACCTTATAGCTCATTATGATGTCTTCACGTGAACAGCCCAGATGCTTTTAGTAATCATGTATATGGATTTTATTTGTGGTGGGGAAATGAAAGGAATTACTTCCCAAAGTAATTTTCATTTACATAATCAGAGAGGAAAAAAGCCCCAGAAACTTCAAGTCATTTTATGTGAACGTAATCATTGCTGTTCAATCAGATATAATAATTGTTCTAATTCTGAAATTAATTTACATTACCTGGATTTGGTTTTCCCGTTTGATATTGTCTTGAATTGAAAAACCTGAAATAATAAACATTAAGCACGGGTAAAAAGTCATGTTCATGTACTGTAAGTTAACAGAGATTAGGCAACAATGCTGGCCATTAAGTTTTGTGCTGAAAATGTATAGGCCATACCTTCAGCTACTATTGTGTGTGTTCAACAGGACTATACTAATTTTATTGACTGAGGGTTTGGTTAAAAGTCACTGCAAAATTCATGTCCCCATACAATTTCCTACTCTGATGTTATGCTGTTTGTGATTATTCTTTGCTTGTACAAGTTTGTTTGGACTATACTTCACCTTTAGCAACCACTTAAAGCAACAAATCAGCCAGATAATTGATGACATTTCCTGGAAGACAGCTGCTTTTCAAAATCTGTAGCAAATTTGCCACAGCCATGATTATCCATGAATAATATGGATTAAAAATAGTTAAGCAAGCAATGAGAGTCAAAAAAGCCAATGTAATGAAATCCAAAGAAGCCCTAACACAGTTTAGTGCTCTATCTAGTTAACTTGGCAACAAATTAGTGTTAAATTTTCACTTAATTCTTGTTGTTTTTAGCAGGAATGTACTCCTACTTGTTCATAAGGTGTGTTCCAAGTAGATATGGGGAACACTTGAATTTTTTTTTTTTTAATCTGATTTAATGAGTTTGAGGTATACAAGATACAATTAACAGTTTGTAGAGCATTAATTCACTTTTAACAAGTCAATGTAAAATACAGCAGAATAGAAATGAAGTATAGAAGTCAGATTGATAGAGACCTATTAGATCATTTTAACAGTTCTTTTGGAATTTACAAATAAAAAAGCTTACTCTTGAATTATTGGCATAAGTTGAGTGCCAAGATCTTCACAGTGAAACCATTTTTCAAAGAGGACAGTAGTTGATTTTCCAACGTAGTATCTGAGAAATAAAAACATTAGTCAATCTTTTTATTAACTAACTGATCAGGGATTTTGAAGAAAATAGCTACTTGATGTGTATAAATGTGGAATTACTATGTTACTCTCAAGCCTGCTAGATTTTACTCTGAAGTATGGGGGTTTTTTTGTTTTTTTTTTTGTTTGTTTGTTTGTTTTTTAGGGAGGCTGTCTATTCCCCTTATCAGCTGACCTGTGGGTGGGGTGCCTGGTAGTTTTGCTGAGCAACCATGAAAAAATTGCCAAATCCCTCTAGCAAACTTTTAGGATTTAATCTTAGAAACTGAACTGGGCCATAACCCTTTGGGACTACTAACTTGTCAACTTGCTTATTGCCCATTCATGATTTGATTGAATACACAGTGGCTTCTTTGTAAAAGTTTAGCTTCAGTTATGTAAGTTTAGGAAGTATTGTTTAGCTCGCTCCTCTGCAGAGGAATCTCTTGCTTCATTTTCATTATTTTATGTCTTAAGAAATAAATAAATTGCGTTGAGATCAGCAGATCAAGCCTGCTGTAATCCATGGAATAGCAAACGTAAAATTTACCTACAGATTCAGGAAAATATAACTTCATGGACAGGCAAGGAACTCATGTTCCAGTACATCACTCATACTGCAAGTGATTGCAGATGGGTCCTATGTCTCCTTTGGGTTAAAGTGATTGGATTTTGTGTTTCAAGAGGGAAACAAGGCTTATGATTATACTGTGCATGTGTGTGTATCTGTGTATTCATATCTGTCTTATGTATCCATATCAATATTGTCTAGAAACTTTTTATGAGCTCCCCAGTTCCTCAAGTTTTGCAAAAACAGTCTAGGCAGGTAGAAGAGTGACTGCTTCCAACATGGAACAGGCTGCAATGTGAGCACAAATTTTGAGCACCAGAGAATCTACAGAGAAGATAGGTGTCATAAATGTCTCAGCTGGGAAAAGGCTTTAGGAGGACTTTGCATCTTACTAGGCACTAAAGAAACCAATCACAAAACTAAAATCCAAACAGCTAGTTTTAAACTAGTCTGCCACAGGATTAAGTTTAGCTAGTATCATTTAGTGCATTTTTATGAACTATGTATGTTTTTACGTACAAAGCATGTAATTATAGAAACTCTTTGAAGCAGGCTCTTTATTTGTCACTTATACAATAATCAGCATTCTGGGGACTGATTTATGACTGATGCTTGTAGGCATGATAAATAATGGAATAGTAAAATGGTCTTTGCTGCAGCTGGCTGGGAGTGGGAAGTCTTATATGAGCAGAGATTCTGGCTGTAGATCCCCATCTCTTCCAGAAACACACAAAGAGCCAGTGTAGTCCCAAAAGTACAAAATGATTGTTCACTTCCAAAATTTCAGGTGTCTTTATTCATTATGTCAGTATGAAAACACAGGCACTAAAAACCTTGCAGTGCTTTATTTTCAGTTACTTCATTAGATATTTTCAATTAAGAGTGTGCTTTGTTAATACAATTAATTTTTCCACCTGAAACACATATGGTGGCTTTTAATTAGTTTACTATCTGTACAAGAGCATGACTATATCAGACTGCAAATCCCTAACCTACCTGGGATCCTTAAAAGCCATTCAGCATCTCTTTAACTCATACCTTTACGTTCACAAACTTCATGTGCAAGACAGAAGCTAAGAAATTATGAATCCTAATGGATTAGCCAACAATTTATTCTTCACCTGAGCCCATCAATTTCTGTCTTTAATCTTTCCCTCTCAATTACAAGACCCACAGTGTCTGCGTATCGCTGAGGAGAATGAGGTATCCTAGCAGGTAGGAGAAACATCTGTTCAGACAAAGAAATGAGAAAGAATCCGTGTTAGACGGTCATTGTTCATTGGGTTGTTCCTCTCCCCTTCCTCCCCCAAAAGTCCTCTGTACACTCTCCCACTTTTTCCCTCCTCCTTGTTAATGCTGTATTGCTCCTGCATTGCTCCTGCGCAGCTGCGCCCGTGTTGGTACCACCAGCCAAGCAGATGCTGTTTCTAGCTCTCAGGCAGATGCTGTGCGAATGCTAGCCACTGATTTAGCAATTGGTGTTGCCTTTGCAGCAGCGAGGGCTCTCCCCCTAGTTTCACCATCATTGCTAGACACAAGTAAAATCCAACCTGTTACCCTACCTGGAATCCAGAAATCTACTGGAATTTCTGAGTAACAGAAATAGAAATTAAGTTTGTTGCCAGCTCAAGATTTCTAAACTAATTGCCCGTGCATATCCCTTCAACACAGCAAGCACGGGATAATGAGGAATGTGATTCTCTCCAGAAATAATAAATGTGAGGGACTACTTACTAATGCAAGTGAGAGAAAGGGACTAAATGATGTTTGGTCAGGGGAAGACACCTACTACTGAAGTCTGAAAATCATTTTCTAACAGCTGTCTGACTATGTAGGAAGGTGGCAAGTCTGCACTGTTCGTGAGCACTACAGATTTCTTACCTGAGTTTGGGCAAGTCATTGCAGTTTTTCTGGCTGTAAGACAGCACTAATGATACTGCCTCACTACGACTATTGCCAGTCTTCTCACTAAGGACACTGCGTGTTCCCTTTCATTAATGTTTCTGGTACATGCCAAGATCTCATCTGGATGTACTTCTGAAGCATGAAGTGTATTACCAGAATTTCAATGTTTATTGGTTTGAAACCTTAGACTCGTTTCTTCATTGAAAAGGTCATATGCTTCTTTTAGTGACATCAAGCTATTCAGTCTAGTGTATGTCCTTCCTTTTAAAAGCTAGCCTCATTACAGCTGATACTTAATCCTTTCAAAGGCTGAATGCAGTTCAAGCTAGTGACAGTAATAGAGTGGTAGCACTAGCATGTCTAATACCTTGTAGTAATTTCTTGCACTCATATAAAACATCTAGCCAGACTCTTGTTAGTCGCATTGAAAGGTATGTTTTAGGAAGTCTTCCACTATAAGAAAAACTATTTAAATATTAGATTGAATATAGCTGGATACATTTTTTGCCTAAATTGCTGTTTTAAAAATGTTCTTGTGTTGTGAAGGCTAGCTGTGAGGACAAAACAAGACGGTTGAAATAGCTCAAAAATCTTTAAATTTTTTTAAGTTCTGAGCAGTTTATCTAATGGAGTGTGTGTGTGTGGGGGGGGAGTATTTACCTGACAGAATATATTTAAAAAAAAAAAAAAAGGCTGATTTGCTTGAAGTCATGTTGCAGATTCTGTGCCATGGTGGAGAACAAGAACTCCTTCCAGTATGTTTCTGACTCTCCATTTTTTTGTAAGGTGGCATCAGAAGTTGGGATGCCCATTCAGGTATTTCTGCCTATCACTGAAATGTTGAACAGACAGGGTGTATTGTAGTTTGCTCTTAGTGACATGGAATTTGCTATACTGAATTGAAGACTTTATTCTTTTTTATCTCGATGCCATCCCTCACACAGCAGTGATGAAACTGATTTTGAAATAATTCACAGAAGGCTCATTTAACATACCTATGTACAACAGTAACAGAAAAACAACCCTGTTTTACCTCCCCTTCTCGGATGACAATGTCTCTGCGATTCCCGTTTTCAATGATCTTCAAGCACATATCTCCTTTCACTTGGTAAAATAACTGAAGGAACAGAAAAAGTGACATTAAAGCAACTGCTCCGAAACAGTCTATACAGCTTATATTTCCACTTCATATTCTGTATACGATATTCACAAAGACATTTAATCTGTGATTGTCAATATTTACACAGATTTTTTTCTAACAACCTCAGTTGCTTTCGAAAATACTACTAATTACGTATTACCTCCATTATTTCCATACGTTTGAAAATCTATCCTGCAGGTCCCCACCTGCGTAAAGAACTCTTCCGTGAACCCAGGGGAATTCCATTCTACTGTCTTCATTCCTGGGGATTACTCTCTGTAGGACTGGGACTTTACAGCTGAGACATTCATTTATTGCACTGTACTTGAAATTTCATTTCTGTCATTTTTCAGTTCAGTTGTAGCAGGGCCTTCACTGTTACATTCAGTGAAATTAAATGTCAGTTTTCCAGCTAAGCTCCAAATATGTCCAGGTTTTTTGGGTGAGTGTTTTCATTTTTAATGCATCTTTCCCATGTGGGAATTATTGTCCATTTAGAAGCTGGTCTGCTTTATTTCTGTGGATACTTTTGAAGCCCTGCAGCAGCTGCTCCTCTTCCTACTGTGTATGTAACAGGATTATGGCCTAAGTTTACATAAGGACAGAACCACTGAACCCATTATTCTTTCTTCAGTGACCTTTTCACAGTCCTGTTATTCCCAGAGTATATAATCCCAGAGAAGCTTTGTGGAGGCCCTCAGGTGTTCAGACCTAGCCTCCTGTTTCATTGCAGAACGGTGCTATTATCTGCAAGCAGGTCCCTTTTTGACCTGGAATAATGAGCACAATTTTTCTCGTTCAATATAAAACAGAGCAATAATACTTTAAAAAGTCAAATGTATTTTTCCTGTTCTGCCACTCTCTGCCAAGCTTCTGTATGTTTTCTGTGTCCTGTTTGCCATATCTAGAAACCAAACAGATTAATTCATGTAATTGTTAATGCAGCTGAAATTGTGTAAGGCCTGACTAAAAATTAGAACTATAATGAAAATTATTTTATTTATAGTCGTTCACCACAGTTTTAGCAAACTGGAAATAAAGCAGTGAACAAATATAAGGAGGGGAAGGAAAACACTGCCAAATTTATACAAATCCTGAAACAAACTTTTTCCAACATTAAGAAAGCTTAATCATTTTTGAAATCAGAGTTATTTGCAAAGCAATTTGGAAATATTGATTGATACATACCTCTGAGAACTCAAGGAACACCTTTATGAGCACAAGAATAAATATACTGCCAGAGGAATGGAACAGTTGAGAGAACTGCAGATGATGTACTGCGAAAGAGCTCATGCTGAGACCCCTTACATGAGCGAAGAGGTTCATCTTGTGTCAGGGACATCACCGTGGATAAATATAACTCTTGTCCAGATGGCCACAGTGTCAGGCTATTTATTCTTCTTGCACTTCATTTTCGCGTGTTCTTTTCCTGTCACTTTCCTTGGTGCTACTGAATGAATGACTGTATAAAATGCTATAGTAGCCCTCATTACAGAGTACCTCAGGCAAGGCTGACTGCTCATTGTACAGCATAAAGTGATCTGAGTGGAGAATTGGTCTCTCTTTCCTTTCAAAGAGCGCCGTCTTATCTAAAAACATAAGATTCTGACACTGATTATCACACAGGCCATTGGTAATAAGGCACCAGCAATGCGGAAATTGAAAGATCCTTTCTGAAGTACTGGGTTTTATAGTGGTATAGATACCCTATAACTACTGTAACTACTGAGAGCGCTATTACTGAACACTTGCACAAGCATGTTGACGAGGGAAAGGATGAGGATCTAACAACAGAGGGAGAATTTTATGCTGCTTGTGAACATGAATCACATGGATAAGCATCTTTCTGGTAATAAAAGACTGGAGGGGGAGGGCCATTCAGCTCAACAGTAGAGCATCACAGTCATAAGGAAAGATTCTTAACACAACACTGAATAGTGAATTAAAAGAATTGTTTTGCAGTTGGAAAGGAGGAGTGAGGTGGGCTGCAAATTGCCAATAAGTGTTTTTCTGTCTGAATGTAAATACTGCCTTTCACTGTAAATTAGTCTATTCTTCCAAACTTTTTTTCCTTGGAAAATGTCTGAGTGTTTCAGTCATCCATAAATTATCTGATGTCATTGTGATGTATACAAGTCACAGTAATTATTCAATCTACTGCTGTGCTTATATTATACTCTGAACTTTTATTGAGAAAACTATCAACTGTTTAATGTCTCAGTGAGTTACAGTCTGGGCCTACTTCATAGGACAGTCTAGTAATACAGTATTCTATTGTCTTTTTACTGGAATGTTATTCTTTTCTAAATGCTGACTGAGCTTTGCATTCTGGGCAAATCTAGCCTTTTCCTAAGTACCCCCCACCCCCCTCCAAAACCAGACCTGAGTAAGGAAGCACTGGTGTGTGTGTGTGTGTATATGCATGTGTGTTTGTATACCTATACCTATATATATGTGCATGTGTGCATGTGTACGTGTGCGCGCATGTATATAGCGAGTAAGGCAGTGGCAGTAGAGTTCACGCTGCCTGCAAATATAACTTTCCTAATTGGTCTGTTTTTACTGGGGTAATGGATTTGGTATCTGTTCTCCTTGATAGTACTAAAAATCGAGGAAATCTGTGTAACATTTTTACTCTGTTAGCATTTTATTAATAGCATAATGCTTCTTGCTACATGTAATAGATGTATCCTTGCAGAAAAAGCCTACAATTTGTATATCACTACTGCATAGCAAGTCAAAATCAGGCAGGATTTGTCTTTCTAGATGAAGCATGTGGCTGAAGGAAGAAATAAAGTCTGTTCAGAAGTATTTTCATCCCTTTTATTATGAAATATGCTTATTTATAAATATTTTCTTTGACTTTTTACACTTCCTTCTTTTCTTCCTTTCTCTTTCCCAGACTCTTGTCTGTCTTCTAGCTCTTTCTTAATTATTATGTGGCACCTTCCTGTTACTATTACACTAAAACCTCCTCTTCCTTCTCATTAATTCTCATCTGACCTCTAAAAGTTATAAGCCACCTAGAAGTCATTCTTTATGTGAAGCATAAAATTTTCAAAATTGCTGATTGTTGAATACCTCCATTAAAAGCTGCAGATATACCTCTGAAAACTGAATTGAAAGCCCATCAAGACTGCGACCGTTTATTTTTTGTCCCAGTTCCCTTCAATTCTCTTTATTGTAGGAGAACTGCATTCCCCTTCCCTGTCTGCTTCACCCTTATTCATCATGCTTCAAACCAGACAGTATTGTGTTAAGCTGCAGTGAAAGGCAGCATGGCCAGTGCTGAATCACTGTCAAGTCTGTGAAGAGGTTTTCCACCCAATTATGCAGACTCTGACTGGCCCTTCCAGAAAAAAAGAGTGGTGGTGCACAGAGGTGGGAGTTCACTGTTCCCTTTAGTAGAAGAGTCGCTGAGGTTGCTTGTCTTGGTCGGATCATTTCACCAGGGGAGTAGAAAGTACAGATACTGCCTTAAAAAGAGCAGTATCATCCCTGCCATATTAAGGTTGTGGGAACTGTATTGGTCTTTCATCCAGATATGTGGATCCTAACAGAGTAAAGAAGGAAGCATGTAGGAGGGGAACTCAGCTTTTCTACCTGGATTGCTTATGCCAATGAAAATATAAGTCTGTTTTATTTTATGTGCAGCACTGTAGTGTAGGGCTTGCTAATTTAGATACAACTTTGACATGAAACGCTGCCTAGATGTAGTACCCCAGAGCTCTGTGCTGGCGCTTGGGGCTGTGAGCTTGCATGGACCTCTAAAGATATCTGCAATTTGCAGCGTACTTTGAGTGCTGCTTCTGAAAGTGGAATTCGGGATTGCTCAGCCCCTTGTGGGATTAGGCTCTGACTTGGCATATTGCTTGTCATTGGCTTGTATTGCCTGTCAGATTGTTAAGCACTAAATTAATTTGCAGAGCAAATCAAATTCTGATGTGGGAGTAGAGTTTGGGTGTTCTCCAGACTTCAGCAGTAACTCATCTATATGAGCACAGAAAAACAATTTTCTCCCTTTCTCATCAAAAGGTTTTTTAGCCATCAGAAGTCTGGAAGGCAAGCTGATGAGAAAGGCAGAGAAAACTGGGGAGGGGGGGGAGGGGCTGTTTTTTTTTCTGCTCCTTCACATCAGTCACCTGTGAAACATGTATACTGGCCAAGACTCATCCCAACAATTTTATGCAGCAAACTTATTTCTGAAGATGCAATCTCCTTCTGATGTGAAAGGATCGATCACCACTCTTATTGCTCTGTAATAGATTCTTTGTTTTTTATTAAGAATATTTAAAGAGTTTTCACAGAATTTGTTGGGTTTTTTTGTGTTTTTTAAAAATGTAAAGGAGCAAAAAGGTTTCTCTTGCTTTGCTGAATGTTTCACATTTTTAGCTGGGAGATCAGCACTGCAGTACCACCTACTGGAATGCTCACCCTGTCCCCTTTTTCCCCTGCTTCTTAGGCATCCAAGGTCCCCATACAATATGAAAGGAGAATTAAGTTGCTAGGGTAGAGTCTCTCAAAGCATGCTGAATAGAGAGCAGCATAAGCTAGAGGAAGGGGTCAGGCTTCATCTAAGCTGGTGATCTGTCAGAAATTGGAGCCAAGTCCCACTTGTGGTGTGTATGTGAGGAGAGGAGAAAAAGAGAAGTCAAAACTCACGCTAGAAAACTTGGATCATCTGTGGCAGATGTGACTTCAAATCTGTATCATGTTTCAGAGCAAGACTTAAGCTATATCTCAAGTAGACAGGGTGGAACATATACACAAACAGTGTAGATATGATGGAGGAAGCTGAAGGGATTGGCCAAGGTGATCAGAAGAGAGGGAATTTCTGTTCTGCGAATCCCCTTTAGAACTCCAGAATAAGGGCTCTGACCCATGCCATGGTGTCAGTACTTAGGTGGCTGTATGTACATCCATAGGAAACAACCTAGGTGCTGTGAGCAGAAACTTAGGATAAAATCTATACAGCACAATAACAAGCAGGGCTTGTAAACCCTAGTGGAATATTGTGCTAAGGCAAATGTGTTGCAGGTGGCAGATTAAGAGCTGATTTGAATTCTCTGCATGGAACTGCACTGTTTTATGTAGATTCAACATCAGGTGCAAAGAGAACAGAAATTGTTAAGAAATTAAAGGCAGTAATTTGAAATTCATTGTGTTTAAGTGATGAACTGAAGTGGGTAAAGAGGAGCCCTAATTACTTTTGTGATCCTAGATTTAGATGTAAGCGTATCTCATCTTCCCCCCAAAGCAGCCCATGCAATGCAGTAAATAAAATCTCAGATTGTTTTTACTATAGTTAGGCTTTGCTATGATCATGGTGTTTATCTGCCATTAACTCTCTCCAAAATAAAACAGCCCCTTCATTTTTCACTTTAGGCATTTCTGGGAAGTTATATGATGAATTTATAAGATAGAGAACTATAGCTTTTTTCCCATTCAGGCTTCACAAGTAAGCTAAAATGCTGGTAAATATTCCATGAAGTCTGTGAGCCTTAACTGCTCTTGTCACAAATGTTCTGGCATGATGAAAAGATCAAGAGACAAAGGTATGTCCAGGACTGTTCCCTGGTACCTGGAATATACCTACATGGGGCTGAGCATCATCTCAGGTCTGCCACAGATTAACTCTGCCATAGATAACTTTCTTATTTATAAAATCTATCTATCTGATGGAAAACAGTGTTCCAAGCATATGAGACAGTAATTATGTGCAGAGGAATGGCAAACAAGGAGTGCTGAACAGAAAATGAGAAAGGAAGAAAATGTCAAGTTAAATACTTAGGAAACTCCTGCTGGCTGAGAGCAGGGAAAAAAATTGTTCGAGACTAGCCACTGTTTTTGTCTAAATTAAATGTTTAGCAGACACCCCTCAAAGAGTTTGAAGAGATTTCAAATTTAGTCTTCAGTTTTTCTCATAATTAGCCAGTCAGAACTGATCTTCCCAATACATCTGCACTTTAAAGGCTCCAGCAGAGAACAGTTTGGGAATGGGAGCACCTTCCTAAGTCCTCATCTCTACAAGTGAACCCCTTGCTGCTGCAAACTGCAGGCTGACAAGCACTAGGTTAGTTGTGCTACAAGAGACATGATAAGCTATGTGTGCTCACAGGCTTGAAAAAAATGACTGAACAGATATAAACAACCCTAAAATTAACTTTTTTTTCCGAACCAACTTTTTTTCTGTCAGAGCAATACTGGTAGGATACCAGCAACTAAATTTGCAAAAGGGCCTTCGTGATCTGTCTTGTTAACAGGATTCCTATATTTGGGGCTTCAAATTATCGCTTAGAACTATAAATGACTTTTTGCCTGCCAAAAGAATGAGCTGAACATCAATACACATAGATATGCTCTTTAGAAGTCCATGTTTGAAAATTAAACTTCTCATGGCAAGTGTCAAATTTGTTGTACCAAAGCTGAGATTCATTATGGCTGTAATACAAATTTTCTAGGAAAGCTAATTGATAATAAACTCAAGAGCATGAAAACAATACAGTAATAACTGGCCATTGCACAGGAGATATACTCTTACCTGTGATTAACGAATAGGAAACACTTGCTATATGCCAAACAATATCATGTCAGCGATCTAGAAGTTTCAGTCACTGAGAAATGTATCAGTACACAAAGAAGGAATGAATACTGAATTTGGTAAGGTCTTCAACTGAGCAGCTCATACATGAAAAAGCTAAAATTATTACAAAAGTTATCATCTCATTTGTCATTAATAATGAAATATCAAGCAGAAAATACATTCTATCATTTTAATTTCAGTAGCTCTGAAAAGCATCCTCATTATAGATTCATTATAGGAGATGACAGACTATAGAGGGGAAGGATGGGCTTGGAGTGACATATAGTAGTCCATGTGTTGCTTGCTTTCTGGCACAGTGGGAGGAAAAAAAACAATCAAAACCAAGTCTAACTTGGGAACATGTTCTTTTATTGGGAAACTTTGTGCCTCACAAATCTTCTCTAATGAAAAGATATGTATTTGAAGGATTAATTAGATCATAGGAGGGTCTGGTAAAATGCTATGGTGAAATGTAATGTGTGATTATACCCTATCTATATAAAATCAGACAAAATGGGTCAGTACTTCTGATTTGTATATTGCTAATTCGCTTATGTTATAGGAGTACAAATGGGATCCATGATGGGAATTTTACATTTCCATTTGCAATCACTAAGTAATTGTGGGGAAAATTGCTATGTAATATATTGATACCTAATTTTTTGAAACATAGCTGAATTAGAGATAACTTACTAGACTGTTGCATACTTATATAAATTATGCCTCTACAGATATGACTAACTTTTTGTATTGTTGGAAACCCATATAATGGAATTAGACTTATTAAACGTGGGGCAAATTCCTCTCAAACACATGAAGATCTTGCAAAGAAAAACAAAAACTGACAAAAATGGTACTCATCTTATTTCATTTTCAAGGAAGGAGAGGACAAATTTTGAAAACAAAACAGGACAGGAATTGATCGAGGACTAAAGACTATGCAGGATGAACTGGGAGATGCGGGGAGGGACAAGATGATAAAGACATGCCTGGGCTGACAGCCAATGGTGGCCTGTAAGACTATTGTGGCAATGCAATGTTGGCAGGAGTCGGAGCAGTGACAAGCTAGCACCCACTCTTTCAGAACAGTACAGGTGTAACAGCCACAAACACTATATTACACAATTATAACAGAAAATGGATAAAAGTTTTAGTGAAATGAATTTCTATTGTGAGATTCAATGGTAAGTAAATCCAAAATTTTGTGGTTTTTTAAGAGTAAATATTGAACTTGACTCAACTGCCTTGAACTGTTCAGATGTTTAGCCTTGGATTTTCAAAGGTACTTAAAATTAGGTGGCCAAATTCTGTTGGAATTGAATGAAATTTAATTACTCTGCTGAGAAGCAAGGCAAATTGTCTCCCACCCTGAAGTCCGTCCTTCTGGCCTTCACTGTCTCCTTTCGCTCAGGGTTCATCAGAGCCAGCTGTGATGTCTCTGTACTAGCACAGCAGAGATGTCCTTAGGGCTAGCTGACAACTTTGTGATAAAGGCAATACAAAGGACATGTAAATTTTGATAGGTTTCTACTCTTTCTATGTATATTCTGTGCTTGGCCCAATGGCTACTCACAGCTCAAAGCAGTGGGACGAAGGCTTTCTTTTGATACACAAGATGTGCAGAAAAGAGGGTTGTTTTGAAAAATATTTAGCAATTCCATTCTTATCCTTCCAAAACTGAATGAAAGCTGAAAATGCTGATATTTTTCACAAGCAAAAAGTCTAGGAAAATGTAACTTCAGGCCAATCAAAATATTTAATTTTCATTTTTGAAATTCACAATTACTCTTTTGAAATACAGATCTTCTATTCTATAACAAAATATAACTTTAAAAACATCCTTTCCTTTCCAAAGTGTTGTTCCAAAAAGCTGAAATGAGACATTTTGATGCTGTCAGAACATTTTCTCTAGTTTCCTGTTGAAAATGAATTATAGCAAAATAGATCTGATATCATCAAGTGTTTGTTTCAAAGGACAAGCACAGATGGTGCATGGGTCTGTTTAAGTCTTTGAATAGCTCTAATAAATACAACACTATTGAGCTCGGCATTGCTAATCTGTAGCTGTAGCATCAAAAGTACCTGCATTCTATAGACACAGATCAATTAAAACAGCAAAATGTAAATGACCTACAGATTACCTCTTCTCCTTCTTCAATATGATAATCTTTTCTTTCATTTGGCCCCCCAACAAACATCACATTCAATTGATAGCAATGCCTAGAAAAGAAAAGTGACATTTTAAAGCTACCTCTGCTCATGGCATTCTTTATTGCATATAAAGTGTTGGGTTTTTTTTTAATGCTTTGAGGACAGCGAGTCAGTGAAAGAATGATGAGTGACAAGCAACATCTGGAATGAGAATTCAAAAGACCTAAGTGTATCTCCCAGTTCTGCCACTGGCCAGCTAGGTAACCGTTTACCTCCCTACTGGTGTTTCAGTAGGCCCAGCTATGAAAAGGGGATAAAGATGTTAATCAGCTGTGGAAAGAGCTTTGAGTTTTAAAGACAAAAGATGCCATGTAAGAAACAGAAAGACAGAAAAATGTCTTTTCAATGTTATCTGCTCAGATAAGAATTTTATAAACGTAAAGCACTTCCTGAGCTAATAAAGGTAAAGCCATACTTTTTTTTCTGTTGATTGAACTACTAGTGATATTGATGGTAGGAATTCTCAGCTACTTTCTCTTCCATTTACATTGGTTTTGCTAAGGTCAACAACGTTACAGTGGTTTCTTTGTGGTTGTAATTGATTCAGAAAAGGAGATTCAGGCCCTCTATCTTAATTTGGTAACCCTTTAGAGACGCAGTGAGCACTTCCCTTGGCTGTCACAAAGCCTTGATATCACTTTGATTATCTACCAGTACACTTGCACTGATAAAGAAGTAAGGCAGCAATTTTTCATTTGCTGTGTATGGCAAAAAGCCCTACAAGCCAGGTGTGTTAACTCTGATCCAAAATTTGCTAAAGCTCAGTTCAACGTGCATACTGAAGGATGTTGACTCCTGCTTTTCTCTGTGAGGAGATTCAGGGCAATACGCTAGCTAACAGGAGATCCTAGTGATACAGAAGCAGTAGAGCTCCACTCCCCTCCAGCACAGCGGATGACAGCAGAAAGCCACAGAGGAAGGGAAGACCAACTTGCCTCCAAGTCAGCACTTTGTAAGTCTTAGTTGAGAGACGCTGAACTATTCTGAACTGCTGAACGTATATATTTGCTCTACTACCATGATCATGTTTACTTCAAAGAGCATTTAAATGATACTGAACAACACAGTAGGGATTAGTGAAGAAAAAATAGTAATAGTGACAAACATTTCCTTGGTCAAATAAAACCTAAAGAGTTAAATTAGATTACAATACTTAATTTGACCATTTTCATGGTAGGAAGCTGTATAAATTATGGCACTTGACTTCATGCCAACATCTTAAAACAAGGAACTGAAATTACAGCTGTTTGTACCATGAAGATTTAATATTTCATTTTCAAAGACACACTGAAATACTTCTGCATTAAGGAACCTTTCTAGTAAAGCCAAGCAGGAAGGCCAGAACAGTAACAACATAGCTAATAATTCATAAAATAAAACAAAATGAAAGCTGCAGAATACAGTAAGAGAAAGATAACCTATGGATATCTTGTAACCTACTTTTAAGAGGAGTTAATTTTATAGAAACCTGTTTGGTTTACTCAAATGTTTTATTTTATTAGTTCAATAATTAAAAAAGAAAAATATTGCCCTTAAATCATTGTTGTTTTTGCTAAAATATTTGGCAGATCTACCATTAATTCTGTTACCCTATGGGTTTAGTTTGGTTTTATATAATAAACAGACAACTGTGGGTTAATTATTCCTATCATTATCAATTATATAACGAGACCATCAAAAAATTCCAGCTATCAAATACAAACAAGAATTCCAAGAGGTTTGTTTGTCCATACTGCTTAATAAAGCTGTACAGTTAATGTAATTGCATAAAGTTAAGAAGAAAACTGAAACTACTTTTCTTCCTTGTGATTTTAGAGGTGTATGCTAGTTTGGCAAATAGTACTCAGTTTGGTGAGTATCCTAAAGGCTTCAGGGGTGTGGAAATTACTTGATTGCATTATTTTATTTTTAGATTGAGGTACTAATCAATGGATTATTTTTTGAAGTTTTAGATACTCTTGTATTTCTCTTCTTAATCATGTAATGAAAATGTTATCAGCAGGCAACCTTTTTAGAACCTCACAAGACCATGAAGAATTAGATATCCCATGACCACAGGGAGGTCTCTCTATGATAAGTATCGTATTCTGGAATGCTAAGAAGAGCTTTAAAATTGCCATTGCTGCACTGTAAAAATCTGCCATGTCAGGGTGTCTGATTTTGCACTAATTGCCCTTCTAATAAGTATTTAAACTTGCAAGATAACATGATTAAAATACATACAGTTAAATTGCAGGTCTTGCATTGTATCCTTTTCTTGACTTTGGTAAAATTCTAAGCAGATGGTGATCAGAAATTGAGATGTTATTATGAAATCCCCAAAAGGTATTTAAAACTTTTAATGCTCTCAACTGTATAAAGGATAACTGAATGAAAGTTTGAAAGCCCTAACAAATTTAGAGACCAAAAATCCTATTGATTTGCTATAAGATCTAGATTTGAACTGTTCATTCTTTTTTGAAACTTAGGGTCATAAGTTACCTAGCTGTTTTGAAGTGGTTGCCTTCTTGTGATGTAGAAGGCAGTGAGATGATTGCTTTATACATCTGTACTCAGTACATAAAGGACCAAAGCCTTTGAAAAAGAGTTAGAAATCTATTAGTCACTTCTTGGTAAATTGCCTGAAACCCTTTGCAAAATCCTGAAAACATTTAGATAACACCAGAAGCAGGTGGTGAGAGACTCAGAATCCATATAGTAGATGATTTTTCTCTTCTTCACAGGGAGAAGCTACATTGAAGACATGGATTTTTTTGGGGGGGGGAGGAAATCTATGCAATTTTTATCATTAAAAATGTTCCTCGTTTCAGTGTGGCTTGTAGTAATGGTTGTGGGGAAGACTTGTCAATACTGACTGCTTAGGGATGTAAGTGACCTTCTGACCTCTGATAGATTTCATGTTCCAGAGAAATTTTACTTCAGGATTGCACGGAAGTGCTGGTAGGGGGTGCAGAACAGTGCAGTAATAACAAAAAAAGGTTCCTCTTACTGATAAAGAAAGAAAAATACGAATATTCAAAATACTGGAAAATGATAAAATTGTACATGATCAGCTTTGGTAAGCTTTAGAAATGGCTATACTTTACAAAATGCTTGCAAAATCGATTCTGAAAATGAAAGAAATGGAGGCACTTGCAAAGAGAAAAAGCATTCTTCATTCTCTCCAGTGTGAAACTACTGGAGTGAAGCAAATCTCATGCTTTCTCAGTTGGAATATACAGCTGTAGGTTCAACACAGACATCTCACTAAGGATGTGCCCTTTACCTTGTTTTTGTCTTGCAACCATTATTTTGAAAAGCAAACACTTATATCTGTGAATGGAAATTAGTATCACTTCTATAGTAGAAGACGTGCCCATTCAGCTTTTGAGCAGATGTAGCACTTCAGTGCAGGGCAACAGGCATGTTCTTTGGTGCTTTTTCTGTAACAATTTTTATTGCACTGTGTTTTTAAAGAAACATCAGTATACGTAGCCCAGTTGTCACATTTTTCTTTCTAGTGAGAATCCTTTCTTATGAAAACCTGTGAGTATATATAGAGTTTTGGAAGAAATATGTTGTCCTCTACTTCACTGACAAACCCTTGCTAATATTATGACTAGAAGGAACCACACACTGGACGATGTACACTGGAAGTCATTCATGAGCTTTGACACTGAAAAGATGCATTTTATAAAACTGCATAATAATGCCCACAACTTTTTTTTTTTTTTTTTTTTTTTGTATTAATTGTCTCATTCAGGATGGAGTTTATAGCTCTGAGGTGATCTCAAGCATTGCCTCATCAACTTCACTGAACAGAGTCCTACCCTGCCTTGATAGCTCTGGAAGTGCCCTGGGAACCTGCTCTTCCTGCACTCCTCCCCCTCCTTTCTCCTTATCTTTAAGTGATATGTCCTGCCACTTTTGATTGCTCCTGTATATTCGGCTCCTCTGTAATGCTGGAATGACTCTCAGCAACTTGGGCAGCTGTTTCAGGTTGTAATATGGTAGCATCAGTTTGTTAGCTAAATCTTAATCATTTGTGGATGGGATGCCATCTGCTCTGATTTTATTGTCACAGGGCCTGAAACAAAGTTCCTTGAAGTCAGTCCTGTTGCCTACAAGAGGCTTTGAATCAGGGCAAATATTTTATATTCAAGCTGATCCTTAACAGCTTCTACAGATTTACTACAAAACAGATTTCAGGCATTTTCTGTCTTTTGAAATGGCAGTCTGACTCTGACTGCAATCAGAGAGGAACTTGCACTTCCTTACTAACCTTTCCCATGCATGCATTTTAGCAGTTTCCTATTATAGCGAAGAATATTTATATCTAAGAACTGGGTAAAAAAAATTTTTTTCATTTACTTACATAAGTTTATTGCACACAGGTGGCAAAAAGGCAGCTTTGTTTTCTTCTATCCATTTTCTTACATTTACAAGAAGCTCCATGGTCCATCAGCTGTGAAACTTTTGAGGAAGATGTTAGAGTTTGCAGAGTGCTCTTTCAGTGGGCAAACTGCATGTGACTCCATCCCCAGAGCTCAGGGGATTGGTTGGTGTGAGAGGTGTCTTCAGGCTTGAGTGTCAATAGGGACAGGTCCATCAACCAAAGGTTACTTTGTAAAGAGTACTAGTGCTCCAGCTGCTTGGCTAATAATTGACTAGTGCTTTTTAAAAAATATTTTCATCAGACACTCATTTTGCCCACAAGAAGTTGCTTAATTCTCTTTATTGCATCAACTGGAGTGTTACTTCTGTCTAGGGGAATTGCCTTGTAACACAGACAAACTGACAGAAGAATGGGCAAGATTTGGGCATGCACACCCTTCAAGTCTGATACAGACACAGCAGATTTCAAAGCAAAACACAAGCTGAGAGCAGTTGCTCAAAGTTTAGCGTTTTTATATATGTATATATACATATATATCCTGTGTATGTATTTACATGCATACATATATACACTTACATATCAGATCACCTCTGAAAGAAAAGGTAGTTCCCAGCAGTGGAGATATTCAGATGTTAGTATGGGGATATGAAAAAGGTTTGGTGATTTTTTTTTTTTTTTTTTTTGGCCGGGGGGAGAGTAGAGGTGATAACAAAGGCTAGAGGAAGGAGTGTAACAAGACTTTGTAAGCTCCTATTAGGCATGCAGGTAGAGTTCAAACCAAGTACAAATCATGTGTATATGTAAGATTTATAATGTATGACCATTCATTCTGAAGTGTCCAGTATTGTGAATGGAGAATTTTATGTACATATGTAGAGACTTTTGAAATTGCATTCCTTTAAGATACCACTATGGAAACCTGTCAGACTGCAAAACATCCTCCCTGAGGCAAAGTAGTCTTACTTTGTGAAAGAAGACTCCTTTTCTGGGCAGGTCTGTTGACTATTATAATGTGTCTCTGTTAATGTCCTTTTTACAAGGAGATGCCACGAGCCGAGCCGCTAAAACTAGTGCTGCTTCACCGGTGTTAGCAGTGAATGGGAGTCAAAGTCTGGCCCAGTCCTACTCAGAGGTAGGTTAGATAGCAGTCTTGTTTACTCTGCAGGCCTCAATATGACTCATACAGATATAACTACATTTGGCACTAAACTGGAATTAGTGGCTAAATTCAAAGATTATGGATTTGATCTCTTTTCATATCCTCCTGTCAGCTGCCTCCCACGTGTTTGAGGCTCGATAATAGAGCCCCACTTCCTTTTCTCACCTCCCCTCAAGCTTCTCAGGCTGAACATTTGAGGGCGTGTAAGTGAAAATACTGGGATCTTCTTCTGCTAGATAACAAAAAGAAAGATGTCCCTTGCATTTTTGAAACCAAAGGACACTGTCCATAAATGCTCATTTTAATTTCATCCACATTTTGTCACTGTTGTAGCAGAGCTTGTTAGAGAGCCAAGTATGATTCTGTGATGCCTTTGGGGAAAGCACAGTATGTTGCCATCAAATTATTGGGCAAATGAGAAACTGAGAATTATCAGGCATTGCATATTCAAAACCAGGTCTGTATTATTCTTTATTCCCTTACTAGTTTCTGTTCCAAGTCTACACAGTTCCTACAGGATTGCTCACTCTGTTCCTCTTCCTGCCCCCATTTTTAGTAAGTAAATGTACAAACATTTCTTATCAGCCTTAGAATACATGAAGCGGGTGGTTGATGAAAAACCCCAAGCCATTACAAAATGTTAGAGCTTTTTAGCTGCTGTTGATGTAGCTTAGTCTTCCTATTACATCTATATTATGTTTAGGGCGTGGGTACATATGGATATAATATGATTTGTTTAAAAATGAATTGTACATCCTCCCTGGCCTGTGCATATGAAGCAGTTCAGCTGCTGGAGTGAAGAATCAGTATGCTGGAATGGTACAAATCTGGGAGTTCTTTAGCTTATACCATTATAATTTTCCTATGGAAAGAAACACTGACATGTGAGTTTGAATGAAGGTTGAGCTAACACCATGCCCTTATTCCAGTAAGTATAAGGGTTTCTCTCTTTTCTTTACGTTCAACTATATCACTTCTTTGAATTTTAGTTTAAACTACTCATATATTTGATCAAAAAAAACTCCATTTATTCTGTGATAAAAACAATCATACAGGGAATTACAGTTTAGTTATATTAGTATAATTGTAATTGCTGTCTGGTAATACTTTCCTCTGAAATAAGCCCAAAGTAATTATTATTTCAGTGAATTAAAAAAATCTAACATTATTTATTTAGCACATGAAATTTCTATCATCAGACTGACCACGGTGAGACATCAGCAAAGTCATTACTCCTGTTTTTGGACCTACAGACAGGGGCATTTCAGTGCTTTTGTACTGTAAGCTGCTGGCACACCATTTAGTTGAGAAGGAAACAGATCTTCCATTTAAAATACACTTTCATCTAGGGGAGTGTGACCCAGCCTGGTGGGACCAGAAGAACTGATGACAATTGCTTTTAATCACAAAGGTTTTGTAAAGCTCTACCTCATCATTATTAACATGTATTGCAGAGCAGGATTTCCATTTGTCTGGCATGAAAACCAAGAGCTTGTACAAAGCCGCAGCAGGGAAAACCACAGATCCTGGAATTGATCGAGCCAAGCCTTGTTCACCCTGGAATTAATGTGCCAGCTCTAAGTGCAGGGCTATTCTGTCTATAACCCCTATCCTAATCCCTAGTCTCCACTTTTATTCCACTAGATGGTTTTCTCTACAGATACTAGTACCTTGTATCCTGTCTCAGTCACAGGCTGATAAATCCATTTTGTGGCTACAGTGAGATGTGGAAAAACTCACAGCCAGACCCATTCACAGAGGAAACAAATGAAGTTCACTTACAAAATTTACCATTAGTATGAAGCTTAGGTCACTATCACAGGGTAGCATTTTCTGCAACCTTCTGAAATAAAAAGATTTTGAAGAATGCAGTTAATGGGCTTTCCATGCCTGTAACAGGCATAAGGGAATATCACTTTTTCTGTGAGAAGGGCTAATAAAGGTTCTGCGCAGCCTGGAAGTACTAGGCCAAGAAACCCCATTTCTGTGAAGTGTATTGGAAAGACAGAGGAAGGAGCCAGTGCTGCAGTCTCTGTGAGACTGAAGTAAATATGTATGCCTTGGGGCCTGGATTGTTCTGGCCAGTCTACCTTGCAATGGACTCTTCACAACCATCAAAGTCGATTCCAGAAGCCAGGTCTCAAGTTTCTGCTTTCACTTTCTGCTCAGACCCTGACTTTCATGCAAATGTAACAAATCTAATTTGTGAGCTTTTTTGCTGCCAGAGCCACGCAAGACTACTGAAGCACAAAACTGCTACACAAAAATAATTCATCTTTTGCATTGAGGGTGGGGGAAAACAGTGGTAGTGGAAAAACCGAGTTCAGCACCTCGTCTATTTTTCTGCTTTCCCTAATCACCAGACCTATGAGAGGCTTAAATTTACTAACTGGTGTCCAGCAAGCAGTGTATGATAACAAAAAGTACATTAGAAAAATTTTGACATAACTTTTCTGGTTAGAAGTATTTGGGTTTGCTGACCAACATTTTATCTCCATTAAAGTGATCTATATATTTGGTCATCTTTCTGTTACTCCCCATATTAATTTTATTCACCTAACGAAGTGATGGTAAAGAACTAGCACAGTTTACAGTCCCCAGGGAGGGGAGAGCGATACAGATGATACAGCATGACTCCTTCCTGCCCCGGTTTGCTCATTCTAGTCTTGACAGCAAACAGCATTGTGAAAATTGATTCTTAAACCTTGTACCCAGAGACACGCAGAGGTTAACATTTTTTTCATACTTAGTGCTAACAAGTATTTTGAAAAATCTTCACCAGTGCAGGTTTGCATTCATCAGCAATTTGAGGAAATATCCTTTTAGTACTGTTTCAGCTTTGCCTTTCTGTCACTGTGTAATACAGAAACTGTGATTTATCTACTTTGGGGTTACACTAATGAAGCTATGTTGAACTGATAACCTGGAGAATCTGCAAGCAGCAGAAAGCAAGAAAGCAAATAACTTTCTGCAACATTAAGAAAGCTTTAACTTATACTTCTCCTTTTCCATTATTCTGAGGAAACTGGAAAAGGAAGAGAAGGATATGATTAACTAATCCATTTCACCTGCCTAAAAACTCTTCCTTATTCTATTTTTGGCCAATACTGTGCTTTTTTTGTTTGTTTTAAACCTTTCTTTGAGCACAAATATAAACAAACTGTTTTTTTAATTAAACATTATTTATATAATTTCTTGGATAAAAGAACTCTGAAGCTGCTGGAGTTGCATGAAATAAAAATTCTAATCAGCAACAAACCTGCTACTGAGCCCAGGTACAGTACTCCCACCTACATTCACCTGGCCAAATTTCACCGTTACATTTATAAGCACACTATCAAGGACCCTCAGTCTCTGTATGGATCAGTATAAGAAAGAAGTGAATCAAACAGCACAGCAGAAGAGTTAAAGATCCTGTGAAATCTACTAGAATCGTCACTATTGCTATTACTTTTATGGGGAGGCTGATTAAAATAAAACAGTGGTCATTGCCATCTATATAGACACCAAAAGCAGACTCATTGAGTCCTCCCTCTTGCCTGAGTCTAAGGCTAACTCTGCATTAAAAAACTTGTCTGTATGTTCGTAACTTCAGTTATGATTCTTCTTGACAATTCTGTATTTCCCAGAAAGCACTTTTTGGATGAAATTAAGTTCACAGCAGTCTTTGCATGATATAGCATATTTTATTTGCTAGTGAAAGGACCTACTGCTAACAGTAACAAAGGTAGCTGCAGTTTTCTGGTATACCAACTAAACCTGTGTGATGATGTATAATTGCTCTAAGAAATGAACTGACAGCAGTTTTCCCTTCTTCTGTATGTCAGCCACCTTCATCAATGGTCAAATACAGCAACTGTATGTTATTCCCCCTGTCAGTGCTGTATATCACTGAAATATATTCTGAGTTATGCTCACAGTAACAGTACTGACAGCAAAACAAATTCCTTGTCAGCAAATGAGAAGCATCTTGCCTCCATCCAAACAAGTCTCAAAAGTTTTCAGCTCATTTATGAATCAGAGATAGGGGAGGAGGTAATTGCTTGGATAAAGTCATACATAACTCAGAATGTCAGAGTGGCTGGAGATCACTGCTATTTATTTAAAATTGGCTGTGAGTGCCTCTCACCTGCTGCCAGGCCATTAATATTTCAATTTTTAAGGCCATGGAAATCCAAGCACTTTTTGCTCCTTAGTGGAAGAATCATGCACTTTGTACTGAAATATCCAAAGCTTGCTCCTTTGCCCACAATAAAAGCAGATGTAGAAAGGAAGGTGTTTTCTAATAATAATATCAGCAACCCAACCGAGCTGTCCATGTTCTAGGAAAGTAAATATGGTGACAATGCTTAATGGCGGGTGGAAAAAAAAGAAAAAATATTTCTTTGTCTCAACCATGTAGCAGTATTGGAGCATTACTTGGTCTGCTGATGTCAGTTATGTTTTTAGCCTCTTCCTGCCACATAATGAAAGTGACAGAGCTAACTACAGAATAAATCCGTGTTAGCAGTATTCTTTAACAGGAAGTATAAGACTATGTTTTGTTTTTTTAATAACTGTTTGTAAGTAAATAATACATCACATACATATTGTGTTGTTTCTATTTATAAGTAATGTTAGTCTTTCAGATCTATTAATCATTTTCTTATCAGAGTACCTTACTCCATCCTTGAATTTTGGAAAATAGCAAGCCAAAACTTTCAGGTATTGAAACAAGCAGTTTAATTAGATGTTGTATATGCAGTGTCTTTGTATTACAGGCTCTCTGTGCTTGGGCTAAAGCAAGATGAAGTCAACATAAGGTAAAGTAAGCCCTTGATGAATTATTGATACAGGATAAAAACAATGTTTTTTGTTATCTCTATTAAACACCATTTAAAAAACATTTAACATGATTCCTTTTAAACCATACTACTTGATTCAAAAGTTTCAGCGCATCTCTCATATCACAAACAAAGGTGGTAAGGTAGCAAGTACTTTGAAATAGTACTTTCAAAGTCAAAGTGACTTTGAGTAGACTGCAAAGCTCTAGGCTATATGGTTAGTGATACTACAGGGATAATCATGTAATTTAGTGACTGTAATTAGTTGCTTTGACAGAAGCATAACATTTGTTTCCCGAGCAGTGCGAGTCAGGGTGAAGATGAACTCTATCGGCCTATAGCTAACGCGTTTCCCAAAGGCCGCTAGGAGGTCAGGACCCTCACGACCCAAGGCTTGTCGTAGCGGACGGCGCTACCGGCCTCCTCTGCCGAGCACCGGGCAGCAGCAGCGCGCCCAGGCTGCCTGTTCCAGCCGCTGCGCGGGCGGGAACGGCCAAGGAGCCGCAGCGCTCCCCGCCCGCCCGCCAACGGCCGCCGGCGCCGCGCAGCAGGCTCGCGCTCGACACGACTTTCTGCTGGCGGCGGGCGTTTGAGATAATGCCCCATTTTTTTTTTAAAGAAGTCCGTGCGAGCTGCTTCAAGGACACACCCTGCCTCAGGGAGCCGCCGCTTCGGTTCTTCCCGCCTTTCGCTGGAAAATCCCGTGCCGTCCCTGGGCGGCCGCTCGCCTGCTCGCTCGGTTTTTTCCCCCGGCCCCGCGCTGGCCGCTGGCGGCCGCCGCCCAGCGGGCCCGGGGCTGCGCCCCGCCCCTCGGGGCAGGCCCCGCCCGCGCGGCGGAGGGGGCCGGGCTCTCCCCGCTGCCGCCGCCGCCGCCGCCGCTGCCGCACGCCCCGCGGCGGGGGCGCAGCGGGCACGCGGGGGGCCCGGGCTTTGTGCCGGGCGCCGCAGCCGCTCTCCTCCGTCCCGTACGTCGGGGCGCCCCCCCTGCCGGGGGAGCGCAGCGTCCTCCCTTTTCTCCCTGCGGCTGTTAACGGCGAGAGCGCGGCCCGCGCGCGGAGCCGTTACGCGCAGTTGGCGCGGGACGCGGGCGGACGTCGGGTCTGTTGCACACCCCCGCCCGGCCTGGGCGAGTCCTTGATAAACAGTTCGGGAAGAGGTAGTGTCAGGGCTCCAGTGGCGCAATCGGTTAGCGCGCGGTACTTATACAGCAGTACTAAAGCCGAGCAATGCCGAGGTTGTGAGTTCGAGCCTCACCTGGAGCACGCAGCTTTTTGGGGGGCTTTTTTGGGGCTTTCGTGGCCGCCGGCTGCTGCGCTCGGTGAGGATGGCTGAGAAGCTTAAAAAGTTCGCAGAAAAATTATGCGGTCGTGTCAGCTGCGTGGGTCCGCGCTCGTGCCCCCATCTGTGGCTATAGAAACGTGTGTACATTTCAGATAGGGCATAATGTTTTTCTGAGTGCTGGAGAGATTATTTTTGTGTGCATACAGAGAGCCATCTTTTGTACACAGCTTAATGTATACTGATGGATAATGATCACACAAACACATAAAGACAACACTTGCATGAGATTTTTTAACGTTTGCATATATATGTTTGGTTATATGGATGTGCTTATATATAAACATACATTTGTTATGTTCAAAGTAGCTTCTCAGTGTGGAATAATTAACATATTTTGCTGGTAAGAACTGCATGTGTGATCTTGTAGGAAACAAGGGTTATTTTTATGGTATGTTATCTAATGTATTGTTCAAGTAAATATTGACTGGCACTGTCACTATAACTGGAAAGGAATAAAGTATTTCTTCTCCCTTATGTTGAATTGTAGCCTTTTCTTTGTAACTGCTAATTATGCTGATACTGCCTTTAAAAATGTGTAATAATGCATTCCATAACAGGAAGGAAAAAGATTAAAACAATTTTATATTTCTTTTCATAACCTGAGAGGTGTCAGGGCCATGTAAAAGGGGCAATCCAGAAAGAGGAAGCTGGGGGCACTGCCTGAATGTTTAGGCCCAGATCTTCCAGATCCATATGCTAACACTTAATCTATTATTATAAACAGTCCCGTTTATACTAAAATGTTCAGCTGGACCCTGGGATCACTTAGGCAGAGATGTCTTCATTGCCCAAATCAGTCTGCAGTCACTGTACTGCAGGGGTTAGTTGTCTGAAGTGTATTCTAGTTACCATTTTTTTCCTATTCTTTTTATCACTTTTCCCCCTCTGAATTTCATAGGAACTTTGCTATTGATTTCAGTGACAGTACAGTCATGCCGGAAGTGTGTCGCTCCTATCACATCTAGTGTAATGAAAACTTAAGTAAAAAATAAAAGTGAATAATACATGAAAGCATAAATAAAATTCATCCTCTGTTTGCAGTGAGGTTTCACATTTTATTCCTTATGCACAAGTATCATGTCTCAATGCTGAGGCATTAAGACAGCATGGAGGAATATTTGCAGGCGTATTGGAAATATATACATATAAAAAATGCTGTTACTGTGTAACTGAAAAAAAAAATAGCAAGCCTGTTGCCTGTGATTGGAAAAAAGACTGATCCCTAGTTGGAGCCCTTTTCTTTAGGAAATTGAGTAAGGAAAATGCTGCTTCCCCGCTTGCCCTGCGTGCGCAGAGTGCTGGGGCCACATGGGGGTAGGGAGCGCGTGAGGTCCTCCCCCGTTGTGGCCTGGGTGTTGCACTGGGCCGTGTTGGCTCAAAAACCCGAGGAATTGGGACTCAGAGCTGCCCCTCAGCAGCGCACTGGCCTCCCTCGCCGAGGTGACACCTCTGTTCCTCTGCCCCGCGATCCTGTGTCTGGGATTTCAGCACGGTTCACTGGGGGCAACCGCGAAGCTTTTGCCAAACAGGAGGTGTACGGATCAGGTGCTGCTTGTCCTGCCCCCAGCTCTCCCATGGCAATCACACCGCTTGGCATCCTGCACGTCAGCCCCACCATGGGCAGGACAAGCAGTGGCGGCTGCACAGCCGGTCCACAGACCTCTTTCACAAGACCACCTTCGTCCTCCTTAGCCCACCTTGGCTTTTACCCTCTTTCTAAGATTATTTGTGTCCCACCTCTGAAAAAAACAACCCAGAATTGCTTTGTGAGGCAACATGTGTTTCCACTCCTGTAGCAGAGGCCTGAACTCCTCATTGATTCCTATAGCTACCACCTGAAATAAGCCCTTTCCAGGGTGGGGATTTGACACTGAAAATAATGCTAAATCAGGGCAATTAACGGTGATTTACTAGGCTCCTATAACACAAGTGTTAGTTTACCTGTGCACAACGTGTGTTTATGAAGTAGAGCAAGTGAAATGGCTGCTGAAGTGTGAATACACCCTGATGGGGCTGTTAAAGAAAACCCACCAGGTGTGCTGCTTGGTGGCTTGGCCATGGCCACCTTGTGGAGGGGAGGTGCTGAGGGCCCTGCTCTGCCCCAAGTGCTGGAGGAGCCATGGGACTGGTGGGGCCAGGCTGGGCCAGGCCAGGTGGCTCCTGGTGGTCCCCGAGGAGGAAGGGCACTGTTTTGGAGCTGGGGCTGGTGAGTTTGCAGTTATTTATTTGGAGGGGGGCCCAGGCCTTGGTGGGGTTTTCCTAGTTGGTGTGTGGGGTCTTGCTGTGGCCTCTGGGGAGGCTTGAGTTGCTTGGCCTGCTGCAGTGGTTGTGCTGGGGTGGGAAGCAATGGCGTGGCTGTGAGCTGATCTTGGCCGAGTGAGCAGAGATGTGCCACAGGCAGGCTACTGTAAGGTAGGTGTCTTACAAGTCTGTGAAAGAGAAGTATATATGTTCCTTTACCGTAATGCTCTTTTTCATCATGAGTTCCTGGTTAGTGCTTCTAATGATTAGTTTTATATATGTAAATTAATGTATAAAGATATCCTTATACTATGCCTGAAAAAAATCCCAAAGTTTTTTATATATGTGTGTGTGTGTGTGTATATATGTATATATGTGAGTGATGACTTCTTTTATAAAGCTGGAATGTGAACAGATGACAAGTTTAAAAGAAAAAAAAAAAAACCCACTTGTGGAGATGCAATGTGGTAGCAGTACTAAATGTGATCTAGAAGGAGGTAACTTCTCTTCCCCTCTTCTCCCTCTCTTCTCCCAATAATAGCTTGATTATTTATCTGCACCTTGTTTTCCTTTGATAACCCCCCTGACACTGCCGCTGCCATGTGTTATCCTTCTTACGGGAGGTGGCCAGGACAGGCCTGGCCTGAGCTTGAGCGTGCTGTAAGCCATTGGGGAGGTCTTGGATAATCATAGTCTTCCTCAAATTGTGCTTGGGAGGCAGTATTTTCCTTTACAGAAGCCATTCTTCCATGCTGCCCTCTTTCTCTAGGGGGTCTACTGCTTCTAGCCTATATAGCATTCTTTATTCTTCTGTTAATTTGCCTGGTATAAATGTCACGCTTGCAAACCTGTAGTTCCAGAGGTCCTTGGGAATCTTTTCTAGGGTCGCTGACATGCTTTCTAACAAAGCATGTTTCTCTTCCTTTAACACTGAGTATGGACTATACTTAACTTGCAGTCTTACTATGATTGCTTGGTTCTGAATCTCACTGACCTTGGAAAGAGGGTTTGCATATAGATGTATAGATGCTTATAGATATATAGAAACTTTACATGCCTGAAAGTTATTGCTGGAGGGAGAGTTTACAAAGATTTAGATATTACACAATTTTGGAGACTAAATAGTACGATATTGGTCACATATAGCGTTTCACTGGAGTGGGAGATGCAGGATCAAAGAGAAAGATAAACAGCAAGGGTTATTACAGAAACACCCACAGGATAGCCCTCATCAAGAGCTGTTTCTAGAAGTGGCAACTTTTGTTCCCTATATGTTAAGTACATCGTTAGCATTTGTGAGGCTCTTAAGCCTTTGCTTAACTTAAGCTTATTTGAATGCATCAGTCTTGCACTTGGCATAGTCTTGCATTTAATAAAGACCGTTCCACAATATTAGATTTTGCATATTCTAACAAATATAAAAGTCTATGATGAAGACTTGATTTTTTTTTCCGTCCTAAATTTAAAAATACCAAATAGCAAATAAGAGTCTGCTTTTCATAACTTTTCCAATAGATGGCACTGTGATTACACAAAGTGAAAGGAAAAACAAGGCAAAAGCATTTTTAGAGTCCCTAAAAATAGAAATCATTTGCCAAATGCTTTGGTGTGCGCAGCAGAGAACAACAGGCAAAAATACCAATGGTTGCTTAGAGAATCTAGTCAACCGGAGGTATAGATACTTTTTTTTATGTAGCATCCTGTCTAAAGGACCTTTTTGAAATTAAAATCTATTGATTAGCTGTGTTTGGAGTAATTGAGATGGATGGGATCTGTCGTGTTCTTTAGTCTGTATGAATTCAGTACTTTTGCAAAATGCCATCATAGCAGGTCTGTCTTAAATTCCCTTGAAAAGGTTTGCTCAAGAGTAAGTGGTATTAGAAGTGTTCTTGCAGTGCTGCCCAAGGTTCAGGTAGCTGCTTGCTTTTGAGGGTGCCCATGCTGCAGGGTATTAGACTAGGAAATAACAATAAAACTCCATAGCTAACTGAGTCAGTTGACTTACTTGCATTTATCTTCTGGGCATCCTAGATATTGGACTGCGGATTAGAGCTGGTTAACTACACTGCTTAATTTTAAGTACTAAGCAGTTTAAATTTCTCAACTTTTTAAAGTCTAAGCTTTTAAACACTGTTTAAAAGAAATACTTAAAACAGGCTATGTCTCTGTAAGGAAAGCCACATCAGACTTATGCCAGCATGTATGAGGCCCAGTTAATATTGTAAAGCTTTCAGTTGCAACTTTATATAGCTTTATCAGTGAACTATGTCTTGGTAAATGGCTCCTCTGTCACTTTTGTGTGAACTCATATGTTGCTAAAAACAAGCTGAAAATGTTTTAGAAGTGGAAATATACTCACCTCATTTAAGTTTCAGAGGAATTTTGTAGCATATTGATGATGGATTTGAGGATGCCTTCTTTCAGCTGGGGGTGTGGATTATCTCTGTATTAAGTGGCCAGATCTGAGGTTGGGAAATTACTTTCTTGTATGCTTTGGTGTGTCCTGCCCTTTCTCCACTGGCCTTGCTTCTCCCCCATGTCCCTCCTTACAGAGTGGCTTGATCTCAGTAAGAGAGGATTGCCTTGAAGCTGGTACTCCCTCTAGGAAGGGAGGGAGCATCTGTTCAAATGCTTCCCCCCAACTCTACACTTCCCCATACTTCCACTGCCTCCTGAGGGGCTCAAGCTTTGGACTTTGGACAAGTGATCTGAGGCTTTTACACAATAATGCAAGATCCACTCCAGCCACTTCCTGTTAATGCAGCTGCAAACGCATTTCTGTAGATTCCCCCTAGAGTCATGGGAGGTGCTGAGTTTCCCAAGGTGGCTTGCATGGATACAGGCAGCAGTAGGGTTGTAGTTGCCTTGGGAGGCTTCCGCTCTATGAGCAAGAGCCCACATACCCCTGAAGTGGGCAGTTTGGAGACTGGACCAACTAAGTGGCCAAATTCCTCATTGCAGCCAGCCCAAACACCTCAGGAATATTTGTTCCTTCTGGAGGCTTGCAAAGTCAGTCAAGCTAGGTGTGTAAGTCCCATTGAAATCAATGCTGTATAGGTGCTTGCATATGTATGCAAGTCCCTAGTAACTTTCAAAATTTGACTGCTAATAATGCACTTTTTGCAAGGCCCGTAGTAACCTACATCTGTTTAAAATACTGCTGAGTGATGGATGGATCTGACTGTCATTCTCATTTTGCTGTTCCGTGCATGTAGTGTAACCAAGCCAAAAAAAATTTTATCACTATTTATTATGACAAAGTGATTGGTGCAGCTGTGTCACTATTTCTGAACTTCTTAACATGCAGTATCTTTGAAAATCCTGTTTTTCTGGAGTTGGAGACTTCTGTTTCATTGAGAGTACTAAGAGTGCTATGGTGTGCGTTTGTGCTTCAAGATGACTTTGTCAACAGAGAATTAGGGTACAGGTCCTTCTGTCTTTAGATTTTAATAGCCATTGCCCTTTTTACAGTGTTCTTAGGTTCTTACAATACTTGGCCAGACTTTCAAAGCTGTTTAGCGCATGTCTCCATGATACAGATGTTTGTCTACTTGCTTCTAAGCAGCTGGATGTTGTAAGGATGTCTAGCAAAGAGACTTCTTACTGCGAGGTAACCTGTTTGAAGCACTCTTGCTGGAGGGATTAGGCTGGTTGCCAGATACACTGAAGCCTGGAAAATCAGTATGTGCAACTCCTGCTTTTTCTGCTGTTTTTCTGTCTGTGAAAATATTAGGCTCAGTTTTGGTACCGTCTTTGCAGGAGGGAGAACATTGTCCTGTCTGAAATCTGCGTGGCTCACTTGTGTGCTGTTGAGCAACCCAGAGCTCATTAGCTGCAGTTCACCACTGCTCTGAGGCGAGTGTAAGAACTGAGCAGATGCCTTGTGCCCAGGTATGTATGCAAATTGTCTCTGCTCAATGGTGTAGGTGTAGACCCAAAATCCTTTTGGTATTTGGGTACCTCAGCATTCTTAAATGAATTTCAGATGCTATGGAGCTTTCAGGCTTTTACTTTCAGAAGCATTTAGATACCAGAAGTTAAGGCCAAATTGTCAAGGAGTCATGACTGGGGTGACTGTTTTAGAAATGTAGTATTAATGTATAATACAAATGGACGCAGTTTCACTGAAGTTGGTGAATTTGCTTCGTGTTGTATAAGAGGATAAATTCTGGCCCAAAGTAATGGGAAGCTTATGTCTGGCTGAAAGGAAACTAGGAAATTCATGAGGCTTTAAAGTATGACCCACTGCAGTATTCAGTATGTGTGATTTTTTGGCATGATTCAGCACTAAATACTAGTTGAAAACAGAAACACAAATTATAGGGTAAATAATTCAGGCCAAAGAGAGGCCTCCTGCTTATGCATACATAGGAAATGGAAGTAGAACCACAAAATACAATTGTTGGGAAGAAGAGCAGCAATTTGGAACATGTGAGTTTGCCATTTGCTGCTAAAACTGTGGAAATGATCCTCCTGAATGACACGTGAAATCAGAAGCACATAATCACTCCTTTGTATGTATGTGTGTGCACTGACCAGTAAATCATGTGAAGGCTGCTGCATTTGGAAGGCATCATCTTGGAGGGGACTCTGTGTAGTACCACTGCAGAGTTGGAGTATGTAATCAGCATTATGCTGCTTTGGCAGATGTTCTAATTAATTTTGGAGACTTCTTTTAAAAGCCCTTGGTGGTTTTTTGTTGTTGTTTGTTCGTTTTAACAGTTGGCCATTGGACTAGGTACGTCATACACTGGAAAAGAGAACTTCAATCTTTATGCTAAATTTTTCTTCTGTTCTGTTGCTTTGCATTTTATTTAGTTTCTAAATAGTTAGCTTTGGTTAGTGCCATAAGGCAGTACTTAGCTCTATATGTATCTAGTAGGAGTTACCTTAAACAATGTTCTTAAATGTCATTTAATTTATGATAACACTGTTCCCTTCTGGCAAAAATAGACCCAAGGTAGTGCTGATAGCTGTGTTTGGCTGAAGGAAACCTGGTACTTTAGCTGAATGATCTGGATTGTGTTTGCTTTATTCTGTAATGAGGAAGACCTTCAGAAATGAACAGAACCATTGCAGAAGTGAGGTGCAAAGTAAGGCAAATGGCAGAATGAATTGTTAGCACACTAACTTCTCCAGTGTGGGCATCTTTTAATCGCTCTTGGAGCTCAGATGGCATTGACTTTAGGTGTATCAGGCTATGTGGTACAGAACGGGGAGGGGTATCCCTGGTGCGTGATGTCTGTAGAAGAGTAGTTGACGAGAACAGCTAGCAGTATTAACCAGGATGTGACCCATGGTGAGCTGTTGCTTCAGGACTGCTTCCTTGTGCAGCACGATAATTGGAAGACTACAGTTCCTTGATGCCTCAGATGAATGCTGGTTTGAAATACAAATCTGACTGTACTTAATTTTACATGGAATATTCCTACTTACTGAGTTACTTGTTTTCTCTGGAAGCTAATCCATGGGATAATGGGGTGAAGATTCCTATAGCTTACTCCATTAAATGGCTGCTGGGCAATACAGGAAAGTAGGGTTTAAGGGTCAATTTGGAAAGTAACTTAGACCAGAAGTTTCCAATAACAGTTGTGGTTTGGATGCAGCTGAAATAAGAGCAACGCATCTAAATTCAATTGTACTTGCATAGCCTGAGTAATAATTTTAGAGTTGATGTGAACAATACACATTGGAGACTAATGAGCCGTATCCTGAAAGAAAATTATAACTGATACAGACAAACTGGGGAGAAAAACTGGTAGTGATTACAAGCTATGAAAGTGCTGGTCCTCATTGTCCTGCTCAATAAATTATCCTGAAGGGGTAAAGATAGCAGTTAGCAGCTTTGGTAGTAGCGGCAGCATTTAACCATATGGCTCAGCTTCTGTGGGTTATAAACAAAATACCACTGTTAGTGGAACTGCATCCATTTAAACCATAAGAGGACTTTGCCCTGTGTTTTTTGTTGGCAGCTCATTGTGCCTTCTACATCCTGCGCTTGAATTGCACGCGATTATTCAGTTAGATAGAGCAGTGGTTTCCATGCTGTCCAGGGACCATCAGGGTACGTGAGGTCCGAGTAAGTGGCCTATTCCAGTTAATGTGTATCAGTATATCCATGCTGGTGGTCTGCAAGAAACCTTGAGGTGACAACAAGCTGTTGGTTTCAGACCTGTGAACTTTTGACTTGCGACAGTGGTATAGCTGCAACTCTGAACTTTTCTTGCCCATTGTACTATGGACAAGAAAATGCTGCTTCTCTTGCATAGTCAGATCTAGTATCTTTACTCTTTCACTGGCTTGGAATTGTAAACATGAGTTTTGCTCTGGCAAAAGAACTTCTCGCTTATTCTTTACTGAATTCTTCATGTGTATAGGTCGTGAGTTACTCTGAGTAAATGAGTCTTTGCTGTAGCTTAATATTACTGTGGACTATATTTTACAAAAATTCCATTTGTGTCTTGTTTTACTGATAAATGCTTTTCATTTTGTTTCTAAATTAAACAACTTAATGTTCACAAATTATCAAAAAGGTTCATTTGGGTGTAAAATGTCAGTTTTACTACATACTTTTTTACTACATACTTTTTTGATAGATGGTGTTTAATTCCTTTATTCTAAAATTTGGCTTTCTTCACCCCATAAGCAAAGGAAACTAAGGATAAATGTGTTAACTATAGACCAAAGTGTGTGTGTGTTTTCTTGTTTGTTTTTTTTTCTCCTCCCTGCCCTCTCCCCAGTGCTGCTCCTAGAATTAAAACTGCCTTGAAGTACTCAGTGATAGTATTTATTGGTATGTGATTCATACCACAACTAAACTGACGTCAATGGAGCTCTTATCAGTTTATGCTTGGAATTAAGTCCAGTTAAATGATTCTGGAATCTTCTGATAACTGCCTTTTATCAATGTAAGCGATGTAGCACATATCTGTGAGAATTACTGTGGAGCTGCTCCAAATAAGATGAGACAGCTGAGGGTTTTTTCTTTTTAATGAGCGATGGTAATGAAGAGACAAGCTGTGTAGCATTCATCATTTGATGAGCCTGTCTGTTGTCCTGTATATAGAAGAGATTTTTTTAAGTATTCCCCATTAGGTTGCTTATCTGTTCAAAGTGACTATCAAGTACTATTCTAACACAGTAATGTTATCATCTGGTTCTATACTTTCTTATTCCAGTGCAAGGCATGGGAAGATCAGACTTGCTGGGTTAAGTGTCTACCTGGTAAAGGCATGCATGACTAAACATGGTGCCCTGGCTCACATCCTTGATTTGTTTGCACTGATTTAAACTAAGGTCCACATTCACTGGACTAATAGGCATTATTTCAGTTTTATACTAGTGGAATGGGAACAGAAATGTATGGCTTGCAGTTCAAGTGTTGTACTAGCACAAACCCTTCAGTCTCACTTATCTGAGAAGTGCCAGTTAAACACTGGAGAACAGTGCAAGAATGTCAAACTGCTTCGTTGGTAATGCCTGCTCAAGACTTCTCATACTAGATGAAACTCTGTATGTGCACTTAAATTCTGTTACCACAACTAATATATGTTACAGTGAAAATAACATGAAAGTAACGCAACGTTATTTTCTTTTTTTTCTTTAGTGATTTTTGCTGGGTGAATATCTTTTGGCTTGGTCTCCATCTGAAAAATTTTCTCTAGATAAATTGAGTACTGATGCTTAATTACAGCAGATCATAGCCATCACCAGGAAGTGAGGGAAAATTCATTTTTCCATTACTACATCTGGAGAAATAAAATAAATTAATGATATGGGCTCTTTTAAGTTTGAGAAGTCTCTGCTCAAGGGTGGCACATCCAGTAAGTGGGATACCAGCCTGGGCTGCTAGAGGTGTCCTCCGTGCTGTTGCTGTTTCCTCTGGGCACAGCCAGAGGAAACCCACAAGTGTGGATGTCCTATTCTGAAGTTATTGCTATGTATGAAATACCACTTTTGGGCCTGCTGCTGACAGAGGGAGCCTTCCGCAATATTTCAGATGCATATTGGTACACAACACAGAAATGTATGGGGTGTTAGGAAGTGTGGGTGTTCATCCCATTGACAGGAAATAGACCTACTTTGCCTGACTGCAGTTTACCTTGTATCTGTATGCACAAAGGCTTGATCCAAGATTATTTGTCACTTTGTCTCAAACTGATCATTTTCAACAGGTTTAAATAGCTCTAAATGTTCAAAAGCCCGTAACTGAATCTTTGGAAAGAGCTGTTAGACCATTAAAACAACGAATCTTCAGCAGATGGCAGCATTGCACTCTGTAACTGTATTTTTCCAGCGGTGGTTCTGCAATTCTTTACTCTTATGCTGGTATGAGGCTGCCAAGTAAGAAGTAATCCTAAACCACTTCTAAAATGTTTTGAAATACAGGTCTTAGTAGATTATGATAATTAGGTATTGTTTCAGACTCATGGCTTTCATATGGAAAATACCACTGTGCTGCATAAGAAAATATTATACTAAAAAGCAATATGAGTATGCTTAAAACTTTAATGTTAACTGTATAAGCAATTGCTTTGAGACAGAGGAAGGCTTTGATAGAAGTACTCCTATTTGTAAAAAATATTAGCAAATCTCTTAAAGACGCAAGACTTCAAACTGGAACCATGTGTATAGAGCTGTAAGTGACTTCCTGCATATTATGTCTTTTAAGCCTGCAACACTCCCCATTCCTTTTGGAAAAATTTACTAACTTTCCTAGTGCTTTTTGTACTATACTTTTTGGACAACTGGCATACTGATTGTCAGAGTCTGTATCTAGGCAGATATTCAAGTGGACATACCCCCCATTATATATTATAACTGTTTGACAGTGGTCAAAGGTTTAAATGCAATACTTCAATTTTTGTGTGTGTGAAGTCAGTTCAAGAGGAATATTATCTTGTATATAAAGCATATGCTTGACTGTAGATAAAATCTGGTCAGTTTATACCAATTGTGATGTTAGAGTTCCCCTGCCCCTTCCTTGTTGATCATGGGAGTCCTAGTAAGAAAGCTTAGGAAATGAAAGCTGGTGCTGCTCCTAAAGGGCTGACTTCTGTGACCTCTGCAGGAAAAAAAAAGTCTGGTTCCAGATAGGTATCTATCCATGAAGAAGTACTATATGCAGAATCCTTACACAGCTGACAGTAAGTTACCTTAGAGACTTCATTTTTCATGTTTTCTCTTTGGGAGACTATAGAGCTATTCTTAGGTTTGGCACAAGGTACACTTTCAAAGTACCAGTACCAGTATTAAAACCAGCTAGCACTGATGTAAATGACAACACAAAGTGCAGGGCAATGAGAAATGAAAACTAGGCCAACCATTGTGGCCATTGAGAAACAGGTTAAAAACATCTCTTGCAGATGAGGGTCCTGCAACTGTTAAGTAGAAGTAAGTGTATGGAAATCGGTGGAATTACAGTGGTCTCTTTAGAAAGCTTTATGCACCTACTTTAGAGATTGGATAGAGAATAAATGAAGCAAAGAAATTGTCGTGTCGCTCCCACCTGGCAACTCAAATAGCAGTATAAGTAAAACCGAAGTTCAGGCTGAATCATGTAGGTTACACTCTGGAGGAATTTGGCTCTGGGTCACACAACCAAACCAAAATCAAAACTGTGAAGTTTTTCTAGTTTGGCTGTAAAACAAACAAACAAAAACCCCTTGGAAAATACTGCAGGTATTAGGCTATTTTGCCTGGATGAGTAAACAGTTCTTCAGTTCCCACTTCTTAGGCTGTGACCGTATCAGTATTCGGGGACAAAGTAGGCATATGGAAATCTTATTTGGATGGGAGAATTTGAAGAAGATTGGTAGTGTGGGAATTAGTATTTTGAATCAAGAGAGCTGCTCTTACACTAGCTATGTGTCCTCAGAATATGGTGGTCAGGACAGTCTAATGTACACATTTGCTGAAATGCTGTATAAAGGCATTAATGAACAAGAGTTGTTATGTAGTAGAAATCTGTAGTGAGGGACTCTTTAGCATACCTGGATTTCATTTGCGACTTGAGCAGAATAGTAGGAGTTGGAATTAATTTCCTACCTTCATCAACAGTTAAATAGAGCTTGCATAAGCCTGTTTAACTGTGGTGGTGGGTTTTTTAATACTGCAGGAAGAAGCACTTTGACAAGATTAGCAAACTTTTATTTTTTTCCTTTAAAAGTGCATGAGGCGCTGAGATTCACTACCATGTGTGCATATACCATAAAATGCTATTATTAGTTACTCTTTTGATCACATTTGTAGGCTTTGGTACAGACATTTTAGATACCTTGAGTAGAGTTGTCCTTTACTTTGTCTTCTCTACAGTTATACAGTTAGTACTGTTGTATCCTCTGTGAGATAAATGTATGCTTTCTAAAAAACAGTTAGTATTGTTTCTCTCTTATAGCGACGCTCCCCCCAAAACCAAAGAAACTCTTAGTTATTTCTGTCCTTCCAAAGACCTTACAGAGGTTAAATCAGAAGATAAATCTCCTATGTCTCTTTGGGTATTACTTTTGTGAGATAAGTCACTAGCTTCAAAAAGCATTCACAGATCGCTTCAGAATAGGTGCTGAGAATGTTATCTGTTTAAAAAAGCAACGACACATCTTAAAAAATCAAGTCCTGCTTTGAGACGCTTGCCCTTCCAGCTATGTGGACTCTGTTCCTTTGCTTCATGTGAATAATCAGTTCCAGGGTGGGTGATTATTTTGGATGGCTTCTGCTGCTGGAAGAATATGTTCCAATGTATATCACTTCAGTTTTGGAATAACTTTTTTATCAAGAAAAGTTGCCCCAAAGTAACAGTATGCTTAATGATGCATTAATTCCTGGTGTCACTTTAGTACCATTATAGAGAATATCCTGAATTTGATGTAAAATCTCAGAGATGAAAATCTTGCTCATCTGCAATGTACATAACTGTTCTTTCAGGATTGAATGATGTACTCACTTTTTCTGGCCTTCCTAATCAAACTTCTTGAGGCTATTGTAAACTACTTAAATCAGATTTATTTTTGAAATGCTGAGCAATGCTTGCTGTGCAAATGAATGAAGTATGTGGTTATGTAGCAGTTCTCTAAATTTCCACTGCTATTGACATGGTTGATGTAGTAATTAAGCACTGGTCCACATGATCTTAGACGGCGCTTATACTCTAGCGGGAATTCTTCATGTGTAACTGAATGTGGAGTATTTGGAGCTCAGCATTTATGGGTAGTCTCAGCATGACAGGTGAGGCCATGAGTTTACTCTATAATACTCCTAATGAGTTCATTTGTTTTTATAGCGAATGAATGCAGTTTTGAAGGTAATGAGTTTGGTCTTTGGTTGCTAAATATCTTCTTTCTTAAAAGATTATATATCATTGTTGCCCATGTTTCTTGAATACAAAGTAAGTGTCCTTCATTTACATGTTTAAGGAAACAGCATAAAAGATTTTTTCATGTCTTACAGTTCTTTAATAGTCATTTGCATATTGTATACATTTTAGAAGGAACCTTTTCAAACTGCTATGTAAACCATTCAGAAAGACTCCCTTTGCCTTTGTTTTTGCTTTTATAGGACACAATTTAAGAATTGTTTCTTTTTAAAGGATTAACTAACAGCTTTAAGAAGTGCTTTCTAGAGTGGCTTTTTTTCCCTTTCTCTCTCCAAAGTGGGACAAAGTCAGTTGGCAGACATGCTCTTAAAGCATCTCAGTCCTGGTGTATGCTGGAACTTGAAGTCTGAAGTTTGCCTAAAGAAATGATTTCCTGACCTGTACAGCCAGCACTTCTTCTGGAGAGCCAATAAGCCTTTTAAAGGCTTGCTAAGATGACTCTCCAATATCTGAAAAAACAAAAGATCCTTATAGCTGCTAAAAAATGTGAACCGAGCTGTTAACTTGCACATATGTTTAAGATGCTGAAACTGGACAAATACATTCACCCAACTTGAAGTCTGTTTCATCTTTCCAGAGTAGGTCGTAATGTTCTGGGAGGGTGTGTGTGTGTTTTTTGTTTTTTAACTTTGTGTAGTGTTGATAGTGTTGTCTCAAAAGCAGTTTAAGGATGCAAGTGAGGCCAAGTTTGTAGACAGAGGTTATGTCTCAAAAGATGGACTGATGCAGCTGGAAAAAGCAGACAAGTTTTCAGGTGCACAAGGCCTCCTTTGTGTGTGTAGGGGAAGCATTAGGCTTCAAAGCTAAATACAAAGGGGAGAACACTACTGATTAGATCATCTCTGTAAGAAGGGTGATCTGGTATCTGTAGAGCAGAGAACATACTTTAAAAGGGAGGATGGAAGGGAGAAAAGTATAATGAGGAGACACTTATTTGTGTGTGGGAAAGGGTTCTGAAACATGAAAAGATGTGGGACTTCAGTTTGGGAATGGGGCAAATGTGGGAAAGGAGAGATCACACCTTTGAGTGTGATGCCTAATATCCAGTACAGCTGTGAATTTCACTTTCCAAGATTACTGTTGGATGTAATAGCATGATGTCATGATGTAATATGTAATATAATATATGATTCAATGTTATTTATATATTATACAACAAGGAAATCTAAAGGATTTAAAAAACACCTGTATTTCACTCTTCAGTTTTGTGGAATTGAGGAAATGACTTATCCTGTTTGATCTACAGCAATAACAATTACAATAATCACAGTGATGGAAGGATCTGGTCAGGACTGTGACACTGGGTACAGAAATAGTGGTCTTGGCTTCACTCTTGGAATGAGTGATGAAGTATAGTAATGTCCATTTTTCAAATGGAAAAGGAGATAATGACGTGGAGATGATCAACTTTTAAAGGTTAGCTTTTAGCTGAACTAGCAGCTGAACTTGGTCCTATGGTCCTACTTGTTGTCTTATCTGCAAGCATTTTCTATGTGAGGGCTCTGTCTTCTCATTGCTGTAACATCCCACAAATATTTAACACCTTTATGTCTTTATTTTGAAGGGATGTTGTACATAATAAACCCTTCTTGCAGATAGGAGATAAAAGCAAAGGGATCTTTGTCTCTTTGGAGTCAGATATTTAGCATATTGAACTCTTCTGGGCAAGAGCCTAAGCAGCATTGTAAATACCATATTTACTTCAATGAAGGATTTTTTTCTTATTACTGTGTTAAAAATATTTCATTTGTGTAATGTTGCAGCCTGCCGTTGTATATACAAGTTGTGGTGGGAATAAGAATAATAAAAGTAATTTATCACTCTAGAGACATGTTTTTAAAGTTGTACTTGGATGATGACTGTTTGCTTGTATCATCTGAAACATCCCAGTTACCAGTGGGAAAGCATCTTAATGACAAAGATTAGAGAATCTGAATGAGAAAACAGAGCACGCTACTATCTAAATAGGTAGCATGAGAACATAGAACATATATTTAAAGTGAATTGCTCTGGAATTTAAGCTGTGTATTTTAATATGGTATTTTCAATATCTAGGCTATTTGTTTTAAAGTCATATAAAGCCACGTGTCTTGTATCTAAACTTGGGAAATCTTAAACTCTTATCACTAGGACTCTGCAGAAATATGAGGCTATGCCTACACTGTTATCCTTGCAGGATATGGGAACTTAAAAGCTTATCTCGGCAGTGGAAATTTTAAATCGGGATGGTGAATTTAGAGCAGCAATATTACTTTTTTGTGGCCGTTTTTTTTCCTACGTTCTGGAGTTGCATCAGACTAGATTTTTGTACAGACAGCTAAGTTGTTATATTACTTTAACTCTTGCTGCATCTTATACCTGTATTCCTCCTCCTAGGCCATTGCCATCTGATAGCTGCTTGGGAGAGTACCCCTTCCACCCTTCTCCTGAAACAAACTATCTTCTCCATAAACCTTAGGGATCATGTTCCCTGTCAAACACAAGAGCACTATGCCACCCCATGGCAATTTTGACATTTAATTCTGCTACATGGGTAAGATTAAACATACAGAACTTCACAAGGGGAAGTGCTTGTATAGGAAGAAAACCAGATCTGAAACACCACTCGATCTTGTGGCTGCACACATCTCCTCCAGAGCCAAGGGTTTCTCAGAAATTAGAGTAGGGACTCCTTTGATCTTGTCTTGTGAGCCTTTCGTAGTGGCTCAGGTCTCCTGAGAGTACTCTAAGTGTCAGCAAAGACATGAGTTCTTCAATATCTTATGTTTAGTAAACCAGGCAGATCCAGCTGGCCTTCGGAGAAGCTGTGGAGTTTTTCTGTTCAGAGTTTTGTTCTTCTCTTGCTGAAATCACAAGTCAAAGTGGATGCAACAGTGATTCTTTTGTAATTAGTGCATTTGCCACAGGCCTCTGCTGCAGATAGGGAAACACATATGGGGGAGATGCTACATATTTTGACTTCTGCCTATGATTTTAAGGGGAAAATTAGGTCATTTTATTTGACTGGCAGTATTGTTTGTTGCTGTATTACCACTACTAGAACAGGGGAAAAAATGTGACTTGGAAACATCAGAATGACTAGCTCTTGGGGGAAGTTGCTCTAATTCTATTGGAAAAAAGTGTAAAAATTTTACTGGGAAAGTGTAACACCCCCCCCCCCCCCCCCCGGGTATGTTGTTTAAGCTTCTCTAAATAAGCTATCCTACATGCTACTGGATTTATCAATGCACATGCTGTGTTCCATGGTGCTACAGCAATGCTGTGCCTGGTGGTCTTGCACTGTCTTCTGTGCTTTTCTTGTCAATCAGTTCAGATATATAGTTTGAAAATTCACATCAGGAAACAGATTTGATAGTTCAAATCTATATATGACTTACTGTTAGTCTAAATCAGTGGGGGGAGTGCAACATGTCTTTGAATACATATATATATTTTTTCTTTGGTGTGACAGTCATTTTACCTTAGCAAATAGAAGAATTCAGCTGAAAAGTAGAGCCCAGCATCATACAAAACTATTATTCTAGGTAATCCATAACACAGCTTTAATAAATCTAATGCTCACTCATCTATTCAGTGGACAGTGATACTCGATGCAAGACTTATTACTCTAAAACATTTAGTTTTCTGTTGGGATTTCATCATTGTTAAAAACCCTTAAAAAGCTAATAAATCATGATTTGAGTTAATGGTCCTTCCAGAAGATTAGAAATGAAATTCGTAGACTTCCAGTCCCTCTGGGAACTGATAATCATTTACTTGACACTATCTTCTAAACACTAGAAAAAAAGCTTTAAAAGGTCAGCTATTCTCTGGCAGAGGAGTTGGTAAGATATTAAAACAGGCTAACATAAGCCAGAGCTGGCAATGATTTAGACTTGTGGTAGGTAATATTTATGAGAACACACAAATGTCTAAGCAGCACTGCCAACTTATTACTTATCCTTTCAGTCCTTACAAAATTAAAGTTGTTTCTTCAATGTTCTGGCAATTATGGCCTATACAAAAAATGTATTACTGTTCATTTCTGTTTATTTTTACAGAAAGCAATTTCTCCAGCTTCTATGAGAGAATGATCATGATGGGATTAGTCTTTGTTTGTTTGTTTGTTTTTCTAATTGTTTTCTTTCCAAAATCCTCCAGTTACTATTACAGAATGTTCTGGTTTTTGGTCTTGTTTTTTCCCTTTTTTCCCTTCCCCATTTTCTCATATGACTACAAGCAAAACTTATTTTTGCATTTCTGCTTTACGGTAATACCAATACTGCACAGTCTTTCTGGCTAGTAACTTTTCACTAATAAGCCTAGTGATGTTTAAAATCCAAATTCATGGAAACTTTTCCAGAAAGCCTGAGAAAGGTCATACTGTTAGTTTCTACATCCACTGGAGGTATTCCAGGCAAAGCTCGGCAGAGTATCTAACCAACTACTTTACTGAGATAAAATGCCTTTTAGAGGCAATAGGATGTTGGCCTCTAATAACACTGCTTTCCTCATTTCCCCAAGCCATCATTTTGGATTTATTTTATAAACTTTGCAAGCTAGTTAATGGTCTGCGTTAAAGGCATAGGACTTGGCAACGAACTGCCATGTGGCTGCGCACACTGTTCTTCCTACAAAACTGGTATGGCCTTCCTTGCCTGCGCAGGAGTAGCCTGATGCTGCACCTGTGAGTCAGTGAGCTTTGCCAATCAGGAATCCATGAGGAGAGACCCAGCAGCACTGGTGAATGATATGGCTGGGCTTCCCAGCATCAGCTGGATGCATTTGCTGCTCCATATCCGCAGCTGTAGGTTTGCGTTTGCCCTAGGCATCCGTATGCATGCCACTGTCAAAGAGCAGTGATGCTTGTGGAAGCATCCTCTGCACACGTAAGGTGATAACTCTGAAATTGCAAGTGAATGCGCATCTTGAAGACAAAATTGCCAAAACTTCAAAGCCAGGATTTGCTCAATTTTGATAGAAGTTCTGGACGTTGTTTTCTGAGCAGGCAACAGTATGAACACTTGAAGTTTTACAGTATAAATTACAGTCTTTGGCTCTTGCACTTGCATAGTAATTGTTAATACTTGACCACTTTAACATATCTAAATATAGATAGGTAGATGGCTTAAAGAAAACATTAATGAACACAAAATGTTAAGCTGTAGAGAATGCTTTGAAAGTATGTTTTGCTGTAACAAGGTAGTGAGTAAAATCTAGTTATTTAAAATTACATGTATATTGAACTGTAATGATATGGGTATGAAATTTTTTATTTGAAGTGTTTATAGCCATGTCAGCTGTGCATTGGTTTTCTACTACTGTTGTATTGCATCTCTTCAGGGATGGGAAGGCAAAAAACAGAAATGAAACTGATGCTTTTTTTACAGAGAACTTGGTCAAACCAAAGCAGAGCAAGCTGGTTTAGATTCAGATTTTACTTGCTTATTTTCTGTCACAGCATCATGTTCTGAAATATGCTCTGTATTTGAGGGCAACTGGTGCTGCTTTCTTTCTGGTACAACCCCACTGACCATAATACAGTTATTCCAGAGAAATTATGGGCAATGCAGTGTCTTTAACTCGGACTTGTTGTTAACTGTGATGGAAAACAGAGGGACAAACGACAAACCCATTCTTAGCCTGCAATATAAATGTTCTTATGCATTTCAACAGAGAAATTTTGGTTGGAGTGACTGGCTTTTCTAGGGGATTTGGATGAAGTTGCTGCTATATCTCTATTTTACTTTCAAAAGTGAAATGCTGAGAAGACAACTTTGCATTGCCACAAGCAGCACGCTAGTTTCTCTGTGTGGGATACAGACCTCAAAAGAGGAAACAAAATGAAGGCTAAATATTTAATCAACCTAAATAGACCTACAACTGATGCAAGGAGGAGACCTGCTTAAGGTAGCTGGGGGAATTAAAAGAACTACACTGAAATCTAGTCAAAACTTAGTGCTCAGCTAAACTCCAGTGTCTGTTTTAATGATGCCTAAGGGAAATTAAGTTATTCATATATTTCTCAATATCTTAGGCAAAGGGGAAAAAAACAGTTAGATTCTTCAGTTTTGTGTGCGTACGTACTTAAACAACTTTTAAAATATATTTCTATTAGGTAGGAGACTTATGAGTGGCACTTGAGCTGGGTAGGGAAGTTTTCCCATTCCATGAAATTTTGAGTCTGTAAATACTTTTTCATAGTGAAGGAGACTTTAAAATGCTAAATTACTTATTCCCAAGTGCTTCTGTTTTGGTTAGTTACTTTTATTCTTATCATTTAAGTTGTGTGAACAAGGATTAATTTGAAAATGATGAATCAATTTTCAGAACTCTTTCCCAGCTTGATGAGTCAAGTTTGTCACATACAGACTTTCTTGAATAAAACTACTTTCTCAGGTTTATTTTCCTGGTTTGCAACAAATCAGGAATTTAGGGAAGGGGAGAAAGAACCTTGTACCCATCTTAAATTATTAAATATGCTTTGTATAGCGGGGAACAGTATTTAACAGATCTGTGAATTATGGTTCAGTTCCATACATATTTTTTTCTCCCTGGCTGTAAAGTCATAATGACAAACAGTGTTATTTCCCTTCTCAGCATATGCCACATGCTGCTGGAAAATATGCAACAAAGTGTAACATTAACATTTCCCTGACACTTCTAAAATTAAACAAAACCTTCAGGGGAAGGAAGCTTCATGTTAATTTATGTATTCCACAGTTCTTGGGCTGGGGAGTGAGGGTGGACACCACCCATAGCAGCTGCTTAAGCCAAAGTTATTTCTAGTTTAATAGAAGCACAAAGTCAGAACCTGATGAGTCGGAGGCTTGAGCAGTGATTTAAAGAGATGGTAGATACATGTTTCTCTTCATGTATTGAATATATTCCTCCAGAATTCTATCTCTTTATTAAAGAGCATCTTGAATTAATATTTTAAACACTGGTGGTTTATGGATTGTAAGTAACAAATCTCATTTGTATTTCTCAGTGGTAGTGACTGCCAGTGACTATCTGATGTACTTCAAATGACTCGGCTACTCAAAGTCTATAATTTCCTGTACTCTGTCAGGGTGACTGGTTTGTATTTCCTCAGCCTGGGAGGGTGGGCTTTCAGGTTTGCTAGCTAGAGGAAGATGCAAGTCACCTTGGAGGGGAGGTAGGTAGGAGGAAGTCTTAGAGCAGATTGAGGAATCTCTCTTATTTCCCCAGGGCATGTTGGAGTCATTTTAAACAGCAGTAAGTTTGACAAATGCCAAGAAGTTTTGACAATTTTCCTTCTTTTTAGGCTCATTTCTTGATTTTAAATTTGGGGGATGGGGTAGGGGTTCTTTTACTGGTCCTCATGGCTACTGGAATAAGCTTGTCCAGAAAGCAGTTGGCAAATCTGTCTTGTACTTAGAGTATATTATGTGCCTGGACAGATGATGCTCCAAAAATGGAGCTGAAGCTCCATTTTTAAGACACTATATAGGTGGAAAAAAGTCACTTCACTGTAATAAATCTGTGATTTGGCTAATATGGCAAACCCTGGATTATTACGTTTGGGTCTGAGAAGTAGGCTGCTGTGTCTTTCTCCTTTGTACCAACCTGTACTGACATGGGTTAATTTCATGTGAATTTTTTTTCAGTGAATCTCTTACATTTGCTGAAGACAGATCAATGTCTGAGCTGACAGTTATCTGTTTGTGTCAGAATATTGTCAGTGAAGACCACTGCCATCTCTTCACTTGTGGTCCACCACTACTTGTTGTCTCAAACACTGACTTAATGGAATTTGCAGGGTTTACCATAGAAGTCATGGTTCTCACCAGAACATAATAAATATACCAAAAATTGTTCTCTTAATAGCACATAAGAGCAAGAAGCTGGGCTGCCTTGAGGGTGGTGGGAGGGAAATCACCATGAAATCTCCTGTTAACTTAAAAGTTCTCTATAAGGAAGAAACTCCAAAACATGTACGTTCTGGTGACAGCTCAGTACAAAATTCCTCTTTGCTTGTGCATTTCAACACTGTGCACTCATGTGACGTGTGCTCCTGCTGTCTGACTTCTAATCTTCTTTCCTGTGATTCCTTTCTCATTTTTGGGTGGGATAGTATTTAATGTACACTTCATGAAGGTAAGGTCTTACTCCTCCTAGCCAAACACATTTACAAAGACGACATTGCACGTCAAGCTTGTTCAAGTCTATAGAGGCATACAAGATGCTTTGTGTCACAGCTACTATTCATGTTTCGTCTTTTTCTCCAGAGTAAATTTGTTTTAGGCCTCATGTTTGTCTGGTGTACTTTACTTTAGGCATTGAATTCTTTGAAGATATGATCACAAGTTTTTGGGTAGTGATCCCTCACTTTGGATAGAGGCCACACCGTGTTGATTAGACATTAACATTTTTCACTGTTCTTCATACTGCATGAAGGGTAGTGTAACCCAGTAGTATATTTGATGTTCTTCCTGAATTTCATTTCTTCTGGGAAGACTCTCATGAATTAATGAGCAAGCTATGAAGTAAGCAAGAATCATAAATTACTTCAAAGGAATTGCAGAATACACTATGGTACATCAAACAAGTGTTCAGTCAAGTCTGTCCTTGTATATGCCAATGGTGGGTGTTTCCTCTCCAGCATACTTTATTCTAAATTTAGGGATATATTCTCACTGGTGTATGTGGAAATCTTTCATGTAATTTCTGTTAACATTAATGGATGTCACATGGGGTTCAGTAATTCCATGGCACAGCTAGAAAAGAATAGATCCCTTTAGTTTTTTACTTGGATGTTGACTTTTTAGAAATAGTCACTGCACACTGTGTCAACCAATTTCAGTGCCAGTGCCAAAGGTTTTCAACCACAGAGGTAGCCTAGAAGATTTTCCTGAAGTTCAAAGCTCCCAAAACTTTAAAAATACTTTGCAAGCAAATTATGCTGTAATGGCAATGTTCCATTACCTCTCGTGTCATTTGCCAGTTACCCAAATGAAAGAGGAACTGGCTGTGTGGACAAAACCTCAGTCCCACAGCAGCATAAGATGTGCCTACCCATGGCTTTCCCAATTAGAGTGGTATTGGCACTCCTGTATTTGCAGCGTGTTGGCAGTATGCACTTCTGTTCTGGTGTGGTTTGTGAAGGGATGTGGTAGACTACCTTGGGGGAAGATGCCATTTGCTAGAATTATTTGTGCCTGAGCCTTACGGGTTGCCAGAGAAGCAACTTGTAAAAGCAAGCCCATTAAGAACTGATAGTGAGTCATGTAATGACAGAGTTTTCATGTGCCTCATGATTCAGGTGTTTCATGCAGAGACAGTGAACACTTGCCATGCTTGGTTGCTTGCTGAAATCTGATGTTATGCTACATTCTAAATATAGAGGTAGTTGCATATGGGAAATTAGGGGTATGTGATGAAGTATCATTCATACATGTGGTTTAATTCTAATATATTCAGACAATTACCAAAGATAAATGTGCTGTGCCTTAAAGTCCGTGAATTCGTTCTACATCCAGAACAATATTGCAGCTAAGGCTGTAAGAGCTCACCAAGTGCTATTGCCATGGGATAAAAACTCTGGAGCTGAACATACCTGCAGAGAGAGTTCTCTTTACTCTCTCTATGAAACTTGGGCTTCTATACTTCTTATGGTGCATAAATTTGAACCATTTGAGACATCAGAGACATTAGAGCCTGAGTTTTACTGAAGATCAGGGAGACAGTAGTCAATGATTAATTAAAGTTGTGTTTTAGGGCTGTAAGAGATAGCATATGGAAAATCTGTCCATAAACTTTTGTCTGTAAGAGCAAGCATAATTAAAAGTGTTGGGTACATTGCCAAGTTAGACATAAAACTTGAGAAGAGGTTATTAGTGAATAGAGTGGCTAGAGCAGTCTATATATAATTTTTTTTACATACAGCTCCACAACTTATAATGGGGATATTTAGTGTATTAAGAGGGGGAAGATAATTGATTTAAAAATAAAAAAAAAGTGAAGGATAGGGACTATGAAACAACTTCTGCTAAATTTTCCAATAGGTTTATAAAAATGAAGCACACAATCGTGCAGAAATGCTTTTGCAATGTAGCCAATGTATTTATAAATCCTTAGGTTAAAAGATTTGTAACTGTAAATCTGCATCAATTTTATCATTCCCTGAGTGTTTACAGGCTGTCTGTGGCTCTAACTATTAACCTCAGTGTGAAATTAGTTTGTATTTAATGCTATACTATACTCTAGACTGGGTCTCACATATCGGCACACTGCAAATTCCGTAAAGATCTTGATAAAATGAACCATCAAAGTTACTCAGATATTAGAAAATGCATTTTTGTCTACAAATGAAAACTAAGCTGAGGTTGTGGAAGAAGACTTGCTGAAGGCTTGCATGTTGGCATTCAATCAGGACACTAACATAAATATGTTAGCTGCAGTATTTTTGGTTTGAGATTATAGTTGCACAAATTATTTACAGACTTCTCTATATCTGTCAGGGGGAGAGAACAATCCTTTGTCATTTTGAGTGATCTTGCTCATTAGGCATCAAAAGTCATCAAAAGCAAGATTTAATATGGCTTCCACTCTAGTTATGCAGAATAAGATTAGAACCCCCGCCCCACAACATGATTAAAATTATTGTTTTTCACTTGAAAAGATATTATCCATGAGCATGATCATACTTATATGAAAAATAATGATGAGGCTTCTGATTTGTGTCTGTGTGAACAATGTTAGGACTTCAGGAACTGCTTCAAATTTTAAAAAGAGTGGAAGACAAACATGACTTAATATAAACTAAATACAGGAAGGAAGAAAGGAAGAACTTTTTTAATAATTTGAGACTTCAGATCTACTGCTTTAAGACTCATTAATTCGTGCTGAAGTCATTAAAATTTTTTTGGATGATTTTGTTTTCTATAAACCTATTAATAAAGCCCTCTTCTCCCCCACCCCATGAGGAGGAAGGAGAGAAAAACAAAACAAAACAACCAACCAAAACTAAGGCATGTGATGGACACCTGAAGTCAAATCTAGCTGTGCTTTTTCAGACTTTCTGCCAGTGTGCTTGTCAGTTTGGGACTTGACGAAAAAGTCATATTACGATAGGGAGTTGTCACCTGGGCAGCTAATCCCATCTTTTCAGTGATACTAGGTGTAAAATAGTGCTTCATTTGGATAAGCGTGGTATAACTGAATTCCCAGAGAATACTTCTCCAACTTGGAGAACTAAATTTGTCAGACTGAAGCTTTTTTTTTTTTCTCCTCCAGATCTAGGTTTCTGTGAATGTGAAATGGATTGCAGCAGCCGCCTTTGTCTGACATAATTTACTGGTCTTGTAATGGTTTCTCCATGTGCAAAGGAAACTTTCAGTAAGTTTTTGATTGGAAGCAATGTTGTATTTCTAAATGATAGGGAATAAGGAGGTGAGAGGAAACCCTGAAAAAAATGTTATGCCACAGAGGAAGAAAAAGTACTTGGTATGATATAGAAATCCTAGAAGTAATTTTTAGCTGCTTCAACTGGTAATGAATGCAATACTCCTACAGCAAAGGCATTTGACAGGTGAGGAAACGGGAAGGCTTGCAATGTTCCTACCACCACGGGGTGTGTGTGTGTTTTCCCCTCCACCTCCAGTTTTAAGTCCGTTCCAATTCTGTAGCGCAAGAACTCAAATGCAGCCCAGAGGCTGTTCCAGCTGGAGGTGCCGGTTGCCTTCTAGACTCCCATCTTGCAGATTGTGTGGGGATTTGTACAGGCATTGCTTTCCCAGCTGTTGTTTGCCACTTCTACTCTGAGAAGTTTTGCTCAGCTGAGAAATAATTTTGGGATGATTATGGAAGTAACTTTCTTTTAAAATGGGAGAAGTACTTATTTTTGTTATCTATACCAGGTATGCTTAAATGGGAGTTAATTTGGACTAGATACAAACAGAGCATGGACTGGAATGGGCATGCACTCAGGCTTAAACATGCCAGAAATCTATATTTACTTCTGAGTCCTTTGTGTTCACAAAGCCATACTTATCGTACTGTGTTTTTTCTTAGAGCAGTGAATCAAGCGCACAGATGATCAAATGCTTATGTTGAGGCGTGACCTGGAAAGCTATGCACATCTCCTCCCTCACAATAAAAGGAGGTGGGTGTGAAGTGTGTAAGAAATACCATGTTTATAAGTAGGTTTAAGACTGTAAACTTAGTGAAAACTGTGAAAACACACAAATATATTCTAGATTTTTTTTTTGTAAAAAGTCAATTTACTGTTGTGTATTTAATCCAAGAGTCAAACTGGGTTTTTAGATAAGGATTTGCAAAGATATCTACGACCTTAAAATCGGCTGTCTTTATATTTACAAACCTGAATTTGTTTTATAAGCACCTTTAGAATGAAGTTGTTGATTCTTACAGTTAATCTTCAGTAGCACTAAGTCTTTTATATTTGAAGCCACCTACCTTCTTACAGGAAGTGGTTGTCTTTTGCCAAATGTCTAGCAAGTCACCGCAGTTTGAAGTCACAAACTGATTGGGAGGAATAAATTTCAGGGTCTGAATTCCAGCCAGGCTGTGTGTGATCTAAACCCCTAGGCATGGTTAGAAAGGAAACAGACCTCTAGCTTTATACCTCTTCTGCTGGAGATGTTTACAAAAAATGTTTTTATGCTGAAGTGAGCCATTACAGTTATTTCTCACTTTTTCAACTCTTGTAACAAAAGGAGAAATCTATAATAAAGATGGTATAATGGAGTAGGAAATTGGTATCACAACATTTTCAGTTTTTTTTTTTTTTTTTTAAAGCATGGACATATAGGATTAGAGTATTTCATTCTAATTTATTTTGTAGAAACTACTAAACAATGAGGTATCTTTTTTTTTTCTTCCCCTCCCTACCCCCAACAAATGCACATTGCAGAGGTACTTGTGTCACGTTGTGAATGGTTTGAAAGATATGATCCTTTTTAATTCCAAAGTTCATCTGTTGGTTTCTTTTTAATGTGGAAGCAAAAAAATCAGTTTTCGGCTTTGGGTTATTAAATAAAGTTCCCATACATAGACCTGATAGAATAAGGGAAAGGCAAATGTGCAGAGGAAGAAATACTATATACTTGCATGTAAGTTGTTCAGCAGGGAGTGACACACCGCTGTGCAAACAGTATGACTCTTCATATGTATCGCACATGCCATCTACACTTGGTTTGCACATCCACTGATCTCCAGCATGCACAAGGAAATATGGGATAATCCTAACCAGAAGGATCATATGGTAGGCATTTCCTCGCTGCTTGTGACTTGCTCCATCTGGTTACATGCTTTATTCCAGAGGCAAGTGCTGTTGTTCTGTTCTCTTTTCCTGTGGCCCTGAATCAGTTAATCTTCCTCCCCTGAGGTAAACAAACTATAAACCTGAGATAATAAAATATTCTAAAGAGTACATTCCAACAGATATCAAGCACCCTCACTTCTGTTTTAAGTTACAGATGTGGGTTTTCCTTAAGAACTATTTCTATCTTTCTCCCAAAGGATAGTGGCTTCTAATGCTGTAGTCTTCATCCCATCCTTCTAACATCTGAACAAGATAATTGGTATATCCTAGAATAAGTTAATCATCAGTCCCACTGTTTTGTTTTCGTAAGCTTGTCATACCTGATTCCCAAAAGTTATCAGATAGCTGTCAATTGTCAGCTGTTCCCCCTTCTACAGTAGGCATATCATACTTGCACAGGTGACTGCCCTTGTTTCAGAAGTTCAGTGTGATAGATAGGAGAAATAAATATAAATAAATAAATCTGCCTGAAATTCACTGGTAGAGAGACAAAATAATCCTTATCTATAAAGATGTCATTTTTTTTCATTACAAGAATGATGTGAGAAGTCTGCTGGTCCACTTTAATGGAGTATGGTAGTCTTTTAAACTAATTATCTTCACTTCTGGCCAGGTGGTCTTTTTATAGCTGATACTTTGATAACTCTTTCCATGTTTATAGGTGTCCTGAATTATTTTCCTGCCTCTAGGAAAGATAACTCAGTCCTCAGATGCTGATAGATGTAGCCTGTTCCAAACTTGAATTTGTCTTAATGTCCACAGTAGTGTCTATATGCTTATATATAGATAGCAATATATCAACCAAATGGAACTCCATTCAAGTTTATGAAACTTTGTAAGTGGGGAAAATGGCTCTAGATGTCACTTCTCAAGATGACAAAATATGAATCAAAAAAAGCTGCATTTGGAATCTGAAGACTAATTTAAGATTATACAGGAAGGAGAGTGGCTTTTAGTTTTACAATACAGCAAAAACTTAGAACTGTACACTGGTAATACAACTTTACTACAGAATATTTCATAGTTTCTGTAGAAAGAAGCCCATCATGTATTATGCATGCATTATTAAGTCTTGGATATTTGTAGAGGCAGGATGTTTTAACAGTAAAGAACAATGCCCTGATTTTGAAATTCAGTAAGCATAGCTTTTAAGCTACAAGCTTTGCTAAAAGCCTAGCAAAGAGAGACTCAATGGTAGAAATGTTATCTAATATATGAGAAAATTAAATGATTGCCAGGGAACTCCCATGCAAAAAGTGAGCAAAAGGGGAATAAAAATGTCCTCTTGGCTCAATGAAACCTATATTCTAAACACAACTGAAATTGATTAAATAAAAGCCAAACTAATCAAGATTGATCAAAACTGGTCTGGAAAAATCTGTTACCAATTTTATTGGAGGCTATGATTCCACAGTGGGCTGAAATTTGGGGTGATGGATGAGTTCTTGTTTTCGGTTTAAAAAAAAAAGTAAGTTGTTTAGTGATTTTTAACTTTGTACCTTTTAAAAAAAATTTGGAAAACTACTAGTCTTATGCTCAGATGTATTCCCCCCACCCCAAAAATATCAAGATACACCTTAAAAACAAACCTTTGCTTTTAAATATGTGTTTTTAAGAATTCTTTAATTAAAAGGTAAGCAAGAATTTCAAAACATTCCAAACATAGCCTGTAACTAGTATACTACTTTAAATAGAAAGTAGGCCAGACTTCATAGATTTAGAACTTCATATTTATGGACATATCAAGAGTAACATCATAACTCTTCTAGAATAACTTGCTAGATCATGAGCTTCCTGAAGCGGCAGTGTATAGATAAATATTATTAAAAAAAAAGTGTGTGAGTGGGAAGGGTCAATGCTCCTTTTTTGTGGAAAGGTACCATACCTAGGATTCACTCTGGGGATGGGCAATTGAAGAGTGGAAAAAGTAAAAACAATTACTTCTTGTGGCATGTATATAGGCTGTTGCCAAGTGAGGGGTGTGAGAAAGAACGACCCTTATTCCTATATGAGCAACACAGCATTCACCTGGTATGAGAGGATTATCATTCAAGAACAACTATTTTTCTTGGGACTGAGTCATATGGGTGACTTTCATATCAACCTTCTGTACAGCATCTTGATTCAGAATTCATTGGTGATGCAAAGCAAAGGGACTGTATTAGTGAAACTGGCCCTCTCCTGATGTGAACAGACAAGATTTTTAAGGTCTTGCTGATTTGTGACGTACCTGGGAACCCTTGTTATTTTGGTTCACTGAAGTCTTTCAGGAAGGAAGTGGTCAGTATAAGAAAATATTAATTTATCATAAAGTCTCCCCCCCCCCCCCCGACACATGAAGTATGGAAACTATAAACAGAATGAACTGTGCTTTCTGGCATGGGTTAAAGACCATGTAGTACTTTTTTTTTCTTTTATTTACTCAGCTGATGGAGCAAACCAGCTGGTGAGTTGTGCTGGTCTTTTTAACTTAGGGTATCAAAGAACTGAAACAATGGTAAATATACATAGCTAAGATAACATTTCCTGTATATATAAATGTATATGTACGTGTGTTAGCTTCTTGTACAGAACTGAAAAAATGTGAGTGGAAATGGAGTAAGGAAGTCTGAATTTTTAAGACCAAATGTGCATTATGCTGCTGTTTTAGTTTGGAGTGGTACTTTGCTTTTGAAGATACCTGCTCTCCCAGTTGTGCCAATACTAGCCATGTGTTGGTTTGGGTTGCAAAAAGTTTCTAGTGTGGATAGGCCATGTTTTGGTTTGACCCCAAAAGAATATCTGCTCTGCCTACATTCACTGGGGATGTAGGGGTCCAAATCAATGCATGGGATCTAAATAAGTGAGGTCCTGGAGCCTGTCCTGAACATATGCACTGATACAACATTCTTGAGTTGACCTTCCATGACAACTTGAAAGTGCTGCTTACGCTGTATAAAAAGCAGAATGATACCTGCACTTTCATACTTGCTGTTGAATGTGTCTCTACCAGTACCTCTGCTGTGGATCTTCTTGTTCCTAACTTTTTTTTTTTAAATGTGCACATTTTCTGGTACCATTTCCCCTTGCAAAATGCTTTTCTGAACCCTTTGTCTCCTCTGTTGCCATCTTTATGTTGTTGTCCCCTTTCTAATTGTCACTGGGGATATCAACATCTGGGTTGCCCGGAAGATCCAGGGTAGTGCCTCCTAGGGCTCTGAGGAAATTACAGTGCTCATCAGCATGTGCCATGAGGGGCTGGAGCTCCTTTGCCAGCTGAATAACACAATAGTAGCATCAGGATGCTGCTAACCCTATCACTTCTGTGGGGTATGAGGAGAGCAGCAATTAGTGTTCACAAAGTTTGAGATGAAGAACAATATCTCCTTGAAGACCAGAAATTTGTGGCTAGCCCATCAGCTGTGCCCTTAGGGTGATTCTGAACAAATCCTTGGATGGGTGAATGTCACTGAGGCTGCTGACAGTTGGACAACTGTGCCTAGGGCTTCAGGACTGTAGCCTGGGAGTCGGGAGGAGAATGCAGTCTCGGTTCTGCTGCAGTGCCCTGTTCCTGGAAAGTGCACATGGGCATCTGAGGGTGCCTATTCTCAATCTGCAAAATTAAAATAGTAGGCTAAGCACACTAATGGTCCCCACAGCCTTGTGTTTTTCTTTTGCATACTTGATAACTGAACTCAGAGTTGGAGTGAGGTTCAGTGTGGTGTTGATGCTTGATGTGTGCATGGGACACAGGATGGTGTCGCTCCTGAGTGAGCAGGAGTAGAAATAAAGCTTGCTTCCATGTGAGAAAGTGGTAATATGTGATTTTCGCCTGTCTGAGACAGCTGGCAGGATAGCATTTGACTTCCTAGAGTGGTCTGCTGGGGTTCCTGCACAACAGAAAGGGATGGCTTTCCTTCAGGCAGCTTCAAACTGCATATGCAGTAAGGATATTTGGTCTAAGTAAAGTAAATTGGAGCAGCTGATTCTGCAGACTATATATATATAAATATATATATATATTTATTTATTTATTTTCACTTCAAACTACTTACTAACCTCCTCCAAACTACTGATCTGCATCTACTGCAGAGTGGTATTTGTCCTTGGGCTGTGTATGAGGATGTCTGTCATTTGAGGTTTCTCCTTGTCTTCAACAGAACTTCTTTTGCAAGCAAAGCTATTTTTTTTTAAATAATAAACTTTGTGATATTCTAGTGAATAATTTCATAATTAATGACAAAAGACACATGAGACCTTGAGGGGAGAGCCTCAACTGTTGTGGCGAGGCCAAGATTAAGACCTGACATTCCAGCTAAGTGCTTATACTGTAAATGATTTTATGCAGAGTGAGAACTGCACTTATATGGGCCTAACCAAGACTATGCTTTTATAGGTTAACTTTTGATATATAGATGGTGTATAGACATGTCAATGTACAGTGGTCAGATAGTAGCTAGTTGGGCAAATGTCAGCTCTAACAAGCTTTACACAATAACTTTACAGCTACTGAATGGTTGCACATAAGTATCTACTGCTGTAACAGCACAATTATTCAATGTAGGTGTTGGTTTCTAGAAATTCCAAAATATGTAGATCTGCTTTTTTTAAGGCTGAATATTTCCTTTTTTGTGACAGAGAGATCTTATTATTCTTTGTTCTTTAAATGCTTCTGCAATACTGTAACTCATTCAAGTGTTTTAGAAAATCTTGTAAATTAATAGTTTGCTTCATTGATTAAGTAAGAGTTGCTCATAGGAAAGTCTTTGTAATGACAATTGAAATGATATACATAATTGCATAGTTTCCACTCTATAAAAACAGTGATTTGCAAAGCTGGAAGATATCATTAGACTTGTGTTTATAACTCAGAATAGCCTCGTTTCACCAGCTTTTCTTGCAGATTAGTTCCCAGATGTCAGAAGTGCTTTCTGGTTGCCAGTTATTGCTTAAACTCCTGAAGTGTGAGATATGACTTACTGCTCTTGCTCTGACCTCAACTGTCAACAGGAAAATAAATGATAATGAAATAGACTGGATGAAGTAAGATTCAGAAAAACAAACAATATCTAATTTTAAGTGCCTTTGATTACGCAGCTATCACAGTTCTGAGGTATGTATTTTTAACGTTTCTGAACTATCTCAGCAAAAAGTCATGTTTTCTTGGATACTCAAAAAAAGGCGTATACAGGTTGGCAACTATATTTAAAACCAAATTTTAAATCTCTAGCTATCAAATTTCTAACAGCATTTGATGTGTGTAATAAAGACCAATACTTCTAATTTTGGCAGGGGAAGTGGATCCTAAGCCTGTGTCCCAGACTATTGATGTTGGCTACTTAAGATCAGATGCTTCCAATTCGTGCCCTGTGCATTTTATTACAGAATATGTAGAAGAGTGCAAATTTTCTCAGTGTTACAAGTAGCGTTTCTGACCTATATTGTATATTGCATGGCAGTGTGACATTCTCCAAAAGTGATCTTTCAAAAAGGTCAGCTTCTCACAGCTGGACTTTCCCAGGCACTGCGGCTGGATAAATGAAGATCACACTGCTGTATCTTGATGTTACTCAATTTATGTTGGCTCCACAGATGAAGCTGAAACAGAGATCCTGTCACATAGTGAACCTTCTCCTTGTTCCCAGACTAGCCTGGAAATCTCTGACAAGGCTGTAGCTGTGGATAGCCTTAGTGTCCTGAGCAAGCTATGAACTGATGTATGAAATGTTGACAGGGGTCCATCATATTGAAGCAGCTGAAATAGACTTTTGCATAAATCATGCAATTTTGATGCATCCTTTGTTTCACCCTGTTTTCCCCTATTACTGCATTTTATTATCTAGAGCTTGATATTTTGAGGAGTACAAACCAAGGCCCCAGGCTTTTTTTTTTTTTTTTTTTTTTTCTCCCCCTTTGGTGACTTGGTTGACTTCAGTAGCAATGACTTAGTCTTTTTTCGTTTAATTCTAGTGCTGCAGAAATTGCCAGGTTTGCAATTGTTTATCTCTGCACTGAAAAATCAAGAGCCAGATCCTAGGACAATTGTATTTTTTTTTAATAGGGTTTTATTTACTTTCCATGTCTTGAAGTTTTAGGAAAAATCTCATGTTTGCAAGCTGTCTGCCAGAATTGAGCCTTAAAAAATTTCTAAACAAGTGAGTTTCTTATAAAATCTCATCCCTAGAAAGGTATATGCCCTCTCCAAAGGCAAGGCTCAGGATAATATCACGAACTTTCCTTCATATATGCTGTGTAATAACTCTCTTGCTTATTGCATGTATCTGTAGATCTGATGGTTATACATAGCTATCTGTTGTTGTCCTTTACTTAGGTAGCTAAAGTACCTATAGGTGCCTATAGTTGTCCATATGTGCATGGATGAAGAAATGACTGACTAAACAGCTGGTCAGATAGGCAACGCGATTTGTAAAGATACTCAGCAAAAATTTAAGGGAGTGACTGTAGCTTGCAACAGTATTGCTTTATTCCAAGTTTGCAGACTAAGATGATTAATAACAGGCAGATGGCAGGCAACTTGCTATAAATCATGCTGGGGTGTCAACTCACCAGTTATTGAAACTCAGCTCTAAAAAGTGACATGGGGTTAACGATCTAATTTTGTATAGAGAGAATTGCATTCACAAAGTAGTTTTTCAGTCAAATATGTTTGTAAAGTGACTCCATAGTTGTACTTTTTTAGACTATTGTTGTGTATCCGTTTAACCTAATTTGCTGTCTATATGCAGACTCATTAGATGGCTTCATAATCAAATTGCAAAGTTGGCCATGATTATGCAATCAAATGTGGCTGATGGGTTCAATTCTAACTGTATGCTCCAGCTGAAAAAAGCTGGGAGAAGACAATTCTGAAGATGTTTTTCAAAAGCCTTTCAGTTCAGAACTAGAGATAGCTGATAATCAGAACTTGTGTCACTGTTCTGCTTTTTAAAACCTGTAAATGTTACTTGAGGTGTAGCACTAAAACAGTATGTATAAGCTACTTAAGAGTTTTAATAAAGTCACAATTATTTTGTTTCCACTTCATTTACTAGAATCATATTTAGAAAGACACACTTAAACTTGAAATATTTTGGCTTTTGTATGGTATATCCCAGTGGGTTACTTTTAAATAAATATATATGATTATATAAGGTTTTTGAAAATATCTGCTTCAAATCTTGATTTGAAATGGTAGCAAAGCAAACAGCCCCTCACACAAAAAAGCCCTACTGGGAGAAGTTTCACTAGTTTTTTTTTAAAAAAAAAAGGGGGGGGGATTCCCCCCTGCTTCCTCAGATCTAGGTAGTCACTTCATAAATTAGAAGGTGGAGGACCTGCAAAGTTAAGCTATAGTTTCCAATATCTACAACTTTAACTAGGGGATTTCCTTCAATTCATAGGGAATTTTTTCTATCCTCTGAATTATTTTTATACCTGAAGGTTATATCTGGAACATCTGAGATCATTCTTTGGCTGAACCTTGCTTGCACTGATTTTTAGCTAAGTTCAGCTATGATTAAAGTATTTTATTAAACATGAAGGTATCTTTCCTCAGACAATGACTTTTTCATGGAGTAGATATAGGGATGAAAACCTTGAAGCAAGTTCAAGATACAATTCCCACCATCTTTATTTAAATTCCAGAGCAGACAGCCATTCCTTCTTTGTTAGTGAAACTGGCCCTGAGAAAGGAAGACGTGCATTGGTTTTTGCTGACTCCTAGTGCTTGGCTTTTCGGTACTTATGCACCACCCCCCCCACCCCCCCCCACCCCACCCTTGCCTTAAAGAGCAGCCATTTGGGGTGTTTTTATGCCTTTTGATCATTCTGCCTTTACCCTCTGTAGTTTAGGAGTGGTGGAAAATGCCTGCTACAACCTCTGAAACAGCTTTACAAACTCATCGTTTGGCAGCGCGGTGAGATGAATAGCAACAAGGGCAGCAGATCTTGGAGAAACTGAGCTATTTTGAGTCAGAGCCAATAAAAACTCCTTTTAAGCATGTGAATAGTCATATTGATTTCTGTGATACTCCATAGGTAGCTAACTGCTTTGTCCTGAACCAGGCATTCGCAAGCCTGGTGGTTGGGAAGGATCAGGTGGCTGGCTTGCAGAGCATGGAGGCTACAGGATGTTGATTCTGCCTTAATTTTCTGCAGGATTGTTTCATGAAACCACTTAAAATGTTTAATGGATATTCCCAACGTCATTTTTCCTACAAGCAGTTTGTGCGGCTATCATAACAATGCTGGTGAATTGTAGGAAAAGTGCAATTACGTGTCTCACTGTTTGCTCCCTGAACTCTGATGAGAGAATCTATAAACTGTTTTGGCAATGCCAGTCCAAGGGAATTTGTTGTTTGGCAGTCAGATGCTTACCTGAAGCTTTTAAGCATCTGTTGAAGCTTGTTGCAAAGTGAAACTGAACAGAAAAATGTCATAGTAATCTAAATGCTTTAGGATAGTACAGTACTTGAGAGGTTTCAATATAAAAAGCTGAATTGGAAGAACAGTTTAAAGAACTATAATTAAATACATGGTGACTTTACAGTGCCTGTATCTACTGTTCAGGTCTGTCTAATTTGATACATAAACATACATGTGGGAAATTTTCATGCCCAAATACTCGTGTGAGTGGAGGGAGTCTGACAAAGCCCAGCCACTCAATATTTTTTTGTCAACCTCACCAATTAGTTTTCTAGTTCTTTTTTAACATCTGTCCATATGTACCTCTGATAATATCAAAGACAGCTGACTTGTCAAGAAAGATCATATGCCTGTAAGGGTCCAATGTGCATTTGTGTCCTCAACGTTCTCTGAATAGTGCCATATTCTAGCAGAATCTCTGGGCCTTTTGGGGGGGGGTAAGTCATTTAACCCTGTATTTACATTTAATCTCTCATTTAATAATGTAAACTAATCCTAATACAAAGAGTCCTATTCTTAAAATGTTAAACATCATCTGGGAATGTTCTCACTAAAAGTTCTTGGAAAGACGTGATTGTGACTGTAAATTTATTTCAAGATGTTTTTCTCCCTCAGTTGTGTTTTAAGTCTTCACTTAAGGTGCTTGTGGAGGTGTGCCTTGCTTACACTTTTTAAATTTAAAAAGAAATCTTAGATGTATAAAAATAACAAGAAAAAAAAAACCAAATGCCAAATCAGTTTGACTTTTATCTATATTTGGAGGGCCCAAGAGCCCTCTATTTACAGATAAATGCAATTTGAAAAATGGAGAGCTAAAGCCACTTACTGACATAGTAGCCTCAAAGATCATCTGTCTGCTCCTGATACTTCTATACCTCTGAGATGAGGTGTTAATGGCACTTGTATATGTTGACATCCTTCTCTCCTATACCAAGTTTTACCCAGGTTTGTTTGAACTTCACTAATGTGTAACTTTTTAAAGCCACCTCCAAATGGACTGTAAGTACACATTATGAAATTACAGTCTCAATAGTTACTTCATCCTCAAGAAGCTGATGTGGCAATAAAAGAAGGTGTTATTCCTACTGTAACATTTTCTATTGTAAAATATCAAGAGAAAAAATTCGAAGAACCCTCTGTGTATTTTTAAGGCCTAGGAATACCAGGCCAATTACACATTCACATTATAAGAAACTTCAGTGAGAAGAGATCATAAAATGCAATGGCCAAGTGAAACTTTAAAATTAGAATCTGTCTCGCTCAGCATGAAGACTAACTTCTCTTCATGCTGAAGTTTTAAGCTACACTTGGAATACTGCTTCTTATGTAACATTTATTCTCCCCTGTCATATTCTTTCTTTTTTCTTTCCTGTTTTTAGATGCTTATTTTTTCTGAAAGAAAATGTTTTTCTGGTCGTCTGTAAATGACAGTGAACATCAAGATGAAGGGCATTGCCAGGAATATCAGACACTTGAACTCAATGGCTAATAGTTACCCACTTCCAGTGCAGAAGGATGTTATCTGGATATTAATAAGTTTATAATGTCCGTAGGCTGCTACAAAATCATTGTCACAGGAGAGCTGAGAAGAGAGTAAAATAAATCTTATTGTTTCCTGCATATTTTGTCAAAAAAGCCTGTAAAAGATAACCTGCTGCTGCTACGCCCAAAGTGACATTAAAAAGGTTTTAATGTGATGTTGCATATGCAGTACGTAACAGAATAATTGCAAGTATCTCATGAATATTCATGCAAGAAATATTTCACAGTTTGAACATCTCCATTATGTTAACAACTACAAGCTATTCTGACTTGTTCTGGTAGTTAAAAATTTGGTTCCTTAAAGTGTCTGAAAGGTCTAGGACTTCTCACAGGATTTCCATGTGAACTGCTGCATGGATATGCAGAAGGGAGGCACGCTGCATGAGGAATAGGGAAAAAGTTGTCAAATATGTTAACTAGTGGAACTAGACTCTATAGCAATATCCTATGTAAGGCCTCTCTTAGCAATTTATTTTTTTCGCTGTGAAAATTGGCTTTCACAGCCTAAACAGCTAAATTTTTCAGTTAAAGAACTCAGTAATGCTAAGCAGTTTTGCATGAGCTGGCCCATGTAATCCATATTATTAGTGCTGTTATTAACTCCTGTAATTCAAGCGGTTGGCAAATTGCTGGTATTGGACAGCACAGCACAGTGCTTTGTGCTTTGGATTAATTGTTGGCCAGAGAGATCAAGCCGATTGTTAGAGACTTCTCAAATGGCTGTTTGAAGAGGTTATCATTATTCCTTTTGTTATTACTTAAGGATATTAATATTTTAATAATGTACTAGTATGTAGCTATTCTGCATAACTGAGCTCAAACAGGTCTGTGTGTTCTCATGCCGGGGGTATGTGAAAACAGTCTGCAAGCTAAGAATTCCTCATTTTGGTTGCTTTTGAAAAGCTTTAGCTATGCCACTCATTAATGCAATCGTAGGCCTCCAACTGAATTTACTTCAAATCTAACTTCAGATATAGTAGAACTGCAATATAAGTGACTATGCCTTTATTAAACTTTGTTGAAGGGTTTATTTGTTCAAACATATGTCTCTTTCCAGTATTGTTTTTACCTCTTGTAAAGCCTAACAACTGCCTTTGAGACTTTACTCATATTTCAAAAGCTTTATTTTTTTTTACACAAAGTCCATAAATATCTTTAAAAAAAAATCCATTTAAATGACATTTCCTGACTCCACACAGATGGTAGTTAAATGTAAAACAAACTACTTCATTTTATTATTGCTTGTTACAACCCAACTTGGATTCAAAAGTTACAACATGTAGCTACAAAAAAAGCATTTTTTTCCTCAATATTAGATGTACTAAAAAGGTAACATGTAAAGATCTTTGAGATCAGCATTTTGCAGCTGGACTTAGTCCCTTCTTGTGACTGAGGTTGGATAATGCTAGAGTTAACTTTACACTACTGTTATACCTTGTTCTTAATCTCTCATTGGCAATGGCTGTGTGTTTTTATTTCCTTCTCCTTTAGTGAGGACTCAGTAACTTCTGCTGGTGCTCCTGCTGTTAATTATACCTAACTCTTGCCTGATTGTGGCAGCCCCGATTGGAACAAGTGCAGGAGTCTTGAAGTATCAAGGAAGCTCAGTATGGTTATGTCTAACAGGAGAAGTTTAGATGATGTCAAGTTTAGATGGAGTAATTTTAGTTAGCTGATGTCTTAAATATCCACAGCTGTTTACTTTTTAGTGTATTTTACAGTTGTTTAATTTTATAGTTTGCACTGCACTATTGTTTAGCTGTGAATATGGAGCTGTCTTTCCTCTTTAAATATTTACATACTGAGTCAGAGCAGTTTCTCTGTCATGTCTGCTTCTGGAAGGTCAAGGAGGGTTTCTCTGAGCAATGCCTTTTTCTGTACCTCTGGGTTTTAAGCTGCTTGCTCGATAACATCAGTTTGACTGTTTACCTGGGCCCTGGCAGGGTGGAGATAGGGAGTCTAAGGCAAGAGGCATGATTAAACTTACAAGAAGCCCTGTGAATAACAGGCTAGTCATAAAAGCAGTGCTTAGAGGTTGCAGTTCACCTGGGCCAGAGGTTTATGTTTTTGCTGAGTAGTCCCTTGTTTTCTGGCTTCATGGGGGCCTCTGAATAAGGTGGACTCAGGAGTGAGGTCTTGACACTCTGATCTGTAAAAAGTAACTTCTCTTGAATTTGCTGCATCAAAGTGGATGTAGCTAGTTGTGAGGTAAAACATTACAAAACAAGTTTATCAAGGTTTAATAGAACAAAAATAAGGCCCTCGGATGCTTGCCCATTTTCTCTGTTGAACAGAAAAGCTGCCAGCTGGTGGCTTGCACCACAGTTCTGTTGCATACCTGAGTATGTGGACTGGGGCTTGTAATCACGGCACAGCCAGTAAGTCCTCACAGACATCTCGGATTCTACGGAAGTTACTCAAAACCTTCCATGCTTATTCTGCAAGGCAATTTTGTGGTGGTAATGCTAACTCACACACCATAGTATGCTTTGTAACTCATTCAAGTAGGAATAAAAAAAAAAAACCCTGAAGTATGTCATCTGTCCAGTCAAAAGTGCATATTTGCAATGAGTGTAAAATTGCCTCCTGTGAACTACAGATCCAAGAACATAGCAGTAATCTCCTAGGATAATTGTAACTCCTCTCGCATTGTTTTACTATTTACAACTTCCTTGTGGTAATTTGAGAACAGAAAAGCAGGTAGCTCAGTTGAACAAACAAATGTTTATTTTCTTCCCTGAACCAAACATTCCATGTGATTTCTCAGTTCACTTTTTTAAGTTTTTTGCTTTTATCAGCCATGTTTGTCTCTGAAACAAATCTTCTTGTAGCTGCCTCCATTCAAATTCTCTTATTTTTGTACAATTCTCTCTCTCTTTCTCCCCCCCTGCCAATAAAGTCCAGGTTTATTTCCTGAAAATGTGTATCATATTCTTTCCAAGCGCTTGCTCCCCCCTTTTAGCATCTTAAATATTTCATGGTTAGGTAAAGATATGAGTTCAAGTTCCACATGCCTCCAAACTTTAAACCTCTTGGACTGAGGAGCTTGTTTCAACCCTGGCAGATTATCTGAGGGGTAACAAGTCTTTTTTAAAACATGAGTACTTCGTGGGGGAGATAAAATACTAGAAGCTTCTTGTCGCTGCTAAATGGTGATGGCTCAGGGTCTGGAAGGTCATGAATGGCTACGTCACAGGCACTGGTCATTGGTGCTGGGAAACTGAGAGAAGGTTTGGGTTGGCAGAGGCATGATGCTGTTGGAGAAGCTTGTCCCGGAATGCTTTGTCCCCATCACTTTGGATGGACATCTGGATAAATTCAAATGTAGCATATCTAAAACTCTCCTGTGCTGCTCCCCTCTCTTTACTTTTACATCTGGTGTCTTATGTAAAACTTGAAAGCCTGTGTTGTATGTACTCTAGCCTTTCTGAATGACAACTTTGTCTTTGACAAAGGCATGCCACTTCAGTATTTTATGCTTATACCGAAACAATCCAGTGTCTATTTAATCAAACATGGATTTGTAGCAGTAATGAAGCTAATACCTTTGTAAAGAAGTTATTTGTCATAAATTCTTGAAAATGGAAATAGAGGCTAAATAGTAGAAGCAAAATTTTAAGGTTATGTAGCCCATGCAAAAGTAGGTTGTGTAGCAGTGGAACAGGAAGTGAAATAGAAGTAGATCAGTAGTTCAGTAGATGTGTGTTCTCTTTTTATGCCTCTCCAGAACTGCGGTACTGTAAAGCATTTAAGACTACTTTGGAAAAAGCTGAATTTCAGCAAAGCATTACAAGACTTCTTTATTCTGTGTTGTCTATATTCTCTTTAGAATTAAGAAAAGCTACAAGTGGAGGACTAAAACAAATATACCTGTGTATCTACCTCATAAGTGGCTCACTCTTGAAATGAGAATGGAAGGTGCTTGCTTCTGAGTGGGGATGCCACAGAATCATCCTGTAAGCCTCTGCTCCCCTCGCTCCGCTCTGCGGTTGGATCTTTCCATATTAAGGGAAAAAATAGATTCCTAGTCTTCCCAGAACAGAAGCCTTGGCAAAAAACCCTGCTACTTATCTGTTTCTTCTATATGTGTCTGCATGAGTTAGACTTCTCAGTCATCTGACTTGCATCTAGTGTCTATGCTCAAATAATAAAAACGGGTAAAACTGACATAATTCAAGTACTAGCTTCAATATCTCTTATGGTACCTCACAAAACTGAAGTATCGAACAGATCTTTTTCAGTCTGGAGCCAGAGCAAAAGCAGAGGGATTAGTCCGGCATCCTTTAGTCAGAACTCTCCAACCCCTTGTGGGTTGAGGCCTAGATGGTTTCAGTTTGCCAGTGTAGGAACAACAGTTAGTAGGCTTTCTCCAGTTTGCTTCTAAATTAGCCATTTCTGATTCTGCTGATATCACCCACTATCCATTGACACGTCTGTCACAGCTGCATGGTCTGTCCAGTCTCTGCAGCAGAATTGTGTTACTCTCACACCAGGCTAATACAAGGTCAGAGCTGGAAATGGGTGGCAGCAATGGGACTGAGTGCCTGGGGAAAGGTACCAGGAACGCTGAGGCCTGCTAGTGTTTCTGATCTTCTAAATGGCAGAAATTAAAAACTGAATGACTCTGTCTCAAATCTCACTGGTACACTGGCTGCCAGAAAGGCCAAATAATCTGCTTGTAATCACAGCTGGTTGCTCATATTCAGATTTGGCTTTGTTAATGGTAACAACCCCCACCTAAACTGCCCTCTTGAGATGACTGAAACGCCAGAGGACAGTTAGTTCTGCTGTTAGTTGGAGGTAGTAGAGGCAGATATTTTTTATGTACCCTTTTTCTGCAGAAAACTAATGTCTGTGGTATGATAGCTTTGAGCTACAGACCATGATGATGCAATGATCATCACTTCCAGTAGGAACTATGATTACTGTGTATGTGTTTCCCTTCCCCCCTCCCCACCCTTTTTTATATTAAAGGATAAAAGCTTGGGTTGCTTCAAGTAGGGTCAACATCCACAATGCTGAGCTCTTTCAGTAACTCATCTATTTTCATTCATATCAAAATAGAAGGTGAGCTGTTGGAAATCGCGGTAGATTCTATTGCAGTATAGGCACCTAAATTAGATGCAGTGACAGAAGTGGCCATGGCAGCAGAGCACTCTGTGCTGGATATTTTAATAGAGAATTTTGTCCGGAGATGGTCCCAATTTCGTGAGCCCCATGCCTCAGGTTTCATGTAAACACTTTTCTCATTTTTCAATCGTGGCATTGACACTAACATATTGGAATAACATAAGAATCCTCTGACAAAAATGTGCTGTTCATCTGTCATAAAAACTGGCAGATTTTGAAGTATGCTCTCCCTTTGTCAGAAAGACTATGTACTGTAGTAAGTATCTCTCAGGAAGGCTCCGTTTTAATCCTCAGCATGCTGAGACTTGATGTTTTCAGACTAAGTTGTGTCAACTGGTAACTTGAGATTTGGGATAAGCATCTGATTTTTCTCCTCCATGAAAGCTGCTGGGTGTGGGTTGGTGGTTGTTGTTGTTGGGTTTTTTTGGTGGTGGTTTTGGGTTTTTGTTAAAGCTTTAGATGTTCCTATTATGTTTTTGTATTTGTACTTTGTTGCCTCCTTCATTTAGAGTGACTTACAACTAATGCTCTTTGACCTTTTATAAGCTTTGGGCATTGTGGCAATTTTACAGGTTTCCCAGACTCCTATTCTTGTGTTAGTCTTTGCAGTCCAACTTTTTTTAAATAAAAGCTGAAAAGGGAACTTACTTATTCTGTCCCAACATCCACACTGAGAATAGGGGGAATGTACAATGAATTATGACATTGACAATTCTCCACTTCCTGCTGTCTTCCCAGTACACGCACCCGTGTCCATGTTTACACGTAGATACGCAAGGATTAAGGCTGAAATTCTGAGTTTTTCCTAGTCTGCGTTGAGCATTCTTTTGTACGTAGTGCCTGAGCATAATGGCAAATATGTGCTAGCAGATTCTCTGGACTCTAGTGGATATCTCTAGGTTTTCTCATGATAAAATTATTTCTTTTCCTCTAGGAGAGGACTCAAAATAAAAGTAATATTGTTCTTGACCATAGTCTACCTGAAGTACTGTGCCTCTCAAAGTATCATTTAATTTTGAGATGGCGAGCAGTGTTTGACATTCAAGGTTCCACTTCTAACTAATAAAGTACTGAGGTGATAAACAGCTTTGTTCATAATTTCAGCAAGGCAGATCTCGTAAGAGTATCATATGACCTTGACCTTGGCAAGTTTAGCAAAATTCAGCATATTTCTTGAAAGCTTAAGGTCTGTGGAAATGTGAAAATTATTCTTCTGGGGGCAAGTCCAATTCCATACCCCCTTAGGTAAGCAGTGGAGCTAAGAAGGAGGTTGAATGTCATACTCTGAAAATCATCTCTTCCAAGTCATCGATGATCATAGAAAAATTGGTCTTCCGCAACTGAACGTGACCATAATTTAGGGGGTAGATTGTTTCCTTTAGTGATTGTGGAGCCCCTCCCACAAAACTGTGATTTGTTATCCTTCCAGTTGTGCTGACACAACCATTGTGTGGTGTAGATTGTATCACTGGAGTCTCTTGTTTTCTGGGTGGTTGTTTTAAATAGTCCTGAGAAACTATTGGTATTTAAGCATGCATCTCCAGGTCTTGCTGGATGCTGCATAGACTGAGCATAACCAGTTACTTGGAAGACACTTTTTTTCTGCCCTGACCTCTGTAACGACTGTTAATGTCCTGTAATGATGAAGCAGATGCCCACTCTTACACTTTGGAGGTATACTGGGATGACAGGATACTTTTCAGTGCTTCAACTCATCCTTGCCAGACTCATGGGAGTAAAATGCCTTGTTACTTGCTGCTTTAATTACACAACTCCTGTCAGAGCAAGGTAAATGCAAATAAGCATTCATTTGTAAACGCCCAAAATAAACAACACAGCGAGAAATCTTTATGAAAGGCATAAGTGAAAGAAAAATCACTTGTAACACTTGAGATAATTTTGATAAAAGATCCCCTTATTTACCCCCTTTAATTCCTTTAATCCAGCTGGCTTTTTAGCCCCCCCTGGGAAAGTGATAGTTTAGATTTTTCTCTGTGCATATGTTACTCCTGAAATCACATCTGTTAGGCCACATCAGAGAAAGTATCTCTCTCTCCGCCTGTATCTCTCTCTCCGCCTCCCCCTCTCTCTCTCTGCCTGGCGCGCCTCTCTCTCTCAAAAAAAAAAAAAAGGTTAGAGCTTCAGGAGAAACTCCTTTGCTTTCACTCTGGAGTGTTTCAGCATTGAATGTATCTTATTCCGACTTTTAAAGTGTAGTAGATAGGAAACACAGATAGGTGTTTGTATTGGGTACATCTAACTAGCGTGTCATTTCTGCGCCGCAAACACATGCACTGTGCTGAGCAGCACTGACAGGGGGGTGTGCAGGAGTCCACCTGTTGCTTGCTTTTAGATGCCAGGAAGCTTTCCAAATGATAGCAAACTTGTAATGAAACTGTATGTGTGCTCATCTTAGGCCACGTGAGTGAATAATCAGCCTGTAAGCAGTGTCCTGTTTTGTTAAATCCATTTCGTATAGAGGATAAGCTTATGCTCTAATGTGTATTAGACAGTTTGCTGTTTTGTTAGCTCATTAAATACTGTATATTCATTCTTGCCATCAGGATCAATTCTGCATGCAACACTGGGCATGTGAAATCAAAAGCTGTCTTTTGTGCTTAGGTCAATTTTGAGATAGCAAGGTGCTCTAACATGTTCTCCTGCAATTGCAAGTGGAGCAGAGGGTTAGTGTTGAATTATTTCCTCTTTTCTAATTCTGTAAAGTATATTTCTTGACATCACTACAAGTTTAACTGTCTTTGGCTAAAAGAGCTTGTTTACAGGTTGGCACAAATTTTTCTTTCTTTCCTCTTTTCTACCCTTTAGTCTATGAACTAATGACTCTAGTAAAGCACTGGGAGTGTGCTATGATGTTCTAACAATTTTGACTTCACTGGGCTTTTAAAAGTCAAGTCTGTTCCTATTTATACCACGCTTCTGCCAGGTCTTTTTAGTGCCTACTGTGTGCTTGAAGCGGTGAGCTTTAACTGAGATACCGAACAGAGCTGCCAAGAGAAACCGCTGAAGAACTGCAAGCCATTCTCTTCTGTAGCTCATCTCGAATCCCCTGATGAGTAAACTGGCGTATACTGTGTGCGCAACACTTCCATTTTGCAGATGTTTGAAAAATAGTGTAGGAATAAGAGAAACTCTCCACCTAGAAAAGGCAAGCTGACCAGTCAGCTAATGGTGATTGGGAAGCTGCTGTGGTTTATCGGCTACTCCTGCATTTTTGTGCCCCGTTTCAGTTGCTGGTTTCATGCTGCAGGTGCTGCCATGTTTTTGTTTCTGCTCTTCTGCTATACTGCTGCCTTTTGAGCAACAGGCTGGAATACAAGGAAAAAGTATGAATTACAAATACATGCTGCAGTTCAAAGTTGTCTCTGTGGCAGAACTTCTCCACTGCACACTTCGTCCTTTTGCAGTACATTTACTTAAGTTGTTTGATGCAAAGCTATTTTTTAAATATCATTTTAAAATTCAAATTTCCACTTGAAGAAATGGGACCATCTCTACACATTACTTAAGAGCTTTAAACTGTTAGTCTGTTGAAAGGCAATAAAACTACAGTTTTGTTTTTTTTAAGCTAATTCAAATATTTATTTGCAATGTAACTCATCTGGATTAAAACCTCTGTTAATTCTAAATAATCCTAAATAATTACTGCAACATTTGATACAATTAGCTTCAAACTTTCAGGTCAACAGAATAATTACATAAAAAGATCAACCTGTTTCTCTTCCAACTCCCATTTAAGTGGAAGAGTAAATTAGACTAAAGAAATGCCATAGATTTTACTTGGTCAAGAGGAAATTTATGGCCTAATATTTTCCTGAATCACAATTTCATGTGCACCTGCTTTAAAAGAATGCAGAGATGGATTTGTAGCTATTTGTACCAACTTTGCACTTGAGTAAATGATTATATTAAAGAATAATGGCAGTGGAAATCCAGAAAATATAAACTGATTCATTTCGCCAATCGGAATGCTTTTGAAAAGGAATATAATAGAAAGCTTCTTCCACAGTATGAGCTCTATATATGGCCAAATATTTTATTAAATCAGGACTGCATTTATTCTGACTGGCTTCAGTACAGTCTTCCAATGTATACTTAGTTTCAAAAACATGTATTACCAAACTGTTGTCATATAGCTATTATAAGTAACATGCTGAAAAAAACCCTTTTTTATGAGTAGTCTTGTCATAGAAGGCATCTTAAATTTTTTTTGAACTGTGGCTTGCTATTTGTGCTTCTGTGAAAAATGAAAGTGTTTTTATTTATTTTTTTAATTTGTTCTTGATTCCTTGGGATAAGGTAGAGAATTGGGGTGTTTTTGTTTGTTTTTCTTCCCTTGAGCTACATCTGTATTGCAAAGGGGGGGGGGGGGAGCTTAACTCTTCCAGGATCATATTATAAAATATAATTTTCTATAGTGCAATAGAAATGACAGTGCATTTCAGATAGTTTTGGGAAGTTTTAATTTGACCACAGTTTTTACTTAAGGAAGCTCACCAAGGAAAGAACAGGCTATACTGTATGGACAGGTAAATGTAGTGAGTGTCTGTCTTGAGCAACGGAGTCCTGTGTAAAACCCTGGAGCTGGATAACATGAGAGACTACACCAGTAAGACCACGTAGTGCTGTACAGATACCAGCCTGGGGTCTGTAGTAGTACCATCAAGCCTAATACATTGTCTTCCATCATACTCCTCTTAACTTATCCAAATTTTAGGCCCGTATCTGAATTCAAAGTCTGGAAACACAGACCTCGAAGTTTATTTGGACTTTAAGAAACTTCTCTTATGAAATTAGAAGTGGTAACAAAAGATGTATTCTTGCTTTATAGTTTTGTTACGGTCGTTTTTATGCAACTATGTTGCATTAGTATGTATACATGTTGATACTTAGGTTAACCTATCTTTGAATTTGAATTGTGTATAGGAATTAAACACAAACACTTGCTTGTTGAAGAAGATTTTATCCTCAAACAACCCATGACCCCCAAGCTCTTGGAGTGCAGGAAAGCCCAATTTTCCCCATTTTTTACTTTATTCTTATTCATAAATCGTTTTGACCCATTTTGTTGTACCAGTCTTCATTAATTTCAATGTTCTTACCTTCCATCAAGAAACAATGCAGTATTGTAGTTTCATGGGGGTCAAACACATTGAGAATTTCTTCCTTCCACTAGTCAGGATGACATTCAGTTATTTGCTATGCTCATTGCACTGTAATTAAAAAATAAATAAAAAAAAATTCACATTTCTATGGCAAGAACCCTAAATCTTCCCAATGACTGACACACACAAGCAAAACTAGGCAAGACCTAACTTTCAATCTCTTTGAACTACACGAAACCACCAAAAAAATAAAAGCAGCTCTGTGAAAGCTACCTGAAAGATTTTTAGATCTTCAATGTCAGCTTTACACACTTTTAAATTAGGAAGAGCATCTGTTTTAGTATATGAAGTTGATTTAGTCTGGACACACCTTTTTTTGGTCAGGTGCTAGTACACAAATTAAAGCCTCTATTCATCTTGCCAGCCTTGTCTGTCATAGTTCAAGATGCCTGACATACAAGATTTCATACTGCCTCTGGTAATCTAAAGGGGTAGAACTGCAACTGCATACTTAAAAAGGTGTTACCCAGTACAATGCTTTGTAGTTTATTGTAATGGGATGCTGGTGCTTCCTTATAAAATCTTGTCTTTGCAAGTTGCCATTTTTTGGGGGCAGTCAGTGTCAGCTACTGTAAAAAATATATATTTTCCAAGTACAGCTAAAGAAAAGGCTTTTATGTCTATATCGGTGTTGGTAAATTAACTTCTTCATTTTCATAACTATTTATAGGCATCACAAGACTTTCTGCTTAGCTTCCCTGCCATAGATAAATCCTGCATGGGAAACAAGAATAGTGTTTATACTGCGTTTAGAGGAGAATTTCCTACTGAAGTGCTTGCCTAAAATGTGCTACCTAGCTGTTAATGCACTTAAATATTGCAAATTCTACTGATTTGATTATGACTTTATCTAATCCTGATTAGATCTATCCAGAAAATTGGAAGTACAAACAGATATCCTGAATATTTTTTTGTCTATGGGAAGGCAGTTATTTTAGTAGATGATTCTGTTACTTCAACTGTAAAACTGTCAGATAACTTCCTGCACAACGATCTATTGCAGTGTTGATTATTTCCTGCCTTAACGAAGACAACTGAAAGCTTATTTGAGGTATGGAGGAAAAATACTGTGCTAAATATGTAGAGTTCAGGTACAATTGATATGAAGCTAATGCAAAACAACTTCTCTTGTATTCTCTATTTCTAGGCTGTCCACAGGTGTAAATTCAAATGCAACATCAGCAAGATGAGGGTGTGTTTTGCTTAAAAGCATTGTTTTGTTTTACTTTTAGGGTAAGGATTTCTTTCCCAGGCTGTTGGCTTAGCTTATAATACAAATAGTATATTTGTTTGTTGATTATTTTCAAAACAACTTCATTTGGGAGGCGGAAAGCTTTCTGTTCTTGAAAAGGGTGTCATTTCCCTCCCCCTCCACCCCCCCCCCCAAATACCCTAGAATAAACAAAAAAAAACCCAACACAGTACCAGCAAGTCAGATCCCTGTAAAATCCAAGTATTATAGAATGGACCCCAAATTGGCTTCAGAATGTTGAAGGGCATGATAAGTTAGTCTTTGCTCTTGCTGACAGCCCCAATATTTCTTTCTTGTCTTCCAGCCTCCAGCTGACTTGCTCCAGGCCCTGCCACTGTCTCAGTTCAGCTGTTTCTGTGGCTGGGCCATAACACTTGTCCGGGTTCAAACCAACGCAAAAGCAATGAGCCAGCAGGGTTAGGATCTGCCCGTGCCAACCTTGACGCCAGTTTGAGTGCAAATGGCAACTGCAGTGACAGATACAGGAGTCTCTTTGCCAGTGCTGCTGCAGTGGGGCTCCCCTAACAGCACTAATCATCCGGGTCTTGTGAGTGGGTCAAGTTTCACACCAGTGAAGTGTGTAGCCACAAAGGTGGAGGCAGAGGCAGTGTATGGAAAGCTTTAAGGAAGCTCTTAATCCCAAATGCTTTTTGGTGATTAAGCAGAATAGTGTATCTTCTGCTTCTGTTCCTCCTTTTCTCTGTTTGAAGGACTTCTTACTTCAGGATAGCTATTAATCTTGGCATTTTGTGTTTGCTAGTAAATATAAGGTAATCAACTTCTAAGGGGGGGGGGGGCATATGATTAGGACCTTTAGAGGAGGATTATTCTGTTCCAGTGAAGAAGGCAAACTGATCAAGGGAACCACATTTGGCTATCTGAAGTCCAAACCTAAAAGAAGAAGAAATAAAATAAAAAGCAGTTGCAATAAACTATTTCATTTTAAGACCAACAGGAAAAAAACCCTCTGCTTCATCTTGTGCTTTTTTTTTTTCTCCCCCTTTACCATGAGAACCAAAAAACTTTTCTTTACCTTTCTCATGCCCATACGATTTGCGAGTTAACACTTGTGCTGTAATCCCAGGCAGTTTGGTTGGTTTGTAAATTGTGACCACACCTTGCATGAGCTCCTACCCCTGTCAAAAAGCAAAACAGACTCCTCTTTGAAAGGGAAGCTCCTCACCAAGCTGCGACTTGCACTACTGCTGCAAGGATCGGGGGGGGGGGGGGGGGCGTGTGAGCGAGCCAAGCTGCCAGAACCTGGGAGCAGCAGCCTTGCCAGGGTTCGCTTTGCAGAAACAACATAGGTGCTACGAAGCAGATAATTAAACTAGTCTGTTAATCTTGAAGTGCCTACAGCTAGATCTGTGCGAAGACAGCAGCCTTTTGAAGCTAGTGCCTCACACTGCATAGAGGAGGTGCTCAGTTGGAAATACGGGTGACCAAAGCTGCTTTTACCCCTTGTCCTGGGGCTGTTACTCAGCACAAAGGAGTTTGTCTTGTTGTCTAGGGTAAATGTGAAGGCTCATCCTCTAAGGTAAGGGATGACAGGAAGATAGCAACAGTATTGTGCTAAACTTCAAACTATGTGATTTGGAATACATCTGAAAAGGAAACTGAAATACAACGGAAAGCAACAGCAAACACTCTCAACATTTTCACACACACACACCCCCCCCCCCCCCCCATGGAAAGTCTCTATTCTGGATGCCCTATCTGTATTTCTTAAGCACCATAAGTAGTAACGGACCACGTAGCACTGCAGGTTTGGCTTGACTGGGCTTGAGCATGCAATTATATTCCTGTCAAATCAGCCATAGCAAACAAAATGGAGTTTACGTAAGCCTTATGATTGCCTCTCTTGCCAGTTATGGAAAGAGACATCTGATTTGACTGTAACTTTTTACCTTCAATGAGCCTTAGTCCAGCTCTTCATTACTGCAGTGAGTTTACAGTCAACTTAATGCAGCTGGGGTGTCCCAGAATACCTTTTCCTGGAATCCCCACAGCCCAATTTACCCTATTAAACTATGGCTTTCCTGTTTTTTCTTGATTCATGTGACTTGTGGCAAGGAAGCAGTCTTGCAATGTTTAGCAATCTGGGTTTAAGGAGCTGTTTATCAAGACACTGACAACTGAGTAAGTCTGTCTGTGTGTTACAATGATATGAGCCATAAAAGCTGATTTCATTAGCCTACGGGCTAGCTACATAGTGGATCAGTGGGTGGAAGACTGATCACAATCTAACGAAGTTGAATGTGGGATCATTTGATAATAGAGAATGAAGGTTAAGTTTAAAAAAAAAAAAGTGTCCCTGGAAACAATTCCAGAGGAGAGTCTGGGAAGAAAATTAAATGTCATAAAAATCATTCTGTGTGATAAGGTATTTTGGTATTTGGTCACTTAGATATTCTGAAGCATCCAAAAAATGCTCTACCAGTGAGGAAAATAAAGCAAAAAATGGTTTAGACTGGAGGGAGAAAAGAAAAGATCCTCTACTTGAAACTAGTCACAATGAAAACTCCTTTTAGTCACCGTGTCTCTAGAGAGGTATAATCTCCAAATCAGCCTTTCTACAGGCATAGTGCTTAGGGAATTCTTAAGAAAACTGTGAATCCTGAGCAGTCTTCCCTGATCCTAAATCTCACTTCAGCTGAGGAGTAGAATACCCTTTCCTCTCCCCTCTCTGCCGTAAGCAGTAGAAGCTTGAAAGCATAGGGCCAAAACTGGGGACCACAGTACAGTGGTCTCGGGACCTTCCAAGAGGAGCTTGGCATGGGGTTGATTATCTGAATAAACCAAAATCTTGGAAGTTGGAGACCCAAATCCATAAATAGTATAGCTTTTTTTTTTTTTTTTTTGGTCATATGCAGTCTGATTTTTCTCCTTCCAAGGTAAGGAAAGTGACTATATACTAAGAACATGCACCTGTGAATAAATAAGCATGTACCTCCACTGACAAGTGAAGCCCATATACAACAGCATAGCAAAAAATAAAATAAATAAAAAAAAATCTCAGCCTATTTTCTCAACCAAATGAGTGAAGGAAAGGGAAAAATATGTAGAGTAGATGCAATTATCCTGTAAAGGTCATAGTTAAAGCAGCAGATCTTTTTTTTTTTTAATTTTCTTGTCTTTGTATTAGTCTTATACTAAATCAAAACAGCTTTTTTTTTTTCTTTTTTTTTTTTAACTAAAGCAGATGCTTATTCCAAATAGGCTGCAGTTATTGTTGCAGTTTCAGAATAACCAACAGGATGTGTCAGTAGGTGTCTGACAGGTGAGAACAAACGTGTCTGGAGACCCTCCATATTTTTTTTATTTTTTATTATTTATTTTTAAGATAAACAGGAAGGAAGAACACTACCCTGCAAAAGTGTAACTTGTAACTGTTCACACTGCATTACACCCTATTAATAAATTGAGTACTATAGCAAGCATGAAGTGAGAATTGCAGGTGGTTTCATGGAGGGTATGAAAATGGCAAATTTCTTTCTAATTGTTTATAATTACTAGTTGGAACTATCACTCCAATAATTTTTAGTTCTGCTCTAATGCAGTGAGTGAACCTAGCAAATACAGAACAAATAATCTTTTGTGTCACTTCTTGGGAGAGTGGGGGTGTGCAGAATCAGTAATTGCGTATGATTTTTTTCCCTGTTTTCAGTCCCAACTCATAGGCAAGTTATGGTGTTCTAAGTACTTCTGTCAAACAGGATGTTGAGACCAAGTCTTTATTCAGTCACTCTGTCTACATTTTCTTATTGTTTATCACTTCTAAGGAATCTTCATAGAAAAGCCTGACCACAGAAAATATTCAAATTCCCATTAAAAAAAAAAATCTATACTCATTAGTGGCAGAACTGAACAATTGTTCCTTTAGAAATGGAAGCAAAAACACATAGTAGCTGCATATGTAAAACTGTGCTTTTTTTTTTCTTTTCTTCTTGATCTATGCTTGAAATCAAATATTCAGACATTCTTCTCCTTTGTGAATATAATCAGGCAGTTTTTCTGATATTTATTCTATTGCTGACAAAAACTATTTATTATCCAAAGAAGAAAAACTTCATGAGGAGGAGTTCAGAGTAGTCTTTGGAAAAGCTCTGTAGCTTTTTGGTCAAGACACTTGTCAAATTCTATTTTTCTTTCGCATTTAAGAAGCTGATCTCAGTAAACAAGTGTCCAAATCCTTATGACTGACATAGGGATAGACAGCAATGGAAGACATGATTTTTTTTTTCCTCCAGTGGAAAAGAATGAGTAATATTGTGGCCTGTTACAGGAAAAGAAGGAAATTTAATTCCCTGACGAAAATCAACTTATTCCTTCCCCCCCCCCCCCCAATATCAGGAAAACAAATGTTGCATTTAAACACCACTGGACAGATTAACTGTGAAGAAAGCAATATTAGGAATTATTTTCAAAAAGCAATATTAGGAATTATTGTCACTAGTAAATAATGTTCTGAGTAGAGATATATTAAATATTTAGTATTCTTTCATTTATGAAAACTAATACCATTATCAAGCAGAAAAATAATCCTTAAATATGAATTCCCAACTATATTCTTTCTCCACACCAATGCTGGTATAATATTGTCTGTGGTTATACTGTGAAAGAAAATTGGGGAATTGATTTGGCTGTTAACAGGTTTGTGTGTGTTTGAATGTGTGGGGCGTTTGTTTTGTTTTGCTTTATTTTTTCTTCAGACAGATCAGTGTCCCAAGTAACTTGTAGCGTGAGCTCACGGCTTTGCTGCAAAACTGAGGAAGGCAGAGCAAGCAACTTCACTTGAGAAACAGGAATATCTTAATCATTGCTGCTGCTGAATGTTGAACCTTACCTTTTAAGCTTCCTGTATTTTGCATATCAGTACAGAGATAGTGGCATTTTCCTTCTCAAGAAAGATGCATGAATCCAACATGATTCTGCTGTGTCTTAAAATTGAAAGATAGCTGTGTCTGTATCTGGGTGTCATTGGCATTGACTTGTGGCCATCCATCTTAAACAAGGATTTTGCCTTTTTTTGGTTGGAAACGTACTCCTGTATCACATTCACGATGCTTTAGGAATCAAGTGAGACTTGAATGTAGCTCTGACTGAGCCCTAAGACTTGAAAAGAAATGTGTAAGTTAGGAAACTTATTCATAAGACAAATCAAATAAGACAGAGGGCAACAGACCCAATGTGTTGCAAAACTGACATTGACAGCCACTGAAGATAAGCAGGGAAGGAAAAAAAGATGAAACCAAACTTTATGGGAGGGCAAAAATTGTAGTGTTAAAGGAAGCGTAGATTTTCCATATGAGAAAATGTCTAGAGGCAGCTTACGTAGCTGAAAATCAAGTGGTAAATGGTTGTATTGGGACTAATATAAGGGTAGTCTGGCATGGTAATTTATTGCACCATAGTGCTACTTTTCACTGTTTGATTCATCTCTGAGTCTCCCTTAGGAAATTCATGGGAGGTAGGAGAATAATTTTAGTTCTTAGGAAAATGTTAAATGAAGCTGCTCATTTTGTGTTCATTAGTAGGTAAAACAAACCAAACCAAACAAACCATAACCCATGCTGGGCATGGTTCAGATGTCTGGGATCTTTTTTCAAAGCAAGAATTTTGCTGTTTAGTAATATGTGAATTAATATTGTGTTTTAATTTTTTTCCTTGTCACTGTTGATTTAAATTTGTAGGCATAAAATCAACATGATCATGTTACTTACAATAACTAGTTGATTGCACCTGATTTGTCAGTGAAATCTCCTGTATAGTTTTATGCCTACTATATACACCCATACATGAAACTTCACCTGTGAGCTGATGCAGACCCTGTTTGGAAGACTTATCTATATCCCCCCCCCCCAAAAAAAAAAACAAAAACCAAAAACTTGGCTTTGTAGATGTCAGATTTCATGCAGATCATCAATGTTATCTATGCTTCACAAGTGAAAAAGTTCAGTCAAGGGCAAAAATTTGCATGGTATTAAGCAATCGAGAAATAGAGCTGAGAAAGCAATTTGGCTGTCCTAGGTCCAGCCTTTCTTTTAAGCCATGTTGCCTGTATGCTTATATGTGCTGCTGTATCTGGGCCAGAAGGGAAGGGAAGAAAAAAGGAGACAAAAAATGAGATATTTAAGATCAAGAAGTGAAGCAAAGACTTTAAAAAAAAAAGAAAAAAAGTAGACCGAGGTTTTTGGTTTGTTTTACTTCTGCAGAACTTTTTATGATACAGTTAGGTTCCTTCAGCCTAATTTTTCAAAAAGATTGCGTCAATCAGTTTAGTTGCAGAGTCAAGTCCAGGAAGCATTTATTTCTGCAGCATATCACCAAAGGAAATGGTAAAGGGACTGGTGGATGAAATATGTATCACCGCAAACAGCAGCAGCAATTTGCTAGAGGCCTCAGCAAGCCATTCCTACTGAGAAGGAGTTGGTGGTGGGCAAGTTTGGCCCTCAAAATTAACTGTGTCTTTTTGGGGTGGATACATGAGAAATCATCGTGTGGCAGACTAGCCAATGTTCATGAAAACTGGGATAATCTGTCTGTGATGGCTGGGAGGTGTCTTGCTTTTTGGGATGTAGTTTATTCAGAAAAGAACAGGCCTGAGCAATAACAGGTGACATGTGGGTAAAGTCTGAGGGCCGAGCATGGCACTCTCAGAATTATACTACTGTTTTCATTTGGTTTGTTTGCAACGTTTGAACGCAGCCTAAAACATCCACGAGTGCTCCAGATTGTGGGACTATTTTTCTATATGGAACTCAGCTAGAGTTTCCTTTCTGAAGGACAGATGTACATACTAGAAATGTTTTGGATATTCAAATGCTGTCCAGAGGATGAAAGTGTTCTTAGTTTTCTCTCCTTTGTGGCTGTCCCTTAAAGCAATCAGTTACTGCCCAGGCAACTAGGGCATCAATACTGTTTTTCTTGCCTCTTGAAGTATTCCTGCTGGGAACAGGGATGACGCACTAATGAACTGCTCTCCAAAAGATCCAGTAGAGAGCAAAGGAGGAGTGTGGATAAAGTCTGTTTGGCTTTGACTTGGACTATCTGATGTTGACATAATTTGCTTTCTAGATTGTTCCAGAGATTAAGTCAAGTTATGTTTATGACAGCTGGTCAGTCTGGCAGTGCATGACTTATTTTTTTTATTTTAAATCTCATAACCCTGTGAAACTATTTCTGTGCTGCAGTTATTTATCACTCACTGTTGGCTTCGTTTTGATTCACAAGAGGTTGTGCTAGGTTCGCAGTCATCCTTACCAGCTTTCAAAGCTGTGCCTTTTCTCGTTATTTCGTAAATGAATGTACTCAACTCCAGTTTTGTCCAAAGAGCACATAGCTTGGATAGACCTGTAGGTCCTAAGCTTTGTAATAGTAATTCAGTGATCACGATGCCGCTCTGTGAGCGGGACCAGTGCCGAGAGACAGAGGTCTCTGAGTTCCTAAACGTGGCAGAAAGTCAGACAAGGAGTTGCAGAGTAACCGTGAGCTTTCAGTAAATCATTCTGCTGCTCTTGAAATTGCCTTGTCTGGAGGAGGTACTTTGCAGAAACGAAGAACGCTGTTTGGTGTGGGAGATGCTGGAGAAAGGCAATTGTAACCTTTCTTTCTGGCTTAAAATAAACTGTATTCAAAAAGACAGTCCTAACTTGCCGCCTACCAAACTATAACTTGACAAGATGCAGTTTGGCCTTCTGAGACGGTTCTAGAAGAAACCTTAACCGAAAAGTTGTTCAGGTATAAAGCATGACTTCATAAAGCCACTGTTTGTAGTGGTCTTTTTCTTTTTCTTTTCTTTTCTTTTTTTTTTTTTAATCCAAAGTTGTATTTTTTTATTTTATTTTTATTTTTTAATCCCACGGTCTTCTAAGCTTGAGGATTGATATAGAAGTCAGTATTTTCATAGAGCAATGTTAACTTCATTTTCGCTGCTTAAATAAAAATCTAGACTTTTCTAAATGAGAAGGAAATAAAATGACTTAACTATGAATAAAAATAATCAGGAACTCTGGCTGTGGTTCAGGTGCTTTGCCAAGTGACCTAGCTTGAAAAAATATAGTTTTATTGCTAAGGAAAAAGCAGCTCATTTATGAAGATGAAATGAAAAGGCTCCTAAAAGCCCAAGTATTAAAACATGCTGCCAAATACAGTTTTGGCTAGCATGTAAATAACACTCTAAAATCTGGTTTGAAACCAGTTTTGGACTTCTGGTGCTGTCACTTGCTACCTTGATCACAAATTGTATGTCTTGGATTTTTTTCCTGCTTGTTCCATTTCCCCTTCTCTGCATCCCCCCTCCCTGGAAAAAGTAAATGAGTACATTTTTATTAAAAATATATATATATATATCAATCATAAAATGTTTGGATAGTCAAATTCATCTTCATATTACATCCTGAAGGTGGAAAAGGTAGGGCTGAAGACATTGTGTTCCTTATTTACTTGAATTACTCTGTAGATTTCCTCTTCAAGACTCTGATTTTAATACATGGACAGTCTTTCTAACAATTAGCAATGATGAGTAGGAAATACAAGTCAGCGCTCTGGGAACAAACAAGCTACGTAGTTTTAATTTTCATTTGGGTACCTAAACTCCACTTTTGCGAGAGCAAAACTGAAAAGCTGCTTTTGAAGAGTTGAAAATTATGAACTCTAATACTCTGTGCATGCAAACTTGAAAGGTGGAGCTTTTCTTGACTTAAATCATGAAAGAAATTATCTTAAGAATTTAAACAGCGTATGCATGAATCCTTGAGATGTAAATATGAATGTGAAAACTTACATATTTAGAAATAATGCTTTAGTTGAAAACTTGGCCCAAAATATACTGGGGAAAAAATATAGTCTTGTTGTATTAAAAAAATGCTGTATTTTATCTTTAGTGGGACCAGAATATAGCAGTGATGTAACTCCTCTTGACTGCAAAACTGAGCATCAGTGTATGCCTAAAGAGATGTATATATTTTTCCTAAAGCCAAGTGCTTCTATGTATTTGCATGTAGGATGAATGCAAACTAATACATTAATATATCTACTTCTCTCAGGTGAAAAGTCTATACATGGTTATATAATCCTAATTTTTTTTTTTCAAATACTGCAGCTGATTATTTAGGAGATTGTTACCTGTATATCCATTCAAAAAAGAAAAAAACAAAAAACAAAATTGTAGTCTGGAGGCAAGAGTTTAAGGACAAGATGTTTCTTCTCTATGCCAACAGTAAAGCTGGGAATAAGCACATCACAGTGATGCAGAAGGAGTAACTGAAAAAATAATTTCATATCAAGGCTCTGAGTACAATTTAACAGTTGGATAGTAAAAAGATTGAATTAGAAAAACACTTCGGTTCAGATCAAAGGAATTTTTTTCCTCATGGAAACGAAGTCCTATAAATGTTTTGATATGATTTTTTTTTATTTGGTGTGAGATATTTCAAAACGTGGGTACCTCAGTTAACTTGTGGTGGGAGAGAGAGCTGGCCGTATTGACTGGCTGAATGGAGGCTCCACTATGATTTCAAAAATGTACGGAAGGTCGGTACTTCAGGCATTTTCATCCAGTAGTCTTACCATCAACTTCTATAATGTTATTGCCTCATTTGGTATAGTCAACAGTCTTCAACAGAAATGAATTAAAAGTAGTACAGGAAAAAGCAAGTTAAGACAAACTGGGGATTTGGGTTATTTTGAAAGGAGTTGAAGTATCCACTGTTTAGCCTGGCAGAATGTTCCTTGAGAGGATATAGGATTGCTTTTTATAGGAAGAGGCTTGCAGGATAGAGGATAACATCTTTTTAGAGAGTACTGGCGTATGGTCAAAAGTGATCATCTTCAACCAGAAACTAGAAGAAGGTTTAAAACTAGCCAAGGAATGAAATTCTAAAATAACACTCCAAATATTGCCGTGGAAGTGAGGAACCTAGATTCTTTGAAATTGGAACTTTTAGTGAAAAGGATTATAGGACAGAATTGGAGTAATTTCAGGCTCAGAAATACAGGAATATCCCCAAGGAATGTCCCCGAGATACCAGCAAATTGACCTGCCAGGAAATTATATTCCTTTGTTGCTTTCAGGGCTGTGTTAGTTTAACTCTCTACTTCAGAAGTTTTGCCTATCACCTGAGGAGACCAGGAAGAAACTTTCTCTGTCCTCCTCGATGCTTGGTCCAACTTTATTTGAGTTCTGTTGCTTGTTTGTATTTTTTGGCTTCCCTTAAGTTTGGGCTACAGTTAGATGTGGAGTTTCAGTAGCACGTAATAGGGAGCAACTTCTGAGATGCCTGAGCATGAGGAAGAAAGTGCTAAACTGACTGTCAGAGCTACAATCTGGAATGACTTTCTTCCAACTCGGATTGAAGCTGTGTCTTGTAATTTTTTTCCCCCGCTCATAACTGGCCTTCAAACTATCTGTATATGTCACCTCAATAGATTTTTCAGCTAATTTTCTGGATCCTAGAAATAGGAATGTCTTCCATTTATACTTCTGCTTTCTTGAGAGTCCCTGCTGTCTTTAAGGTTTTTTGCATTCATGCAAAAAGTCGTAAGCTAGGTGTTTTTTGTTTGTTTGTCGTCTTCTAGGAGATGGAAATATTCTGTGGTGATTTTGGAATGGTTTCTGAGGACTCTTAGAATAAGCCTCATGTTTCACAGGTGTTGGGTTTAACCCAGGTAATTTTTTGACTACTTTTTAGTTCTAAGTCTCTGATTTATTAGGCTAAACTAAACCAGAATTGCAGACCCTCATTTTGCAGTGTCTTAACCATTGAGCTAGTGAGATGTGTTCTTAATTCTCATGAAATTGTTCTACTCAATACGAAATGCTCTAAATTGTTAGTGAGACAAACTGCGATTCTCTCTCGAATGATGGTTTAAATACTTATCTGAGAGACTAATTTAGCTGCTAGAAGCCACTGGATCTCAAAATACTAATTTGAAATAGAGTTTAAGAATTGTTTATCATTTTTGAGCTATAAACAAGTACCCCTCCCAAATTTATTTCTTACAACTCAAAACTTAATTAAAAACTATTCATCAAATTAGGCAATTGCTTTATCTTTTGTAAGTCATTTGTTCTGTTTGTCCTTCTTTTTGTAGCACCTGACCATAGAGAGATAGATCTTTCTTTCTTTGTCTGCAATTCTTGTGGGTGATGTAAAGTATAAAATGGCTGTGTGCAATGGCTGTGTCAATACTGTTGATGCAAAAGATCCGTAACCATGGGCTATATGAAGTAGTAGCAAGTATTTGATGAACATTGCTTGTACTGTCCTCCTATCTTGATAGAATTCATTTTTTCACCTTACCTCTCCATAGTGAAGATGGAGAAACTTTTCTGTATTCTTTTCTAAACTTCAAAAATATGGATTTTATGAACTTCCTGAAAAAGAAAGAAGAAAATGAACACAAAGAAATGATTGAAATAGGCTCTGTGGGTTTGTTTTGTTTTTTGTTTTGTCTTGATGGTTTTATGTATGATGGAGTGTCTCTATTGGCAAAATATGACTTCGTGACGTGGCTGGTTACATTCCCATCTTTTGCTCTGACTTGTAGGCAAAATTAACAGCTCTGTTTTATCATAGCTACGCAGGCTTAAAAAAAAATAAAGCAGGTGAAGTTTTAAAAGGACTTTCTCTAGTTAACAGCAAACTATCTATCAGTTAACATGCTCTAGTTGCTCTATATGACTAAACCCACAAGGTGCTTTTCAAAGATTGATAAATTACAACATTTCCTACTTTCACAACCTTCTAAATGATTTCAACTGTATTGCTGTGGATGGAATGAATTTCTGTCCATTTCTGTGGGCTGACTAGGCTTCGGGTATCGTGCTGTTCCTCTGGAAAGGGAATGCTGACTTGCAAGTGGAAATGTTTTTACAGTGTCCTTTGATAACCAGGACAAAAAATCTGACAGAGCATCCAGATGTAAATTAAGACAATAAAGAGAGCAGACCATTAGAAAAGAGGAAGTGCTTGATACTAATTGGTACTGGAAGAGAACTGTGTTAAATATTTAATAGTAAGTAAACACCTGGGATGCTGGTGATTAAAATGTGCTATTACCACAGGCATTCATTCTAGTGCTTTATTTCTAACTTTGTTAAAACTTTGAGGAACACTTTCTATTTTCTGGTGAACAGTTTCTGTGGTATATGTACAATGGGGGAGGATAAGTAGGAGAAAGGAAAGAGTACTTGAAAACCTCGTGAAAGATGCTTCGTGTGGACTTATGTCTTGGGTGCACATGTAGTCTGATATGGAAATACAGAATAGTCCCAGCTGCATGTAGTGGTAGTAAGTAAACCAAGCTTAACATAAGCAATTGTTCTGTTGAGTTTTTTGCATCTGTCGGGGCTCTTTCCTCTGATACCTATGTTCTTCTCATTTCCTACATCTAGGAGCCTAAGGCTTCTAAACTTCTTGCATTTTATCACATAGGTACAGACTAAGGAGCACACTTAAGTCCTGAGTCCTTTTTGCAGTCTCCCTACTAAGCTTGTATTGTTTCCCACAGTGGTGGTAAACTGTTTTTATTCAAAGACTGGTTATGTAAAAATAGGAGATATTCTGACACTACAAGTCTCTCCACCATCACACCTTCATAACCTGTCAGCCCACCTCAGTTTTGACACAATTTGTCTTAAGAAGGATGGACTTGAATGAAGGGCAGGCTTTTGTTTTCACTTGCTAAAGAGTAACGTTGTCTGCCCAAATGTCTTCAGCAACTGGAAAACAAAATAACAGAAGTAAGCCTCTGGGGGCGAGGTGGGGAGAGCAGGCAGTATTCAGGTTGCATCTGAATGGAACATAAAATGGCACTGCAGAAATGCAAGTGACCCTATAAAGGACTAAAACTAAAGTTATGTACACTACAAAACAATGATTTTGAATTCAGACTGAAATAGTGTTTAAATAGTAGCTTTCAAGTCTGCTGAAATCAGCATCAAATCCACGTGGTACTACCCAGATATTAGGGCTATTCAGTGAAGAAAAGCCCGTGTAGGCCGTTCATTTCTAAACTTTTCACATCTGGAGAGGAGGTAAAAGAGAGGTTATGGTAAAAGAGAGGCTGGAAGGCAAGGAATAACTTCTGCTTTTTAGCAGAAAGCTCCTTAGGATTTCTGATGCTGGAGTGGAGACGGTAACAAGCTGATTTGCTGACGTGCCTTGGTAGGAGAGCCTGAAGATTCTTCTCCTTGAGGAATATCTAGTGCTGGAAAAGTCCCTTGGTTTGTAGAAGGTCAAAAGTTTCAACAGAAATGAAAAATAACTGCAGAAACCTGGGCTTGTGTTCTATGACAATGATGCTGGGTTTCTTGGGACCTGAACTTCTGTGAGGAGACAAGGGTAGTATTGGAGACTGCTGGAAAAAGTTACTTAAATCCTGTTTTTTGTTTTTTGTTTTAAATGGGGTGCATGCTTTGTTTGATTAGTGTGGACTCCAGAAAAATGATTCATAATTTCCTGTAACTTCTAAGATTCTAGGAGCAAAATGTCTTAAATTGTTGTGCATGGGTGCTAGAAGTATCTTTTAAAATCTGGAATAAATATTCAGTTGTTTTTTCAAGGGGAGTATTCTGTGTGGCAAAACAGCAATGGATGGACCTTCTGGCTTTTACACTGAATTTGGTAGGTGAGTGGGGAATTTGTTCTGGGTTGGGTAGATAGTGTTTTCCTAGCAGCTTGTGTCTGCATGGGATTCAGCAAGAATTTTTCTCCTCATATTAATCTTTTTTTTTTTTTTACCTGCTTCCAGATGCATTATTCATGCAGACAGATATTATGAGGTTTGATTAAAAGACGAAGCATTGAAAGAATGATCATTTTGAAAGAATTTCTCTCAATGCTGACATTTAAATAACCTTTTTTTTTTCTTTGAAAAGCATATTTTCTTGCTTTCCTCCTCCTGTTCTGCCTGTCCTTGTCTCTTTGAAGGATCAGACGACTCCTGTAACTAGGTTTCTAGCTGTCTGCAGCCAGTTCTGCTGTCAGTGTGTCCATATTGCTCTTGCTTTGCCCTCCTCTGCTGCTGTCCCCACACATTATCTTGTAAAGAGAAAGCATTGTTACAGACTGGATTCCCATCCAAAGGTTTGCCAGGCCTAAGCTGAAGTCCCATCAGGCGAACTGGAAAACCTGTGACTGGGAGACATGCCAGCCCTCTGAAAGCAGGTTTGGTGTTAAATGCTGTCTTGTTTTAACTGGTCTCTTTGCAAAAACTAAGGGACTCCAGGATGCAATAGCATTTTGAGCATCTAGAGAGCCCTGTCAGTGGTGCATTCTGGACTCTGGTTCCTTTTCTCCATGTCGTATGAGCAAGCACCTTTGAAAACTATGCTAGCTTTTGTTTTGGAAGATTGGCAGCTATGCTCAGGAGTGTGTGCACACAGTCTAAACTTTAGGATCTGAATTGGTTTTATATTGTAATTCCAATAGCTTTAGTGGAGTTATTCCCCACTTAGACTGGTACAAGTGAGTATTGTAAAACTTTACAACAACTAGCATACGTTTTACAGAGAGAAAACAACAGAACATGCTTAAGTGACATAGTGCAGAGGCTGTAATGTTAAAAAGAGCTGTTCAACAATATAAATATAAAATTTAAAGTTGTTCTGGCATTTACTCTTAGAGGATTTTCTTTCTGACACTCCATATAAATCACATTTAAAAAAAAAATTTGGCTTTTAAAATGATAGTAAATATTAGTCTTCTAAAACTTCCCACTTATTTCATCATATAGGTTTTTTCCACCCTGTCAAAATAAATTGTAATAGCTACAAGTCTCAAAATCTTCAAAGTGAATATGGAAAAACAAGCCCAACCAGCCAACTCTCCTTTCTTTCCTCTCTCCACTCCCAAACACAACAGAGCTAAGCAATTTTTCAAAAGGCAGAGGATGTTTCTGGAACTATACCGTGGAAGCATATTATAAATATCTGTGTCTTTTCCAACAATCACATTTCTGGCCTGCTGAAGCTGCAGCACAGTCTTGCAGAAGGAGCAGACAGTCGCAAAAATGACCTTTAGGTTTTACAGGAATAAAAAAAGCTCTCAAGCAATTAACAAAAATGCACAAATTCAGCAGGGATGAAAAGAAAGCAGTATTTTGTAAGTTACTTTACTTCAGCCTCTGAGCATCTCATGGTCAGTCATTAGGATAAGAACAGGATTGGCTACTCAGACACCTTTTAAACAAAATTATTCTCTAAGTTTTTTGTATCTTTAATGCTGTTTATATTTTTGTCTCTGTGCTTGTATTTGAGTTTGCAGAGTTTTATGAAATATGTAAAGGGTTCTTATGGTTGCATTTAATGCATTTAACAGTGCTACCAGCAAGTCTTCACATGAAAGTAAAATAAGCTTTCAAATTCAGCAGTTACATTTTCCCATTCAAGAGATGCTATTATTTTAGCATTGTGTTTATAATGCCTTGAGTAGCTTTGTGCCAACACCTCTATTGTAACCTGCCCCACCTACTGTGTGTTTTATAACTTGGCTCTAAAGTTTTCCTCCAAGTCGAAACTTGTTATACAAAACCTCAGCTTAAAAAAAATAAATTCTTCTTCACTGTATTTTCCCATTAAAGGATTCCTTTAATTTTTGGGTTACAAGTGGGTTTTTTTGTTTGTTTGTTTGTTTTAATTTCCAATTCAGGAATATGAAGCAGTTGGCCCATGGAATGGATATGGTGTCTATGACTTTGTGGCTTATATGCATTCAGCAAGTGCAGAATCAAAATGGAATAAAAAGTAAATCTATAGCAACCATCGTGACCAGAGAAAATATAGAAACTGTAAGATCTGTTTCAATCTGCAAACAATGTAAAAGAACACTGAGAAGTCTGATCATGCCACCTGCAATTTAACAGTGCCCCTGGGCAGTTGGTTTAGAAGGTAGAGAATGCTTTAAATGGTGTCATAAATGATTTTATTTGGTTTGGGGAGAATTTCTATGAAGCTAGAACTCAGTCTCAGAAGATGATGCAGAAAGAAAGTAGAAATCTGAGTCAGGGAATAAGAGGAGAAATAGGGAAAAGCATGGAGGAAGAGGAGGGAAATAATGGAGAGAACGTGCAGTATTTCAGCTTTTCCTGCCAAATGACATGTTTGCTTTAGCTTTAGCTTACTGTGTCCTTTGGGGATTTTTTTTATTTTTTCCAGTTGCAGTCTGCAGTTGAGAGGGGAGGTCTCTGATAAGAGTATGATTGAATAGAGCATCTGAGGCTCTGGGACTCTTATAGTCTTCTCTTGTATTGTGGCTTTAGGCATTTATGTGGTAGATGCACTACCAGCACTTCCCTGGCATATAGAAATGTTCTCTTCTTTTCTTGAATTGCATTTATATAGTACAGAAAAATAATGTCAGAGCAGGGTTGGCTAACAGACATGTTTACGACCTACCCAGTTGGCATCCCTACGTATTTAAAGATCTGAATTCAGGTTTCTAGCTGGAATGTTATCTCCCAAATCCCAATGCCCTGCATTTGTAAACATAAATTTGCATATGGATTGGGTATTCAATATCTAGGAATGCCCAGATACAATTTTGAATCTGCTATGGAAATAGAAAAATCTAAATGAGCTTGGTCATTTGCTTTTGGTCCTGTTTCAGCTGTAAACAATGGAATACATTTGTTTTGAGACCTAATTTCAGTTCTGCTCTGGGCCTTGTAAATGAACTGCATTGAGTCAATGTCTGTGGTTTAAGCTAATCATAATTTCCCTGCAAGCTCTGCTTCCCTGTGTGGTACCTGAGTAATGCTTTTAAAGGTTTTTACAAACACTTTTTCAGCTGACACATCTTTAGGTTCTGTTTTTATGCACAATTTTCATCTGTATTCTAGAAAATACAGATGAAAATAGGTTATTTCATAGTTCCTGTAATTTCCAAGTTTATTTTTATTGTTGCAGAAAGACTTGACCTCATTCTCTACTTACAAGTGCAATGTAAACCAGAAGTTACTCCATGTTTACCTCTTGAAGATATCTGTGACCAAGTGCATCATTGTTTATGGAAGCTCACGTTTTTTCCTGTGCAGCTCTCTGCAACTTAGTTGGAAATTTTAAATGACATAGAGCAAATAGAGGAAATGCAAAAGAGGAAACAGGAAAGTCCAGAGAAAAACATGTTTTCTGGTGTTTAAGTTACAAATGTGCAATTCAAGTATGAACAGAGAAATGTTATTCCCCTGCTCAAGCTGGAGAGCTGGAGGAACACTTAGTACAGTGGCCATATTGACTTAAATTCTTTTCTTTGCATGTGAGCCTGATTTTTTTTCTGAATGGGTGGCGATGTGAGTGAGAGGATGTAGTTTCTAGAATGTTTGTTCTGCATGGCTGACTAATGGAATAAGTGTTTTAGTAAAGTCATGTAATGGTTCAGTTTTAGTCTTGTTTCCTTGCATCAGGAGTAGCTTTATATCTAGGTACTCCATAGGTGTGCCGTGGAAATGGAAAACTGGCTGTTTATTTGGGGAAAAGTGTACATACACTGATCTATCTTTAGCTTTTTTGCCCCCCTCTTAAAGGCAAAATCTACATCAGTAGTAAAAGCAAAGCTCTGCTTTGTTCAGAAGGGTGTGAACATGCATGGCATCAGCAGTCAATTCAATTTCCTGAATATTGGAAGCCAAAGAGATCTCTAACACCTAGGTAGCTGTTGCCTATATACATTGTTTTATAGATCTGAATGAGAGGACGCATTCAGTGAAGGACTGAGAGAACCTAGGGTAGTCAATCCCATTTTGCAAGAAAAAGGCATAAAGGCACAAAAGGCAATAGTGCCTTTGAAAGAATTCCTCTAAAATATGACATGGAAACCATCCTTTGTGAGTTGTAGTACAAAGGAACAAAACACATAATGTTGAATGAGCTTTACCTTGATCATTCATTTTCCCTTTCCCTCCTTCTCTCCTTCCTTCCCAACTTTAAAATGCTGTAAATTCTTCAGAGAGTCACCAAAAAACATCTGAAGGGGTGGGGGGGAGGAGAGGACAGGACACGCACATGAAAATGACTTATACTGTCTGCAGGGGGCAAAAATTTGTACAGTTATACTTTTGAGGTTCCATTCTCACCTTTTCCTTGTATTGCCTGCACTGAGGTTACTTTGAATGTGTGGTGAATTAGTATGAGTTCATACTGTGCATGTTCATCTGCTAGAATAACATGTACCAGAAATGATGAACTAGATTAGGTATGATAACAAATGCATCTGATAATTGTTAGACTAATTAGTTTTCTTACTTCTGGTACTCTGTTCAGTATTTGTCAGGACCTGATATGTGAAGATGTAGTTCAACTCTAAGTTTTTCCTGTGTCTAAGAACATAATGATTCAGACATCTCTCCCAGTTCCTTGTGTCCCAATGAAAAGTAAGAACAAGGAAAGTATATATATTTTCTTCTAAGTATTCTCTCAGCCTCCAACTGTTTTTCAGCTCATTTTCAGATTTTTTGAACCTAATATAGTTTATCTATTTAGTAAAACCTAACAGTCCTCTCTTTCATATAACTGTCCACTCTCCCCTTTAACCCATGTAAACCTGCTGTGCACACAATATCCTTTGACAAGGAATTCCAGAGATCTATTATTTGTTGCTTAAGGAACCACTTCCTTATGTTTTTTTTAACCTGACGCCTGTTTAGCTTCATTTGATGCCCATGACACATATTGGAACAGAAGTGAACTATCAATCCTATTTCACCCTTTTCATTACACTTGTGACTTTTGTGGACCTTTATCATATCTCACTGTTAGTTACTTCTATTCCAGGGTGAAATACCCCAGCCTACACATCTGCTCCTCTATGTTTCAATCTTGCTGCTCTTCTCTGAACTTTTCCTGGTTCTAAGATATTTTGAAAGGGGACCAGAACTGTTCACGTTCCAGTTGCGGGCAAACTGTAGATTTATACCATAACATAACAATTAGGTTTTAAGTTTTATTCTCCATTCTTTTCCTAAAAATTACTAATGTTTAATTTGATATTTTGACTACTTTAAGCCTCGAGTTGATGTTTTCATTAAAACATGATCCAGGGAACTTTTCCTGTGAGTGTGTCTATGGATTGGTCCTTTTCATGCAAATCACTTTACTTTTTATTTTATTCACATTTCAGGTGCCATTTTATTGCCCAGACACCTGGTCTTTTAAGGTCTTTCTGCAACTACTCAGGTGCTCGCTCACTCTCCTTAAATATCTTTGTATCATCAGCAAATTTTGTCAACTCATTGTAAGTGACCTGGAAAAGGGAGTAAGCAAATAGGTTGGATTGAACAGTCCAGTTCCTACAACACAGACCTCTCTGACTGTTGCTTCTATGCTCTGTTTCTTGTCTTTGGTCAATATTATACTCTTTTTCCTTGTCTGTTTAATTTCTTTAAAATACTTTGGGAAAGATCTTGTTAAATGTCTTTTGGAAATTCAAGTAGGTTGGGTCACCCTTATGTGCAAATTTGTTGAATTCTTCATTTCATCAGTTGTGTGATAACCCCTTTGGTCAACTTCAGTAGGTTTATAAGGCAGTCATTCTCTTTATAGAAACTATATCAGCTTTTACTGAATGAAGAGGATTAGTGGGTGCTGGAATAAATGCAGCCCTTCCTTGTAACCTTTTTCTTTATATTCTTTGTCCAATACTAATATGTGCCTAAACATTGACTCTGCCTAATAGAAATAACTGCGGGCTTATAGGCCTTTAGTTACCAGTTCCACCCCAAACTTATTTTTTAATTTTAGGGTCCCACTTACACTTGTCCCACTTTTCCCACTTACACAGATTGAAGAGCAGTTTAAGAAACACATTTCTTGTGAAGGGCAAAAATGACAAAAATGACTCACTGAAGGCTTGATGGTTTGCCAAAATCTGAGCTGAGAATATATCTGTATCATCTTGATTTAGAAAGCATTCATGTCATATGCAGAAATGCAAACATCTTCACCCTTTTTTTCTTACTGTCTTCAGCACCAGAAGATTTTATGCTAACGTTATAGCTCATTACCAAAAACAATTATTTGTCCCACTTGTGTAATGTGCTGATACTTTAAAATTGAGATATCCGGTGAAGAGTATTACTTAAACAGCTTTAAGGGGAAACAGTCGAAGATTACAAATGCACGAATGCCTTCAGAAAGCAGTTCTGAAACTTCTCTACAAAATAAAGTTTGCTTTCTAGAGAATCATCAGTTTTCTTCTCCTGTGTTCTCCTTCACTGTGTTTATTTTACTGTTTTCAAAACTCATTCTTTAGGAATGCCAAGTAGCACTTGCACCAGTATGTAAACTTTTGATAAAGGGACACACTCTACAAATTGCTAGGCTGGCAGTCGCATCTAGCAGCTGAAACAATTTTTCTTGTTTAAGTGTACAGACCATACTACTTTGGAAATTAGATTACTGTTTTGTTCCGTACACAGAAGCAAGGAAGTGAGTATTTTGCACTTAATTAAACTACTAGGAGTGATAGCAGGAGAACAAGGGTAGATTAGTAATTCTGGTTACTTTCAGTAGAAGTCTGGTAGAACTATTTGAAAACGTGGCTTACTGAGCCAACTGGTGTGGACAAAAGAAAACAGTACTAAACCTGATTATGTGAGGATTTCTTTTTAAGAACTGGGACAATACAATAGCAGTTTTATAAAAAGTGGTCAGGATTGGCATATGACTATAATAGTCCAAACCTTTATTAATAAATTCAAAAGAAACACTGTAGGTTTCACAGCTTGAAGCTTTTCACGAAGGAAGGCAAAGAAAAGGGCAAACATATGAAGAGAAGAATGCAGAATTATTCAATTCTTCTCATTTTGGCCTTAACATAAAGGATTAATTGGGAGACAACACTTAATGGAATGAAGTGATAGAAGTGAAGGCTAGAAGAAAGAAAGAGCTGGTTACTAATGATGGCTTTTTTTTTTTTTTTTAGGAACAGTGTGGGAGATGGAGTGTGGGGGGAAAGTAAGATAGACCTATGGAACTGTGATTTACAAAAGGATACTAGAACGAATTATTGCTCTGTATTTGGGGAATAACAGAGTTTTAGAAATAGCTGACGCTGTTTTGATCTAATTAGTTTTTGACAAATCTGATAGCTTTTTTTTTTTTTTTTTTGTCAAGATAACGTGCAATGGGCAAAATGAAACCATTGTGAAATACTTTCAATTTGACAATACTATCCTTACAAGACAGTATTCTCCTAACCAAATTAAGGAAATATGGATGGTAGTGCACCTTTGCAGGGGTGGCATCCTTAAAATAGCTTTTAGTGCTTAAGCTATCAGACCAAGACAGCATGTTGGGTGAGGTCTTTTAGGGCCACATTCTGAACTCTTTGATTTCATTAATGATTTAGGTTGATGGAACAGAGAAGATACTAGCTAACTGGATGGCATCACTTGGGAGAAACTACAACTCTTGGGAGACTAGAATCAGAATGGTTGGTCTTGATAAATCAGAGCAGTGGTCTGAAATGAGATGAAACTCAATTACAGATGCACAGCTATTTCTGCTTAGGACGAGAGGGGTGAAAGGAGAAATGGGAGATGCAGAAGAACTAGCTTTCCCAACAATGAAACAACAGAATTGCAGAAGAGGATCTGTGGCTTACGTTTGATGTTAAGTTTGAGTTAACAATAAGGGCTGTGGAAAACATGACGAATATACATGACAAAAAAATAACAGGGTACCATATGTGAGACTAGGAATTGATCCTTCCTCTTACAGTGCTGGCTATGAAGTCTCAGCTGGAGCCAGTATTTTAAGAAATGTAGATTAATTGGCAAGAGTCCAGGGAGGAACATCAGTAATGAACACACTGGAAAAACATGAGCAATGAGGAAAGACTGAGGTCTAGAAAAGATTAAGACTAAACAAATTGTCAGGAGTGGATTAGCATTCTGCTTAAGTGAAAGAGCAGAGGTAGATGGCTTCTTTAGGTTTTTTAGTTCAGCATTTCAGTAATGATAGCTTTTGGACTCGGCAATAGCCAGACCCTTATTGCAGTAGCTACTTGAATAGAACAAGAGACTGTACAAGAAGAAAGAGGAGAAGCAGAGACAAAAAGACAAAGTAGTAAACAATGATTTTACTACATAACCTTGAATACGAAGTGGGTATGAAACTAATTTTATTTAACTTCTCAGGCACTGAGAGAGTCTCTAAACCTCCCTAAATAAGGGGTGATAGGTGTCTATTAGATCTTGCAGTTGATGCAAAAACGGTAACTTGAAAACACAGACACACTGTGCAGGAACTCCCCTCTTAAAACTAGCTATTAGTGTTAGTTTCTTCCTCCTCCACCACCACCAACCACTCACTCCTGCCCACAGCAATTTTGGAAAGTCCTACATACAGGATGTAATTCCAGATGGTCCCATGCAAACAATCTGTTCAGATGCGTGAATTCCTACTGTTGAAATAAAAATGTGAAGCAAACACTTGCGAGTATATTACACTTTTGCATATCTTTAGTTGTATTTTTGGTCTTTGTTCTTTGAAGTAATATGCAGACTCTTTTGGTAGCACCACATTAGTGAAGAATGAACTTGGCCCCACTGCTAATAAATATCAGAGATGCTTCCATAATTGTTTCTAATAAAATTTAAAGATGAGAAAGTTCTAAAAATGAGACTTCTAAATCCTGAAACATCACGCATTGTTTTATTTATAGACATACGTGAAATTGAGGATGAGGCATGTTTTGTCTTGACTTGAGATATAGACTCCTGCTGTTCCTCCTAATCAATATACGTCTTTGTGTAAATAGAAATAGAGTAAGATACTGGAATATTTTAGAACTTCTCCACAGAAGTATGTGGAAATCTCAGTAAACTTAATATTCTGAAACCAAGTGGACTATTTTTGCAGACTGAGGTAGAGATTTCCTGAAATGTTCCTGGAATGTCATTTTGCTGAGGTTTGATTCTTAGACTAAATACCACATCAGTGAGCTACAATAGAAGTGAAGTGTAGCTGTAGTTCTCAAGGTGTGTGTGGTTGAGAGTTGCATGAGAATTCTTATGTTTGCAAAGCGTTATGGAAAACAGTTGTACTCGCAGGAGAAAAAAAATGCAGGGAAATGTATTTTAGAGGAAGGACTGAAGATGTGATAAATGGATAATGGGAAGAGCCTGAAATCCATGACACAGGCCCTTGTTCATCTTGTATGTACTCAGATGTTCCCTGCTGCATGTGCACCAGTGTCCCTAAAGCAGGTGAACTCTGAATACCAATACAAATAAGCTGAGACTTAAATATAAGGTGCTGAATGTAGTCAAGCTCTGTGCCTGCAATGGCATTGTTTTCTAGCGATGTTAAGGGATAGGTGGTAAGTACAAATAAGACCTATTAGATGTAATGCAAGTTCCTCAAACCAACAGCCAGAAATTTGTCAGCTGCAAATTAGAGAGGAATGATTAGGAAGATTTGATGAACAAATTTAACACTTGGAAAAGATAAATTACTTTTTTCACTGAGCAAAAGCACTTTGTATGAAAAGAGCTTCAGACCAGAAATTGATGTGAAACAACTCATCAAAACTTCTAAGTTGTCCTGATGTCCTACAGAAAGTCTTCTCAACCTTTTCTAGTGAAGGGTGGAACAAATATTTTAGAGCTCTGTTTCACTTAATGAAACTTGTCAATGGGAAGTAAGCACTCAGAAATCAGCAGAAGAAGCCTTATTTCTGAACTTTGGCTTTGCTTTATTGTAAATTTTTAATTTAGTTCTCTTGCTGTAATAATTAAGTAGTAGAGATGATGAAATATGTAGCAATATTAAATTGCAGAGAGAAAAAAAAATGTTCCACTGCATTTTGAGTAATCATAGTCTTAAAGATTTTTCTGAAAATTACATCAGGAAAGCCAAGTTAAGAGGCTTGAGCATGTTTCAGTTTTTTGCTAAAGTAATTTGCATGCACAGAGCAAATCCACATAAGAATCCTGGAAATGTTTTGCAGCTTTAAGTTTAATTCAATACTGTAGCATCTTTCTATTCAGAGAATTATTTTTGCTGATTCTCAGATGGTTCTCATCCTCTATGCCTTAGTTCCCAGATTAGTGACTGGGAGTTCTTGGATATATCCACTATACATTCGGATTTCAGTGCCTGAAGTTCGTTAAGGGAACACACATGCAGAAATGGAAGGTCTCAGAAGAAACTTGTTGTAGACAAGAGAAAAAACAAAACAAAGCCTCAAACTCAAAAGCTACCTCTCCACTAAATGCTCTTTAGATTTCAGCTGCAAGTCTTATTCCTTCCCCTCTAATACCTGCAGAATTATAAATCTCTCTCTCTCTCTCTCCCCCTCTCTTTTTATTTTTATTTTATTTTTATTTTTTTAGAGGAGCGGGTGTATTTACAAAAGCTGATATCTAGGTGGTGCTTAAAATAACTGTTATGCTATCCAGCACTAATTCTCTTGTCTAGCATAATCTTTGATCTTTGAAAGCAGCATTCCCTGATCATCTTGACCTCATATTTTCAAAGATCCAAACTTCCCTTTTAGTGCATAAAATAAGTATGTAGATGTTCCTAAGCATATAATATCAATGTGTTTAGGTAATAGAATTTGTTGTTTGTGTAGCCTAAATGACCGGTATCTGTGCCTTTAATGTGTTTTTTTGTTTTTCCTTCTGTGTCTCGCTTTTCCTTCTTTGTCCTTTTTTCTTTTTCTTTTTTCTTTCCTTTTTTTTTTTTTCCTTGTGTCATCAGTGTGTGATACAGAATCAGATTAGGTGTTCAGTCTGGTTTATGCCTTTCTGAACATACAGTGAAGCAGTTGGATATAACTTTTATATGCATTTGTACCTGTTTTTGTTTGTTTGTTTTTTGAAAGGTTTACTAAGAGGTATTTTAAGTAGAAAGCTTTTTACTTGTTGATGGGAAAGAGTTTGATATCCTACTGTTAAATGTGTATTAAAAACATATGTGGAACCCTGGGAATCAATCTGTTGCATCTAGATGTGTAAGTTTGAGATGTGCTAACTGGATGTTCTTGCAAGATACCCGTGATTACTCGGCTGTATATGCTGGCAGAGAATTGTTTCATAAATCAAAAGCATTACTGTTATATAATGGATTTCTGAAGCGTATAGGCTTGCACAAGAATTATCACTTTGTAGAAGACTCTGAATATAGTCCTTCCGAAATCTTATATTCTGAAATCTTCTGCTGTTTGTAATCTTAACTTTTGTTTAGAGAATGTTTAGGTTTTTTGTCATAGAAATAATTTCCTGTCTTACCCACTACTGTGTGTACATATGCATCCATAAGCATGAATGCTAAAGACATTGAAATAGAAACATATGCTGGGTGTGGGTTTTGTTTTGTTTTGTTTTTCTGTCCAGATACCCCACCAGAACATGAGGAAATTCCTTAATCATTTTGAAACCCTCACTCAGTTTAAGTATGCAAGCTTTGTTCTACTGGGATTACTTTAACAGAACTGGAACCAAGCAAGGAGCTGCAGTAATGTAACAGAAACAGCTATGTGCAGCTTTAACAATAACTGTTATTCAGTGCCCAAGTCAGGTTACACTTCATTATAGAAGAGAGAGAAGTTTCTTTCAGATGTTTCAAAATCCTTTGGTTTAGGTTCTAAGAAGAATTTGATGGTCTGTTATAAATTAAATACAGTGCATATTTTGCCTTAGGAATTGCATTATGAAATTTTGGGGGCTGTGAAAAATACTTAAAATAAAGGCTGATTTTTTGTAGGGTGCTAATCATAAGTTCTACCTGTGACGCTCTTCAATAGTGTTTCTTGGCTTACAAAGTTCACTTTGGCAATGCCTTTCTGGCAAATTTCACTTCTGAATTTTCTACACGTATTTGGCTTGCATTTGTACTCCTGAAGGCCTTTTTTTCTTTACAGTCACCTCTTGATTCTCTGGATACCAGCCAATTTGCTTCCACTTATGTACTAGATCCATGCAGAGTGTTTTGTCTTAATGCTGGGCATCCTGCATTTCTGGCCTGATTCCACAAACTGGTGTTAAAGCTATATATGCAAGCCCATTCCTGTAAAGATGAAAAATTAAATTGTCCGTGTCTGTCATGCAACGAAACAAATGTTCTTCTGCCTAGGTAGTATGTTTGCCCTCTCTTTGTAAAAACCTGCTGTGTTAATGGCTGCCTAAACAAACAAATTCACTCATTCTTTCTAATGGCAGGGGGTAGTTCTCCCTTTCTGCACCTATGCCTTGCAATCCAAACTCTGGTTTAAAACCATGTTAAGCACATCAGTGTCTACATTAAGCTGGAGAGTTCCTTATTTAGAGGATAACACTCAGCATAAGACTTAGAGGCTGAAGAGAAGATTTGTCCTGATCCATTTCTATTTGGGTATTGAAATTTATTCAGTATGTCACTGCAGTTCATAAGGCTTTTATTTAGGCTTTAAAAATCCTCTGTATAAACATACCGTTGTTTACTCTGAAAAAGCATTTCAAGCATGTTAGGTGAGACTGTTTTGTTGACCTGTACTCATCTGGCTCGTTATAGTTCTCATAACAATATATCAGACAGCAATTAAGTCAGCAAATGTGCCTACAGCATTTTGCTTTGGAAACATGTTAAGTGCCATATAAGCTGTGAGTCTTCCTTAAATAGTGGAATTAATAAAACTACAAAGAACTCTTATAACTGTAGGTAAGAAATTGCCTTGAGGTTATTCAGTCTTCCTTTTTTTTCCCCCCTACATCTTATCTTTGTGACTCATACTTCTATAAAACTTTGATTCCTTTTATTTGTTCTTTTGAATATAAACATGCATACAAGTGCATAATTTGTTAAAAGCCCTTGAAGTTCATACTCTTTGTTCAAAACTAGGAAACTGAATGAAAAATAGAAGAATGAAATTCAGGTCCAGCAGCAATTATGTTTCAATGATCATATTTATGATTGCTCTTAGAATACCTTGTGAATTGCATGTTGTGATTTATGACTAAAACGCTCAAACCTGGTTTCGTAGAACAAGACATTAATGTACATAAATACAGAGATGTTTGAGAGAGAAGAAACTGCACCAAATGTAGTTAGGCTTATGGATCACTTTAGCCAAAAGATGTGATCTGGACTGCAAAACCATGAATTGGGTTGGGGAGGAATATTCTTACCTTTTAGTGGTAGTATAAGTCTGATGTCAACAAATCTGCTCAGTATCATATGTGCCACTGATTGCTTTCTAAAGACTTGGCAACAGAGCAGCAAAGATCCCTTCTAAGCAAGAAATGTGGAGAGACAGCTCAGAGGTGGATGGTGCTATGTATGGTTGAAGCACACTGAGAGCTCTAGCAAGGGACCACAGCTACAGGGCGGTAAAACTGTAATTGTTGCTGTTGAGGTAAGTTATAAAGTCCATGGAGAAAAGTATGAGGCAACTCTTCTATTAACAAGCCAAAGAAGAACCTGAAACCCTGTGTGCCCAAGGCACTGGGATGAGAGCAGTCCTTCACAGATATGCACAAATATTGCTGACTTGAGTCAGCAACAGTACTTTCTGAAGCTTATGTTCTTCTTTCTTTCCCTGACTTGAATTGACCCCAAGTTATCTTTGTACAATGGATTTGGTGCTTGTATGGCTGATGCATTGGCTACTAATGGTGACACAGGGGAGATAGCCAAATACTAAGTGCAAGCTGGAGTTGAATTTTCAGAAAGTTTTTCTACAGAAATGAATGCAGCCTGTTTGCTACCAATCCCTCACAGGCGGTTACACGTGGATAATCTATGCATGATGGTGTGTTTACCAGCTGGTGTTGATCAACTTGTTTGCCACCCAAATCTGTGGGAACATCTGATATTATGATTCCATCTGTGTACAAGTGAGGTAACCGTCCTGCATAACACATTTTCTTTTAGAAGAATGAGTGTTATAAAAGATAAGAGGTTAGTTCAATTAAAAAACAAAAGTCATAAAATGATAGTTCTAATTCTCCCTCATGGATATGGAAAATGGCTGCAATTTCCCCTTTGTGCAACTCTAGCTCACTGAATAAGAATTTTTCCCTCCATTTTTAAAGCAAGATTTAAATAGCTAAAATTTGTCTTTCCGTACCAAAACAAACTTGCTTCTTTTTTGTTTATTTGTTTTCTGAAAGTGTTTAAAGGACATGGTATTAAATGACCTGAATGAATGAGAAGGTAAACGCATTAGGGGAATAGCACTAGAACAATGATGAAGATGTAAATCAGGGCATATTATCTATATCATACTATAACAAAAGGGAGAAATTTTCTTGTAGAGGCTATGCAAACGCAAACATTGTTAACCTTCCTCCATAGAGAAAAATTTTTGAGCTTTATGCCTGTAGCAGAAAAATCAATCTTGAAGATTTGAGTTCACTTTACTCTATAAGTTTTTTCAGAAGTAAGGATATACCTGAATATATTTGTAATGCAGTTCTGGAGTAGTAAGCAGACAGGTAAAATTTAGCCTAGTTATACACTTGGGTGTCTGGACCAGGCATCTGTTTCAACCAAGCTCTAAGTGACATTTGCTGTGACTGAGCCTTCAGCAGCTGTTACTTGGAGCAGACTAAACTTTGTTTTAGCTCATGCTAACTGCTTCAGCTTAAGAGCCTTGAAAATGCAGGCAAAGATTTGAAAATCTAAGACGCACATTAGGCAGGTCCCTCTTCCTGTGCCTTTCCCTGCAATTTTTGTATGAAGGCAAGAGGGGGTTCTATAACAGTTCATTATGACTACAGTTTAAGCTTTGCAGTCTTCTCAGGACAACACAAACTCACTTCTGTGGTCAGCTATACTAGCAATACAAAGAAAAACCTGCTCTGAGGGACCTGAAGATCTGACTTTATTTTTTATTTTTTTAAGTAAATTGGGAAGTTTTTTCCCCACAGAAAATGTTGTTTTGGTGATAATGAGGTGTAAATAAACCAATTTTTCTATCCAAAATCAATTTCATACTTGCTTACTTTTGTGGGAAAATGTAAGCTTTGATCAGAAAAGTCAACTATATGACTCCTACGTGTCGTAATTTGGATGTTTCATATGGTCATTCTTTTATGTTTGGTCATGATCCGTAGCTGGATTAAGTCTCTTACAATAAAAAAGTCATTCCAGTCTGCAGAATAGATCATAGTAAATGCATTCCCTTGTAGGAAACTGATGATTTGTTGTCACCAGGCAAGAACTTCCATGAAGCATTATAATAAAGTTTTGAAAATCTAAGTGTTGGAGTTGGGATAAATACATTTTTTCCCTGCATACTTTGCATGATTTAGGGAGGAGGTGGGGGAGTGTGAGGAGGTAGCTACTGTATGAGAATTTTCACTGAAACTCAGTTTCAGTGTTAAATCCCATCCCCTCCTCCTCCAACACCACGCTGTTGGAAAACTTTTCTCAAGATCTAGGTTTGTTCTAGTTGCCCTTATTTAGGTCCTGCTATAGTATAACTGTGCAAAGACTTTGTGAAAGACTACCCAGCTGGACTGCACGCTTGCTTTGCATAGGTTTATCAAAGGGCATGCTGAAAAGTAAGTTCCCACTGCTCCTTGCTTATGGAGAATCAGTCCTGGAGTTCCCACAGGGACCCAAACCATTTCTAATATCAGCCATGAATCCTTCCAACTCAGATATGCTGAAGATGCTCTAAGTACACTGGCAAAGCATCCTTAGAAGTTGTCTTCAGGGGGATGTGAAAATGCCTCTTATCCAGAGCTAGGAAGCTGCAGGTTATATATTTTTGCGTAGATTGTACTGTTCAATAGGTGTAGACTCTCATTTTGTTGAGGCTTTTATTGTAATTACTCTTCTTAGCTTCCTCCTTATGCTGGGGAAGCATTACTGAGTAATGCATTTTTTTCCTCAAGAATATGTATATTTGAACCAGTGATCTAGTTTGTTGTCAGTGAGAACGGAACCTCTTAAAAGTAACTGACAGAAGGTTGGTTACACCAACCTTTTTGAAGCAGAGGTGGCCTCATAATTGAAGACTTTGCTTTATTACTTGCAGAGGTTGTTGGTGATTTATGATAGTCCATTGGGCTAATTAGGCATTAGTCTATGGACAGAAGAATTATGTCTTTTTCAGTGCTTGAAACACTGAATAAGTGAAAAAAGTTGTCCTAGAGAAGCAGAAAGAGAAATCTCTTTGGCTTAAGTAAACGCAGTCTTTAGTCCTACTGACCAATTAAAATCTCATGTGTTTTAAGAATAATGGTGAAATGTAGTTTTTAGTTGTGTGAGGAAGTGACCTCACATATCTCAAGCGTGTGAATTAAGTTAATGATAATGGTCTAGGTGTATTAAAAGCAGCACCTGGTCTGAAAGAGAACGTTAGCGTAGCCACTAAATTATCTCTCTAGATTTATGTCTGAACATATCTAAATATAACACCAGCACATATCACTAAATTATAACTGTTCTAAAAGCTTGCCCCAAAAGTCCTTTGCTTTTCTCTGTCTCAAGAACTAACTTTTACAATGTCTAAGCCAATCAACAAGCATGCCATGATTAAATATAGCCAAAGCTATTAGTATAACTTGCTTCTTTTGAAACAGCTGTTAGTGCTTAGCAGCAGAAAGTCATTGACTTGATATTTTAGTTAAATAATTTGCTCTAGAGTAGAAATCAAACGTATCGCAATCAAATTTCAGATCCTCACAAGATAACGTAATTACAGGAGGGAAAGCCGAAAATTCTGTTAAGCTTGAATATAGATGGTGGAGATCATCATCATGTTTAGATTCTTTGGGCAGGTGATTTGGTGAAGTTTTGCTAAAGAAGAAAAAGGTGACCTTAAGCAAGGTGTTATCAATGGGGAAAACCTATTTTAGGGTTATCTCGAACATAGAGTTCAAGCAGAGTTGGAGTTTGAAGGAAAAGAAGGTGACATAAGGCAGAAATGGAACTATAGAGGACAGGCATTGCAGCATCTTGAAAGTTAGGAGTAACAGAAGAGGGTCATTGTTTTGGCAATGTTATTTAAAAATAAATAAATAAATAAAATAGAAAACTGGGAAGGGAAAGAGTGCCTAAAGGAAACTGAAAGAGCTCTAAAACATGCAGAAAGGATTCAGTTAGTTGCTTCTTCAGGAATCTATTCTACCTGAACAGTTTAAGAATGAATCAATATTTTTGCTTAAAATTCTGCTGAGATTAATTTTGGCTGAAATGGAGTGAGCAATTTTTGCAAGGGAGGAGGGAACAGATGGACCCAGAGAGTGTCTCATCTTTCATGCCTGTACAGAATCTTTTTTTATTTTTGTTTGTCGAAGGCATTAAAAAAAAATACCTCTGGCAGTTTCTCCATTTCCTTTGGCTTTCAAGTCTAAAGACATATTCAAACTGCAAGAGGGGATAGGGAACCCAGCCAGGTGGAAAGACTATTCATCATCTAGTCAGTGGTGGAAAATATTGAATGATCAAATGAAAGTGTCTTAAAATAACATGAACACAGAGACAGAAAAATCTGCCAAAGGAAGGAATTTGTGTTAAAGAAAACTTGCAGTTTCCCTGTCCAGTCCTAATAAGACTTCAACATTTGGTAGAAGGCAGTATATGTATGATCCACAGCTATAACTTTTTATTATTATTACTTTTTAGAGTAGTTAGAAGTTCTTAAAGAAATTTTATCTGAAAATGATTCAGTTTGGATACTTATATGGAAAAGACCTTCTGTGTGCATGTTTGTGTGTGTGCATGTACAATATAGGTCAAAGTCTCTAAATTCCATACTGAAGGACAAAATTTTTTTCTTTCATTCTTGTAAATAAAAATAATCTCTGTAAATTACTGAATAAGATATGAGTCCTATCAACTTCAGGAGGTAAACCAAAACAACAGTGGGAAAAATTTCTCTTTGAAACAAAGAAACTTCAGATCCCAAACTGAAATTGCAAGTGACGTATCAACTATGAAGCTTCATCAGTCTGCAAGAATAAAGGGGACATGGTTAGACTTATTGTAATTTTGCTTCTTCCCCCTGCCCACTCTTCTTTATTTCTCATAACCTGAAAAAGGCCAGGTGGTAGGAATCTCACCTGTAATCTTGCTTTCTATGTCTACTGTATATTCATGAACTGAAAAATAGTGCCTGCTAATAAAGACTACTGTGTGTTAAACTATTCTGGGGTTTTAGAAAGTGTTTCAAACATATCTGCTAGAAGCTTCTAATATTTTGCTGGCAGTTGATATGTTTAATTATTTTTGTTCTATTTGACTAAATTTATACGGAGAGTAACTATGCTTTTTTGATAAGTGCCGAAAGTAGGATCCAAGGCACCTTAATCATGACCAAGCAGGAAATGGGGACTATGTACCAGCATTATTTAAAAATTGATTGATTGTTTACAGAAATATTCCTACAAACATAAAACTTCTAATAAATTTAGATAATATTTCCATGTAGGTAAACTAAGACTGGTGCCAGGAAATGCTGCTATACTCTAGGTAGTTATCTTAAAGGGTGGAGATAGCTGGCAATGTTCTGCTGGAAATGAGAGGGGTTTAAGATATAAGCCCTTCTCAGAGAAGGAGGTATGTAGGCACAGTCAAGAAAATGCTGTTGTAAACATGTAAATGCTTCCTAAATCTTGTATTAGCATTTAGACTTAAGGTCCAGGCTTCGGTGAGAGCTTAATTTATTCTGTTGTTTAGAGTCTTAAATGCAAAATATTGTAATTGGTTGGTCAGTGTAGAGATGCCTGAGAGGAAAAGAATAGATCCAAAGTCTTGAAAGAAATGGAAAGGAAGTATTTTAGAATGACAGGTTTGGGTTGGTGCATTCTGTCTAAAGTGAAAAACGGATATGTATTTTTTTTCTTTTTAAAGTAAAAAGACGCTTTGACCAAATTGTATTGTCAAAATATTTGAAAAGTTTCTCTCTCCATTCCACCCCTAACCCACAAAAATCCAGAATGAAAATGGAGGTCAAGCTGTAAAAGCTTTAAAGATCATTTAAAAGAACTTTTGTTCTCTGGTCAGTTCTCAGAATAAATAAAATCCCATTTTAGCATCACTGTCTAATAGTTTGTCAAGCACATATAGAAATAATGTCACATGTTTGCATTTATTAATTGTACAGATGCCATTCATCAGCCAACACTACTTGCAAGCAAATAAGAATAATGGATTTTAAAAATCCCAAGTGCTTAAATTAAAAACATATTTCTTTCTTTTGCCTAGCAGAAGCTGAGTTTGGAGATTTGTTTTCTATGTGTGTGAACTCCTGAGCATGAACTGAACTGGAGAAGGTTTTACAATGCTGTCCTGCTTGGTGGCGAGGTTCTTGGGCACTGCTGTAATAATGCAAATAAAAACATTGTACTATCATTTAAAGAGACAGAGGGTGTAAACTATCTTTACAGGCATCACTTCCAATGTAAAAATGTCTGTGTGGCTACTGGGAGATGAGGAGAATAGGAACTGACTGTAGTCAAATGTTCTTGACCTCTTGCAATGTCTAATGCCATATATGGTCTGAATCTGGAATTCAACAGTTGTAACTGAGCTTGAACTCAAATGACTTAATTGATTTGTTTCGTGCCAGATACCTCTTAAAAATCTCTCTGCCTGAGTACAAGGTTAGCTAACTTTACTGTTCAGCTACCTGAGGGTCTTTCTCAGGAAATTCTCAGTCTTGGGTCCAACATGTATATTTGAATTATTTGCCTTTCTTAATGAAAAGCAGTGAGTTGATTGGAACAAGCAATATAGAAAATTTGTTTTCTGCATGCTTGTGGAAGAAATTTATAGTTCCTGAAGTAATCTGGTTTCTGTGTAGACTGGAAGGCAGCACCTTGCAGCATTAGAGAGTAGGCTGAAAGAGCCTTTTAGCTGATGAAGGAAAAAGTGAAGAAAGCACTGTTGTAATTCACTGAATTAGTAGGAAGTGTTTTAAAAACAGACTAAGTGTCATTTTGATCATGACTCATTATGCATAGCAATATATTATAAGAATACATTGTTTGAAACTGATACAGTACGTTTTGTTTTGTTTTTGTTTTTAGTTTAGTTTTGTTTTATTTCTGGCAAATAAATTTTGCTTTGCAGTTATACCAGCATTTTGGCCCCTAAAAATTACAAAAATTATGAACTTAAAAATTTTAGTTTAAAACCCCTCTCTTTCTAGAAACATGCAGGACCAGTAGGACTACTCTGGCAGTTTCAGTCCACAAGCTGCAGTCTTCACTATTTCCTGTAATGTGGCAGTGACATAAAAGTAGGCAAGTTAGAGAATAGGCACATAGGTTCCTTAGAATGCTGAATCAAAACAGGAATCCTACAAATCTTAACAAGCGTTGAAGGCGCATTAGGGGAGAACATCATGATTCAAGAGTTCATACACTGTTTTTTTTGTTTTGTTTTGTTTGTTTGGGGTTTTGAAGTGTTTTGCATACTGTCACAATTCAGAATACTGTTAGAGGGAAGAGTATTCTTAATTTTGGTAGTGACAAAACAAGAAAAGTGTAGCATTGTCTTCAAGAGAAAAATAGAAATTGAGCCCAGTGGTTGCACTTGACAATACAGGGCATGACTACTATGCTTGCCTAGACATTTGAGTACACAAAGAGTTCCTTGTGGGTGTCACAGTTCGCCAATATACAGTTGTTAGCGCAGTCTTATCCATAAATGAAGGCAATTCTATTTCTGTTAGGATAGTGGCTCTCATATATTCTAATCAAATCATGTGATAGTTTTATTGGTCATTTAAACAACTTTTTAAAAGTACTACATTGCTGGCTTGTCTGTTCCTGTATAATATACTTAAATATGGACAGCCATATTGTATCCAAGGACCATCCAGTCCAGTATTCTGCTTCCAACAATGATCAATAATGCATGCCTTGAGAAGAGCCTATATACAGAGCAAACATATGGTAACACTTTATCTGAATATCCTTTCAACAGCAGTGATCTTTGGCTCAAATTCTAAGCCAGAAGTCATTGCTTTGTGTTGCCAATAGCCACTGATGATTTTTTTTTCTTCTGTACATTGTTTTTTGAACAAATGAAAATATTTATGGTAAGGAGATCCACAGCTTAATTGTATGTTGTGTGGAAAAAGTATCTTTTTTTTGTCTTTTTTTTTGAGTCTGGCCACTGCTGTTTTTGGTTGATGTTCAGCAATTCTTGTAATGGAAAAACATAGTGAATAATCATTCTCTGTTAAGGTTGATTCTGCTAGTAATAGTGTACACCTTTATTATAACTCTCTCTGCCAGGGAGAGAGATGAGTCCAAGTCTATCATTCCTTGTATGTAAATTGTTCCATGTCATTGGTCATTGATGCAGCCTTCCTCTGTACCTTTGCTAGTTCTATTAGATCTTTTTTGAAATGCAATAATCAAAAGCTATGCTTTTCTGGTGTAATTGTAGAGTACAGTCACATGAGTGTTACCGTAATGATATAACAATATATCTAAGTTAAATATATTCATTTTTAAACTATACCTCTTCTAAAATTGTGCTGTTTGTTTTGTCTTCAAAGACTACTAAGAGTTGAAAAAGCAAACAGCATGGATTTTATTTAAATATAAAGATACAGTGCATAAGCAACAGGATGCATCTACACAATGCTTTTGCAGTCCATCTCGTTGTTGTTGATTCTACAAACTTTCTCCCAAACAACAGAATTCTGAGTTCTGTATCCCACTGGCAAAAACAGATTTCTAAATTCAGAGCTATGTCGTCTGAAATCAATCTGAATTGTAACTAGAAGGGTACCTGCAGGCCAACCTTGTGCTGCTCTGTGGGGGTGGCAGTGGATTTTTTTCCTCTGAAGCTGATGAGCATTTAGTAAATATTTCAAAATGAGGAGGACTGGATGTAAGCTTCAGAGTATAAGTGTTCCTAATAGAACTTTTTGGTCCTACAAAATCATCTTACACGTGTCCTCCTCTTTGCTCCATTTAAGACAACGGATATCTTTTATTGTCAGTTAGATTCCCAGAGGAATATGTGGTCTCACTCATACTCTTAATACCAATGCAGACAAGTTGTGATAGAGATGGTGGTGAGCTTGGCAGCGTTTTTTCTGTTATGATTCTCTGCAGCCCTGGCTGTGCTCCATTTTGGAAATGAATGAGACTGCAAAGGATTAGTATGAACTTCATTTAGCTTTCCAAAAAATGAAATGGTGTACCTGAAGCTGGTAAACTGGGCTCTCCCCCTTTAATTAGCCTGGAATGATAGGCATCTCCAGAGAACAGGTCATCCTGTACAAAGATGAGTGGTTAAGGTGGAAAGACTTGTCACCTCTTCGAGGTTCTTGTCTCTAATTTTGTTTATTATTAGCTAGCTTTAATAATCCTACTTTGTGTGTTCATCTTTTGGTAGAAATGAGCTATCAAGAAATTATCTGATGCAGAGTATTCTAAATTGGCCCATATTCTTATTTGATGATAGGAAGAATGACCGTAGCCAATATTTGCTTCTAGGGAACCTGTATTTGAGATTAGTGTAATTTATCTAAAATCTTTGTTTGTAGGTGATGCAATAGCTTCATTGCAATAGCTACAGAAAATTCCCTCTGTGTTGTTTGCATCTTGTGTGATCTGTGAGTTGCAATGTGTTTTAAGAAACTCACTTCTTTGAAAAGTTTCAAAGCGATTCTAATAGATTTCTTATTAAACCAAGTTCACATAGATTAACATCAAGTTTCATATATAACCAATAACCTCTTTTGAACAAGAGACTTAACTGGTTTCTATGCTACCCTAAATTTGAAAAATAGGGATTATGTCCCTAAAGAAGTGATACATGTACTGCAAACTCAGAATAAGATGCTGTGATTTTTATATTTGCAGATATCCTGTTTTCCTCTTGGTTTACAAAGAAAACTCAGTGTTGCAGGAACTGTAGACTGGGATGTACTGGGCTAATACAAATTTAACTGAAGCCAAGAATGTACCGGTTTGGCTCTAAAAGGAGTAGTAGGCAGCCAAGGACATTTAAAAGGCCAAATTCAAACTAATACATTGAGCTTACTATACGGTACAAAATACAGTAATAATTATATATGGAAATTTTATTATGTCTAGCCTGTCTTCATATCTTGTTTTAACAGAGGACAGTCCCCTTTTTAGGTGTCAGAAAAGGGTAACAATAACTTCATGTGTGAAACAAAATATATATTCTACTTTTCTAGAAACAGCTTTAATTTCATGGCATTGGTTCCCTGATTTTTAACCAGAATTGACTGTATGGCTCCGGTTTGCCCTGGTCAGGATGTGGGCAGAGCTAAATCCAACATACAGATTGACCTAAGAAAGCTGTATTGGCACTAAGAAAGAGTAAATAAGTCCTCTATTTTGCAACCTTAGTAGGAACTAGGAGAAGGATTAAAAAAAACCCTTGCAACAGTTGTTTATCTGCTTTTGTAATAACACAGCATACCTTGATTTCTTCAAAAGATTATTATTTATTCCAGATATGTCTGTTTCGGTAATATCTCACTCATCATCATTACTGTTAGCCTCTCACCTGAAGCGCGACAAGCTCTTCCTCTAAAAGGTTTTTTTTTTACAAAAAAATGTTTAGCTAAAATATTTGTGTTAACACAGTCTGACTTCAAAATTTCAGCTGACTTTTAAAAGTTATATTCTATAAGGTGCTAAAATTTTACTTGCTATCGTTTTATTGCATTCTAGAATATAAAAGATCCCTAAAGTGATTTAATGTGAAGGCAAAGAAGGTCCCCAAAATGGTATCATTTTTTAATTTAGCTGATGCTCCCTATTTTGATGAATGTACAGTCATGTAGAAATGAGTACTTAGCTTACTCTTGGATAGCCCTGTTTCATGCTTTCACCAAACTATTTATCCCACCTCATTCAATTTTTTTTTCTTTTTCTGTCCTTTGTCTGGAAGATTCTTGGGCTTTTACTAGTTTAAATCTTTCCCTTCTTCTACTTCTCTTCCCCATTCTTTCTCTTTTTAGGCTTGTTTTTTGTCATGCCCAATTTAAAAATGTCTGACTTTAAAATGTTGAGGTTTTGGTAGTAAGTCAGTCTTTTTTTTTTTCTTTCTTTTTTTTTTTTTTTTTGTAAAATGCCACAACATTCTTTTTATATTTAGCATCCAAGAAAAGTTAAGATGTGTTGAAAGCTTTCATGAGAAACTATTTTTTATAGAAAATCAGTTTTGATATTTTTTTTATAAGGTTTTTACTTTAGAAAGTTGGCTTTTCATTCCAGATCTGAAAGGGGGGGGGGGAAATACCCGCTGCATTGTGTGGAGTTTGGAAGTCTCTTAGTTTGAAAAATAAAAATTTCCATGTAGTTGTAATGATTACATGTGTAATTACCATACTGTTCTGCTTGCACGTATTTTGCCAGCAAATCCTCAATGGCTAAATGTGCACAAAGAAGGATGTAAGGGGTGTGTGCAGCAGTAAAGGAACTGTATAATGGTAACATGCATTAACAAAACGTTCTTCACTCCACTGCAGCAAAAAGTATACAGAAATGTTGCATGTTGTTATGTACTAGGAGAAGATCCCTTGCTATCAAAACAAGATACCACTGAAGGAAAAAGAAATCTAGTAGAGCACCCTAGCCAAGGATCCCCCCTTTCCTTTTCATTTCTTGACAGTCCAACTATGTTGTGACCTGCCTAGAACCAGGGAAGACCAGGAAAAAGCTTGTTATGATAGGTCCAGTGTTACCACTTGAACGTAGATTATGTAGATATGTAACCTCAAGCTCTTGACACAATTTGCAATGGTAAGGTGGGAAATTCAAGTTAGTGTAAATGCTCTTCAAGCTGGAACAGCTGTTATTGCAAAAAGGAAATAGATTAAAAAAAAGTATGCATGGTAGTTTTGTGGGGGCATTTGTAATTTGTTTACTGAATATCGCATTCTTAAATGAAAGGGAAATTGTTTTTCGAAAGTTGCTTAATCACTGATTCACTGGGAGCCAGTTAAGAACAATGCTGAGTGATTCTGAAAATCCTATTATCAATGTAGGTTCTGTTTCTTCACAAGTTTCCTCTAATTCTGCTATTCTTCTGGAATACAGCTGCAAAATTTCTTTCCCTGCAGAGTTTGGGAAAGTTGAACTGCAGCTTTTGAACTTTACAAATCGGACTCAGTGTGTAATCAGAATATTTATTATAAACTGTAGGAATTATGAGCAGTGATGCTGATCCACGAACAACAACAAAATGCTGCAGTCAGAATACATTCCTGTTCATATCATACCTGCTCCCTTGAGACCACATTGAATTTCTGTGGATCTGCAGAACCAAAAAATGTCTGCGAATCTGCCAGGAGTAACTGCATGAATTTCCACTGGAAATTCCAGTAAGCATTAACACTTAATTACCATACTCTCCCTTAAAGGCAGGAATTAGGTGATGTACAAGCATAGTTGTGGCCCTCAACTACTTTGTGCGTGTCTTAGTGAGTCACATTACCAGTGAAATTGGGAGTAGAGCTACTTCAATGATGATCTGTGCTTGGCAGGATTTGCAGGTGCATAATAAATGGCTGACTCCCAAACATACAACACAAATTGCCTCTGCTTTCTCAAGAGGATGATTACATATTAATACATTGCCATTAATAAACATTATAAGTACTGAAAAACAACCTTATTTTCTATTCTTGTTTGTTAAGCAACTTTAAAGTAACTTTTAATAAACAAAAGACACTACCTTGCTTAAAAAGATGCCTATCTTGCTTAAAGGTGTCTATAATGCTTAAAATTTTAGTCTAGTTCTTGGGCCCTGACCTTGTAGGAATACAGGGCAACTCTCAGGATCAACATTTTGGTGCTCAGTATGACGCTATGCAGTGAGGGTTTGGGTCCTCACTAAGATCATCTCTGAGTTAGGTTTTGCTCACATGAAAGTCAGCCAGGCAAATAGTTTCTGCCATTTGACTTCTCACAGGCAGAGTTAAACTGCTTTTAATTAGCTCTCTCCCCTTTTTGTCCACTCACCCAAGTCTTCTGGAGACCAGGCATGGTGTAGGCTGTGAGTAATAGGAATTTTCAAATAGCACGGTATCAGATTGATTCCAGGCTTCTGTAGCCATGTTGCAAACTCACTTTTCCCATGAACTGATTTTAAAATACCCTATATATTTGTTTTCTTTGCTTCTTTCACCTTTTTAAAAGGAAAACTTCTTGGAAATTTGCCATTCGTGTGGAAGGGTGAGGAGCGAAGATTAACACTGGAATATTGCTTGCTTTTGTAATATGCAATTGAATGTAAACTTGTGATGCAAATTTTGTGGTGCTTGTTTCCAGAGCTCAAGTCAAGTCATTTAAAAGGGTGTCTGTGTAGATCTGGTATGTCTGAGTTTATTTAGCTCATGTAATTACTTTAAACAGGAACTATTTGGATAATCATCCTGTGATATTCAGTGATAAGAAATTCAAGTTATGTATAGCACAGTGTGTATTTATGCATGTATGCATATATGTGTGTGTATATTATATATAAATGTGAAATAAACTCTAGAGAACTGAAGTAATAGGTACCAACTGTGAGATTTTATTAAATGTACACTTATCACATGTAAATGTTTGTCTGGCAATCATACCAATCGCCACAGAGTAACATGCGATGAGTAGAAGACTATTTTGTGGTAACTGCAACCCACAATGCTTTGATGAAACAACCTAGTAAGAATTTGCTTTCATGTCAGAAAATTCTGTACTGTTAGAAATTCCTGAAACATCAGTGGGAGTGAAGCCCTTACCAAATCCTTGTATGCTCCTTTCTCCCCCTGCTTTCCTTTTGTATCTTCTTATCTCCTTTCATTGTGTATATGGGGAACTAGGTGTATAAACATTGTGCAGGTTTATATACTCATGGAGAATGAGTCTTACTCATTGCTATAGTTAAGCTTATAGTTTTCAAAGTTAACCTTTTTCCAAAATTGTTTTCAAAGCAGAACTGGCACTGTGAGAATCCCATCGCAGGACTGACGTGCACAGAACCCTCTTAATGCTTTGTATGTAAACTGAACACACAGTGTTTTTTCTTTCTATTTGGGATTTTCTGATTTCATAGAACCCAGGGAACTATATGCTTAGCTTCCTCAGGCTTCTCTGAAAACTCATGTTGTAAGCAAAAAGCATGAAAAATATATGCATTTATAAGTAGAAAATAGATAGGAAGTGCTTGAAAATTTTCCTCCAAAAACTGAATAGGAAAGGAAAAATGTCCACTTTGGTTTTTCCTAAGGAAAGCAACAAGAACTTAGAAAAATGTCTATTACTCATCTCTGGATATTTAACGGTAGCTCTTGTCTTTAGGGGAGCTCTGTGGACTACAGGTTAACAGCAGGTTTTGAAGCTGAGTTTGAGTTGGCCAAATCACCCTGCAGAGTAGGGGAAGGGAAGGGGGATCCCACATTCTCTCATTCTTTGCAGACGAACTAGTGTATATTTCTATTTTGAGCTGGCTCTGTGCTTGACCTAGGAGGGGTAGAATGTGAAGGAGAGAGGAACAAAGTAGAGCTTTCTCCTTACTCTTATCTTTCCATGTAGGTCTGCACCCAGGTAAAGACTGGTCTTTCCCTAAATATTTCACTTGTCCATTTCAGTGGTGTATACTCAGGAACACAATTTTAAAATCTAAAGCCAGAGAGAGTACAAACTGCCCTATATAATGGTATCTTAGCTTTGGTGTAAGTGAGTAAGATTCAAGGATGAACATTTCTTGGATCAAGTGTTTGTCAAACTAATAACTTCCTTTATTATTATTTCTTATAATGCGTCTGATCAGATGTATGGTCATAAAAGTGGGGGGAGACGCTTCTGTGCTTTCTGGCTCCTATTGAACTCTGTGCTGATGAAAGGTAAAAGCAGAAATATTTAAGTTCTGTTTTGAGGTTGTAAGCCAGCATCTATTATCATATACATTTTTTGTGAATTTAGGTTATATTTATTTTTTTGGATGACAAAAGAAGAAAAACTCTCATGTCCTTGCAGATGTTATGTAGGTGAAACATGGCATTTTCTTTTTTTCTTGCAGTGCTGCACTTTAAAATGAGTATATTCTGCTTTTGTGATAAGTGAAAATTAAAAACTGACACACCTTTATTCTGGCTATGTTTTTACTGTCAATTCTAACCATTTTGAGCAGCAGTCTAGTAAATAATGTTGTCTGCCAAGGAGCTGGCTTAGGTGGAGTTTTCTGAACCACTCCCCAGCACTCTAAAGAACTCCTTAAACCTCGGTTATCTGTAGCTGACAGTTGAAAGAAGAAAAAATTTGCTGCCCTCACGTTCTCACTGAGGCTGGAATACTAAATGTTTTGCAGGTCTAATTTAGCATACCTGAGCTTGGAGACACTGCTTTGGATACTGATTTTAATGAACTGTGGAGGAAGAAAACTAGTATTATGCTCTCATCTCTAGTCTAGTTGGTCTCTGTAGCACAGGTCTCTGTGGTTTTGTTCTGGTTTTTTTCACTTCCCCCTTCTGCCCTAAGTCTTAGTAATAGGAATCTGCTAAGCCCTCTGGAAAACTAGTATGTAACTGCTGCTTCTGGGTTAAGAGGCTGGAAGTAACCATATTGATCAGCTGCTCTAACTTCTTGTAGGACATGGGACACAAAATATCATTAAGCTTTTTGCCCCCCAAGACTCTGGCTGGCTGAACGAGAATGAATGTCTTTCATAGAGATCTGTTCTTCATAAGAACTTCAGGACTGACTTGGTATCAGTTTCAGTAATCCAGTTGAACTCGTGAGGATATACCAGGTGCTGACCTGCCAGCCTCTGATATGATCCATGCAAGGGATGACATAGTAGAAGCAGGGAAGGGAATGGATTTAATTCTTAAAAAAAAAAAAACGGATCAAAAAATGACTATTCATAAGAAATCACAGTCTAAATGTTGTAGTACACAACTATTGTAGATATTACTTAGCAGACAATAAATGATAATTATCTGGCCAAAATTAGAAATATATGACTGCAGCAAGCTTTTAACAACTCTCTCTGTGTGTGTATATATGTGTGTGTGTGTGTGTGTGTGTGTATACACAGTATATATAGAGAGATATATGGAGAGAGTTTGTATGTATGTGTGTGTATTATATAAGCATACAGAGATATTGTCTCCCTGACACAGAACTATTTTTTTATAGGATTTATTTTTTATGCACATTAATGATGAGCGGGACATGGCATTCTACATGGAGAACAAAAAATAATAACTAGTTATTTTGAAGTGGCTGTTTTTTTGAAAATTCCCCTGCCATGTTGAATGTAGCTGTGGGAGAGAGATTAGACTGCAATGAAACATTGAACAATGCTTTATGCGTGAAATTGCAGTGCTTAATGAATCATATAGCTTCATAATAGTATTGTATATTGTGTGTGTATAAAAAGAGAACAAACCTCAAAGTGCGGGACATCCGTAACTACCATTGAGTACAGCAAATGTTTCCTGTCCACACAAACCTCAAGCTGAAACAAACCATTGAAACTACAGATGAGTCCTATTCAGCTATGATGCTTCTGACTAGCTGCTTATGCAAAATTGAGCAACTTCCACCAAATTGTATACGATATTCATAGAATTCTATTATCAGAGGCAAATATTACAGAATCACAGAATCACAGAATCGCTGAGGTTGGAAGGGACCTCTGGAGATCATCTAGTCCAACCCCCCTGCTCAAGCAGGGTCACCTAGAGCACGTTGCACAGGATCGCGTCCAGGCGTGTTTTGAATATCTCCAGAGAAGGAGACTCCACCACCTCTCTGGGCAACCTGTTCCAGTGCTCTGTCACCCTCACAGTGAAGAAGTTTTTCCTCATATTCAAATGGAACTTGCTGTGTTTCAGTTTGTGCCCGTTGCCTCACGTCCTGTTGCTGGGCACCACTGAAAAGAGTCTGGCCCCATCTTCTTGACACCCTCCCTTCAGATATTTGTATGCATTAATAAGATCCCCTCTCAGTCTTCTCCACATTAAACAGGCCCAGCTCTCTAACCTTTCCTCATAAGAGAGATGCTCCAGTCCTGTAATCATCTTCGTAGCCCTTCGCTGGACTTGCTCCAGCAATGCCACATCTCTCTTGTACTGGGGGGCCCAGAACTGGACGCAGCACTCCAGATGTGGCCTCACCAGGGCTGAGTAGAGGGGGAGAATCACCTCCCTCGACCTCCTGGCAACACTCTTCCTGATGCACCCCAGCATACCATTGGCCTTCTTGGCCACAAGGGCACATTGCTGCCTCATGGTTAACTTGGTGTCCACCAGCACTCCCAGGTCCTTCTCGGCAGAGCTGCTTTCCAGCAGGTCAACCCCCCACCTGTACTGGTGCATGGGGTTATTCCTCCCCAGGTGCAGGACCCTGCACTTGCCTTTGTTGAACTTCATGAGGTTCCTCTCCGCCCGGCTCTCCAGCCTGTCCAGGTCTCTCTGAATGGCAGCACAGCCCTCCGGTGTATCGGCCACTCCTCCCAGTTTGGTATCGTCGGCAAACTTGCTGAGGGTGCACTCTGTCGCTTCATCCAGGTCATTGATGAAGAAGTTGAATAAGACTGGCCCCAGTTCTGACCCCTGGGGGACACCACTAGCTACAGGCCGCCAACTAGACTCTGTGCCGCTGATCACAACCCTCTGAGCTCTGCCATTCAGCCAGTTCTCAATCCACCTCACTGTCCACTCATCCAGCCCACACTTCCTGAGCTTGTCTATGAGGATGTTATGGGAGACAGTGTCAAAAGCCTTGCTGAAGTCAAGGTAGACAACATCCACTGCTCTCCCCTCATCTACCCAGCCAGTCATTCCATCATAGAAGGCTATCAGATTGGTTAGGCATGATTTCCCCTTGGTGAAGCCATGCTGACTACTCCTGATCACCTTCTTGTCCTCCACATGCTTGGAGATGGCCTCCAGGATGAGCTGCTCCATCACCTTTCCCGGGATGGAGGTGAGGCTGACTGGCCTGTAGTTCCCTGGGTCCTCCTTCTTGCCCTTTTTGAAGACTGGGGTGACATTGGCTTTCTTCCAGTCCTCAGGCACCTCTCCTGTTCTCTATGACCTTTCAAAGATGATGGGGAGTGGCTTAGCAATAACGTCCGCCAGCTCCCTCAGCACTCGTGGGTGCATCTCATCGGGGCCCCTGGATTTGTGGGTGTCAAGTTTGCTTAAATGATCTCTAACCCGATCCTCCTCGACCAAGGGAAAGTCTTCCTTCCTCCAGACTTTCTCTCTTGCCTCCAGGGTCTGGGGTTCCTGAGGGCTGGCCTGAGCAGTAAAGACTGAAGCAAAGAAGGCATTCAGTAACTCTGCCTTCTCTGCGTCCTTCGTCACCAGGGCACCCACCCCATTCAGCAAAGGGCCCACGTTTTCCCTAGTCTTCCTCTTGCTACTGATGTATTTGAAGAAGCCCTTCTTGCTGCCCTTGACATCTCTCACCAGATTTAATTCCAAACGGGCCTTAGCCTTCCTCGTCACATCCCTGCATACTCTGACAACGTTCCTATATTCCTCCCAAGTGGCCTGTCCCCCTTTCCACTTTCTGTAGACTTCCTTCTTCTGGTTGAGTTTTGCCAGGGGCTCCTTGCTCATCCATGCAGGTCTCCTACCTCCTTTGCTTGACTTCCTACTCATAGGGATGCACCGCTCTTGAGCCTGGAGGAAGTGATGTTTGAATATTAACCAGCTCTCTCGGACCCCCCTTCCTTCTAGGGCCCTCACCCATGGGATTCCTCCAAGTAGGTCCCTGAAGAGGCCAAAGTTTGCTCTCCTGAAGTCCAGGGTTGCAATCCTGCTTAGTGCCCTGCTTCCTCGTCGCAGGATCCTGAACTCCACCATCTCACGGTCACTGCAGCCAAGGCTGCCCCCGACCTTCACATCTTCCACCAGTCCTTCTTTGTTTGTTAGTACGAGGTCCAGCAGCACACCTCTCCTTGTTGGCTCCTCCACCACCTGTGTCAAGAAGTTGTCACCAATGCTCTGCAGGAACCTCCAGGACTGTTTGTGCCTAACTGTGTTGTCTTTCCAGCAGATATCAGGGTGGTTGAAGTCCCCCATGAGAACCAGGACCTGGGATCGTGGGGCTATTTCCAGCGGTCTGTAGAAGGCCTCATTGACTTCCTCTTCCTGATCAGGTGGCCTGTAGTAAACACCCACAACAGTGTCACCCATGCTAGCCTGCCCTTTAATCCTTACCCACAAGCTCTCAACTTGCTCTTCATCCACCCTAGGCACAGCTCAATACATTCCAGTTGCTCTCTCACATAAAGAGCAACTCCACTACCTCGCTTTCCTGGCCTGTCTTTCCTAAAAAGCACGTAGCCATCCATGACAGCACTCCAGTCAAAGTTTAAAAAGTTTCCTCCCCTACAAAGTTTCTGGACAGTAAGATGACCTTCAAAATACTTTGCAAATTTCAACTAGTTGCTACAAGATTATGAAAGCCCTGAGGCAGAGAGCCAAGTTATAAGTGAGCACCTTTTGCAGTTGGTTCACTCAAACCCTGTATTTAGCTGCTACCTGCCATCTCTGGAGAAGAATATCGGGTTATGTGTTTTCTGTGATAGCTCATCCATCATCATGAGGAGATTTAACAAGACAGGAAAAAAAAATCTTATTTGACTAGTATGCATATATGCAGGGAAGGGATGGAGGAAGTTTTGAACAAGACTCTATTTTCTTTAGCCAGGTAAACACTCTGCTGCCTCTTATCAAAAATGGATATATTGTTGTCTTTTTGGAAATTCTTTCATTGTTATAGCACAGTAACCAATAAAACTTACTATTTTCCATAGTGTTTAGTCTATTCAGAAGCTCAGCTCTAGCCCCTGAAGGTCTTCTATGAATTTCTCTGGGGGATATAAATAACTTGAAAGTTGCTAGTTTAGGGGCTTTGCTCAGGATATCCAGAAAATACAAAAAGCTGCATATATGAACTGAACTACAAAGACAGATAAAAGCATAGTTCCCTAAAATCTGGAAGATCTCATAAAGGGAGAAGATGTGTTTGCCTAACTGAGAAAGAATCCTGTTTGAGCCAGTAGTGTTGTATCAGCTAAAATGTGGTGTGGGTCAGTAAGTTACATGTCTATTCCAAAGTTAGCAAGGTAAAACATCTTCCTTCATATAGTACCTTCTCCCTTTCCCAAAATTACAGTGACTGATGTACATTATTGCTCCAAAGTGTTGTCATGTCTTGTGATTGTATTGCATGATAAAGAACATTCCCATTGATCAATAATTCTCTAACTTCTACTCATCTTAGCAGACCCTCAAGAGGGCATGGCCTCAAGCATGAAATGAGTGTTCCAAGGTTGAACCTTGTTTTACCAAAGGTAATCCCTATTACAATCTATTTGAATTTAAAATATTGAATAAGCTTGAATCTCCTTAAGGTGGCATGGTGACATTCCATCCTGGGAAGGAAAAAAGGGTTCTTTCGGTTTCGGTAAATAATCCAGTTTTACATGCTGGGGGCAAATCAGGGTGTAGTATGAAGATGACTTGAATTCTATAAGCTAGAAAGAACAACTCTGTACTGAGCTGGTTTCCTTTACTAACTTGAAATTGTCACAGAGAATTTTAAGTAATCATGATATAGTTTAGTTAAAATATTGAGAGAGGTATAAGCCAAGTCCTGTAGGGCATCTCATTTCCTTTAGCTGTTGTCCTTTAGATATTTGTGCATGTCGATGTTTCATTTGCAAAGCTGCAAATAAATATGACTAGAGAAGCTGGGGTTTTTTTGTTTGTCTTTTTAAGGTCTTTCATTTACTTGCATTGCAAAGAAAGTGACTTGCTGCTGATGTGTTTGAAGAGTGATATGCTGTTTGGAGTCTGACACTCAAAGAAAATATATGATAACTTAGGGAAAGCGTAAATAAGACAGAAGTCTTCCATACAGAGATAAGTAAAAGCAGATGTAGAGACCAGCAGTCAAGACTGACTTTACGAGCTGCTCGTTACTGATGTACAGAAAACTGTCATTGCTGTGAGTGTACCGTAATGGGTTGAGCAGCATAGGCAGAATGCTTTGAATTGATCTGGGAGTACGTGGAATAAATTATGCTGTTTCAGAGTATCCTTGGCACCCATTACTGTAAGGGCCCCTCGGGACTGAAGGATCAGTAGCATTGCAGGTTTATCCATAAACAGAATATGTTTGCTGAGCGCTGAGAAGTGGCGTGCACTGGTAAGGAATCCCTGCCTGCTGTTTTAGCGTAGTGCCCCTTCAAATGTATTTCATATGAACAGCAGCAGCAGGATAACACTTCCTTTGCATCCTGTGGCTACACAGCCATATTTTTCTGAGTTTCTGTACTGTCCTATGCAGTCACTAAAGTAATAAAACCTGACCTAGAAGTTGTAGAAAAACAAAGCTGGAAGTGATGTTGGATCCAGTTATTTACTGTTGTTTACAACATAAAATATACAAATTACTATAGCTTCACCTTAAAAGTTAAATTTCTCCAGGCAGGTTTTGGAAAGGTCTTAGGAAGGACAAATTCTTCTTCTCACTAAAACTTAATTCCAGCCTGAGCTTACATATGGACAGTCTTTACCCATTTGTTCTTGTGCCAATATTGTTCTTTATCTTAGACAACTTTTTTTTTCCTTTCTAGATTTTCCCTCTCTCCACAATGAATTTATAGTTAGTAATTATATTCCTTTCAAGTTTTTGTTTTGCCACCATTAGCACACCAAGCTCTCTAAGCCTCTTTCATGAAATTCTCTTGCTTCCTGAAGGATCATCAAATATTTTTCTGAAATAGTCCCATTCTGAAGTAATCTCTCTTGAACATGACTGACCATTATTTAGCTGCCTAGATGAGTGTCATGGATATCTTGTAAATTAACAACACTTTCTATCTCTATTCTGAAGTCATTAAAATCCTTGTGTTTCCTGTGGCTATGATACTGATGCTCATGCATATCCTATCATAAACCATTACCTTTGCTTCTTTCTGACATTGCCAACTAATGCGATATAGAAACAGGTGTTTTTAGATACAGACATTCATCTGTAACTCCATGACCTTGAATACTGAGCCATTGAGGTTAATCTATTCCCTTTTTGACAACCAGTTACTCCTCTATGAAGCCTTCACCTTCTACATGCTATCAATGCCTTCTAATGTACATTAATGTACATGAACAGCATATTTCATTGGTGCCTCTCCAGTGTTTAGCATGGAGTCCTTAGAAAATTTGAAAGGTTAAGGAACTCTACCACTGATATCCTTCAATACTTTCCTTTCTGGGTCCACCTGTTTTCATCTCATTTTAGCCTTGTTCTAAAGCTGGCGTACTATCAAGGTGATTAGCAAGTCAGATCATGTCTGCCCATCTCCAAATATGAGTTTGCTATTTTCTAGTCCTTTTTTGCCACTCTTGACTTGAAAGACTTGATACAAATCCTTGCTATTGAACCTGTGATTTCACAAATTATTATTAGTTTTTCAGATACCTGTCTTCTCCCTACCTCAACTCTGGCATACTACTTTGAGTTGACTACCTCTTCAACATAAGGAAACTCATTTCTGTTTATTACCCACACCACACTGTGATACTATGTCCAGCAGCATTTTCCTTAGTAGAATGACACTTGTTCAGATTGCATAAACTGTTTCATTTGATCTGAGCATTTTGTTTGATCTGTATGTAACGAATTTGTGCATTGCTGGAACCCGGAGCTGTAGCAGCAGCATTTAAGCACTGCTCCCTGATCACCTTCATTGTCTTCAGAACCCATCCAAAAAAGGAGATGGTTGCGGTAGGGGGATGAAGCAAACCTTTTCTTCACTATTCTAAAATGAATGGAAGAAAAGACATCTCTTAGAGGGCTTTAGGGGCAGCTGTGAACAGAATATTGTGAAGAAGCAGCAAAGGGACAAAGGTGAATGGCCATTCCCTCCTACCATCACTCTTGAACCTTTTTTGACCTGACCAGTTTCTGCTTTTTATGTATACGCATTTAAATTACTGTATGAAGTGAGTTTCCGGTCTCATACAGAAGTAGTATATGTTTGGATCTTAGTCTGTAATTTGATACTTTTTTTGTATTGGTTATTATTGAAAGCAAATTAGGGCCTACATAAACCTCATCTCTAACTTCTATGTGTGTAAGTCAATTATATACATTCTCCTGTTACTAGATCCATGATTTCATGTGGGTAGAGTGATGTTTTTCCATAATCATATTGTCATCAGTGCTTTTATTGAATGAAGTCTTATTCTTTGCATTACACAATACTATTTTTTAATCTTCTCTTCTTTTACTAAAGATTCACAGCTTTGCCTCTTGATCATTTGCCACGTTAAGGAATATGGCTGGGGCTTTGGAATACTGCTATAGTGTATTTGGTAGCTTAACCACAATCTTCCACTCTTGTTTTTGTTTTCTTTTGGAGAGAAAAACCCTTCCCTCAGTGAATGGAGATTTCCACTCTAGCCTGTCTCTCTGCTTTTACAAGTGGTGCACTGTGTTTTATTTTTGCCTTGAGAAGGATGGGGTGGGGGATGAAAGATAAGAAAGCTGTGTTGTAGCATACTAGTTCCAAAAATGATAAAATGTGAAAAATAACAGGCTCATTCCAGGGCCCTGCAATCAAAATAGATTTTGCACTGGAGATATAAAAAGAGACTATGCAAAACATTCCTGAAATAATTTACGCTGAGTTCAATTGTAAAGCCAGAGATATAATAGCATAGTACGTGTTCTTCTGGCGTTCTGTTTTTAAATCAACAAAATGAGCTCAACTTTTGCACTCCACTCAGAGTGCACTTTCCTTTAATATTGTACAGTCAGATCTATGGTTCTACCAGTCTTCCTTATGTGGCTTATTTTAAAAATTGGAAGGCTTTATTGTTGTTTTTTTTAGTGTCATCTACCCAGTAGTAGTCATCTACCCATATTAGTAGTATGCTATGGCTTATTAGTATTCACTAGCTGATCTATCAGGTTCTTTAGTTATATATATTCCTCTGGTTCTGGGTTGTCTTAGTGCGACACTCAGAAGCATTCATGAGCCTCCCCTCTGCTTGCCAATCAATGTTTTTCAGTTTATGCTTACTTATGCCAACTACCTGTGCAACCTACCTCTTGGTAACCAAGCAAAGAGATGCTTTGTACAGAGAAACTCTTTGCTATGCCTTTTGCCTGTGTTGTTACCATCTACATTGCATCCAGAAGTACTTTATGTTATAAAAGATGTTCTATCGCACTCCAGTTAAAGTAATCATATTGTGAATTCCTGCTTCTTTCAAATAATTAAACAAAAAAACCCACATGCGAGAGAGAATCAGGTTTCATGTTTCTTCATCCTCTTATACTCCCTTTCATAATAAGACTACCTATAGTCCAAAACAACTTGCTGAATGAGCTGCTCTTTATCAAATGCTCAAAACCCTTTTTTACTTTGCAAGACAACTTCCACAGTTGAGCTGCCTCTTGATCAATACTGCCCATATATATTAAATTCCATCTCTAAGTTACTGTCTAAAAGAGTCTCTGAATTAATTCTGACTAACGGACTACCAATTAGAAGCAACTGAGATCTTTATCACAAAGGCCTTCCTTACTACTCATCACTGCAAACAGTCTGCCTTGGAATGACATGCTGAGAAACATCATGCACAAGGCTACTTCTGCTTCGCTGAGAGAGTCTGTGAAAGGTTTCAAACGAGTGATATTGAGGAGAGTATTGAAAGCCTTCAGAAAGACGACTAGATCCATCGGAGACCAAGCTTGATCTTTCTGCTCCAAACTCTACAAATAAAGACTTGCAAGTGAACTACACTACACAGGACAGACCAGACCATGGCCTTTGTTTGGTCAAGACCATGAATTCTTCTACAGGCTTTCCGTAGAATATATTCTGTCTACATAGATTAAAATAAAACACGGCAATATGGTTTTAAAAATCTAGAATGAATGCCTAAAAGCTTGTGAAAATTTGATATTTTTATCTAGGCACACCAATAAAAATCCATGTGATAAGGAGTTCTTGTTATAACCAGTAAGGAACTGATTAAAAAAAAAAATTGATGCACCTAGGTCTTAATATAAATTTTCTTTTGTAAACTCGGTGTGATTAACAAAGTAGGTCATTATTATTATCCCTCATTCTACAGATGAAAAAAACTGAAGCACAAGGTGTACAATCAGCTTACTATCACTATAGATCAAAAGGCGAAGAATAAAAATATATACGCATGTCCATAATGCAGGATGGAGCTGACATAAAGGAAAAATGAAAAGCATCTTTCATGTGAAAATGACAATGCAAAGCTTTGACTATTCATTAGAAAATTAGATATTGGTAAACTATAACTTGTCCAAAGCCCTTGACCATCACAAAAATCAGATCAGTATTTTTATTATTTTTGCCAAGTCTGTACACATGCGTATAAATATTCCACATATATTTTTAATGTGGAAGCTTGATGAAAATGCCACAGAATCACACACTATGCCAACTCTTTCTCTGGAAAAGAATGTATCACCAGCACCTAAAATGAGTACAACGCTGAATTGAGCCTGGTTTATTCCCACCCTGTTGAGCAATAGAAGATGCATGATTCCTGTTTTGTTTTAATATATTCTTTTATGTCAGAATGAATTGATATTTCTTGATGAATGTGCCAGCAGAAAGTGCATTGGTATATGCTTTAGAGCTCAAAATCCATTAGTGTCATGGGACTGAAGTTTGGAAGACTGTTTGACACTGATAATAGGCATAAAAACATCTGTGTTTAGGCCTGGACCAATATTTCATGTGTGACTTGCCCAAACTTCTCAAAAGTGATAAACAAACACTGACTATTCATGAAATAGCAGGCAGTGACATAAGAATGTCTTTGCGTGTCTACCTTCATTGGCATTGATCACATCATCATCTTAAGCTTTAACTCTATTTCAGCTAGGAAAATGTAAAAACTACAAAACTTTCTTTCTTAAGGTACTGGTTTGATGGTGTGAGGATAGAAACTAGTGTTAAACATTAATATACAAAACCGAATAAATAATTTGGTACAAGACTGCATCCATGAGAGGGTACTAAGGCAGCCCTTTACCTCCTCCTCTCTCTGAGCTTTGGAAATGTGCTGCTCCTGATGCAAATGAGAGGGATGTGAGGGAAGTGCTTAGGGATGGAGAGAATTGTTAGAGATGAAGAAAGGGTGAAACTTTTATTCTGTTCTCCTCAGCCTCTGTTCTTCCCCTTTTCAGTGCAGTAGACAAAATAAACTGCTGTTAAGAAGGGCACACAGTAAACTGCTGTTCGGAAGGGACCTCTAGTTATTTCTTGGATCTAGGAAAATAAGGGTAGAAAACTAGTGGCTAGAGTTGCAGTTCTCTGGATTTCTGCAGGTTCTCATGGCTGTAAATTGGCCTTTGCTATGGGCTAAGTATTTAATTTCTTCATTTAAACACTTTCTGCACATGCTGATGTTTATTAAAAGAGATCAGATGATGCTTTTGTGATCAATATTGCATTTGGGTCAAGGTTGCTCTCTTAGGACCATTGCTTTACAGTTAAACACTCACATGGTAAATTACATTAGTCGCTGAGGTCTGAATCACTGTTTGTCCTTTGACTTCGATGAGCAAGTCATTGGCATTAATAGGGAGTGTTTCATATATTCTTAGGAATTAGAAGTAATATGTTGCTATTCTTTGTGTTTCTATGAATAGCTTTTTAGGTTACCTTTGTACTAATAAACAGTGCCAGGGTAATGGCACTGGAAATAGGTTGCCTACTGCTGTTGGCACTTGGTAAACGGTGGAGCTTGGCCTGGGTGAACTGACGCTCTGAGACAATCCTGGGCAAAGGTTAAGTTATGGGCAAGATAATTTGGGTGTTGTAATCCTGTTTCAAAGGCTAAAAGGATTTATAGTATGCATGTGGCCTGACTATGCCAGCTGGCCTCAGGGGCTAGAAGATGGGCCCTGGCACTGCTGAGGTTACTAATATAGATATAACCATAGGATAAAGCACTATCATGACATCTTCTAAGAATGAATATTTTTATATTATGAAGGCATTTATCTTCCTTCCTTTCTCTACCCTATCATTTTCCTTATTGTTTCCAGATATTTTGCCACCTTATTTCAAGTTTGCTTTTTTTTTCTTTTGCAGCTGTTTTTTTTAAACTTTGCTCAGGAAAATACACAGGACAGAGCTGTGACTAGAAGGGCCTTAAAGACAAGCTAACTAACTCAACACGTACAAAACCGTCTGCCAAAGACTTCAGATAAGGAGTCTAAATTCCTATAATAATAAAACTTATTAATTTGGAAAGTTAATAAAAATCTTTCAATAGTGTGCCCATAAAAAATTTTGAAGTATAGCCTTCCAGGTTTGAAAAATTCTATCCCTGGAATTTAGAGCCTGGTTCAAAGCCCACTGAAACAATTTGGAGTTTTGCTAGTGCTCTTATTTGGGTTTAGACTTGGCCTCCAAAAGCAAGCGCTTTTAGGGCAAAAGCATTGAAATCAAGGGGAAGTTACATTTTAACTCTGTATTCTGAGAAGTCAGGCCCCCAAAATATTGCAGAATTACAACTTCACCAAAGAATTATGAAAGTTGCATGTGAAATTCCATTCACTTTTGTAACAAAGTAAAATAAAAACGTGGGGAAAACATACAAAACAAACAGCCTGGGTTTCCTTCAAAGCCTGTACAGCTCGAGGACGAAATTATTCTTTTTAGTTCTAAGAGCCTGCGTAATGGAAAGAGTATCGTGTGTCTTGGCAAAATGGTATTTGTATAGTATGCCAATGAGGATTTGTGTTGAATGCTAGGAGTGTGTTTGAAGGGTCAAGTCTTCTGGGAGCTTTTGGAAGACTGACCCAGGCTGGGCGGGGGGCAACTGTGGTACGGTCTAGGTCCAAACTCTGCTTTGAGCAGAGTGGATCATCTTAGCAGATACCAGATAATGGGAAGCTGGACTGAACCATGTTACCCTGCTCCAGGTTTTCTCCTTGAGGCTTGCTCTAGAAGGGAGGTTAGAGACAGCTAGTGTATATGGAGTGGGGGCAAACGGGGACCAAGGCGAGGAGCGAATTAGGGAGTTAAATTATTTAACTGTGTAGATGTACCTTGTATAGTCTGCAGAGGTCAAAAGGAACCTGGATCAACCCTCAGATATTAGCCTAATGTATGAAGTTGCCTGGAACTTTTCTGAAATTCAGATTTGATCTCCTTCAAAGAAGGCACAGTAAAAAGTATATATTTGTGTTTGTGTGTATGTATGGGGAGGAGGGGTAAAGACTGAAATCTGATCTTTGGAAAACTTCTGTGCCACAACCCCAAGTGTAGGCTGGCTGAACCCTAAGTAGGGAGACTCAGATTATTAGGGTATTAATATTGTGTTGGGACTGTCTGTGCTTATTTAAGATGGAGAGGTGTTAGTGACAAGAGAATGCACATGTTAAAATTATTGGGCTGAGCTCATTCTACATTTATTTTTATTGAGTTACATAGTTTAATTATATTACAGTAGGGGATAACTTATCTAAAAAAAGAAAAAGTCAACTTACTGCCAAATTCACATATTTATAATACTGTGGGTTAGACTTAGCTAGAGCTGTACTTTGAAAAGAAAAAAGTAAATTGGTATTTTGCATTGGAAGTGTGTAATTTTTTTTAGAAAGTGAAGATAGGTAAAAGGGTAGTCAAGTAAGCTGCAGTTACAGTGAATGAAGCAGTTATATTTTTAACAATTTTTAATCAACTTATTGATTCCATTATTTAAATTCTACACTAAATTTGCTGTGTAGCATCCTGCTGAAAGTGTATACTCTATATTACATTATTACAGCATTTATGTGTTCTTTTAAAGAAAGACTACCTGCAAGTTCCTACCCTTTCTTCTGATGCCTTTCTTTTAAATTTATGCAGCCATCCTATGCATGACAACTAGAGATTATTGCATGCAAACAGTGGGGGAACAAGATTTAATGAATAGCAGGAAAGTGTTCTTTCTGCTTAAAAAAAAAAAAAAGCACATTCTGCATTTTTTCATGTAGAGACCTAACATTTGCAAGGAAATGGCTTTATTTATTTATTTATTTATTTTTAAAGGACCGATGTAATCAGAATGATGGAAAATATACAGCATTCTGCCTTTATTACATACTTCTCAGATGTTCCTCGTTGGTAGAATCATTCTTCATATCCAAGCTTTCTTCCATCTACTGTTAAATGTCTATTATTTTACTTACCCTTACTAACCACAGTTTGCTAGTATCAAAACTTATGAATGCGAAGAACATGCTTTAACAAAAGCAGCATATAACCTACAGTTCACCCACAAAAAAGTAAAATCTTGTTGAATTCAGGGTTTTTTTTCATTTTCAGAAAAAATCAGATTTAGTCTTATGTGGGGCAAATACAGTATTTCTCTCTTTATGCCAGATTCTGAAAGAGCTTACCCCATGAGTTGCAATGATGAGGACCTGAATAAGGAAGATTTTCAGGATTAAGTCTTTTTCTCAGTGGGCAATTTTCTAAACAGAGGAGAGGGTTTTTTGTCCCCTCCCCCCCCCAAAAAAAAAGTTAGAAAATGATGACGTCCCATATGTTAAAACAGTATTATAAAGAGTGATAAGAAATTGCAAGAGAATGATTTTGGATTTACACCTTATTTTAGTCTATACAACATATGATGAGAGCATTAAATTATTAATTGGTCCTAGACTCCTAACTCTTATTTTCCTTATTTTTTTCTTCTCTTGCAGTTTTCTCAGATTAGTTATTCACTGGTAGTACAAAACAGATGTGTACTCATATAATAATTAAAATGTAATCTATTTAAGATTGAATATAGGTTAGCTGAAATTTAGAGATTTGAAAACTGCTAAAAGGCCTTGGTTGTTATCTCATTTGATACTCAACTCAATAAAAAGATATGATAAGTCTGATTCTAGATAAGTCTGAAATACACTTATTCCCAGACCAGCTAACATATCTTTGCAGTTTTGGGCCAAATTTTGCCTTCAGATTAAACTGGTGCAACTCTCCTGTCAGCTTACTTCAGCACTGGTTATTTGGCAGACCCTAGAGTCATTCTGTCTTTTACTTGTAAAGTACCTGGCAAGTTGAGATCTTAATCTATGACTGATACTCTTAGGCATTGCCACAGTACAAATACATAAACAGTGACAGAGAAGGTGCTAATACTGGCTCTCCAAAACTGGCTCCCAATGCATTTGAGAAGCATGACTGGTTTTAGCATAATATCATGGGATTTAGAATATTTTATTTGTCCAAATTGTACTGTAAATCAATCACCGTAAATCAGTAGAACAGTGACTTGCATTGCTGCTAAAGCCTAAACAAGATACAAAGAGGTAATATGTTACAAGACTTGCAAAACTTTGCTTTTAATGTAATTTTACTTTTAATGTAATTTCAAATATTTCACGAATATCTGTAATGTAGAGATACCAAGTACAGACTTCAAATAAATCTGTAAATAGCTTCAGGACATTATTAAGGAAAAAAGCAAACATATTCAACAGGGCACCTCTTGTTGGTTTTTACTGTATATCAATCATTCAAATCACGCTGTGAAGTCAGTATGGATATGAATATTGGATATTTTGTTGAAAACATGGCTGCACACATGTAACTTCAACCAATATATCTCTAGTATTTATGATGAAAAATATGTATGTGTTGCTTAAACCCGAATGTGTATTCATTTTTCCTGTTTTTTTTCCTTTAAAGGGGGTAATAATATCTGTAACTCATAGCCCTGTTTATTTGCTAACTTATTGTATTCATCCTCATTAAATCTGTTAAAATAGCTTAACGTTGAAATGTGTAATATCAAAATATACCCATGGGCTCAGGATGTCAGTACCAACCTTGCCTGAAATTTTTCTTCACGTCAGAAGTAGAATTAAAATGGAACTTGTAACGGAAACATAGACATAGCCTTGGGTTGTGTGCAGATACCACTGTAATGTGTCAAATTGGAACCTGGAGTTTGAGTTAAGTAACAGAGTTAAATAGAAAAGGTTCCACTCGCTATGCTGGTGCTTAGATGAGATATCTGTACAATACTTAGGTGCAGCATCTTTGCAAGCATTAGAAGTGGAAACTTGTGTATTACTGGGATGGACTTTTTTTTTTTTTAACATACCAATTTCTGCTTTAGGAATGAAATATAAGTCAGTTCTGTCTTTAGCAGGCAGCCTTTTTCTGGGGTCTTGAATGATGAGGACAGATTTTGGTCCAAGGTATGTGTTACAACAACAACTTTCTGTCATAAATTACTGGTCTCCATTTTGCGTATTATCTCAGCAAAGTGGTGGCACTTGAAATGACGAGTCCAGAAGAATTTGGCCCTGTGTTTTCTCTGCAAGAAATACTGGCAGCGGAGGTTAGTGGTGTGTTGCAATCTGCTTTCTGATATGTTGGAGGTGGGGGAGGAGGAGAGCCCTACCTCTCATGTCTGCCTTGAGTCTTCCCAAGGTAAGCAGGAAGAGAACGGAATGTATGAGGGAGGACAACCCCTGTTTTGATAAGTAACAAAAACAGACAATAAATTCACATCAAGGATGCCATCCCTGATGTGAATATATTCTTAAATCTGCTATCTTAATGTACTGCAGTACATTAAAAGAATCACCCTTGAATAAAGGAGAATATCCAATTGAAATGCCAAGCAAAGGGTCAAATGGTTACAGAAAGAGGGAGGGAGGAATCAATTATAAAAATGGAACAATGGCAAAAGAAAAAAAGAGGAAAGAGAAGCCTCTTCATAAGAGATTGCCAGAAAATCTTGCTCAGCATACATGGTCAAATACATCCTTTCAAATCATTTGCTGCTTCATTTAGATATCTTTTAATGGCTGTCTCTTGTTAATTATAATTTGTGACAATTGCCACAAGGCAGATACTAGTTTAATTAAAACTACAGTTCATTGCAGATATCTGAGTGGAATTCAATTTGCCTTGGATTTAACAGGGAAAAGTACTGGACATCATTTTTGTTAATACAAATTTTGGCTGAAAAAAGTAGCTGTAATTTTTTTGAGAAATGAGTCCACCTGTCACTTTTAGTTTGGATATAAAATGTCCTTTGGTTTTGGATACTTATTGTTCTGAGTTAATATACTGGAGAATTTGCTTTTTATCTGTCACCCCAACGTCCCCCCTCCCCCCAAAAAAGTTGTTAAATCGGGTAGAAACCACAGCATGTGACTTACCTTTTCATGTGTGCAATATGAGTGAAAGACAAGAAGTTAACAGTTTATAAACATCTTATTGATTGAAAATTAATGAAACTTTTTTAGTGATTCCTTTAAAAATTGCCAAAAGAGAAATTGGTTTCAGGAGGTAGTCTAATTTCATTTCGTACTTTGAACAATATTTGTAAATAAAAGGTATGGTCCTAATTTCAGGCTTATTACTTGTGAAAATATTACCTTTAAAATGTTGGCACTTTGAATCCTGTTATTGGTTGACAGCTGTATAAATTCTTATCAGGTATATCATGGTTACCAACAGAAACGTCTAAAATATTTCTGAATATCAGAAACATTCTTAAAAAGTCTTGTAATGACTCACAGAGACTTGCTATTTTGTGTGGATCTGTTATTTGGAGGTAGTGGATCAACCCTACTCCCATGTATAACTGGTGCGTATCCCTGAATGCCCTGAGCTAAGCAAGGTAAGCAGTCATATTTCAAATATGTAACACTGAACAAAGTAAACTGGTCTAGGTCCATGGGTAAGCAGTGGACATGACATGATGTTCTGTCACACAGTTTTTGGCACTATTGATAAAGTCATACAGTGGAGACAAATGGAAATACTAGGTATTTGCTTTAAATGCATTTACAGCAAAAGAAGATGTATAATTAGAACAACTTGTGTATCTAGCAGGGATTAATGAGACTGAGCAATCATGTTTGACATGATTCCTCTGTTGACATTAGAGCCACAGCTCTTTAGATCACAAAATAAACTAATATAAGGAGACCTATGATAAAATCATGATAGTTGGCAACATTAGCAGATCTTGCTAGTATCATATTTGGAGAGTTTTAGAGAAGCACCATATTAATTTGATTATCAGACCAGATTTATCCACTATGAAACCAATCCAGTACAATTGTTTTTGGAGTTTCACCAGTAAACCAGAACAAGGAAGAGACCATGTTTAAAAAATAACATTAAAAAAAATGTAAAATAGATGCCTTTGGTACTGCAGTCAAATATAGAGCAACAGCAGATACCTAAATTCAAACATGCTAGTTATTTTCTGTGTTTTTCTGAGTTTTCCTTCTTTCTTAAATGGTTATCTACCTGTTTTCTGGGGAAAATTTAACTTTGATTTCAGAAGTGATTTAACTTGTAAATGTCTGAAGTTTGGAATCCCCCGCACTAGGCAGGGACTTGGCTTTTATTGGATAGGATGCTCAGCACCTTGTAAAAATCAAATTTTTCTGAGGTATCTCAGACTGGCCAAATAAAAGCTGATATACTTGGTATTACTGGCTCCCTTTTAAAAACTGGATCCCAGAAATTTATGGAGATGGAGGTTATTGGACTGGAATGGAGAAGTGATGTGTTTGAAGAGCACTGATTCTGGCTGGAGCTACAAGTGGGAATTTAGGTGAATAGGAAAGATGTTGACTGAAGTTTCTGGACCTTAACAAGCTGAATAATACAGATTTTGGAATTGTGATATTGCTGTTATTCCTAGATGTTGATCATTTTGTTGCATATCTTTGCTCCCTCTCTCCCACCCCATCCATAAAAACACAATAACATGGAGTGCTTATGATTAGGGAATTCCAGTCTACAAGAGGACCAGAGCTTGGGCAAGCTGAGCGTGGGAAGGGGAGTGTGTTTCTGTGAGATGCTGGAGTAGAAAGGATGACTTCTCAGTGGTGGCACCTATCAGGAATGTTTGATCAGTACAAAACTGTACTGAAAAACTGCTTATCTATTAGTCTGTTGATAGTTAGGGTAGTTGGCATTTTAGGTGGTTACTTTTCTTATTGGATGTCATAATCGAGAGACACAAAGTTTTGCAATTTAACACACTCTATACCATAATTTATTACTGGTGACTTTACCTATGATTTTTTGACCTTTTTTCTCATTGAAGAGTCATACAGAAATATTATAAATGTAAATACTGACAGAACCACCTTATAGCTTTATATTGTATCTAATTTTGCTCCTATTGCAAGTTTCCTTGCCTTCAGTGAGATCAGATTTGGCCAATTAATATGGTAATACAATTTAAAATAAGCAGTCTTATGTGCTTTTTGAAATGATTTCAAAGGAACCTGAGTGGCTTAGATACTGACTTTCATTGAATGCCCTTAGAAATATGTGGCATCAATTGTGTAATTAGATCAGTCAAGTAGCTCTTTAAATTATGAAGGAAGCTTTTTAAGTCTATATTGAGAAATACAGAAATCTGAATATTTTGTCTTTTTGAAATTAAAGATAAATCTCTTGTCAGTTGTGTGTGTGTTTAAGCAAGGACCAGACAGGTACAAATAGACTTTGAATAAAAATGTATATAAATTATATTATGATTTGTCTTGAGTCAGCTAAGAAATACATAGAATAATGAAAACAAAGCAAATTACTCCTCTCCTCTGACCTTTGATCTTGTCTTTTCACTTCATACTCTTACATTGTGTTAGTTAAAATGTGGTTGAATAATATATTATTCATGAATACTTTCATACTTAATTCCCATTACACCACTCCATAATAGCTCCCATAATTAAAATAGTTGTTCAGAGCATGCAGATGACTTGCAGTTTAGATGCGATCGGGTTTTCAGGAGGTAATGCCTGAAATGGCTTACCAGCTGCCCTTGAAGCATCCCGAATTGGTTTAATTCGGGATAGAAACAGCCGCATGCTTTTGACACAGGTCCGTTTCCCTTCTGTTTGCCCCCAGCCCTGTCCATAGCTGCTTTCAGTGTTGTAACCAGGATCCCATCACGCGGTTTTAGTTTGTAATCTCACAACTGTCTGCTATCATAACTTTCGTATCAAACATGTGGCCATCGCTAACACCCTTACCCCCAACCAGATCTGCGTTAAAAGTTTTGAGGGATAATTTTCAAAATACAGAACTCCAGCTTAAAATCTTTGAATGAGTCCAAGAGGAAATAACAGTCATTTAAACGAAGGCAAGGAACTTCTTGGTTCACTGTGTACTTAAGGCCTCCTGAACAATTGTATGTGCTGCTGCTGTGAAACTCGGAGTTGGGCTTTGACATGCATTTATAAAGACATGAGCTGCAGTCAAGCATTAGAAATGATAAACTTATACTGAAACATGGAATCATCAATTATTGGCCTACCCTGAATGATGCAAGTTTTAGGATATTTTATCGTATATGCAGCTTTAAGGGTTTTTTAGTTTGTTGGTTTGTTTTTGCTGTGTTTAGCCCTTCTTAATATAAAGACAAAAAGCCTGTTTCTGATTTTTAAAAGAACTTGGTAATGCAGAAACAAACAACTTAGCATACAATATAGAAAGAACTGAAACATTTCAGATGTCTGTGAATCCTTTCCCCATAGAAGAGAGATGAGTGCAGATGTTGAAATTTGAGGCTCAACCCTGGGTTTTTTTATTTCAAGGTCTATGTGCTTCTGACCCATAGTTTTTAACTCGTCTTTTAAAACCAGAAAGAGCTTTGCTTCAGAAACAAAATGTTTACTGGATAGTTACATAAAATGATTCTCTGCATGTTTCTTAGTAAAAAAAAAAATTTTTTTAATCCTAAACTTAACCATAAATTACTCTTTTACGTGTTCTTTAAATACTTATTTAAGTATTAATACTTTAATCCTGATTCTTTGGACAATAATAAAAAACAGTTTTAGAACATAAAATAATATATGTGGCTTATGGCTTTATCCTGAAGGAGTCTGAATGCTTTCTAAGTAGTGCCCATTGCATTTTAGAGATGGCATACAGACACTGGCAGAATAAGTCATTACTGGTAAAAATAAAATATTGGGAATGCTGATTCAAACTTTGATCCTTACTTAAATAACTTCTGGAATTTCATGTGATTTATGTAATCAGGTAAACCCTTTAATTTTGGAGTTGCCATTTGAATGTGTACCTATCTGTGCATAATTAGACCTGCTTTTTATTTATTTATTTTCCCCAGCCCTAGAAACTGTCTTTTTGCTCTTAAATATGCTGTAAGTCATGATGCAGGTTACCAATTCTGAAGTGTAGAATACATTGTCTTTCAAACTAGTATTTGCTTCTACAGCTGATGTTGCCTCGGTGGGGGGGAGGGCGGAAAGAAAATCAAAACTCAGGCAGGTGAGCATCTCGAGTTAGTCTGTCTTTGAAAAGGCTGACCTGTCTCAGATTCCCCATCTCTAAAATATGAACGATTCTGCCTGACTGTGCAGGACTGTTCTTAGATTTCAGTGTGTCCAAGACTTCAAGATTCTTGCCCAGCACACTCTGCACGAACACATAGCAGTGGTATTACACTTGAATCTTTTACTTCTGCCATGGCTGCAGTTTCTCCATGCATTCTTGTCGTTTGAATGCCTTTAGTGAAGCGTGGTCTCCCCTTATGGACGTATCTTTAGGATCTCTATTGTGCAGCAATGCATGAAACTGCAAACACCTGGGAAGACTTTCCATGGTGCAAGCATTAGTGCATCAGTGGCCAAACATCTGAAACTCATTGCGAGATTCCCAATGGTCCCTTCAGGTGCTGATTGAGATGTTTTTTCTTTTATAGGATGCACATCTCTCTTGATGTTGATTCTGAAAACTGGGGGGAAAGGGGGACGGAAAGTCTGACTGGCAAATAGAACTATCTTCCACCTGGAACTCTTAAAAATGCAAAATATCCACATACAAATATCACATACACATTTTTTTGAAGAAAAATATTCAATTAAAATAAAATGTCATTTGTCATAGTCACCAAATAACACGATTTTGGATATCAGGTTGTCTGTAAATAGCTTTGAAATATGAAATACGGAGTATGACCTAAGTGATATGCCTTTCAAAGAAGTGGTAAAACTGACCCAGATCTCAACGTCTGAAAAGTGAAATTCTGTGACTTATGCTGATTCTTATAATGTACCACCTCGTCCTACATTCTGTGGCCTTTTTTACCACATGAAAAGGATAAACTAGGAGTCTGTCTCTGAAGAGAGATGAAGCAGCCCCAGTTATGCCTGTTCTTTCCAATTTGTCACCCTTTCTTCCTTCCTGATCTTTCCCATGTGAGTCCTTATTGAGACCTATTGCTAATAACTGGCAGTATTGTTGCATGGTACCGTACTCTTCTGGAGACATCTGACACATTGTAGCTTCATTACATCTGGAACATGGTAAAAATTAACCTTGAGCCATTAAAAATGACTTGACTTAGAGCAAAGTGACGTAATTTCAGAACTGTATGATGACATATGGAGGAACTGCCTGCCTGTAGATTTGTTTTTGTGTTTGTTTTTTTTTTTAAACTACTCTCCTTTTATTTTGACTTTTTCTGTAACAAAATAGGGCTGCATTCTGGAATGTTTTGGTGCTACTCAGCATAGGACATGTGTTGATTTCTTCCTATTCAGACTGGTGGTCAAGTATTGAAGAAAAGAAAAAAGCCTTCTTGCCATACAGCTTTATTTCCCAGCTCCATGTAGAGAAATTGGGAGTTGTAATATATGAGAAGTACTTTGCCTGTATGCTGCTCAGGAATGTCTCCTATAAGGAGGTACCTCATAGAGCTTGTAACTACCACTATGTCCCACTGGAGTATCAGAAACCAGCTGGAGCCAATCATGGAGTTTAGGCTTCACTGTAATAGTTATGCTTAAAGGTTTCCATCTGCATATTTTGTTCACTTCTTATTTTTTAAGTTGTAGGAAGATATCTTTTTTTTAATAATATAAACAGAAATGTTTTAGCTGATGAAGCTGAGTACCTACAGGATGTTTCAAGCCTCTCTAATCTAATGTATTTATGCTGAGTTTTCACATTTGATTCCAAAATTGAAAGCAAGGTTCTGAATAGTCACTTGTATAACTCATTTATCTGTTAAATGGCTTTCTTCAGAAGATCAATAGTTTCAGGCTTTACTGAGTGCAGGTAGGAAATATAAAAACTCAAACTTTTATAAAAAAATAAAATACATCCACTTTTTTTCTTCCTATTTCTGTCATTATCTCAAATGTATTTTTAGTGGGGATTCTTTGGGAGAGAAACATTTGCAGAAAGGTTTATGAATATAAATGATAGACCTTTGTAAAGGTAAAGAAAGACTGGAAAAATGCTTCCTCCTGCCCCAGTGTAATCTTTGTGATTTAAATGTATATGCAACTGTTCAAAGCAGAGGAAAAAATAACCAGGTCATAAACTCTGCTTTCTATTGACTTTTTTTTAGGAGCAAAGCCTTAAAGTCTCATTGCTAATGTTTTTGTTAGGAAGTACTGTGGACCAATAGAAATGGACCTGTAGAATAAAACAGCGCTGAGGATACGGTGTGTACATTTCAAGATGTGCTCCTTCAGACTAGCTCTCACGAGGCCCCATGGGCTGAGTACCCATGTGGCCAGAGTGCACTGGGCAGGCCACTGAAGTGCATCTTCCAGTTTAGTTTCAGCTAAAACGGATCCAGTTCATATGCCCTGAACCAAAGCACAGTATGTAGGGACAATGGGGAGATTTGCTTCAGAAGTGTGCTGCTGATCTAAACTAAGACAGTAATCAGTCTCGGCCATTAATGACTTTAGTGAGAAATTAAAATTTTATTCTTGAAATACACTTTTGCTCTTTTTACTCTTGAAAATTCTGTTTATAATAAGGATTTGACCTAAAAATGAGACTTTTGGAAAAGATTGGCCTAGGTATACACATTGATCTTTTCCCTGTGGAATTTGGGATTCTGTTTTCCAAAGCCTGTGAGATATTTATAGCCTTATCATTTTCAAGTGTGTTGTTTAACATGAAAGTTTCACTACAATCTTAATTTTAAATAGACTAAAGCTGAAATATAAGGAACTTTTCTCAGAAGCTTGTGATTTATAATAAACTAACTGAACTGCCAAATATTTTGAGTTGCTCACATCCAGAAGTTTGGCATATGCAGAAACTTGATTAGAAAGTGTCTGATAAAAAAGATACATGGGTATTCAGAGGTGACTTCTGGGAATTTGGATCGTGGAACTGATAAACAAGTTTTATTGGATGGGCACTGACTTATTAACAACAGAGAAAGTCTCCAGTGTAATTTTCAGTGTGGAACAAAGCTTAATTCTTATTATTTATAATCCTCTATTATTTTTAGTGAGGTAAAAGAAAGCTGCATTCTTTCTAGAGTGGCTAGAGTAACAGGAAAAATTTCAGTAGATTTAGGATGTCACAGTTGATTTGAGTCTTGCCAGAGACTGAAGTCAGTGGGATGTGCTGTATATGTTACTGGCCCAGGATGTGAGAGACTTTTCCAAACTTGCACAAGACCTTTGTGGCAAATACAGAAGTTGAATCCAGATCTTCTGAATCCTAGTCCAGTTTTCAAATCAGAGGAACATCTGCCCTCCCTGTGTTCTTGATCTTTCTGTATGTGATTTTTTCTTGCATGTGAAATGAGAACACCACCACATCTGTAGCTCAAAGAGATGAGCCACTGGTAGATTTAGGTATTACATCGCTGTACTGCATAAACTCTGCATCTGTAACCAGTGCAACTGGTTTGCAGGATGAGGTAACCTTTATTACAAAGAAAGAGATAATATTGGGGGTTTTGTCTGTAATGTGCATCTCTCCTGATCACCTCCCAGATTTGTTAATCATGTCAATGTGTATATTGCACTAGGCCTTATGGAGAAATGTGAACTTATAGTGCACTGAGCCACATCAACTGTAACACAGTTTAATGATAAAGAAGCCATTGAAATATTTTGCTGGAAAGCCAGACTACATTTTTTCAAGCATGTGTTTATAAACTCTTGGTTCTAAGTACAATGGCTGCATTATGAACAAGAACTCAGAAATCGGCAGCCTTCCAAACAGGGTCAGTAGTGGAAAAGGAGCAACAGCTGAGTTCTGTTTATCAGACCAGCTTGAGCAGGATGTGCTTTCACATATCTAAATATTTATGTAAACAGATGCACATTAAACCACTTAGAAATAAATAAGGCTTTCTGAAAATAGAACTCCACAATGACATCAGGAGCTGTTTATCTTCAAGAACTGTGGGAATGGGCTTGAATAACCAAATATTTCATTGAAAAAAATGCAATAAAATTGGCTTCCGATGTAATTCCTTAAGTTTATATGACATAGACCATCTGACTGTGCTGAGTCTACAGATTTACTAGTAGTATTTTTCTAAAAGAAGCCAACTTCACCTTCTTTCCCAACCTCACACAGTGGTTGATAGTCTGTACTTGTTACTAGTGTAGTGTTTAAGTGAGATAGCTTGTCCACCCTTCTGCATCCGAAGGCAGAGAAAGCTGTATCGGAGCCCAGCTCTCTGGGAGACAAAGGGCAAAGACTCGATCTGCTGTGTCCTACCCACACAGTGCAATCTGCGAGGGTGTAGTGGGAATTTTTCTAACGCTATACTGCGTGTCCATACAGGATCGTGTCTCAATAGACAAGGCTTGCTTTCGGTACAGTTGTATAGGAATGCTGAATTAAAAGACTATCTCCTACAAGTGTTTTTCTACAGTGTGCTACTTCCATCTGCTTCAGTTCCACTATTAGTAAGACAGTACATCAGAGTCAGGGTTTAATAGTTGTTTACTCTGTGTTCTTGTACTTAATTTTTTACTGGGGTCAGCTTGTGTTTTTTATTTTAGTCTATTTTTGTCAGCTCTGAAACATTTTATCACAATTTGCTGATGCCCTAAATGTTCCTCCATTTTCTTTCTCTAGCGCACAACCTCAGGTAAGCTGTTAGCTTTTTTAATGAAGAATGGTTTTGTTTTCTTTTGTTTTGTTTTTTACTGTCTGGTTTACCAAACTCCTCAGTTTCAAACACTACCATGGGCATCCTTCTGACCTTCCTCTTCTCCCCGCCCTTCCCCAAAATGCAACACAGCCTGTCTTCAGATTTCTTTTCCCTCAGGCATCTGTCCATGTTTTTCAGATAGAAAGTTAGGACCTATTTATTATAAGCCTGCTGTCCTGGAGTACATAAATGAAACAGTTCCAACTTGGACCAAATTTATAGAAGAGGAGGAGGGTCTGATTTCTTTGGATTTTAATTACATTTTCTATACATGATTTCTCCTACTCAACAACCTTAGTTAAGGTTTTTGATAGTTTTCTATTCTATTACTGCGATTACAAATCCTGAGGATTTTTTGAACACTTTTAACCCTCTAAAACTTCTTGATCACTCTTATCTCTAAAGGTTCATATTACAAAAGCTAGTAAAAGAAACATTCAGTCAAGTGCTTGCTGTAAATCTGGGACAAATCTACTCTAGTGGATACAATAACTATAAAGCTGTATTAATGGGCTTTTGTGATCTTTTTACGTCAATAAATACCAGTTCTTTTTCCATGTGTTCTTACTGTGAGAAATCTGGTCAAATGGTTAGAGAGTTTGTGGCTGGAAAAGGAGATTAGTTCTGCCCAGTCTTGACTAGATGCTGACAAAAGCAATCCCACCCCCCTCCTTTTTTTTTTTTTTCATGAAGTACCATGTTTCTAAAAGATAGTAGGCCAATATCTTTGGTTTGTTCTGCTTGTGTCCAATAAATGCAAAGATACTGGCTGTACCATTAAATCAAGTTTGTGTTCTGTGATTATAAAATCCTTGCAGTGACTTGCTCCCCCAGAGCTTCATTTTTTGACTATGACAAACCTGACAATAGTTCTTTTGGCCAGAACACTCATGGTCATAGAGATCAACTTGGTAAATATTTTATAGCCACTGACTCTGTCTACAGCTGGAAAATATTTCTATTTTGGCACCTCAGTACGTATGAATAAAAGGAACAAACAGTCACTGGCTGTGACCAGTTTGACTTCATAGATCTAAAAAGTCAAAACAGTCATTATTTGTGAAACCAACCCAACCTGTTGTCTGGGTTTTATTGTTTGGGGGACACTCCTAACTAGAGATAGAATTTGTTTCCTAGATTTTTCCTGTATATTTGAAACCATTTGTATGCTGCTTCTACTACCTTATGCATGTTGAAGAGTGTAAGAAATAAGTTATTGCAACTTGTGCAAATGCAACTTGAGCATTTTTTTTTCACAAAAACCAGCTCTTTCATGGTTATTCATATGAGAATCTGTTGAAGAATTGTGTATGAAAGAAAGAATATGAAAGCAAGACTTTCTTAAGAGTTTTCCCCAAAATTTTCTTGGGACCATCATTTCTGTCCCCCACTGTTATGAAAGTGTCCCATGCCCTCACAAGACCACATTAATAATCAACAGAATCACAGAACGGTTGAGGCTGGAAGGGACTTGTAAAGATCTTCTAGTTCAGCTGCCATGCAGGGTCACCTTGAGCAGGCTGCCCAGGTCTGTGTCCGGGCAGCTTTTGAATATCTCCAAGGATGGAGACTCCACAGCCTCGCTGGGCAACCTGTTCCAGTGCTCCATCACCCTCACAGTAAAGAGCTTTTCCTTCAGTTCAGACAGACCTTCCTATGTTTCAGCTTGTGTCTGTTGCCCCTCATCCTGTCACTGGGCACCTCTGAAAAGGATCTGGCCCCATCCTCTTTACACCCTCCCTTCAGATATTTATATGCATTGATAAGATCCCTCCTCAGTCTTCTCTTCTCCCAGTTGAACAGTCCCAGCTCTCACAGCCTTTTCTTATATGACAGATGCTCTAATCCCTTGATCACTTTAGTGGCCCTTTACTGGACTTGTTTTGATAGCTCCATGTCTCTCTTATACTGGGGAACCCAGAACTGGACCCAGCACTCCAGGTGTGGCCTCCCCAATGCTGACTAGAGGGGAAGGATCACCTCCCTTGAGCTGCTGGCAATGCTCTGCCTAATACAGTCCAGGATACCACTGGCCGCCTTTGTCACGAGGGCATATTGGTGTCACATGGTAAAGTTGTCCACTAGGAATCACAGGTTCTTCTCTGCAAAGCTGCTTTCCAGGAGGTCAGCCCCTAATCAATAGTGTTAAATTTAATTCATGCACTGGAAATCCTTTTTCCTTGTGTGTGTGTGTGTGTGTGTGTGTGTGTGTGTTTTGTAGGATCACTGTCATAAACAAGTGATACATTTCTCAACAGTCCAAAAAATCAACCATCTGCTGTGTGTATCTCTGCTTAGAATATTCTGCACTGTGCATACACATATTGTTAGTGTGTGCAGCTTATTTTATGCTCTGTGAGGATTTTTTTTTATTTCTTAGAGTTTCATTACAGATGATGTGTTAACTTTTTGACTTTATGTTCATTGCTGATTATCTTGAGCCTTACAGAGACAGACATGTATTGACATGCATTGAGTTTTTCTCAGGAATAGGAATTTCAAATGATATGCTGTTGTAATGAGTTGATTTGCTGTTACAGAGTTTTGTATTTCAGTTTTTCCCAGAGATGCCCAATACTGAAGAGCTTGGCTTTGTTGTTGTTGCTGTTCTTTGTGATGACAGCTATCCTGAATGATGAATGTATGTTCTCTAATTACATGTTGAGAGAGGAATAAATTATCATAAAATCATAGAAGACTTGGTTGACTGGGACCTTTCAAGGTCATCCTGTCCAATTTCCTCTTCAAAGCATGACTGTCACCAACATCAGATCAGTCATGGCTTTGGCTAGCTTGTGTCTTGAAAATCTTCATAGATCACATGGTCTCTCTGGGTAGCCTGTACCAGTTCTGCACTACCGCGTGGTAAAGAATTTTTCCTTAATGTCCAGTATGAATCTCCTAAGACACAGTGTCTGGCCATTATCCCTTGTTATATTGTCTGCTGGCTCTGAGAAGAGTTTGGCTCTGTCACCTTTGTAAACCTCCTTCAGATCTGTAGGATGCTATTAGATCGTATCTTAGATACCTCTTTGCTCTTCTTGTAGATCACTGGCTCTAGGTCCCTGACCATCTTAGAAGCCTGTTACTGGATTCTCTCTAAACTCTCAGTATTCCTCTTGGAGCAGAGACCTAGAGCTGGATAAAGTATTCCAGGTGCAGCCTCACTGGTACCGAGCAGAAGAGGATGTTACCTGCCCTTGCTCTGCTGGCCCTGTTCCTCCTGATGTAGCCCAGTTATGTGGTTTGCTTCACTTGTGGAAGTACACTGTTGGCTCATATTTAGCTTGGCATCTGTTGTAACTGCCAAGTCCTTTTCAGCTGATGCTACTCGGCCTGCGCTGATACAACTTTTGCATCTGCCCAGAAGCAGAATCTTGCACTTCTTGTTGAACTTCTTCAGTTTTTGTTGAACTAGGCCTCAAATTTCTCAAGGTCCCTCTGGTTAGAAGCTCCTCCCCAATTTCTGTTAGTGTTTGAGTTCCTGATAAAAATTTATAGTTGAAGAGACTCAAAGCAGTTAGTGTCTTATGTAGTGTTTCTGCTCTAGACAAAGTAACCAATTTCAGAGATAGTCTTTTGTGTTAGTATCCAAATGATACTTTTCATTGTCATTAAACACCCTTTAAAGACATTTTGGAGCTTATGCCAAAGGTTTCTTGAAGACAGATTTCAAATGTTTGACTATCCACATGGGCACAGTCGTTTCCCAGGAGATAGTGATTAAACTTGATGCATGCAAAAGTGAGAGCTAGGTATTCCTTTTTGATGAAGTTTGCTTCTGTTGCAAGCAATTAATAGCTATTTTGTAATGTTTTGCTCCTAGCCTGTGTTCATTAACATTCCTGAATGGTCATGTCATACTATTTTATGATGAGATGAAAATCCCTAACTGTTGTTTGTTTGTTTTGAAAGCTTATTATTATTAGAATGGCCAACTCCTTCTAACATCCTTCATGCTAGTCCCACAAGCACCCTGTGCCACAAGAATCTGAATCTTTAAAAACATTTCATGCTTTCTGAATGGTGTATACATACATCCCCCAGAATTTCTTAGTATTCCCTTTTCAAGTCTTAAAAGTGTGTCAGTGGGAACACCAAATAAAGTTCTGGGTGTTGGCTTTTTTGTTGAAGTAGGAGTTACTGCACAGTATTATGAACTTAAAGTTCAAGACGGCCTTTAGGTTTTTCATGGTAGTTCAGGAAACCAAAGCCTAAAATGTATTCTGTAGTTGCATCATCCTCCTGAAATCCTTCTCTTTCGCTGTGTCGACATCTCTGTTTATCTTGTGCTCAGTGTCTTTCAGAACTGTTTGTATCTGCCAATGAACCTGGCAAATGCATAGCTTATCATGTGGGGTTTTTTACCTGCCAAAAGGCATACAAATATGGGGGAAAAAATCATTTCTGAGTTTATGCTGTATGTCTTCAACTGTAGATAAAAAAGACAGAGAGTGTGTTCTGGGTTTTTTTTGTTTGTTTGTTTGGGTTTTTTTTAAGAGGTTTTGAGGTGATAGCGCTTATGCTGATTTTGTGTGCTATTTTAATAGTGACCATTTTGTTTGGTCTGCCTGTCAGTGATTTAGGCTTAAAACATTCATAATAACAAGACTGTTGATCTATTGTTTTAAGTCCTTCACAGAAATTTCACCACAGCACTGATTTGCAAGTAGTGCTACAGGAAAAGATCCAAAGGCCTTCAGAAACATTTCCATAATGACAACATAGCTGTCCCTTTGTGCTCCCTCTCCCTAGGGAAGGTTACAGAGTGATGTATTTCTGTAAAATTTATTCCTTCTGTGCTGCTTTTGAACTTAATCTCGCTACTGGGAAGTGAGGAGATAGGGCTGTGCCCTGACTTCATTTTGCTGCTCCCCTTCTTCATGTAAGGATCTGTGGTGTCTTCAGGGATCTCTGAGGAATCTGGAACAAGAAGCATAGGGGAGGAGATGGTCTTGTCTTGTGGCAAAGGACAGCAACCTTCATGGGGGTTCTAGACTATGTTTTCTGATATATCTGGCTACTTTCCACTGTCAAAATGAGCGCTTTCAATGCTATCACTATATTTTTGAAAGGAGAACTAAAAAGCAAAAAATACAGTAGGCCTGTAGCATTTATTGAAATACCTGCTGTTATTTGGGGACAATGGTCTTGGAACATCATCCATCCTTCAATCCAGACAATTTAGGAAGTTTATATTCTCAGTCTTGGTATGCTTAAGAAAGGAAATGATAATACTAGACTGAATTTCTGCATTCTGGAATTATTTTTATTTGAGTACTTAGGTATTTATAAAGTACTGTACCATTTTTTGTGAAATGCCCAACCAGCTGTACCTTGAGTGAACTTCTGAACCTGCTAACCTTGGCTTCAGTAATGCATGTCCGTGTGTGTGGAAGTCTTTGCATTTGAAGGAATAAAATATATAGACTTTTAAACTGGTGTTCAATTTCTTTGAAATGGTTTCTAAGAAACAATTATGGGGGAAAAATAATTTCTGAGCAATTTTTCTACGGCACTCTTCTCATTCATGCTGCCAGGCACTGCTCATATGCTTTGGTTAAGTCCTGTTGGCTTGTGGGTTTTTTTATTTTGTGTCCTAATTTCCAGGGTTATATAACCCTTGGCTGTGGAACGTTAGCCTGTTCATGTAAACCTAAAGGTGTTAGTATCATTTTTGGACACCAGAGTGTTTCATCACAAGAGAAATTCCTGGTAAATCATTTTAAAAAATGGGTGGAGATTTATTGCTCTATTCATTTTTATAGTGTCTTAATCTGGCTTGAGTCACTGGGAAGGAAGCCACAGATTCTTTGGTATAGAGCCTTTGAGCAGCCTGTGTGTTATTGCGCTGAATCACAGCACCTGCACCAACCTAAACAAACCGTTTCTCAAGCCCCTGGAGATTTTAGACTTATGAATAGCAATTTTCTAGTCCATCCAATGTAATTATAATAAATGCATGAAAAATTTTGAAATAGATGCATTTTAATCTGCTTATGCTCGGTCTGAGCATAATTGAATTACACCTGATGTTTATGATTCTTCATTCTGTGAAGATTTACAAATGATGTTTTTGTGGTATGAGAAATATTTTGAATGTCACACTGCTCTGAGATACACTTTCATTATTATTTTCAAATGCACAAACCCTGGGAGTTTTATTATGCATTTAACTTCCATAGATCATCAGGAATTACTGAAAAACTGTTGCTTAGGCCAGATCTCATTTTCCATAGTTACATTAAAATATTTTTTGTGGAGGCTTTTTTTTTTTTCCCCTCTATTCTTGCTCTCCTATGGCCTGTTTGTATGCATGAGTCTCACCACTATTACCTGACAATTTATAAAAGTAAACAGAACACGAGAAGCGAGATGGAGGACGTACAGGTTCTTTCTGTCAAACTGATTCATATTTCCTGTGTGAATTTGGGTGAATCACCCAGCCTCTCTGTGTCCGTTTCCACATCTGTAAAGCAGGAGTAAATTTCCCAAGGGCTTTATAAAAATTAATTCATCTTTGGACGGTACCTAGGAATTCTGAAATGGAAGGGCCTATAGATTCCCACAACTTATAAATTACATCATGATGGCAACAATTAACTTAGGACTTTCCTTGGTCAAAAGAATATGCAGATTACTTATACATTTGTGTCAATAGCTATAAGTGGTATTAATTTATGTTTCATAGGACTATACCATTATCACAAGTCCTCTGCATTGTTCTCACTGGTTATGTGCTGTCAGTAGTAAACATGACGAATGTTAGCCAAAGCATATTTACATTACTACTAGAAAGCTCAGCTACCAATCAAAAGTTGTAGAGTAGGGCAAAGAATCTGGATGCAGAATAAGAACTGTTTAAAAATATATTTATTTATTATCAAGGTAAATGCTCTTAAGCCTCTTTGGCATTGTTGTCACTATGGCTCTATTTCTGGTCATAACTTATTTTTCTCCTATTATTACTCAATATTTAACCTTTCCCTTTTGGGCCTTAAGAATAAAAAGGGTTGAATGTTTGCAAAGCAGTGCTTAAAGCCATCTGGATATCTGTGCCTTTGGCCTCTTTCTGTGTATTTTCATGGTAATTGCATTGGTTTTCCTGGTTGACCTTGTGATCAATAAAAGTCTGGATGTATCTATGTTGATTGTTATTTTAGATCTTTTAGGAATAGTAATTAGAGCAACAAAATGCATTTCAGATTTCTTTCAGATAGATCTTGGAGGTTAGCTAACTCCAAACTGAACAGTGTGATGACAGAGAGAAGCCTCAAAAGGACTAAGCAGTTTTTCATCGTTTAAGATGTGACAAGGCAGTTGCACTTGTCTGATGTCTTTGATATCTTTCTAGATCTAGCCACTAGAAGCTGTCAGTCTGTCCTGGCCTCTGCTGAACAAGCATGATTTTTGGTTTTGGGAGACTTCTCTGAGCTATACTGTTCCTTCATTCAGTCCCCTGGAAGGAGCATCAGAAGCAGAAATTTTTAAAGAATCTCAGCTTGGTCTTTGTTTTGTTTCGATGATTTGTTCAGCAATGTTCTTGCCTATTTGCTGCTTTTGCTCATGGCCTTGAAAATTGTCAGTTCTTTGCATAATTTTAATCTCTAGTTTTGGGAGTGGATTTTGCGATTTACAAAGGGAAAGTTCATTATATTAAACATTAACTTAATGTAATGTAATATTTAATAATTTACTACTGTGCTGTCTTCCATTCCCTATCAGGTGTCTCTTTCCTTCATCTATGCTCAGATTAATTGGAATCAAAATACAGAATCATTACTGACCCTCCCACATTACAGGCTAATGAGAATTGCTCAGTAGCAAGAACCGTCACCTGAGGTCCTGTGAACGTAAGGCAAAATAGGATTCTTGATGGACAGAAGTAGCAACAAAAAGAGAGGCCGCTAATAATTAGCTGCATAATTACTTTAGGGTAGACCTCTGGAAAAGCCATTTTCCCCACACCCTTTTCTTCCTCCTCCCCTTTGCAAATCAGCCCTTGCCAAATCCTAACTTAAAGCATTTGGCAGGCATAGCTAGTCATCTCTTATTCTGTGTAAAGTACCGTCCATGTGAGGCACACATACAGAGAAAGTTTGGGTAATGGTTGGCTTGGCAAAGCGATTTTTTTGGACGGATAAAAATTCCCAAGGCCTCTGTTTATTTATATAGTTCTTGGAATAACCCTGGTTTCAAAAGGCTGCTGGCCAGCTGCTGAGACAGCGTTCCAGCTAATATATTCCCAGCGCAATCACCACACTTTGCTTTTCCCATCATGATATCCCCAAAGCTGTTTTTGGTTAAATTTCATGACTGGAATATAGGAAAGTTCACATTAAGTGGAAGCTCACAATGCCACAATGTTTCTTTTTAACTAAAATGGAAAGATGCCTACTTTCAGCTGCTTTAACCCAGACGATTTCTATATCTGTGGGGAGAATAATGCAGCTGTTTGGTGTATAACCAAAATATAATGACAAGAATAAATGGATCACTATGGTGGATCTCAAAAGGTATATGGGAAGAGGTTGCTTTTAGTAAGCAGATTAAACATTCCATTTCAGTGACTAAGATTAAAGCAGAGCCAGAGCTAAGGATTTCTGTGGTATAAATGCCCTTTTAACATTTCATTGTTCTTAGCAACCAAACCACTGAGGCAATGTGCCAGGACAACAAACTACATTTTTTTTCCTGTTTGTTTTTATCTGACTTTTTTTTTCTGTAAGTCAGAAAGTTAGAGTGAGACTCACATGTCTCTAGTCGTAGTGCACAGAGAGCCCAAGGGACTTAGAAATGTGTACAAGAATCTTTTTTTTTTTTTTTTTTTGATTGGGTGAATGAATGTCACTGCAGAAACTTCTTGCCCATTTCTATCCTTTTACCCATGGTAATTCTTTCTTGCGGTAAGCAAAATCAGTAATTTAGATCCATGGTGCCCATCTATTTATGTAATGGAGGCAGGAAAAAAGGTTCCCCAGGCAAGAACAATTCCTTTATGCTTACACACCCCAACTTGTCCACAGGAAAGACCATTGCTCTGTGATGATCTGTGAGCTGTATACAGCCTTGGTCTGAGCTTTATATAAATATGAAGGAAGAGAGAGCATTTTCAAGAGGCTGAATACAAGCAGGGAATTGGGCTTAGCAAATCTTGTATTATAACTTTATTCAAGATATTTGAAGTATATGATGTTCTTCCAGCATTTCTTGACTACACCAAGCAGCCATTAGTACTCAGTAAGATTATTCTCTGTTTTTCTTTACCTACCTACACCTCTTGATTCTTATATCCAAAGGAGGGCAACTTTTCACCAGTGGTTTGGCTGATTCCATTGTATTGATTGAGTATCACCAATTTCTTTAATTGTTTCAGAGTTCCTACTAGAGGAGGACAAACCCTTCCTCCACCCCAAGCCCATATGCTTAGGGAGAATGGAATTTACAGTTCGGGCATTTTTTCTCAAAATACTTATTTCACTTTCCTTCTTCCTTGTCCTAACCACAGCTCGTCTTTAATAAGCAGTGACACAGATAGTTTCATGCTTCCAGTGATCACAGATCTGTTTTTATGCTATAGGAGCTTCTGTGTCAGATTGTGGGTAGTTCAGGATTACTTAATTTTTGCTAAGACAGTAGTTTTAAGTAGAAATAGATTGGCCTCCCTGAGAAGGCACTGAAATAAGGAGGCTCAGAATGTAGGGATATTTTGCTTAGTGCGGGATATCTAGCACTATAGAAGAAGTGTTTTAGGTCATCTCTGACTTTGTCAGCTATCTTACTCACTTTAGATATGAACATGAAATGCACACCTTGTTGGTAGACACCTGCATGTCTCCAGAACTCCATTAATTTCAGTTAGACTCTAAAAACACATATATATGAATTTTTTTTCTTAAAAAAAAAAAAAAAAGAGAGAGAGAGAGAGAGAAAAGGGGAGGGGTGGACACTGAGACCGTCCTGGAGAGAAAACATATTTTCAGTTTATTTCTAGGGAAATTATGGGGAACTGAATGGAATGAGTCAATGGTCAGTCATGCATGGGATTGGATATTTCATGTTGTTCAATATTTTAGGGCATCCTCCACTTCCCCCCAACCCCCCTAAATAAAATATGTAATAATATTGAAGTGTACCTTATTTGGGGAAAAATCTAGACACCATAGCTGTGCCCAGGATGCCTGGACTGGCCTACTGGCCTGTTCTACTGCCATAGCTCACAGCTTCTGGTTGAAGAAATGTTGGGATACAAAAAAGAAAAATTATGTTTAGAAAACATAACAAGAATTTCATATTACCATATTTATGCAGAGAAAATAAAACTACTATAGAGCAAAGAGTGCAAAGAGTAGCTAGCAGATAACAAAGAAGGTATTTAAGCCTTTTATATACAGCAACATAAACTGGGTTGAGCTCCACAATTCAGTACCAGATGGGCTTACAAAACCTGTCATTGAGATGTAACTGCCGAAAGAGGGGAGAATTCAGCTACTGTAGAAATCACTCTACAAAGAAAATTATTTGAACTTTGTGTTCTTTGAAAAAAGAAGAGTTGTTTGCCTCTTGGAGGTGGTTATGCCCATTGTTCTGTTTTTCTTCCTTCTCCCTTTTTGTCCCACTTTTTAAAAAAAATGTTAGTTTAGAGCTATTTATTTAATCTATACCTTCTGAGGAGTTAAGTTCACTGAGCATTGAGAGGTGGATTTAATTTTCCCATATATCTAGATATGACCCTAAAGATGCTTAAAATTGCCTGTCACAGGCAGAAAGTTACAGGATCAGAAGGTCCCGGCAGCAGAACTCAAGGGAACCAACTTTTTGCACGAGTCCCACTGCCACTGCATTTTATAGATAGCAATATCAAAAAGAGCTGAATGTTTTTTCCTGATGTTCCATTAAGTACACACAGGAAAGCAGTATTTTATGTGAAAAGGAGCCCAGCTCACATTTACAATCCAGTCTGTGTCATCATCACTTACATCTTTTGTGCTGAGAGGTTTTTACACTTCTAAAATCTTTTCTTTGCAAAGTCATATTACATCAGGTATCTCTTACTTGGATTTTTCTATAAAAGGACATGAAAAATGTCTCATCTTGCTTTCCAAGATGCTCTTTGAGAAATATAAACCAAAGGATAACTAGGTTATTTTAGTGTCTTTTAAAAATCATAGTTCATGGTCAGGTAAGGTTGACTTAAAAAAAAACAAAACAAAACAGTAATTTTTATGGCTGTGTCTAATTAGTGGCTGCTAAAAAAAAAAAGAAAGAAAGAAAGAAAGAAAGAAATTATTGCCCTGCTGTTATCTTGATAAATTCTGGACAGAAATGTGGGTATCTGAGATTTTATATAGATATATATATGTATTTAATGAAACAAGTATGAACATAAGCTGTTTATAGATGTATATAGTTATGGATCAAAGATTAGTTTTTTAAATTTTGCACAGGTTATGTTGATTGATTTTCAAAAATATGTTAAAAAATAATAAACTCCTGTAGTATAAGTTGTGTGCAAAGACTACACTAGCTCCTATTTCATTACTCTGCATATTTATATACTTATTCTAATACATATACCTAGCTAAATGTTTCAATATGAATAGCTGGCTGGGGAGGGAAGAGTCAGTCAGGCATAATATAGATAGATGTGATTATTCATTTAAAAGCTACTGGCTGGGCTACTTAAATGGCTAGGTTTGGTCAGTTATATCTGATTTCCACATGTGTTTCCTGTTTTTCTTCTAAATTCTATACTGCTCAGGGACCTGGGGAATGCAAGTCCAGGATTTTCCTGAAAGGAAGGACTGCTTTGTTCATTACTGCCATGGGAATGTGTTAAACTTAAGCATATGCAGTACAGGTCTCAACAGTGTTTCTCCAATAGCACATATCAGCTTAGCTCATTAAAAATGACTAGAAAGAATTAAGACTAGAGAAAAAGGAATAGTGGACAACTTTTTCTTTTCTTTTCTCCCCCCCCTCCTTTTTTTTTCTTGGGTGGCAAAGAGAAGAGGGGAATATATATACGCTGTTTACTATAGTCATCTTTACACAATCACTTGTTATCTGCCAAAGGCAGTTCTAGTAAATTAAAGCTACTTTGAAGTATGTAACTAAAGTAGCTCTGGTTTTTAGTCTAGTATAAACAATTTAAAATACATTAGTAGTCTTGGACCATCAGGAAGAGATAAAACATCCTCAGCAGAAAACCTGGGAACTTATCAAAAATGTGTTTATTTGAAATCTGTGACAAGGCACAATTGTGTTTTTCTCTCCTTAGACAACACTGTTTTAATTATGGGTAGCTCTGTCTCTTATGGTAATCCACCATAATTCCCTAGAAATTGCTTATTAAGAATTAAGTTTGTGTGCATCCAACTAAGAGGAATAAGATACTAAATCTGTTGCAGCCAGGTCATTTATTGACATATTTTTCTAAATGTTTCATGGACACTTTTAGTGGAATTGCTGTAGTCAAAAGTAGGATTTTCCTGACTAAACACTAGTTAGTTATAAGGGAGAAATAAAATACATATTCCAGTCTGTGCAGATTATGCTAAGTAGCATAATGCACCCAAAAGAAGGCATTTGCACAGTCTACTCCAGGTCTCTGACTGTGGTGGATAAGTCAGAGCCAGGTTTCTCTAGATTCCATTTGTAGTCAATGGAAAAGATGCACTCTTGCAGAAGGAAACACTGTTTTTTCCATCAAGTCTTCAAATATTATCATGTTCAAAATTAGTCATCCCTAGCTTGTGTAACTTCCAACTCTCTAAAACCAGCTCTCCTGCTCTCAGAGCATTTTACAGTCACTTCTGGGGAGCAGGTCCTAGCACAGCTCTCAAATTCTTCTTGCTTGGTAGCTCCCAAATAATTAACTGGGCTTGGGATAATCGGTTGTGCTGTCTGCTTCCTGACTACCCAAGACAGCAGAAGAGGAATTAACAATTTCCTAGCACACCCTTCTTCCATGCCAGCTCAGAATTAACTTGTTTCCTCAGATGAGCTGGAAGCTTTTAGGTGACTTGGTTTCTTGCCTGTCTGCCTGGGGCATGGTGCTTATTGTCAGCCTGTACAGTCAGCCCTCTTGCTTCTATCTGGGCTAACTCAGGGCTGTCTTGACACTGAGCTTCAGCAACTTACCCAATATCTAGGCAGGTGGAAAGACTGACTCTTTCTGAAGAGACAAGTCTTAACTGAGCATGAGGTATTGCTTTTCCCCAGATTTTAATCTCCTGCTCCAAAATGTAAGCATGAATCCAAGTGCATGAGTGAAGGGGCCACAATGCTTTATGTCAGGCTAGAAAAAAAGATGTAAAGTCAAGCTGATGCTGGACCCTCTATGTATTATCCAGGTGGCGTAAAGAGGAGGAGCCAAAGTGACAAAGTCATGTGTGTATTAATTAAGTGCTGTCTTTAGGGAGGGGAGGAGGAACAATTCTTAATCATATATTAAATGGATTGCATTTTTGTTCAGCTGATTGTGGAAAATATTGCCCAGTAGGGTGGTATATCAGATCTTAAGGAATGAAATTGAAGGGCTTAAGCAAGATGGAAACTAAAACCATATTTCAAAATATTAAGAATTGTTTGGGGATTTCTAATATGTCTTAAAAAAGCATTTCAGAGAATCGCTACTATTATTTTTAAGAAACTGCAACTTTTGGAAAATAAAGGCATGTTCTGTATTAGCATATAGTTGATTCATCCCTTCACTCAGAATATTCTGCAGAATGCTAAAACTTTCTTGGAAATCTTTGCATGTATAGCATCAGATCTCCTAGAAAGATTTTAAATAAAGAAATATTGTCAAAGTATGTGATTTTTGAGGGTGATAAGATAAACTAATTACCTTGATAAATGAGGAAAAGACTGAGAGTAGTACTGGGGAGTAACAGATCTGGGAAAGTAGGATTTTGCTCCTTACTTTTTAAAGAAACAATGGAATGCAGAAATGCCTTAGGAAAAAAGTGTATTTTTAAAAACAATTAAGGAGGAATATTTAGTATTTTGCAGAAAAGCATAGAACCAAATAGCAAGATTAGGTGCTTTGGAGGTAGGAAAAGTTTTATAACCAACTAATACAAATCCTAAGTCTCTGAAGGAAATCAGTGTTGTTTTCCAATGACATGCCGATACAAGGCACTGCGGGGAGGAAAACTCTACCATTACTCAGACAAGAGCCAAGAACTCGCCTAAATTGCTACCATAATCATAAGGTTGTTATTCTGCTATCTGCTGTGGAGGAAATAGTAGTAGTAGTTATATGATTAGATTAGCCTTGCCAAATTATAGTGTAAACAGATGTGAACAAAACAGTAAGACAGATGAGTTATTTTGGCAACAATGTGTTACCACCTTAGTCTGATCTTTTTTTTTTCTTCTGCTTTTATGCAGTGGGCTTGATCTTCCTCCAGGTAGCAGCAGACTTTTTATTCAATTCTAGTGGTCATAAGAATTTGCCTTTTGTAATAGCCTTTTTTCCAAAGAATATTAAATGATTCCTCAAGCAGTGCCGAGACATATTTCTCCCTGCTGCATTGTACACAGCTGTGCGCCAGAACGCGTTATGGGGGGACAATACTGTTGCTATGCTGTTACCCTCTCTAGTATTAATAGTTGGTCTAATACTGTGTCTAAATCTGATAGAATCATTTTTCTCCTATTTGATTTCAAGAAGTGTTGCAGTACATCAGTTATGAATATATATTAGATTTCCTTTCCTTTGTGAAGAAGTCTTGACTTGTTATAGTCTCCAGATAAAAAGCACTGGTTCAAATGGGACAGTTTCTATTTTGAGTTCTGGACCTTCCCAGTTCAGTCCTTCTTTGCGTTGGCTGAGAAGATGCGAGTTTGTTTTGTTTTGCTTTGCTTTGTTTTTGTCTCAGACCGAGATGGTAGTGGGTACAGATTCATGGGAAGAGCTTTCTTTGAGCTGAAAAAGGGTGAGGTTTACTAGCAAATGTATGTAACAGCTCATGCTGTGTGCCACTGCAAGAGATGGGGATCATCACAATTCCTGCTTTCAGAGTTATTTCTTTTCCAATATCTTGTTGATCAAGATGCCCTCTGTCATACAACTTTATAAGAACTGGTGCTATGTCAGGGTAATAATCATACGCATAAATTTCAGTGGTATGTAGTAATGAGGACACAAATAATGCATCTGAATACATTTCATGGGAGTACTGAATTGCTGAGTCTCCTGGTGACTTAAAATGAAGGCACAAAGATTGTCTCTGTTATGAGCCTGCTGGTACCACAGAGGGAGTTTGCATAAAATCTGAAAACATTTGATAGATAAAACTTTAAGTAAAGATTGCCATAAGCAGTGAATTCTTGATGTGCTAGGGTGTGTGACTGTGACACTGTCAACATAAACTGAGTTGGTACTTCTGATTACTGATGTCGTTCCAGGTTTACTGAACATAACCACAAAAATTGTGGGTTTTTTTTCTTTCTTTTTTTTATTGGTTGCTGTGAAACAACTTTGGCAAATACTTTGTCCTTGATTTGATTTTTAAAAGTTGATGCTCAAAAATCCTGGCAGTACATTGTTTTGGCTTTTTATGTCAGTTTGACAGTGCAACTCTGTATAGAACATCCTTAGTAAAAATCCTAGGAAAATAAAAATTTTATTTTAATTCTTCTGCAGGTCCCTTAATCTTCTGGGTGGGCTTATATACACTGTAAATTTAATTTTCTGTAGAATATTTTTTCATAAACTGGGTTTGAAATTTTAAAGTTTCTTAGCCTTATAGCAACAGGCCTTGTTTTTGGTGATTTAAGATTATTCAACCTGTTTTACCACATGCTTTTCAAAATTCTTCAAAATCAGGTTGTCATAAACCAATGAATTTTTTTTTTATTCTTTAGGCTTATGTTAATATAGTATTGACGTACACCCACACATGGATTTTATATTGAAAACAGGGTACATATCTGGAAGCCTAAGGACAATCTATCCATTCAGAGGGTCAAGATGGCACGATTCTGTTCTTGATGTAATTAGTGTTGTTGACTTTTTCTCTAACCTGACCCAAGAACTTCAGCACATAATCCAGAGAGCTTTCAGTTAAGTCACAGAATTATTGCTGTCACTGTGTCAAGAAGCACATATATTACCAGAAGCAAAAATAAATGTAAAATGACATTTCTTCTTTTGAACTGATGCTGAAGTACCATGAGGCAAGCTAATTCAAAGACAGGCTCTTCAGAGAACTTTGCATGCGCAAGCAACTTGAAATAAGCTAGCATTCCTGATGGAGCAGTGTATTTTTTTCCTATTATTGTTTTTCTGTCGGTATATATTTTCCCCTTGAATGGGGAAAAAGCATATTTTCTTATAAATTATGCACATATATGAAGAGGGTTAGCATATCTCTTCTTCTGAGACTGACTTCCTTTTAAATTTCCACTGAAAGTATTGGTCTTCCTTCCTTTTCAGTATTTAGTAAAATGTCAGTCAGTGCTCATTAACACCCTTAAATCTCCAGAAAGAAGGTAGATAATTGTCCGTATCCCAGTTTTCCAGCAGCTGTGTTGCCAAGATGTAGTAGTTGAAATAAGCTTCTTAAAATTGTAAAATGCGCTGCACCTAGTTTCTCACAAATCTCTATTTGTTTAATAATCAGCTAACAGCGTGCAGAACAATTGACTTGCCAAAGGATATTTAGTATCTAACTGTAGCTGATAATGTGAAGAAGGACAATTGTCAAACTCTTTTTGGGCAAGGACTTGTCTTCCATCACAGTTGACTGGTCTTAGATGGAGCCTGGGACAGAGACTATGGAATTCTCTCTGTGCCAGCCAAAGGTTTCTTCTCAAAGCAGTCTGCAAACGCAAGTTCATATGCTAGACAATAACTCTGACTGAACCCCCAAGTTGACAAGAAAATGCAAAGTATAGGGTGTTGAAGAGCAATGCAGGCAGAGGTAAAATTTTCAGATTAAAAAAAAAAAAAGATGACATTCAAAACAGTGACTGATATGTTTGGAGTTTGGTGACACCTGCAGATTCTTTAATTTGATCATTGCATCCATAACTCAGATTCCATTACCACCTTAAGCTTCTTATTTTTTTCTTCCCTGATTTTCTTTAGGGATTTAGTGTTTAGGGATTTTCTTAGGGATTTAGAGTCTTGGGAACTGTACAGTTTATGGCCTGACAGACAGCAATTGGAATGAGAAGAGTATAATGTAAAAACTTCTGGGGATAACTCTGCCTCAAAGGATTTCTAAGTAAATCTAAAATTTTTCCTCTAGTAAAAATGTTAAAATCCTGTCACATTACTATGCACAGTGTGTTTCTGATTAAACAATGTTGCCACCTCATTTATTTCTGCTATATTTGCCATTAGCTCTGTTATAAAATATACTTAGTTGAGTAATTTTTTTCTTTTGATTATTGAAATGGCAGTGCTCCAGATACTTTTTGGAACTCTTTAGATGTTGCATCTCTCCGTGTAGTTTATATTTTTCTCCTGGGAATTTGACAATTCATACAATGTGTGGAGGGTTTGGGGGTTTTTTGTTTTGTTTGTTTTTGTTTAGACTACATTAAAATAAAAAAAGCCTTTCTTCCTTTGGAATTATTTTTCTTATTTTAGTCCTGATGTCCAATTACAAAGAGTTCAAGGACCATCTGTGATGGAGCAGATTACTTGTTGGCTTATAAACTTCACCTTGAATGGAGAAAATAATGAGTCTGGACAGAGTCCTGGACATAAAAGATGTTAAAAGATGGGTTGCATAGCTGAATTGGTTATTGTTGGACGGAAATCTTTTCTCTGCTTTCTGATTTACACTGGAACAGAAAGAAAAAGAAAGGTATATCCAGTAACTTCAGGGGCTGAGCCTAGCTGATGTTGTGTGGACTCAGTAGTATATTAGGATATGATGATATGTTAAGGGATTGATTTAAGAAGAAATTCCACTTCTTGAATGGGAAGCAGAGTTAAAAGTTACACACAAACCCAGTAAAAATGTGCATAATTAGAAATCTCACGAAGATTTTAAAGCAATCAGAGCCAGGCAGTACAAAGGATATTCACATGCAGATGGCAAAAGGACAGCTGCAGCAAAAGGAAAATCCCAGAAGACTGGAGAAAAAAAGATGGCCATGTTTGCAGTAAAATGGAAGCCAGATCATAATGACCTTAGGTTTTGTCTTTGTCTTTGTGTATGTGTTATAGTCAAATGATACACATACCTATATCTGTATGCACAAAATAATGTGTGGGAGAGTGCATATGTATATATCTGTCTGTCTACTTATGTAAGATGTGTACATGTATTTAAGATACGTGTGTGTGCAAATACTAAATAGGCCAAGCTTATATTACATAATCACTAATTAAGGCTTACTAATACAGAGAGCAGAATCCTAAATGATCGAGAGCTAGCCTCATGCAATTGGTCACATTTTTGATTTATTAGCAAGTGTGCAATCAATTATTTTTTTCTCATCTTGTGTTACAAATCCCAAGTAATTTCTCTTCATTCTCCAAATCCATATTTTCCATCAAGATTAACTCTGCCTGAAATTTGCAGTGGGTATAACCCAATGCAATGGGTCAAATATGTACTTTGGGTAAAGTGTTGTGTCCATGAAAAAAAGTAACTTCAGAACTTTTTTTCTAAAAGAATTGCTAGAATGCTGGATGCTTGGCTAAGATATGTATCTCTCTGGACAGTTAACCTTTTCTTTCTTTATTTTGTCTTGTAAATTCTATTGGATTGAACACGCTTCATTCTTAAACATTATCAGCAAGTAATATTGTCTGATTGTTCCTTGCCTGTAATAGTTCTGGTGGAAACATTTAGATTGATATGGGTTAGGTTGTTTTATAAATCTGTTTTAAGAAAGAAAAAAGAATCTGTGGCAAATAATTTTCAGTGCACTCCTTGGAGGTCAGTAGTTTGCCCTAGAAACAGGTCTTAGGAACTTCATTAAAACCTTTGTTAAAACCTTTTCTCTACAATAGGTCTAAAAATAATGAATAAAAAAAAGGCTCTGCTTATTTGCATTCTTCAGAAAGTCTTTGTACTCTACAGCTGCGGACTTGCAGTCCTTGGAAGGTGTAATCTTCCATAAAGGAAGATTATTAAGAAGAACTTGATATTACAGTTAAGAAAGCTAAGTTACTTAAGAAAACTAAGATACTAACAGTGTCTTCTAACCAGTTGCTGGTATAGCTATTTACAACATGGTAATAATCACTCTGTACTGTGTTAAAAGGTGTTCTTGCCAATATATTAACAGCAGTCATTTCCCGACATAATCAAATAGCTGTTTTGGGCCAATGGTGTTATGATTGTTGTATTTCTGTTGCTATGCATGTCTCATATACTGTCTGCTGGGCATCCCTCATAGGATATTCTTTGGAATAAACAGAAGATGAGATAAATCTGGATTTTTTTTTTTATATTTTTGAACATTAGCATTGCTTTCACTAGTCATGAAATTGGCTTCCTTTTAGCAACTATTAATAAAATAAGAACTACATTGATTTCTGGAGATTTTACAAAGATGTCTGTATTTTCACACTTCCATCATCTTGACAAGCAACCTAGAAAATTGAATGTGTGGGATGTAAACTATTCAGACACGGTTTGCAGACACAATTCTCTATAAATCTGCATAGTCTGTTAGTCTGTCACAGTTAAGGCATATCAGCTTCTGTAGCCAGTATCATGCATGAGTGTAATATGTTTACTTCCATTCCTATGAGCTTTTTCCACCTTACTTGGATCGACAGTAGGAAGGCTTAAGCAAAAGTCCAGAGCAAGTCTTAAACTGATACCTCTGGATCCATAGAAAGGATATTTAAATCTTTGAGGCTGGAGTTCACAAAAGGCAACATCCTACTAGAATTCTCTAGCTTAATTTCTACTGTAATCCCCTTTCTGCTTGGGGTCACGGAAGCGAACAGTTTGCCCCTACCATGCTGGGGTTCTCGCTTGATTTCTGTTCATTCTGTAAGTGCCCTGGTGGGCAGAAAGGAGCCTCTTTGGACCCTTCAGACCTTCCTGTCTCAGGCTGAGTCTGGATTGGAGCCTGCTGCTTGTGTTATCCATGCATGCAAAAAATGTTCTTGTAGAACAAATCATGTTTGTTAACATAACACCAAGCTCAGTTTAGAGTGGCAAATTATTCTTGTTTATAGCTCTCCCAATGAGCAGCTTCTAGGACAAAAGAAGGAAGAAAGTATGGGAGAGCTAGTGGAAGAGCTGTTATCAGGCCAAGCTATCTTACTCTGACATCTTTTGTGTTAATGTGCTTTGAAATGGAAGATGGAGGGAAGAGAGGGAGATACTAGTGCCAGCTGGGTAGCCTTTTGAACAGCTCATGACTGTAGTTTTTGGACTATTAAAGCGTGTCGGCCAGCTCCGAGCTGTGCCGTCATAGACACAGCTGCACCGTGGGAGCTGAGCTGCTTGTGTCCTGGAGCCTGGTGGCTGAGGAAGTGTGCAACCCCAGCTGCTCAGGCTGATGTGTCTCAGTGGCCCTTGAGTCTTCTTGTGTTTCAGCTCATTCCCATCCCACAGTCAAGTGGAAGAGTAATGGGGCAAGCACAGTTATTTCAGGCACTTGAGCAGCTCCTTGAGCTCCCCCATCCACTGGTTTCTTCATAGTCTAAAGTATGTATTGTGTAAAGTGTTTGGCTTTATGATGAGGCATATAGAATTAATAAGGTTGGCTTTTCCTAATGTAGGGCATTTTCAAGTATTTGAAGGTTTCTGTTTACTGTTTCATACTTTTTCGATAAAAATATAGTTATCGGGTCAAAAAATTGGTTTCTCCTTTCTATAGGAGACATAACTAAGGTTTTGTGAAGGAAATGTTGTATTAGTGACAGTTCTATAAACTTACTTGACCTGTTTGTATTAGACTGTGGCACAGCTCATTTGGTTATGTCCAGACCAAAACAGCACTAGAGTATTGTTGTGCATGATTATTTCAAAACCAGTAAAAAGAAATAATTTTTTGTCATTTAAAGCCATCAACTCTGATTTTCTCAACTCTCTGTTATATACTCAGAGATCCCTTAACTTAGCAATTGGATTCTGTACTCTTTGTTTTTTGTTTTTTTTCCCCCCTCTCTATCTAAAACCTGAAGGTTATTTTCTTTTTCTGTGCTGTATGATAGCTGGAACTCGAAGAGTTTGGGAAGTCTGGAGTTTTACTCTGACCAGAAAATACCTTGTGTGTTCTTTTTTCCTCTTCTGGCTGGACAAAAAGATCTTACATAAGATGTTATCTTTGACGGAGATACAAAAACATTCGAAATAATCAGTGATGCCATAAAATTGTTATGTAAATTTAAGTACTTTACTCAATTTTTGGTTCTTCTGGAAAGTTTACAGGCTGCTGCTAATGTATATTTTAACCTATCGTCATGCCCTTCACCTAGCAATAGCTTCTAGATCCACCAACCGTAACATCCATGCAACTGCAGTAGTACTCAGAATAAATTACTGTTTTTCTGATACTTCCATGCATCATGCAAGTATTACATAATAACCATATAAATTAAGACTTCTGACAAGTAGTCAGAATCTCACGAGGTATAAAATAGTTTAGTCCTGTTCAATGGTAACTGTCAGTTATCATTGGTCTTGCTCCAGGATACTTAACCTATATGTAAGAATTTGGAGCCCATAACTTTTAAATATTTCCTTTACAGTCCTATTAGTAGTTCTTGCTTAAACTGTTGTTTAAATCTATTTCTTACTGTTATCCTAGTGATAGGATAGCCTTTTCACTGTTGTCCTTGTCAAGGTATGAAGAGAGATAATAGTGACTGGATTTTTTATCTTTCTTTTTCCTTATATTTTTAAGAAGTGGGATAGGATCTGTAAACATGATGTTGTCAGTAAGGCCAGACATACCTTCTATAAAGTCTTGCAAATTATTTTAGTTTAATTATTTCTGACAGCTCACCTGTCACTTTAATAGGCTTCTGTTAAGTAAGGAAAAACAACTTTCCCTCCTTTGGCTGTCATGAGAGAGGTCAGGAACAGAATAATTAATGTTTTACGCTGAAAATTTTTTAAAGGTTCGGTTGTAATTGAAAGGCAAAAAAAAAAAAACTGTAGCTGCAGAACAAAGTATAAAAAGCCAGTTCTTGTATAAACTCTCTGATGATCTATCTGTAGTTGGTTTATTGCAGGAACTAGAAAGCAGAAAATAACACCAACAGTAAAATATCACTCAAAAAAAAAAAAAAGTTCTTGGCAGCAAGTTTTCTTAGGCAGCTTGCCAGTATCCTGATTCAGTGTTTATGGGAACATCTTGAAATGACTCCCAAATTAATGACTGTATCTTCCATCATTCCAGTCTGATGTCTGAACATGAGGAGAAATAAACAATAGTTAATGATCTGGAAGCTGCTGGCAGTTACTGTATTAGTTCTGGTTCTTATTTTCACTTACTAACAGCAAACTGTTCTGATCAGATGTTTATCTTTGAAAAAACATATGCAATGGAAAATTGCACCTCAGATTGCTATCCATTTCACAGCTTCTTTCACTGGGACAGTTTCACACAGAACCAAATGATTTCATTTTGGTTTCATAGCTAGCTGCTTATTAAGATTAAAATGTCTGCTTTAAAATAGACAAGGCTTTTCATTCTTTTTTTTCAGTGAGAGACCTAAGGCACCTCAACATACTGTACTTTGGGGTTCCCGTTCGAACTCGGCAGGGATACACACATGCACGTGCCAGAAGGCTTTTTCCTGCCCAGTACCATTGACTGAGCTGCTGAGGATAGGCAATTTGTTTCTTATGCAAAGCAGTCAGATGTTATACCACGATCTCTCATTTTACATTCAGTATGCATATCAAGGGGTTCTGTTACAACATTAGCTGTAAAGGCACAACTGGGCTTTTTATTTTTGTCCCTTCCATTTACTTGGGGATGAAGTTATTCTGTTTGATTGGGTAATGTCAAGATTTTTTCTCATTTTACAAGCTTTTATAGTTCTGTATGGTATGTATTGTATGCAGAGTTGAGATCCATGTGATAGATTTCACAATCACATGATAAATGTTTCCAAAGTCAGTTCTGAATTGCCTAATTCTCATATTGGAACCAAGTCTTTCCAGGTCCCTTAGCAGTTTCATAGGTTCACATGTTTCTATGTGTGTATACATACACACACACCCATACATATACACACATGTATGTATATATGTACACACACACACACACATACACATATGTACATATATATTTTATCATTTTGCAGAGGAATATTCCATAGCAACTCAGGATATAGAACTAGAAGGGTGCCTTCATTCATCAAGTCTAGGCCCCTGCTGTTACAGGTACCATGTTATATAACCGCTTTCCTGTAAGTACAGTGCTGCAATTTAAAAGCCCATTTTCTTCCTTTCCTGCCACCCTAAATGCAGAATTCTTATCCGTCCTTTTAGATCAAGGGAAGTCATTCATTCTCCTATACATAAATGTTGCTGCATTTTCTAATATCCTTATGGCCAAGCACACAGACAGATAGAGGAGAGCTTTACATTGTCCTCATCTTCCAAATACCTGTTTCCAGTCCTTGAAGAAAGACCCCAGGATAATGTAAATTAGCATTATAATATTTGGCAAGTTTGATTGAAACAGTTAAGTTCTGAATATAGATATATATAATCATATCTATATATAATATAGATATATATATTTAGGTTTATATATATAAATAAAATATCTGAAGGTATTGCATATCTTAAATTTAGCATTTCTCTTTCTACTGAGTGCTGTTCACTATGACTCATGTTACTAAGAGAATAGAACTTACGGTCATATTGTATTGGGAAATACAATAGTATATTTCTTTCATGTTGCTGTGATATTTCTATCAACATGGTGTGATTAGAGAAGGTCTGTAAGTCTTCATTTGGGAAGATTTGTAAAATGTATCATTGCTATATGTAACTTAGACTTCTCCTGCTCGTGCTAATGAAAGTCTTTGTTGGCATTAGGATATATTACCTTCTGGTAGAGGATATACTTTTAAGTCTTAAATCTGTCTGTTGGCTCACTCCCTGATTGCTCTCATTCCAGCTTTATCTAATAACTTCCCTTACTTCTCATCCAAGAACAGTTGCTATTTTTCTAGCTACATTATGAGGAGCAACATCTCTCATGATATGCTTCAGAAATTGCTGGGGTGGTTGGAGGAACTGCTGAATGATTTAGAGGAATGTGAATTTTTGTTGTTTTAATTATTGTCTTTGCTTCTTTGGATACTGTTTCCCCAAATATGTATGTTAAATGTCATCTTCAATTTTTGATTTCTTAGCTTGAGACACTTACAGGGATCTTATTTGAAAACATTGCTGACCTACCAAATCCTTTGAAGTTCAGAATCTCAGAACCATGCCATGTAGTATATCTAGTCACACAAGAAAGTATAGACCATTTACAGGAAGTTTCGGAAGTAATAAAATGATTTTTTTCACAGCATCTGCTGAATTTTCAGTGAACATGAATTATTAAATATAACTCAAAACATAGTATTAGAAATAAGAATTGAATTCCACTGGGAACACAAATTTGACAATTCGGGGCTGAGTCTGAATAAAGATTTACTGTACTTTGTGAATTCAGTGAAATATAACTATTTTCTCAACTGAATGAATCTGAATCTTGCTGTGAAAGAAACTAGCCTGGATATACACAGGGATGCAAAATATCTCCTTAAGAAAAGGACACTTAGAACTACTTTGACAAAAATGAAATGAAATTCCCAGGATTTAACCATTACAGTTTCAGATATTGAAGAATACTCATACTTGCCAGACCATGCAGACTTTTTCTATTCTACTGTTCTCCTCTGTATTAGACATAGAAGAAGTAGTAGGAAATAGCCAGTCCTGAAGCTGCATTTAAAAGAGAACTCCTTTTGAGGTTTGTCAAATTTATGTTAGTCTCAATCACATCAGTTGCATTCTGCACCTTTGTGCTGCTGGTATCTTGTGGTTTAAAGCAATAGAGTTGATACTCTAGATAGATGGTCTCCACAGCAGAAATACTGGATTTTATAGCCTTAAATGCATAGTAGACTGCAATTCTGTTCTTTCATCTAGATTGCCTTTATCAAGTTTCTCCATTTATGTTTAGAAATAAATCTGGCATTAATCTCAAAGGCAAGTGGGAAACTGTGCAGTTTGCTGTTTGACTCCAGTAAGCCTACCAGAAAAATGAGATAAACAGTTTTCATGAAATCACTTTCCAGGCATAGACACAGACGTTTTACCCTATATAATAAAGATTTATAAGTAAAAGGTGTTCAGGGCATTGGAGCAAAGTATTCTGCTCTGGAGCTAGTGGTTTGCATTTAAGCTTTTGTCTGGATTTGCACCAGCAGTTATTTTCAGTTGGTCCAGCTGCAAATAAGTGTAAGCAGGTATGTAGTGATTGAGGGGTTGGTGGGAAGAGAAGAAGCGAGGGTGCCTGGATGTGATGCTGCCTAGTGCATTATTAGGACCAGCAACAGGTCTGCCTTAACTGATCTAGCCCTAGTCCGTCAGCTTTGAGTAGCTCTTTTGCCCTTTTTTTTTTTTAATATATATTTATTAATGTTTGGTTTAGGTACAGTGCTCAAACTTAGATATCCACATTTGAAAACATGAGTTAGTGTCCCATGCAAAGAGACAAACTGATAATGTGGCTACAATAGAAATGTTATGATTATGGCCAGAGATTATTTATAATTTAATTTACTTTTTTGGGGGGTGGGGGAGTACTGTACAGAGGAGCAACACAGTCTTTGAAAATGTTAATGATCAGAGTAAAGATAACACTGGCTAAGTCTCATATGAAAACAATGGTAGGCAAAAGACGTGTACTCAGTTTGAGCATAAGGCATGTTGTACTGGGTAAGACGCTCACAAAACGCTCCCCAGAAAAATAATTTACAAGCAAAAGTGATTTTTTTATAAATTGAGTACTGCTACTTTCTCCTTTCCCCGATACTTAGCCAGACTGTGTCTCTTCCATTTATTAGACAAAAGCTGGCTGACTAAACAAAAGTCAAACACAATTTACAAATAAGAAACATTTGATACCAAATGTGATTTAGTATATTAACACCATAATTTCTATTAATATGTGATATATAGAAGTTTACATGCCAAAATAACACTAGCAATGAAGTGTGTTAGTATACTCTACCATATGATGACAGTAATGGAAGGACTGTTGGCAATTAGAATATTAAAATATTTAATGCTTCAACAGAAATTAATATTTCAAATTAAAAGTTTTGGTGACATTATTGAAACATTTAAGTTTAACAACAAAAAGAAAAATCAAAAAGGACAAATCATGGCCTACTGAAAGAAATATTTATTTTCATTTCCTGATAGATAGAAACCATACTTGGAGGCGGGATCAGTGAACAAGTGTAGGTTATCACCAATCCACCCATTTCATGGTATGGCTCCAGAAATATTACTTAAGTTAGATAAGTACTCATAATTTTAAAACAGAACAGATCACTGGGTATCATCTACCCTGATTTTATGCCTAACAGACGAAACAGCTCGCCAAGTAACTGACACGAGGAGCCTAGACCTTCTCCTTAAGATATAATGCATCTGTGAGATACTGAACCTTAGTTTAAAGATATAGTTGATGAAGTTTCTACCATGCAGTTTTAGACAGATTTGTGAGTAGCCACACTGTTGTACCTCATTTCTGGTTCTGGTTTAATGATTGAGTCTCATTAGCCCTTCCTCAGCTGGCTGCAGAGCTGCGAGCTATCAGAAATTTCCTCTTTGTAAATGTTTGTCTCGTTACTGCTTTTGGGTTCTGGCTTTGTGTGCGCTTTGCAATTTTGACAGTGCCAGAGTGCCCCCCACCTACTAGCTGCTTCATTGCTCTATACGTTCAGGAGAGGGATTCACCAGGCACCTCTCCACCCTCCTGCTGATGTGCAGCTTTGAGGAAAACTAAGAATATCGTTAATAGGCGGCACCTCGAACTTTTATAACATCTGCTTAGATTTGGCTATAAAAATCCCATTCTGCATTAGAAAAGCCCAGGAAACTGTGCAAGTGTTAGAGTATTTTTTTGCACCAAATAATTTTCCCAGTGTATAATTATTTATTATTTATTTTTTATTTTTTATTTTTATTTTATAAAGTTTTAAGCCAGTACACGCCTGTAACATCCTTATACTTTTTCTGTTAAAACAAAATGCCCTTAAGCATTTCACATTGTTTTATTTCACATTTGTAGTTGGTATAAAGAACTATAACTTCATTGATTTCAGGACAAAAATGAGTTTATACCAGTTAAGCATCTGGGCCTATGTGTCCGCAGTAACTTTCTATTGTGTAGACAGCACTATACCACCTAACATTAAGAAAGGCCGGGACAGTTTAGCAGGGTTATTTTTCTTTATTTTTGTTTTCTGTGACCAGAATTTTGAAGCACAAATTAGTGTTTGCAAACAATGCACGAGTGTCCACAGTTAGGGTTTACACCGATATTTACAGATCTGCTCACATGAATCTCTGCATCAGGCTTTGGTTCATCCCAATTGTAAAGGCAGCTTTCCAGTTACATTTAACTTTTTTCTCCTGACTGTGATACCATTCTTTCAGGGTTCCCTCTTACATTGTACAAGTACCTTGATGCTTATCCAGTACAGATCTGTGCCATTTAGGAAATGTTGCTTTCATCTGAGAACTCCTAATTTTCTATCAATGTGTGCCATTCATAACTAACTAGCCTCTGCTCTTCATTGTTCTTCTAATTAATGATTGTTGATTGGTTTGACTTGCTGCACATTGTAACCAGGCATGATCAAAGAAAATCCAAGATTAATCTGCTAAACTAGATGTCAGATTAGTAAATTCCTCTGTGCTATTACAAAGATTTTTCTCCCTCAGTAAAAGCCTGTCAGAAGGTAATGGCTTGGCTATACCTCTGACAGGTCAGTCCAAAGGTCAGTCCCTGAAAACATGCACACATTAATGCAGTAAAGCATGATGACTCATTTATATCCAGTTTATAACTTCAAGTGCTCTCTTCATGAATTTTAGTCAGGTTGTGCTGAGAAAAAGATAATTTGAGTGCTTAACTGAACTCCCTGGTATTCAGTAATCTGATTTTTTTTTTTCCAAAAATCCCCACCCAAAACAACAAAAAACCCCAAGAACTCAGTAGTGAGAGACACAGACACAAGAACAGTCACATATAACTGTTTTCTAATGTTGTTCTTTGGTGCAGCTCTCCTAGAGACCCTTTGTTGCTCCCTGTCTTCTACAGGAACCACTTGCAGTCCAGGACTGCCGGAGCCTGCTAGGTAGCAAGGCTGGATTTCAGCTGCTGCTGATCCTGTGCTGCAAGCCACTTTCATCTGCCTAGCCATGCCCCTAATCCTTCCTTTCTCTGCCTGCCACTTCATTAGCCACTGCAGCTCTGCTGTTCAGCTCTCAGCACAGAAAGCACAGTCCTGCTCCTGTTTAATAGTGAAAAGATGTTTAAATGAATCTCCTGTTTTCATCCTTTTTCATTGATAACATCTGTATCCCAGTGCTGGAAGCTATTGATTGAGATTAAGGATTGAAATTGTTCCCCCCAGCCACATAGATGTAGTGAGCTGTCTGGGCTTCTAACTTTCTTCCACTTTATGAAATGCTTCCTTATCTCCAGAAATACCTTTTTAACAGAACAGAACAAAATAAACATGTTTCAGGCCTGCCAGCTGGTCCCTTTGTCTCATATTTCCCCAGACCGATTCTCCATTTTGGCCTCTTGGCCAGTGCAGAATGTCTTTCATGGCAGTGGCAGTGTTGAAGGTTATGGGTTGCTTTTGCTTGTAGACCTCAGTCACAAAGCTTACACCTTTCTCTTTTCTTTCCCTCAAAGATCTTTTCTCTTACATTACTCTCACCATTTTTGTTCCAAGCACAAAGCCTTTTCTAATTGTTCCTCCAGTTTGCCATAGTCAATTTTACAGACTTTATGGTATCTTTCAGTGCCATAAAATGGCATCATGGGCTGTTCCTATTAATTACATCCATATTCATTTTAGTGGATTTTAAATCTCTTACCTAATTTTACTTAAGTGTAGGACTGTCTTTTGTTTTGTTACACACATTACTAATTACATCACATTACTAATATTTTTGTTAAACTATCTAAAAAACTATCACATTTTAGTTTGAAGGTCAAAGAAGAAAAACTTAGTGTTAGTTAGTGTTAGATGTGTCAAGTTGCAGACTAACTCAAGTTGCCTTTTAAATTTCTATACCATTATTCATTCTTCTTCCTACTCCTTAAGGAATTTCTAGATAAGTTCATTTTTGCAGCCTAATTGGTTTTCTACCATGAATAAAAGATGTTTTCTAAAACTTCAGAGTAGGCAATGTATATGCAAAGTGCCAAAATGCTTAAAACATATAATTCTTCGTTGGGGAATGCATGGCCCAGGCTGATATTGAAGTAACATCCCAACAGTTAAGTGGAAAAGAAATGACCACTTCTTTCGTATTTTTAGCTTATGGAAAAGAGTCATTTAACATTAGAAATGTTTTTTTCACAAGGCAATTGTTGATTCTCTGCTGGCAGAGCCCTGTTATTTGTTTTTTGTTTGTTTTTGTATCAGTCCATAATCCATGACACAAAGATGTATCTCATCCTAAAATTAGGAAAAGAGCAGTATCATCTCCTGATTTATATTTTTATAGGCCATAGTATTTCCACGGGCCATAGTACTTAAATACTCCAAGGATCATAGATGGTTTCCTGTAAATGTGCAAACTGAATTGAGGTCATTTTGCACCTGAACTTTTCCATGCATGTCAGCAGATTGCTGCAGTTTCCTTAAGACAAAAGAAAAAGGAGAACAGCTGAAAATAATTAATATTGAACTTGACACATCAAAAATGTAATTTGTCACTTGTGATTAAAGCCTTTATCTTTAGTTCTATTTTTATATCCATCATGGGTCTCCCTTATCTATCATTAGGCTCCACATGGTTGGAGTTGGTCTGACCTTTGATCCATCATCATAGACAAAGGGATCTGTTGGTGCAAAATTGGAGCCCAATCTAGTCAGCAACAGTGTAGGTCAACAAATGTAAACTTGGTTAATAAAAATAATGATTGATTTAGCGACTGATTAATTTTTAAGTCTGTGTGGCTAATATAGAGACTTTTTAATGGCAATCTGCAAAAGAAAAATTAGATGCAGAGCAAAATGTACCATTAGGAATGTGTATCATGGTAAATTAATCTGATGTGAAAAGTAAAGACAGTAGAAGTGATATATATTTTCAGTACATTCATATGCTACTGCTCAGTTGAGGATATAGAGCAATGGTTTTACAGACTCTGTTGTTTTTCCTTTGTCTCTGAAGCTTTCCAGAGGTTTTCTGACTGCCACAGATATTGTGGTTGCTTGTTTTTTGAGCACAAGGAACTGAAATGTTTGACATATCACTGTCTTACCACATCATTGTCCTGCCACCACATTACCCTCTTTCTTATCATTGTAAACCCAATCCGTCATACTGTATATAAACTGGAGTAATGCATAAAATATGATAAATGAATGTTTTCATATCAGTCATGTCCTTTTTTCAGTACAGGCATGTGCAGCTGAAAATGGCCTATATTTTTATGGGTGACCAGAAGTGGTGTCTTTTGAAAAGCAAACCATTATTCAGTGTTTTATCATGAAGAAGGGCTCAGACTGCAGTAGTCAGTCATGTTGCCTGTTGCTTAAGCTAATTTCAGTATCTCAGTTAAACCCAGGCTCTATGTTCTGTGGTGCAACTTTGCTCTGTGGATGTGATGTGAAACTCTAGTTTCTGGCCCTGCGTGCTTACTGAATATGCCCTGTCACTTTTCACAATAATAAAATCCTAAGCCAAGACTTAACTTTGTTTCTGTTAAGTAAAACCCCCTTGGGAACTGAGTGAGGAGTAGTATATTTATAGTCCTATTATTAAGTACTTTTGTGGTAACAGCTTCATTATTTTCAGGAGGTCATTAATGCACTTCCCCTTTTACTGCAACAGATTATGGGTAAAAGTCATTGTTTTAGACATCTACGTTTTGATTATCAACATCCAGTCATAAACAGCTTGCAGTTTCTGAAAGTCCAGATGATAGTTAGGAGAGGCTCCTATCACTCAGAAGACCAGGTTCCCCCTCACACCCGCTTCAGCAAACACCTCTGTGCGTAAGGCCTTGTTTAGTGTGGAAATGGGGATGTCTGAACCTTTGAATCTTAGCATTTAAAGACTGAAAGCACTGAAGCGCTGTTGTTGCATTTCCTTAATGCGCATAAACACAGATGTTATTTTTCAGCAGTTACCCCTGTGTTCAGCCATGTAACTTGCCCTTTGCTGTGATGTATCCTGTTTAGCTAAGGTGTTTCTCCACAAACACACCAGCCTTGGTTTTAGGACCTCAGGGTATGTCACCATGTCCTTTGGCTCCAACTGTTAAGGAATAATTTATTCTTGTTTTAGGTTTTGTTTTGGTAGTTTGTAAACAGGTTTCAGTTTCAAATTTACCTCATTTATGTGAATTTTCAATTCTTTATGTTCAAAAGGCAGACACAGAGAACTGATGTATGAGGAAGTGAAAAATATTTCCTCTCTGTGACCTTTGGGGGGGGGGTTCTGTTTTTTTTTTTCTTTATGACTTGCTGGTTCTGCATTTGTACAGTGTCATCTGCTTTTCCCTTTTCTTATGTATTAGTTTCTTTGGGAACATTGCTCTGAGCTCATTAACAATTGGCTAGATACATTTTTTGTATCTAGCCAAATAATTTGGAATGGCTTGGGAAAGTCTAGTTTAATCTTGAAACATCCAAAAGGCAAGGAACGAAGGTTTATGACATGTCATAGTACCGCGCATAGTACATAGCATTTTAAACTGCTACTAGTTTTGCTCCAAATCCTATAGAATTTTTGTCATCAGCTGTATCAGGCCAGGTTCTTTCTGCTTTTAAGTATGCTGGAACTCCCTTTTCACAGCTTTGTCCCACAGCCCTTATAAAACCATAGGATTTCTTCAGTAATGATCCCCCATTCTCCTGCTTGCAGAAGTGCGGTTGGAGTGTTCTAGCCATTTCTGAATAATACCATGGTATATAAGAGTAAGGGAAGATGTTACAACATGAGGCAATCTCTCCTTCAGTGGTGAAAACGGTGTCCATTTGGAAGGAGAGTGCACTTAGGACTTCTTCTGTATCACACTCCGCTTCCATCCCATTTGTTTCCCATGCTGCTGCTGTCCTAGTTTTCTGGGGTTTGTTCTTATATTTTTTTCATGAAAAGTCAGTAGTCTTAGCCATCTGACAAAATGTGATTGCTCACCACTCAGTTATTTATTTATTTTTCAATCAAGTGTTAACCTTTCCTCTGTACAAATCCCCCCCAATCCCCACAATTTATTGTCATACTTGGCTCTCCTGCATAATGGGTAACTTAATGTTTTGCCCTTGTGGGCCCAAGGTGCTAATGCTTCCATTCACTAGTATGTTAGTGCCATAGAAACCAGATAACTCTCCATTTCCCCATTTTTTTCCACATATATTTCTATTAAAGTTAAGAAGACTTAAAGTTTATTTTTTGTTGCTCTGGGTTTAAAGTGAATTGTTTGTTATCAATATGTCTATTTTTTTTAGGTCTTCTGCTGAGCCTATTTCCTTCTTCTATGAGGACAGTGCTAACACCAGTCATGATTTGAGAGGTAAGATACTTTTTGATATTTTTTACTCTGACAGATGGTGTAATTATCGTTATTTTATATTGCTTAACAAACAAGTTTTAAGCAAGTTAGTAATGAGAAAAAGATCTAACTAATAAAGGAATGGTCAGAGGATTTAATTTTTATCCTTTCCAGTTTTACCAGTGTTAGGCCTCATACAAAGACATTATTTGCTACATTTTCTGCTGTTAAACTTTATGGTTGCAAAAAATGTATGCAGAGAAGTATATGATGAACAGTAAAGCCACCTAAGCAATTTGTTTTTACAGTTTTCATTATATTCTTATTATTCAGGTATAATCAGAAGTCAAAACAAACCTAAAAGTTTCCATTTTAAAAACAATTATTATTATTTTTTTTAGTGGTAACAATTTTCCTTGGAAAAAAATTATTAAGTCATATTTTCTAAACAATAAAGCATGAGGTTTTCTCTCATAACCAGCACAATTTGTTGGAACTCACATATGGTTACACTTCACTTGTGCAAATGTGCTTAACACTTATTCAGCTTTGGAAGTGTGGTTCCAGTTTCTTACCAATAAAACTGATCATTGCTCACTGGTGATTTTTAAAACGGACACATTTCAGTTCAATTCATTTTGCTCTCTACTTACTGCAATGTGAATTTCACCATTTTGTTCTCTTTACTCCTGAAAAGAAGGCATTAATGTGCTGCTCTGGCAACTGGCTCACCTCACTAAATACAATCTATGTTTTCACAGTGGAATTGCCAAAGGTATAAAAATCAAATGGGCATGTCAGTCTGGATTTAGTTAAATAGGCCATGTACTGGAGTACTTCATAGTGCAGGCAAAAATAAACTGGTCTTCCATGTAAGTCTTTGGTAGTCTTATTGCTGTCTTCATTGCAGTGGATTTAGCCTTTTATTTTAGAATATATGACCAGCTAGAGAACGGACCAGCTTAGGATATGCTTGGAGAATGTTTAGGTCTTTTTCTGACACCTGAAGATATTTGGTGACACTGTCAGGCCCCATACTTTACTGCAAGGAGCAACTCGTGCTGGCTTTGAGGGGATGCCTATATGGAGAGATGCAAGCTTGTCAAGTTGGCTTCAGACTGGCCAGGTGAGGCTGGTGCCAGTGAGAAAGGCATGTTGCCACATTGCTGCCCTAGCCAAACCTGATAACCTACCATCAGTTACAGTACATTGATGCAGCAATACAGGCCATGGAAGAAAAATCTCTCTCTCTCCAAAACTCTCTGTAGCTAGGCCATTTAGATGTAATACATTTTAAATATGTTGGGAGCTGTGAAGGTTTTGTATCTGCCTATCCCTAGCTGGCCAAATGGGAGACTCGAGCCGAGCTTTAGTTTGTTCACTGCTGACCTTGGGAAACGTGTAAGTGGCTGCCAGCTATCGTTCCTTGGTGAGCTGAGATTATACTTGTTGCACACTTTTTTTTCACTGCAATTCAGGTCAAACTATACTAACGGGAGAGAAGACATACAGGAATAAATGGTAGCGAATACACTGATGCTTTTATGCTGACTCAGTAGCATCAAGGAGAGGGAATCATATAACTGGGTAGAAATCATTCACAGTTGTATGGCTGCTCTGCATAACGAGCAGCAGACAATATTTCTAACAGGGCACAGGATCTGGCCCGTGATTTGGTGCGTTAACGGTTCAGTTGAAAAGAAATTTCAGTATGTAAGGTGCAGATGTAAGATTCTCAGGAATGTATTTCCAGGAAAGCAAACAGATAATGTGAATTCTCTTCAGGTTGAAGATGAGGCTTATAACATTCGACTCTGTAAGTCCACACCTAAAAGGTACCCAGGCCTTGTAGACCCTGAATCCAATTTTGAATGTTCTTAGTGATTGTAGTGAGGAGAGAAAGGAGGATTTGAATATGTGAACTGAAAGATTTCATGGCCTTTTAGATATTTCTGCTACATCTTACAACAACAGGTGCTTGTTATTGTGCTCTGAAGAGAGCTTGCAGTTGAATATCACCTTGAATTAAAAAAATATATTAAAACGTGGTGTTTTTTTTCTATACCCTTCATTCTTCTTTTGATTTTTTTTTGTTTACAAATAGTTTCATTTGTTTTGATTGCAAAATTACAGAACAAAACTTTAATTATACAGTTTGTGCAGAAAGCAATTAAGAGACTAAATGTTTTTTTCTTGCTAGCTGAATAGTTATGTCTTGTCTGGCGAAACACCAGTTGCTGTGTGTATTTGTGTAGGAGGTGAAATCTGGTGTCAGTGCTTTGTAACTGACAGTTACAATATATTCCTAGGCAGTTATAGCATCATTAAGAAAAAACATTTTGCTGTAAAATTTCTCAGCAGATTAGGGTGTATTTTAAATCTCCTAATATGCAAAATACCAGGTACTAGCATTTTGTATTAAAGCGGCTGAAAGCCCCTCAGGAAAACAGCAACAACTAGATCCATGACTGTTTATTAGAAAGGGATTAAAAATATTTAAATTACTCCCATATTGCCTATCTGGAGCGAGGAAACCTCAAACTCAAGTCATCCTGACTCAGGAGGCCAAATATTCTGGAAGTATAAGCTGAAGTATAAGCTCAGGGTTGCTGGGACCCCTGCAATCTTATTATGGAGCCTTCACAGTTTTACAGAAATGTACTGGTTAAGATTGACTCTGATTTCTCTGAGGGGAAAAAATATCCTTTGTCACTGATACATTCTTTTTTTCTTGTTTATATTGAGCATTCAGTGAGAAGGTTCAGAGTTGTAAGTGGAGGGTGAAAAAGGAGAAGAAAAAAATTGCACCTCTGAGTTCTACTCACATGTAAATAAAACTTACTCCTGCTAGTAGGCATCTTTATTACAGCAGGTTCTGACCTCATCAAATTGTTCTGGCATTAAAATGCATAAAAGGATCCCATGCTCTTCCAAGCTGGGAACTGTAATTCTGTGGGGTTTTTTATACACCCTTTTTATGTGGACGTCTCTCCTCTGTGTGAACAATTGTTTATGTTAAGCCTTCTTCCACAATTCCTGGGTGGCAGTTAAATAGCTGGTGTGGGACTAGGTCTGCAAAAGCAAGTATGCTGAGCGTACTGAACTTTGGCTTGGCTTCCAGTATGGCAAATGCATCCCTAAACTTTCTGGAGAATACATGGGGAAATTTAAGAGGCTGAACAAAATTCACACGGACCAAATGAAAAGCTGTACAAACTGACTGTACAAACTGACATGAGGAAGGCTGAAGAAGTCCGTCTGTCTGTCTTTTTTATCCTTCACCTTCCTAGGGCTTTGGTACCTACTTCTAGGCTGTAGAGAGGCGCCTGTGTCAGATGAGATCCATCATATGGAACTGATGTATACATTTTCACCCTCCTTGAGATCTATTTTATTTCTATTGTAGTTAAGGGTCCTACTCTTGAGTCAAAATACTCTACTAATTACATTGTTACTATGCGCCAAATTGTCCAGAGTCTAGGAAGGTGGAATAATTGGAGTTACCATTGGTTAGGACTGAGAGAGAAAGCTGGAGGTAGGAGGAGCATGGCTGGGCATAGAGATTGCTTTTCCTCATAGTGAATTAAAATTGCCACCCTCAAATCTTTTACTAAGCTATGTCTCATGCTGAATTAATCCCATTCTACCAGGCTTGTTCAAGACTTTCAGCTTCCTGTAATGGCTAGGCTGAACTCCCCAAAATTCATTTGTCATTTAAAGTGGGAACAAGAGCAACTTTCCTAGAAACTAGGCAACAAACCAAGTCACACGCTGTTCTTACCACCTACAGAGGAGAAATGGAATTAACTGAAATGTAATTGTTTTTATTCTTAATGAGAAAATCTTGATATTTGTCAATGCTATTTTTTGGATGCACAGGCATTCCAAATTACAGTGGCTTCATATATAAGAATAGTATAACTTAAGATGGTGTAAATCAATTCAGTGCCTTTTGAATAGAGATTTTTTTCTTTTTAGTATGTTTGACAGCAAATTAGGGGCAAGAGGGATATTTGTCTTTAATTCACTCTGGGAAGCAGCATTCGTCTCAACAAGTTTGTCAGGCAACATCTGTTAATTCATGGTTTCAAACAAATAATGGAAGGAGCAATTATGTCTCACCACAAGAAAACAAACATACACATATAATAGGTACATGGAAATTTTGCTGGGAATTGCAGACAGGCAAGGTAAAATAGAAAGCAAAACTGGAAATAAAACATGGAAATCCCCAGAGCTGAAACCAGGAATTCAGAAAGGAGTAAGCAAATATTGTTCACATGAAAACGTAATGTGTACCCAACCATATGAGTGATTAACATCTACAGTCATACAAGGAATAGATGTCGCTGTTGAGCTTTCATTTGTGACTCTGATTATTTTTATTCCATTGTGCCTTTATGGTGTTTGCCAAGGAGCAGAGAGAGGAAAATAAAGATGAGTTTTCCTCAGGAAGTGGCTTCTTCTTTCTCTCTTGTGGAATTTTTTTTTTCCTGTTCTGAAACTGTATACAATAAAGGTCTGCGCCTTGTTATTTGTGATTGAGGGAGAAAAAGATTAATGAGTCAGAAATAGTGGAAAGATTAAGGCTGTTCTGGTTGGAGGTTGTGCAGTCCTTTTAAAAAGTACTGTGAGAAGGGAAATCCTAACTTAGCTGAGGTCATTGACAAAATTACTACTGACTGCATTAGGATAAGCACCTCCTGGGTAGGAGCAGAGAGTTGGGGAAAGGGAGACGAGAATCAGAGATCTTAGGTGTCCAGAGGAAATGCAAGAGCATAAGAACATAGAAGTGACCTTCACAGGACCAATGCTTGCTTTTAGTAAGACATGACTAAGTAGGAAGCAGCTGAGTCACCACATGAATTTATATGTTTTCCAGTCTAAGAATCTATAGGCAGAATATATTACTGGTTTTTTTTTAGGTGAATAGTGCTGAAAAATTACTGATCAAATGAATAAACCAAAAAACAAGCAAGAAAATTTAAGCTTTTAGTTCAGTTTTATTTTTCATAATCCTCATCCAGAAGACAGACATGGATAAATCTAGATATGGCAAGGATAATTCTAAGACATATTTTCTCCAGCTTTTTCCTCAAATTGATCTTTTTTCAAAGAACAAATGAATTGTGCAAAAAATATAAAATTGATAAAGCTATTTCGAGTGACAATATTCCTATTTCAGGCTTTAACTTTTTATCAATAGCTTCAGGTATCAGATGTCCCTAGGTGAGTGACAGGCCAGCTAGCTTATAATAACCTGGTAATATGTCAGAATTACTGCTTTCACCAATCTTTTGAACCTTTCCTATTGGAAATATTCCAAAATATATAAAAATAAACATGAAGGACACCGGAAGCTCCTCACATTCCTTTTTTCAGGACTGTCAGGTACAGATTATCTAAGCCTGCTGATTTAAGAATGTTTTCTCCTGGCAGTATGTCAATTGTTACCTTTAATTTTCAAAGCTGATGGTCTTAAAAAAGAAACTTCTTTCTTGAAGGATATTCAGAACAGTTAATGAATTTCTGTTATATTCCTCTTGCCTTTTACCAAATGGGAAGATCTAGGATATATGTGCAGACTAAGAATTTCTTTCGATTAGTCAAGGCTTGTGGCTTCTTTTTGCTATGGATTTATAAGTATTTTTATGTTATGCTATCATGTCATATTACTGAATACTTCCTCTTGGGCTTTAATTTAATATCAAGTACATTTTTATCTTTTCTCTAATACTTATTTGTTCTTCTTCCTTTCTGAACCTGTGCAAAATAGAGGGTTTCATGGGGAATAGTTATGTTGCCTTGCAATTTAATTCTCATCACATTATTTATTTTTACCTGCTGTTTAAAAAAGCACTGCCCTTTTCAATCAAAAGTTGTGTCTGTATGTCTTCTGCTCTGTATGATATACCAGCAAACTAGAAACAGTATACAATTCTTATTTACATCAATAAAAGCCAATATACTCTGACATAGTTGCGCTCTCAGTTTAAAAGCTTGGTATTTGTGTTTTCTTAAGAAATTCACAGGTTATTTTGTTTCAGAAATCATGGCATACAGTAGCACTGATTGTTTTCCTGTGATAGAAAAGCTACAGATAAATGGCTTCTTTATCAATTGTTAGAAGTTTTACTTGCTGGTGTTTGTTAATTCATATGCCAATTATCCCCTGGTGTGTGGCCCCGGAAAAACAATTATAACTTAGGTATATTATTTGTCCAAGCTCCTTAGACATTTTACATTTGCTTGTATAAACAAAAGGCTATACAGCACATAAAAGCAGTTTAGGGAATTTCTGGATTAGATTATCATTTTGAAATCTCACTGTACTGTCTCCTCAAATTAAAAAAAATCTTTTTCTGCGAGTATCCTTGGTCATAAAAGATAGGATCAAAAAAACCATAGAAACTTCTATATGCCATTGTCTCTTAAAACAATCAGTAGCAGTTAAGAACTTGTTCAAATCTGCACAAATTTTCATTTTAATGACATAGATAAGATTATAAAGTGAACACTCCAGATGTTTCGGAAAAATGTTCTGATCAGAGAACCTATCAAAAAAGGTTTCACCTAAATGCTGTTCTCCCAAGCTGACTGTAGGAACTGACTAATGTAAGTTATATTGCTCTTGTTTATAGGATGGCTATTTTTTAAAGAAATCATGACACTTCATATATAATGATAATGAACTAGTAGAAAGACCTAGTGCTTACTGTGATATGCACTGATAAATGCATTGATGTGATAAACATTCAAATCTAATGTTAGCTGTTCATGCTATGTTAACTATTTTAGACAGGAAAATACAGAAGGACTTTATGTTCACTTTCTAATTGTTTCTGTAACACGTATGCCTCTGTATCTACAGTATAACTTTAGAAGTATTTAGAACCGGTTTCTGAACCATGCGGGAATGCATGTGAGGTGGAAGAATTGCTGTAAGGTGCCCTGCGTGTGTGCATCAAAAGCTCTGGGATCGGGATCCCCTTCTGTATCTCTTGGATTCAGGAACTGAATCTCACTATCTTCCTGAGGGGCTCAGTAATCATGCCACGGTACCGTGTTAGAGCCATAAGATGTTGCCCATATCCCTTGGTAATCCATTATGCAACCATTAGGTCATTATGCAACCATTATAATTGCTTTTTTGAACTCCGTAGGAGAAATGTAGCCATTTGGCTATCCAGATATATAAGCTATGCATGTCTAAACCAGACCTTGCATAATTTATGAACACATCATTATGGAACAGACTTTTTTTTTTTTTTTTTTTTTTGAATGAAAGATTTAAAAACGTTTTCTTCTGAGGAGAGGAGGGGGAGGGCAACGTAAAGTCATGGATCTGTGACAAAATGTGGATCCAGCTGTTTTAGGATATGGACTAAGTACAAATGATGCTCTTAGACAAGCAGTTGCTAGAAAATACTAAAAGGAAATACTGGGAGAAAATTTCTCTGTTATTGCTGTGGAACTAATGGTGGGCTTCCTCCTAGAAGTTCGTCTTTTTCCAAGTATATTTTAACATCATATGGAAGTTTTTCATTTTTCCAGTCACCATGCCTTCCATTCTATTTGTCCTTAGCAAATTAATTAATAAAAGATGAGGAAAATCTCAACACGTGCACCCACAGCACTGTGGGTATCTTAGCATATTTATCTGTGGTTTTCATACCAGTCAAGCTTCTCTGGAGGTGGACATCTGTTTTTTGCTGCTTTGGATATTTTTCTAAAAGTAATTGCATTTTAAATATGGCATGGACTTTCCCACTATTGTAGAGGAAAATTTAAGCTCAGTACCTACAAACAGCCTGAGAAATAACAGCCTGAGAAATGAGTGTTATCCTGCTATCCTGACACAGGTTTAGATTACTGATAATTCTTTTGCTTTTTTTTTTATAATACCCAAGAAAAGATTCTCCTTTAATCAGCCTTTGTGGACTCTCTGATAAAGCATGAGCTTGTGCTACAGGCTTTTCCAGTTAGAGCACAAGTAATAATATGACCTTTAATGTTTCATTAGCTTCCTGTTTTCAAGGAACTTGTAGGTACTGTGTTTCTGGAAAAGCTGATTAAACTAGCTAATAAGTTCAAAAGTAGTTGATGGGTAGGCATTTAGTGTGACTGCGTGTCTTGCTTTCACAACAAATGGACTGAAAATTAAAATCCTGAGTACAGACTTCAGAAAAGCTACAGGAGACTAGAAGATACTGGGAATATATTGGTTCCTCTCAATGCAATTATTACTGAAAGATTTTCTGAATAAAATAGTTTCATTATACTATACTATATCATGTTACTAGGTCAGAATCCTGCAAAAAAAATCAACACACAGGAAACTTCACTGACATAAATATTTTTAGTCAATTTAACAGAATTATGTAGGTGCATGTATGTTAGAAACCTGTAAAGCTTGTCTTTTAAAAATATCTTCATGTATTTTTACTGGAGGTAATTTAGAACTGAGCTAATCAGACAACTCTTGTGCATTAGAATATCTAGGAAAATATTTTTAATGAATTTCTGTGAAAATTCCCTCTTCTAGGGTTTTTCATTAATTTATACAGCTGGTTGATATTTGTCAAGTGAATTTCTTTTGGAGGCCAGTATTTGTGTAACAGGTTTAAGAAATAATTTTTGGAAGCATATGAAGATGTTATATTTTCATTTGTCTTTAAACTCATTTAAATACATTAAAACAAATCATTTTCAAAAGGAGTTTAGTTTTGGAGATGTTTCTTTCTTTCCTCTTTCCTGTTCCCTCTTCCCTAGAGGAAAAGAGAGAGAAATAGTAAACAAATAAATAAATAAATAAATGCAGAAAGAAAGATTCACCACAATTTGTCTTGTTATGTCTGAAGTAAAAATATTAGGTATTTCTTCTAGCCTAGGTTACAGAACACTTCTAACGTGAAAAAGGAGCTCTGTATTCTGAAGTAAGAAGACTTTACCTTCCTTAATCCAATAGGAATGCAAAACATAGTCTGTTATGAAAAACTCTGATAAATACTGAAATAAACTGGAATAATTGCTTGGAGGGAGAGACAAGCAACCTCTCACTGGAGTGAGTAATAACAGAATTGATGCCTTCTGATAGACTTGGCTCTTCAGTTTCCATTACAACTGGAATGGACTCCATCCTCTTTTCTTCAGTCTAATGGGATTTCAGCAGAATACGCTGGCAGGCTGTGCTTTTTATATTAGAGCACCAAATTCTGGTTCATAACCCCTCTTCTGGACTTGTATTCTGTTTACATCTTCACTCCACTCCCAGTTGCGTTTCCACACTCTCAGTTGTGAGGAGAGGTATGACCTCTATTTTTAGAGCTGTAAAGACCAAAATAAAGAATAGCAATGATTCTTTAACTTTTCTTTACATTTAGGAGCCAACTTTAAAGTGGGAGAATACTATAGGAGGCAGATAAGAAATAGTTTTCTTCTAGTGGGGAGGGATTTGCAAATTCAGCCTTTAGACCTGCTATAAGTGGATACAAATCTCCCCTTACTTCACAACCATATTGAGCCCAGTTGTGAGCTTGATCCTTCCTCCCTTGTGGTTCATATAAACTTCTCTTCATTGCTTGAACTTCCACAATTGTTGTCATCAAACTATTACTCCTTACTCCTTACTAACTGTAACCACAGACTAGCATTGGAGAGACCAGTCATTACCCAGACTGAAAAACTTCATATCTGTAGTTTGTCCAGCAATACAGCTAAGTGATAACACTATTGTCACATAACACTGGTAAGTTATATGACTGTTCTCAGTGATAACAATAAACAACAACCTCTTTGTAGTAGCATGTATTGTACCAGATGGGAAATTTTGGATTTCCTCTTAAAAACACTAATGTAACTTTCAGGTACTTCTGAAGGAGGTTTTGCTAGGCATTGGATAGTTATTAGAGACATTAAGATAATAGAAAACAGTCATGGGAATAACACACATTTTCATTTCTTTTTGGCAGCAAGCAAATTAATAGGTTTCTCTGACTGTGTGTTTTTCTCCAGTATATCACAGAAGTTATCTATTAAAACACTGTGGGAAAATTTTTGGATATCTTTTTGTGGTATGCTAGAGGAAAGTCCCAAGACTTTCCTTTACCATCCCATTTCAGGACCTTGGTCAGGATTTAACGTTTGTGGTTTTGCTAGCACTTCCTTTATAGCTTTAGGGGTGGTGGTAGTGGTGGTTCTGCATCTGCTGTTATGCAGATGTAATGTTTTAGCCAATCATAGTTTGCATACTATTTCTATGCATGCACTTCTCAGTGCATTAAGTATACCTAGCCATAAAAATTAATGTCTGGATGTTCTGCACATACTTTCATCTGTCAAAGAAATTGAAGTGAAAGGAGAGAATGAATATACGAGTTATAGTACATGCTTGCCATCACCTCTCCTAGTTGGATTGTAGCTTGGGTCAAATGGTTTCCAAGTTTTCCATATCTCAATAATACTTTTTTTTTTTTTTTTTGGGGGGGGGGTGTCCAAGTGGTCCCAGAATTGTGATTGTTGAAACATTCACAGTACAGCAAAAGGCTAATGCCAATGCATAGGTAATACTCATAAATAAACCCAACGTTGAGTTGAAAAGCCAAGTTTTTGGTGAGAATATTGCTTCTCATAAGATGTTTAATCTTAATTTGAAGTCTTATTTTGAAGATCTAATAATATCAAACACATCTTGGATATTTATTTTCCAAAGTGAATCTTAGTGTCCATATTAATATCTATACTTACCAGATAGAAAAACTATCTATACTTACCACTATTAACTATTCTGCTGGCATGTAATGGCAGTTCTGCTTCTGCAGAAGTGAAAATATCTTGCAAATTTGGAATGGTAATTTGTGTACTGTGTTCAATGCCTGAAGCTTCAATTAGACCTTCTATACAGTACATTAATAATAGGTTAAACTACCCTACAGCTAGAAGGAATCATCATCTTTATCCACTGTAACATAGCGTAGGTACAGTATGACTAGGTAAAGAAATTTACCTCATCATTTAGTTCCTAGATAGCTACAGATTTCTGGCACATTTCAATATGCCTAATTACACTGAAATGAGAACTTGGAATAAAATAACATTGCAATTTAAATACAAGAAAGGAAGGCATAATATTAGAAATGCAGCATAAATAAACCTTCTCAATTTTTTCAACATTGTCTTTCATCTCCCTGCCTCTCCTCACTGGATGTCTGAAGCTGACAAATGCAAAGAACCCATGAACCCATTTCCATCTGAAGCAGGCTGTTCCATAACTGACAGTGTTTTTGCCTTTCCCAAGAAAACTTTTTAAAACACAGCTTTTTTGCCTTTCTGATCAGCAGATAGCTAAAGAAGGAAATATTCTGGACTTTGAAAGAAACATCTGTTATAAAAATAAACCTTTGAACTGCTCTAGTACATTTATTATAAACTTTTGATAATTTTACTTCAGTGTTTTAAACCTATGACTTTCAAAACATTTTTTGTTACTAAAACTCATTGAACAAATGTCATTAAACTCTTGCTTTTGGACAATTCTTTCTGAAGGAAAAACTTGCAGTAGAACTTTCCTGCAAAGCTCAGGAAGTTGTTCACTGTTAATTTTTATCAAGAATTTTACAAATACAGGAAGGAACTCTATGTTTGTGAGAAGGAGGGGAGATTTCCTATTGCCGTGCAGTCTCTCTTCCTCTTTTCAGTTTTTGTTGTTTAAAAATGACAAAAAATAGTTTTGCAGTCAAAAGTACTTATCAATCCTTTGTTCTTCTAAACAAGAAATTTCAGAGAGTTGTATTTAAAAATAACCACTATGATAGCTCACAGCTTCTAAGGACCCAAGAGGTATTTGTTTCTTTTCAAATTGTTTACAGTTGCATCTAACAGCTGTTAAAAAATCTCAATAGTTTTATTGAATGGAAATAACTTGCTGCTCATGGATTCTAAGAGCTGAAGAGACTCAATGAATATTTTAGCCCAGAGTTTTACTTTAGATTCTTAAACGCAGCTAAGTATTTACCAAGGACACCTATCACTGTCTCCTATCAGGCACTCAGGAGCAGTCAGTACACTTGAATGGAACAGGCTGTAACAAGCCAAGGCACTGATACAAGTTTCAGATTCATTTTAAGGTCAGGTTCAGTGACAACGAATACTGTGAGATTTCATCCATCTTAGTAGAATATCTTCTAGTGCTGAGGAGGATTTTGTTTTTGACTTTTTTTTCTGTGTGATTGCAAATCACAATTTGAGATTTTTTGCCTTTGAGAATGGCAAATACTATGCCATTTGAGAATAATTTCAGAGGCGCAGGCTGTTACTGTCAGATTTCAGCCCCACTTCAGCTGTGAGGAAAAACATAAGCCTCTTTTTGTTCTTGGTTCCCTTAGAAAACAAACCTTACAGAGCCTGAAACTGATATCTCTCCGAATGTTATGGATTTCCATGTTTCTGTTTTGTCCCTTTTTCTGGAGGATTTGGAATCCTAATGTGGGAAAGCAAAGCCTGTAACATTTATTGGGTCAGCAACCACTAACTGAATTATCACGCAGAGCAGTTAGAAGCAGTCCTTACTTCAGAGTACCTCATCTCAGTAAAGCCAGGTTCAAAATTCCTATTTCTCTTGAAATGGCATCAGTTTCTGTTATCATCTATAATAATAATGTTTCTCAAATACACTGAGGCAGAAAGCTTCAAAGTGAGAATGGAGCTGTAAGAAGCAGGTAAGTTCCAGATAACATCTGGATCTTATTTACATGGGAAATACAATATTGCAAAGAGAGAGACTTGAAAAGTACTGTTACATAGGAAGAGGCTGAAACGCTTGAAAGGAAAAAGGGAAGTACCATATAGTGAGCTACCTAACTTTATCCCTCTCCCTTAGCAATTTCCCCTGATATTGCACATGCATTCGGTAGAGCGAACGTATTCTTCTGCAAGCACTATGTGCTCGAGATATTCAGTAGAGTCGCTTCAGTGTCTATGGAAATAATTATGCTCTCCAACCTCAGCCATGCCAGGTGCAGCATGTTCCACACTCCCAGTAGACTCAACACCTTGCAGTATCAGGCTCTTTAATGATATGCCTTTATATCTTGGCATAACATAGCACTGAATGTAACCATGCTGTGGTACCTTGGACGTCACAGTTGTCAGCCAGTCAGTGCACTCTGACCACAAGGCCTAAATAGTGGCTAGTTGAAAATTTCTGCTTTAAAACCACATGGTTCCTACTGCTTCAGCCAAAAGGCAATTTCAATAGCATTTAGTATTAGAGCTCCCTGGTGCTCTGTGCTTGGGAGTGCATCTTATTTTGCTTTTGAGCTGATCTAATATATGCCATATGGACAAAAAAAAATCCACATTTACAGACCAGCTCTTATCCTTTCAGTGGGCTAGCTTTTTAACGTTTCAGTATACTACATCCAGTAACTATGTTCACTACTCAAAGAAATTTAATTGTATTTGAACAAATTAGGGACAGTACAATTACCATGTTCTCCTCTTTGAATTTGTAATTTCAAATTTGTAACAATATATTTTTAATGAAAACTTTAACTCATTCCAAAGTTGTCATGCAAGCTAAGAATATTTAATTATTTCCTGACATCATTCCCTTTTGAAATAAAATATTTTTTAAAAAACCTTAAGATTTATAAAATGTCAAATGGTTCTAGCTGCTAGCTGATCACTAATGTTTGTGTGTCTTTCTATGAACTAAAAAGTATTATTGTCATGTCATTTACTGAATCTTCTAATACAACTAGGGTTGATCATATAGCTTTCTGGATTTTATTTATTTGTTATAATAACAGCTTATACTAAACTTGACTGGAGAAATTTAAAAAATGATCAATTTGCTTAACTGTTAACAACTCTGAAGTCTTTAAAATGTTCCTATATATTTGAAATTTTTATGCAGAGCTCTACTGAACATTTGCTTGGAGCCATTCATGCTGCTTCTCTGCAGAGTGCACACACTCACTGTTTGAGACAAACTTCTGCTTGTTTTGTAACTGCTTCTGTTCCCAAGTAAATATTTATACTGGCAGTTACCCCATTTGTTTACCAGTCATTCACAGATTGGACTGCATTTGGAGAATTAATTGCCTTACATAAAGTTGCTGTTTATTCTTTGACAGCATTGCCCCTCTAGATGACATTTCTAAAAACAATTCCAGATGGAAGCATTCAAGATATTTCTGTATTCCCCAATAGCTTTAAAAATAGATGCCTCCTCATGATTCACAGGGATCTCTATGTACATCTGAGCTGGCCTGGACTATAAACACTTTATAAATAAAGTATGCTGAAAAAGTAGATGCTTTTTTTTGATTGTCTTATTTGGGGGGGGTTTTGTTGTTTTTGTTCTCGGAGATGTTAAGAAAAGGCTTATCTAGAATTAGATATTTTTTAGATTAGAATATTTTATGGGGCTTCCTAGTTTTTTTTGTTTGTTTGTTTGTTTTTAGTGCTTGCAAGAAAGTTGTTATCAAAAGACATTCATGAATCAATCCTCAGCTGGCAAACTATAGCTCTCGATTTATTTTGCCTGCAGGTTTGACTCTGCTTTAAGGTAAAACATCCTCTTAGACACAGAAACATGACCTGTTCAAACCTGCAGATGCCATAGCATGGAAACAAAAGCTTTCTCGTGGTGCAGAACAATGGAGAAACACTCTGGCCGTTACTGTCGCCTGCGGACTACAGGAGATCGAGTCCTATTCCTACCAGCTTCCATGAGCTCTGAATTACTAGATAAAAAAATATCTTTTTCTTAAATGGTTGTGTCCTGAGAATGCAAATGAGAAGCAGGCCCTCTATGGCTTATCTTTTGGTAGATCTAAGTACCATTATTTTGATGTGTATCCTGCCCAGCTTCTAAACATGCTGTAAAATCTCAAGCAAAGTGATCATCCGTTATAACATCATCATTGGTTAATGATTTTTTTAAATTTCCTGTTAAAGGGGTAATCAGAGAGTCAGTTTTGGCATCTAAGCTAATAACTTTTGCCGGTAAGGAATTCTTTAGCTTGATATCCAGTTCCTGTCAAGGTAATAACATCAGCCCTGTTCTTTCGTTCCTGACGTGCTAGATAACCTTTGTTTTTTTTCATAAACAGTTACTTAGCAAAAGTAACTGTTGCTTATCAAAATATTTCATGCCTCCTAAACACCATCATAGTGGCGAAGAACTAAATATCTCTGAGCTTTTAATGGACAATGTTATAAAACGTGGTTTATTTTCTCGGTGGAAGGTAACTGTCTTAACTACAATATTGCACCACCGATCAAAACATACAAAGCTGTAAACTGTTGGCAGTGGTTAACTTCTCTCCTGAAATAAAGCAAATTTGAAAGAACATACATTATAAAATGAATCAAACTCCTCCTGGCTTTAGCAGTCTTGTAGTTACAGATGTGTGAATGTTTCTCAAAGTGATCCAAGCTGAGAAATACTGAGTTAAAATTCACAGTGGGGCTTGAGTCAACCTTGAATTGCAACAGTTTATGAAACAGTGAGATAAAATATGGTCTGTGTATTTCAAAAGAGCTGAATGAAAGAGAAGCAGAATGACATGTTATGAGATGATGAACGCTACTGTATTGCTTTGACAGTACTAATACTGCAATCATGGAAGTCTTCTCTCTTGATTTGGCTGAGGCTAAGGGATCCTTAACCAACTAGCTGAGGTTATGGTGCAGGAGCTTGTTCCTCCAGGAGAACTTTTCAGCATGGGAACCTTTTGTTGTATGAGAGCAAATTGTCTTATAGGAAGACCTAAGCTAATTCCAGTTTAATATTAGTACTTCCAGAATAGCATGTGTGTAAGGAGAGATCAGGGATCTATATGTCAGACTGGTACCTTTCTGAGAGAAATGTGGGTAATGTTTAAGAGACCAAGACCAAGAAACAAATTGCATTCAAAAACAGCAGGAGGAAAAGGGAAGAGTTCTCTTCTGAGATCTGCTTTCTTGGATATCTTTGGATTTACCAGTGAGGGAATAAAACTTTTGGGAAAACAGATCTTGCATTGCAGAAAATGTTAATGTTCAGTTATGAAGCATTTCTTTATTCTCTGCTGTGAGGCCTGTTTTACACTAAATCATCAGGCAATATTTTATGACACGGTCCTTTTACTTCTACTTCTGAATACTTTCTAGAGTTTACGAAGTTATTTAGTTGTATTCTCTAAGTCTTTTTCTAAAAAAAGAAAAAAAATTCTGTTAAAATGACCAAATAATTTACCAAGGATGTGGAGAACAATCCTAACTGTTCAAAGACTTTAATTAAAGCTTGCCATTTGAGTCCTGAGCACTTTCCACTTCTGGGAATATATTTATTTACAAATGCAAAATTCCAGTATTCTAAGGATGGTATAATTTTGCTTATTGAAGGATGATTTTGTCTGAACGGTTATTTAATTTCGAGTATGTGAAGTGCTTGTCAGAAAACTAGGCATTTGCACAGTCCCAGACTTCACAAAGATTTAAGAGGTGATGTTAGCATTGTAAACATCCGCTGCTTTATGTATACCTTGTTTTGCCCAATGTCCTGCCATAAAAGAAAGATACATGCAGTGTTATTTCCAAAGGAAGAAATATTTTTCCTTTATCTTTCTAGGTCTGTAAAAGTAACCTCAGGGATATTTTAAAGAAGAATATAGTATGTCCCAGTGCAGACTTCAAATGCAGTTAACAGATGGTGTACCGTTGCGGTGGAATTGGCTCTATGTGCTATATCATTTGAGCTTCATGCTAGTGGATCTCTTTCATGGATGGAGTAGGTAGTAAAGGGTAGCTCTGTGAATATACTCAGATCACTGGAATAAGTTAGTAGAGGTGTAAGAGAAAGAAGTACATCAAAGTAAAATCACATCTGGTGTGTATTCACTATGGCAAATATCAGAGGTTAAGAGGCAAAAATGAAAGCATTGTTTAATAGGCTTCCTCTGTGTCCCTAATATTCCCTAACCAATGCTGAAGAAGATGGAAATTTCTCTTTGGGTACTCAAAGCAGAAAATGTGGAGGGTAATAAATCCTATTAGTTCATTACCACTAACTGCTAACGATGCGGGAGAAAGGCTAGATTAGATTTAATTTAAAAAAGTATATTAATCAAATATTCATTTCAATGCATAAGGAACAGAGATGAGTGAGTGCTGCAGAGTAAATAGCTGTTTTTGAGTAAGTTGCTGCTTAGTATTCAGAGAGTTGTATATATGTTCAGTGTTACTCAGTACGATTCACCCCACAGCCTGAGAAATGACCTGTCAGGAATGATGAAATGAGTTCTGGAATCCCCCAGAATGGAAGTAAGGAGGTCTAAAATTATGGAGAGAACTGGATCTTTCTTTAACAGGCACAGATTTCTATTCTCAGCCTCTTCTAAGAAGAATTTAAAGGTCAGTTGGACCTAGCTATCACTTTATCATATATCAAAGCAATCAGAAAAACAATTCTTGCTTCCTCTTCAGTGCACCTTGAAATCTCACTTATCATTTCTATGCTTGGTTGTTTATCAACGCTGTGAAATGCCCCCCTTCCTTCCCCCAGCATTCCTGATATGCTCTTTATAGCCCAAATGCCTAGACTCAGTCCCAGGCAACCTGAAACCAGCTGAAAAATTTGCATTCATTGCAGTGGGATTTGGATCAGGCCCAGCAACAAGAACATTGCAAATTAGGAATGATGTGGAAAAGTGGGTGTCATGGCAGAAATATGTGCGTGGGTGCTTATATAAAACCTGTACACGATATGCTTGTGCTGTGCTTTTCCGACTATTATTTCTTTTTAGCTGCTAGTTTAAAATGAATAAAATTAGAACCTTTAATTTGAATTTGATTCATATTTTCATATAAAAGTAAATAGGGAGAATCTGTATAAATATTTTTTCTGTTATTCTGCAAAAGCAAACAGAATATGAAGGCAGGAAACAATTTGATTGAAGTACTCTTGAGAGACCCACAAGGATATAATCTTCCTTTTCAGAGAAAAACTAAAGTGCAGAACTGAGTTGTCATTCGAAAAAGATTCATACTAAATTGTTCAGTTCATGCCATATGTAATTCATACAAACTGGCTGAGTGATTGTTTAGAAAATAAATCAAATTTTGGCCAAACAAATCCCTTTCCATGTTGCCATTATACTTTGCTGTCTCCATTTTTCCTGCTTCATCCTAAACTCCCCCTCCTCTGTACCTCCTGTTTTCTCTTTCCTGCGAGGACTTCCAAATGCCTCCATGTGTGCTGACAGCACCAGGCAATCATCACTGGGAGACTCTCTGCCAGGACAATGAAACTGTGCAGGTCAGGATGGGCTTGTCACTGTCTTCTGCAGAGTCTGCCTTCAATGTGGGAAAAGTTTTCTGAAGCAGCTTCTATCCTGGCTCCCCTTCAGGTTGTTGCGACCTTTTGTTTTTGTGCAACTGGAGCTTCATTAGTTTGTTGCTGCATGCACAATTTCCAATGGCTGCTTTGAAGACGTGTTAATTATAGTAATAATTTCCAACTCATTTACTAGTCATTGCCTATTTTCTTACAGGGCAAAAGTGGAAATAAGATCTTGCCCAAACCACTCCTCATTGAACAGTAATGCCTTAAGTCAAATCTGAATCTGGAAATTTTTTTTCTCCAGTGAATTTTGCCAGAAGCCATCATTTTTCCAGGGTCTGTGCAAGTAAATGCTTAATGCAAACACTAATACTCTAGACCATTTCACACGTTAGTAATAGGGGAAGCATTTAGCCATCAGAGGAAGAAAAAAAAATCTATTAGAACACTTCATTTGCTGAAAGCTAAATAAGCTGTTATGCTGTGTAAGTTCACACTTACAGTGCTTTTTCTTTAAGGTTGTGAACAAGCCTTTGGGCTGCACTGCTTATTTGATCATCATAACCATCAGTAGCTTCACTGTAGAAACTCCAACAAGAACTCACTGTTTTAGAGTTTGATTCTGCGAGGAACTGAGCACCACCTGGAAAGTATTTTATGTCCACAGTTTCCGTCAAAGTCAGTTCCAACTGGCCTAGGCCTTTAGCCAGGATTTATCAAGAGAAATATAGATTTCTTTTTGAAAGGAGCCAAAAATAGTCATGTGTGAGCATAATGGGTAAATGCACACTACTGTGCATTTGCACATGCAAATTTGCTAATGTAAATATAGACTCGCATGTGTATTCACATATTTTATGGACTCAGTCTTGGTACCTGTTTGAATGTAGACCTCAGTATTACTAGTTTCTCTGATTGAATCATTTATCTTGACAAGATGAAACCAGAACTTCTGAATGCTGGTTCAGTTTGGTGTCATACTTTGTTAGGAGCATTCGCTGAAGCTTGTTTGAACCTTCTTTGGTTGCAAAATGCACAAACATGAAATCCCATTCTCCCAGCCAATCTACAGGAAAGAAAAGTACACATACATCACCACCCGTTCACCCCTGCTCTTGTATGTGCCTCGTGAAAAGAAAGTCTAACAATGTATTTCCTGTGGCTAGCCTCTTTGCCGATGACTGGTGTCGCAAGTCGCAGAACAGCTGACCTTCTGTGTTAGTTGCTGGTGTACAGTGCTTTGCTTAAAAAGAATAACGCAGTAGAGTAGCAGCTATTGAGTCATTCTGACTGTATTTTATGCTTGCTTTGTTTCCTGCGCTCTCCGGAATGGGAACAATCATGTTGACAATATGGTAGCATGTTAGTCATGTGGTAGTACTGAAAAACTTTATTATCAAAGGTGACCACATTTTGAATAATTCTAATGTTGGCAAGCCTGTTGCTGGGAGGCTGGGGAGAGTCCCTCTTCAGCTCATCGTAAGAGGAGACTATAGTGCTTTGGTGTTGGTTGTTTGGGGTAATTTCAGTCTGAGAAAAGTCGTTATATTTAATAAGCAAAGTATACTCTAAATGTTCACTCAGGGAAAGGAGCCATTGCTTTGGAATTTCTCAGGTAACAGCATACTAGCAAGCCATCACTTCGACACTATACAGGCCTTGCACTTAATAGAATACAACATTTATTTAGGCGCTCTCTCAAACGAAAGGGGAATGCTTAGTGAGGCAGACCATATATTACACATTTCAGTGACAGTTCATTTGTCACAGATACAGTAACTGAGCAAATGTTACAGCTTTCTTTAGAAATCTAGATTATTTTAGCCATTTTTAAAGAAGTTGTTTCCACTATACACAAATGAATCCCCAACATTTTAGAGTTTTGTTCAGGAGAAATATTCAGAAGTCTGATTACTTGTTTGAATACCTTTATTTCAAAATTATACAAAGTCAGCTGTGTTTTAAAAAAAAATTCTAATACTTCCTAGTCCAAGCGTGCCAGAAGTGTTTCAAACACTGTAACCTTTTTTGAGATTTTGAAGTTTCTACTTTTGATGACGAACAAGAGTTGAAGAGGGCTTTAGTAGCAGTTACTGAAAGCTAGCATCAATTTTATCTAGAACTTTAGAAGAGGATTATAACCATTTATTATTTTTATTTGAGCAGTGGGTTGGAGTTACTGTTTGTGAGCAGAAGGAGAAATACAAGTTTAAAACGGCAATCTCTTGTCTGAAGTAAAAAATTATTACGAATTATCTTAATAGGTTTTTTTTCTTTTAATAATAATGTTAATTGTGCCATAACAGATTCCTTGCCACTTCGAATATGATTTTGTATTTCCTTCTATGTGGCTATTAGCCCATTTCTGGAATGTGAATGCAGGAATGGAATCCAGATTTTCCTCTTCAACATCCTTTACTCCAAAAGTGAATTAGCATTGGTAGATAATGGTATAGAACGTGTGGTGACATAGGCGGACCCACAGCAGGTGTGGAATGAACATTGCTTTTGGTGAACTGCAGACCGAAGTTGGCTGGGCACAACTTCTCTGGTTGATACTGGGAATGTTTGTTCGGGCACAGACCACTGCACAAATGGTGAAGTGACATCTCCGCATCTGCGGATGGATCAGTGCAGAGTTGGTAAACAGCCATTTCTTGCTAAGTGGAAGGAGCATGTTTGCTGGAGTGTGGAGAGAAGAGCTTGTGTTTGTGCACACATGGCCCAGCGTCCCACCAACCTGGCAGTGGATGTTGCCATCAGCTGGAGCTGGATGTTATCAAAGTGGAGTTTCACCTCCATTTTCCTAAATTTACATGAGTGCTCTAGCTAGTTGCTGTTAGACCAGTTCTAAAAACCTACTATTTCAAATTTTAGTCATATGTATTTGAGGGGTGTGTGTGAAGGGGGACACAGTTCTTTGTCTAGCATGACTCCGTGAGAATATATTTGAGGATCTGATCCACGGTGTGTATATGAATACAACTACCTTCTTCATTATCAGGAAACTAGAAAAATGAGAGAAGCCTAACAATGTTGAAATTTGTTTTCAAAAAAATATGCACAAATAGCACAAAGACCACCAATGGTTCACTTGAACCATAACTTTGCAGCTTTCTTACTTTGTTGATGGAATTTTTTTCCAGTGTTTTTTCCTATTGTAATTCATATATGTTAGATAGTATCTGAAGTGCCGAGTCATTTGAAATCCCAAAGCACTATGCTGGGAATTGCTTTATAGCGTTGTTCCTTGAGGTCCCTGAATGGAGTGCTTGTTGCCTGATTTCACCATAAAAGAGATGCACACAAGGACAGAATATTAAATGCATCTTCTTTTCTGTGTGTAAAAATGTGTATTTTATTTTCCCTCCATACAGCATATTTCATTGTTGTCTTGGAAAACAATGATCCATATAGATGATAAAAACATCTGTAATCATATCCAAAAAAAAAATTCCCAC